>NC_138129.1:6512049-7112049 GCF_964188305.1 Podarcis bocagei | reverse complement strand
AATTGTAGTCTGGAAAAAACAGATGGAGACCCACGTTTGGGAAACCCTGGTCTATATCCTTTACTTGACTCTTCAAAGAGAGCACCACCCCATCCAAAAGAGGCTGGATCGCAGATTCTGGACCAGCTGCCCTCGAGGAGAGAGATAACCTCTGCATTGTGCACGGATCCTGTCCACATCTCTTCTGTTCTGGCACATAAGAAGATGATGATTCTCAGTTCTGCAAATCCAATATCCAACTTCTCCCCTGGCTTCCACCACAGTGTTGAATACTAACCAATGTGCTTGGCGCTGTGGTCTAAACCACGGAGCCTCTTGGGCTTGCTGGTCAGAAGGTCAGCAGTTCGAATCCCCATGACGGGGTGAGCTCCCGTTCCTCTGTCCCAGCTTCTGCCAACCTGGCAATTCGAAAGCACACCAGTGCAAGTAGATAGATAGGTACCGCTGCGACAGGAAGGTAAACGGCGTTTCTGTGCTCTCTGGTTACTGTCACGGTGTTCCATTGCACCAGAAGCAGTTTAGTCCTGCTGGCCACATGACCCGGAAAGCTGTCTGTGGACAAACGCCGGCTCCCTTGGCCTGAAAGCAAGATGAGCGCTGCACCTCATAGTCGCCTTTGACTGGACTTAACAATCCAGGGGTCCTTACCTTACCTTTTTTACTAACCCATGGACTTTAATCATCCCAGAGAAATAGACAGCAAAAAAACTTGCAGAGTCAAGAGGCCTTTCAGAATTCCTTCTATCCTCCTGTTCCACGTTTTTTGCTCCAGGTCGGTTTCCCAGGTATTAAGCCTAATGTGGTCCCAGGCAAAGAGCCAAGCAGAGCCATTGACATTATTAATTAATGGCTAAGTTGCTGCAAATGGCCACATTGCAGATTAACTTTTTTTTTTAAGGGGGGGGAAGGGAAGAATTGGGTCGGTCAAAGCCAAAATATAACAAAGACTTCTGTCCTGAAGGAGTGATTAAGCTAAAGCTTTGCTTTCTAGCCTGATTTGCCTGATAATCTGGTTGTTCTACAAACGCTCTCCCAGAGAAAGCAAGGAATTCTCTGCGTCAGCTCCCAGCGGTGCTCGCTTGGGCCGGGGGGGGGGGTTGGTTCTGCAAAACGATTTTCTTCCATTCTCAGGCACGGCAGAAACTACCCCGAAGGCCTTCCATGGGCCTGGACGCAATTGGCATTTTGCAGAAAATCTAGTTATTACCCAGGACCGGAAACAGGTGGTGCAGGAGCGCTTAATTCCATGCATCCACCACCAGCCACCGAACGACCACATTCACAGCATTCTTTTAAAGCGCTATGATTCCACTTTAAACAGTCGTGGCTACCCCCAAAGAATTCTGGGAGCTGTAGTTTAAGCGCCCTAAGAGTTGCTAGGAAACACACACCCCCGTTCCTTTCACGGAGCTACAATTCTCAGTCGCTCTTCATGGGAATTTTAGCTCTGAGTAGGATGGGGCCTGCTAGCAACTCTCGGCACCTTTAACCAAAGCTGCAGCTCTCAGAATTCTTTGGGTGAAGCCATGACTGTTCAAAGTGGTAAAGGTAAAGAGACCCCTGACCATTAGGTCCAGTCGTGGCCGACTCTGGGGTTGCAGCGCTCATCTCACTTTATTGGCCGAGGGAGCCGGCGTACAGCTTCTGGGTCATGTGGCCAGCATGACTAAGCCGCTTCTGGTGAACCAGAGCAGCGCACAGAAGCGCCGTTTACTTTCCCGCCGGAGCGGTACCTATTGATCTACTTGCACTTTGAGGTGCTTTTGAACTGCTAGGTGGGCAGGAGCAGGGACCGAGCAACGGGAGCTCATCCCGTCGCGGGGATTCGAACCGTCAACCTTCTGATTGGCTAGTCCTAGGCTCTGTGGTTTAACCCACAGCTCTAGGGCTTTAAATTTATAGAGTGCATCTGGTTCAAAGCTGATGCATTGATATAAGCACCCTGCAGTTAAAGCTGCTCTTGTGTCTTGAATTGGGGAGGGGGGGGGGAGATGGCTTCCAATAGGAACCTGGCTTAACGCTCATCGTTTTATAGGAAAGACCACTTAAATGATTCATACCGAGAATTTAGATAAGACTCACGTTTCCCTGTTTAGCACAGTTTCCCCATTAATAAGGAAAATTGGAAATTTATCGCTCAGATCTCCTCATTAAAACCCGCTCCCTCTCCCCTTTCTCATGAAAATGAGAAAAGAAGCAAAAGAGAAGAACTCTCTGCATGGAGGGTCTCTGCAAGGCCTAACAGAGAAATCATGATTATTCACTTTTTCTGTATTTGCACTTGGGCTGAGCACGTCTCCCTGAATTCATTAATGAGGGAGCTTCAACCTCAGCGGCTGTTGAATTGCTGCTTTTTCTGGGCTGGGGAATCTGGCCCTCCAGACCTTTGCTGGACTTCAGTTCCCAGCATCCTTGACTGCTGGCTAAGGTTGATGGGAGTAGGAGTCCAGTGACACCTGGAGGCCTGCAGGTTCTCCAAGCCTGTGCTAATCATGTACATTTGGAAACAACTGGAACATGGCAGCTAGACTGGTGACTGGGAGCGGCCGCCGAGACCATATAACACTGGTCCTGAAAGGCCTACATTGGCTCCCAGTACATTTCAGGGCACAGTGGAATTTGCTGCCAAGGAGTGTGGTGGAGTCTCCTACTTTGGAGGTCTTTAAGCAGAGGCTTGACAACCATATGTCAGGAGTGCTCTGATGGTGTTTCCTGCTTGGCAGGGGGTTGGACTCGATGGCCCCTGTGGTCTCTTCCAACTCTATGATTCTATGATTCTATGAATTCAGTGCTGACCATTAAAGCCCTGAATGGCCTCAGTCCAGTCTATCTGAAGGAGCGTCTCCACCCCCATTTTTCCACCCGGACACTGAGGTCCAGCGCCGAGGGCCTTCTGGTGGTTCCTTCGCTGCGAGAAGCGAAGTCACAGGGAACCAAGTAGAGGGCCTTCTCGGTGGTGGCGCCCGCCCTGTGGAACGCCCTCCCACCCGATGTCAAGGAAATAAACAACTATCTGACTTTTAGAAGACATCTGAAGGCAGCCCTGTTTAGGGAGTTTTTTAATGTTTGATGTTTTACTGTATTTTTAATATTCTGTTGGGAGCCGCCCAGAGTGGGGAAACCCAGCCAGATGGGCGGGGTATAAATAATATATTATTATTATTATTATTACTACTACTACTACTACACAGGAATTGGCCTCCTACTCTTGAAGAGGCAGGATCAGGCTGCTTTTTTATATAGCAGGTGACAGGTGCAACCCAAGTCTTCCTTCTGTCAAGCTCCGTTCTCACGCCGAGCAATCAGCCTGCTTGATCGTGTCCTTTCTCCTTTGCTTTTAGCCATGGCAGATTCATATTCCTACAGAGGTGGAAAGAAAGTGGCTGGATCTAGCAAGACCAGCACAGACAAAGACAGCAGCAAGGCAGAGATGAAGATAAACCCGGCGTATGAGCAGTTGAGGCTTGGTGAGTAAGCGTACCACCTTTTCCAGCTGCAATGGGAAGGGCTTCGTTTGAATTAAGAGAAGCGCCATTGGCTAGGGGAACCAAAACAGGGCCCTCTATAGGTTGTTGGGCTACACCTCCTATCGTTATCAATGGTTTGGGGTGATGGGAGTCTCAAATGTGGAAGTTGTCTTCCTGGCTACCTGTCTCACGGCAGTGCAAGGAAATAAATACAGCGGTACCTCGGGTTACAGACGCTTCAGGTTACAGACGCTTCAGGTTACAGCCTCCGCTAACCCAGAAATAGTACCTCGGGTTAAGAACTTTGCTTCAGGATGAGAACAGAAATTGCGTGGCGGCAGTGGGAGGCCCCATTAGCTTAAGTGTTGCTTCAGGTTAAGAACAGTTTCAGGTTAAGAACGGACCTCGGGAACGAATTAAGTTCTTAACCCGAGGTACCACTGTAGCTAGGAAGCACGTACAGGTCGGGGTACTTGATAAATTAACACTTTGGTTGAATAAAAGGTACCGTCATACCTCATGTTATGTTTGCTTCAGGTTGAGCGTTTTCAGGTTGCGTCCCATGGCGACCTGGAAGTAGCGGAACGGGTTACTTCTGGGTTTCGCCGCTCGCTCATGCACAGATGCACAAAATGACATCATGCGCAAAAGCGGTGACCCGCGTATGTGCAGACGCAGGTTGCATTCTGTTCAGGTTGCAAACGGGCCTCCAGAATGGATCCTGTTTGCAACCAGAGGTACCACTGTATTCCATTGCCTGCCAGCAAATGTCCCCCACCGAAACGAAACCCAGTACTTTGGAACAGCAACTCAGATTGGAAATGGCCGTTCTCAAGTTTTGTGAGGTTTGCTGAGTTGAGAACGCAGTTGGCTTCCGATGTCGGGCGTGGTTCCTGCGCAAGTTGCCATTGCCCTTATTCAACGAACTGTCTGAACTTCCACAATCTAAATTGGTTAGGATGTTGCCTTCCATTCAAAACGTACTCATAGAACCGCGGAAGGGGCACCCAAGGGTCATCTAGTTCAACCCCAGCCATGCAGGGATCTCAGCCACCCAACCTTTCTGTACAGCATTAGCAACATTGCACGTGGGAACAACAAGCAGCCTTGTGTGAAAGCACATCCAACCAACGTTATAGGTCTGGTAGGTCTTTTTTGTTTTCGAGTTTACAAAAACGTGTTGCGGAAAGGGCCCAGGACAACGCAAGTGAGCAAGAATCCAGTGCAGATTGTGTAGCCTGTGCTAGTTAGCTAGAACGCTCTGCATATAGTGTGCAGAGTGTTTGAGGACCGGGACATTTGCAGGGAAACCAAAATGCTTGTTTACAAAGCTATTGTACTACCAGCCTTACTGTATGCTTGTGAAACATGGACCACTTATAAATGCCATCTCCAACTCCTCGAAAGATTCCATCAATGGAGTCTCCAGAAATTTTTACACATCACTTGGGAAGACAGGCAGACTAATGCCAGTGTACTGGAAGAACCAAAGATCACCAGTGTCGAAGCAACGATTCTTCAACATCAGCTTTGTTGGACTGGTCATGTGCAGATGCCTGATGATCGTCTTCCAAAGCAACTACTCTATTCCGAACTCAGAAATAGAAAGCGTAATACTGGTGGTCAACAAAAGAAGTTTAAAGAATCTCTCAAGGCAAATCTTTAAAAAATGCAGTATAAACACTGCCAATTGGGAAACACTGGCCTGTGAGCTCTCCAATTGAAGAATAGGTAAAGGTACCCCTGCCCGTACGGGCCAGTCTTGCCAGACTCTAGGGTTGTGCGCTCATCTCAC
Source organism: Podarcis bocagei (assembly GCF_964188305.1). Classification (NCBI taxonomy): domain Eukaryota; kingdom Metazoa; phylum Chordata; class Lepidosauria; order Squamata; family Lacertidae; genus Podarcis; species Podarcis bocagei. Next base: position 7,106,787 of record NC_138129.1, on the reverse strand, counting down.
TCTAGAGGTCGGGAGCCAGCGCTGTCCGCAGACACTTCTGGGTCACGTGGCCAGCGTGACAAGCTGCATCTGGCGAGCTAGCGCAGCACACGGAACACCGTTTACCTTCCCGCTGGTAAGCGGTCCCTATTTATCTACTTGCACCCAGGGGTGCTTTCGAACTGCTAGGTTGGCAGGCGCTGGAACCGAACGGCAGGAGCGCACCCCGCCGCGGGGATTCGAACCGCCGACCATGCAATCGGCAAGACGTAGGCGCTGAGGTTTTACCCACAGCGCCACCCGCGTCCCAATTGGAGAATCGCCTTTACCAAAGGTGTCATGGACTTGGAAGACACTTGAACTCAGGACAAAAGGGAGAAATGTGCTAAGAAGAAAGCATGCTTGGCAAACCCTCACCGTGATTAACTCTTGCATGGAAACCTATATTCTCGCTGTGGAAGGACATGTGGATCCAGAATTGGCCTCCACAGTTACTACTGACTCCCTATTAAAACTGTGTTCATGGAAGACACTCTTACTCAGCTGCGAGTTATCGCCAAAGAAGAAGTGTGCTCAGCGCCAAGTCTTCTTTGTCATGCAGTAGAAAGCATTTTAAATCAGTGGACATCCAACAAAATGTAAGATTGACGGATGTATTAATTCAATCCACCATGTCATTCTTCCCCATTCTGCTTTCAGGAAATGCAACTAACGATAAAACGGAAGGCAAAAGGAAAGGGAGGCCGAAGGCAGACGGCCAGGCCCTGAAGGATATTCCGGTAAGATTTTAATCGTATTTCATTTCTTGGGAACTGGGGAAAAGGAAGTAGAGACAGGATAGGACAAGTTTGGTGCATTTGAGTGCAGGAGGGGGCCTGATTCTGTTCCCAGGTCTTTTCTCTGGGAAGCCTTTGATTCGATGTGAGATACTGGGGTTTGCGCGTTCAGAAATTTTGCTTTCATTCCTCTTGCATTAAGTGGGTCTTTCCCCCTCCCCTCTGCTCCACGGATGTTTCCTATATCACAGCTGCCTCTGATGAACCAGTGGAAAGAAGAGTTCAAGGCCCACTCCAGGGTGAAATGCCCCAACTCGGGCTGTTGGCTCGAATTCCCCAGCATCTATGGCCTGAAGTACCATTACCAGCGCTGTCAAGGGGTAAGGAGGATGGAGGTGTGTCTTCTGTTTTGGTAACCCATATTTACAGCTTGTGATAATGTCCGTGCCAAATGTGGCCCCTCTTCACACTGCTTTGACCCTGCCAGAGTGTGGCTGTCTTAATTTATATTATGGGTAGGCAAACTAAGGCCCGTGGGCCAGATCCGGCCCAATCGCCTTCCAAATCCGACCTGTGGACTGTCCAAATCAGTGTGTTTTTACATGAGTAGAATGTGTGCTTTTATTTAAAATGCATCTCTGGGTTATTTGCGGGGCATAGGAATTCGTTCATTGTTTTATTGTTTTTTCCCCCAAAATATAGTCCAGCCCCCGCAAGGTCTGAGGGACAGTGGACCCCTGCTAAAAAAGTTTGCTGACCCCTGATTTATATGCATACACTCACTTAGGGAAGTGAGAGAAGAAATTCGATTCTATTATCATTTAAAAGGCGAACATACCAAATTTGCACCTTCCGAAACAATGCGCAGATCAAAAGGCAGCCAGCCTTTGAAATCTGCACTTCTCCGAATTTTGCAATGCAGTTTTCCAGCCCCGGTGTGCACAGGAAGGCATTTTAGTTTTTTTTATTTTTAAAAAAGGTGTAATGTCAGGGAAGATCGCTTTGCAAAAAGGAGAAATTTGCACTAAAACGCTGAGGAAGTCATGAGGACTTAAAAAAAATAAATCACAAACTGATGTGGAAAATTGGAGGACTGAATTTAAGATTAGGAAAGAGAGAAACTCAAGAGAAACCAAAACAGAAATATTTCTCCATCTCTGCACACCAACCCACAAGCCTTGGCCGTTTGGTCACTGTTATTTTAACACAGAAGTTGCATTAAGACAAAATTATGAATCTTGCCTGCTGTGGTTTATGATGTTGCAGCCGCAAGGCAGGTTCTGAACTAACTAGCCAGTCATTTGCTGTTTGGCTTCTAGGGCTTGCCGATCGAAAGGTCAGCGGTTCGAATCCCCGCGGTGGGGTGCGCTCCCGCTGCTCGGTCCCAGCGCCTGCCAACCTAGCAGTTCGAAAGCACTCCCGGGTGCAAGTAGATAAATAGGGACCGCTTACCAGCGGGAAGGTAAACGGCGTTCCGTGTGCTGCGCTGGCTCGCCAGATGCAGCTTTGTCACGCTGGCCACGTGACCCGGAAGTGTCTGCGGACAGCGCTGGCCCCCGGCCAATAGAGTGAGATGGGCGCACAAACCCCAGAGTCTGTCAAGACTGGCCCGCAACGGGCAGGGGTACCTTTACCTTTACCTTTACCATTTGAAGCCACAGAAGTACTTAGATTCTGCTTCCTTACACAGTGCTAGAAAAGCGGTCCACCTAGTTCAGTATTGTCTACTCAGACTGACAGCAGCTGGCCAGGGTTTCAGGTAGGGGACAGCCCTCCCTGGAGATGCCTGGAAGACTAAATTGGGGGTGTTTTGCTTGCAAAAGAGGTGTTCTGCCACTGAGCTACCCCTGTCCTCTAATTCACCTGCATGTAGGATACTTTGATGTGCATCTCCTTCTCTTATAAATTCTCCCCTGCTTCCCTCCAAAAAAACCTTTGGAAAGTCCTTGCTCCAGTTGCCATCCATTCATGACTACTGCAATGTGCTCTACATGGGGCTGCCTTTGAAGGTGACCGAGAAACTACAACTAATCCAGAATGCGGCAGCTAGACTGGTGTCTGGGAGCGACCACTGAGACCCTATAACACTGGTCTTGAAAGATCTACAGTGGCTCCCAGTACGTTTCCGAGCACAATTCAAAGTGTTGGTGTTGACCTTTAAAGCTCTAAATGGCCTCGGCCCAGTATACCTGAAGGAGCGTCTCCACCCCCATCATTCAGCCTGAGGTCCAACGCCGAGGGCCTTCTGGCAGTTCCTTCATTGCGAGAAGCAAAGCTACAGGGAACCAGGCAGAGGGCCTTCTTGGTAGTGGCACCCGCCCTGTGGAACGCTCTCCCACTAGATGTCAAAGAGAACAACAACTACCAGACTTTTAGAAGACAGCTGAAGGCAGCCCTGTTTAGAGAAGCTTTTAATATTTGAGGCATTACTGTATTTTAATATTGTGTTGGAAGCCGCCCAGAGTCTCCCAAATACAGGCGTCTCCCAGCCTGTGCAGGGCTTCATTCCTGGCAACCGCACGCAACCCGGGATGTGTGCGAATGGGGTTTCTCCCCCGTTGCACCCTTGCCTCCTTTCAGTGCTGAAAATGGCTTGCATGTCTGCAGGAGCACGCATGCAGATCCTTTGCAAGTGGGGAGTTGCTTGTACACACACAGAGGAAATGAGCTAGAGATCCTGTTCCCACAGTGGCCAACCAGCTGCTTACAGGAAGCCCACAACCAGGGACCTGAGGGCAGTAGCTCTCTCCCCCCTTGTGATTCCTGCATTATTCAGAGGCATCCTGCCCTGCAACTTAACTTTCTCAGATCCCGGAGAAGGACTTGGTCAGGTGCAACATCATAGTAGCTGCAAACCCCTCTTCCAAAGGAGACCTGATGCATCTCACTTCATTGCGCCCTCCAAGAGCAAAGCTTCCCTGCTTAGACAAGTTTGGGCAATTGCTTGAAGTGCGAATTAACTTCTTCTGGGACACTGTTGTTTGCGCTCTTCTGCACTGTTCCGTTTACTTTGCGTTGGTGTTATTTTGACAAATGCTTATTGATACGCTCCGAGTTGCTTTGAGCTTGGAAGGGAAATCGTAGCCGGAGGAGCAGGAAGGAAATGCCCAAACTTGCCTAAGCGGGGAAATTTGTAGGATTACAGTTAAGTAACAGGAGTTCCCATTCATACCTCTGGCCTGCAGGGTGCTGGGCTGAGTGATGTTTATACTGTGGATTCTGTGATCATTCAGTGCAAGTGAAGAAATTGGTTTGTATCCTAGGAGTGTCAGATTTCATGTTAAGGGGAGGAAAAGACAGAAAAACATGCAAGCCCTTAAGCTTAAATGTCCATGCCTTAAAGTTTGGGGGCAATGTCTGATAAAAAGAAGAGAATTCAGCTTGTGGGACTACTGAGAATGAATTACTCAACATAAGCACAGCGTATTTATTTGCTTTTTAATTCGTTAACTACCTACACAGTCCATGTGGATACATACCAAATGTGTTTCATTTGCATCGCTCCAGGCAGATTGTAAAGTTCAGATGTTTTGGCAGAGAATTTGGGTTACCATGGCGCAGGGGTGGATAGGGAGAGGTTTGTAGGGACGCAGCGTGCAGCCAATGAACTGATCATTCATTAGATATATGTTGCAGTTCTCCTGACATTTTGAAAATTGATTTAGAAAGGGGCTCCTGATTGGCAAGGCAGCAGTGTGTGTGCGTGCACTTTTGAATTGTTATTTATTTTTAATGTCCTTGCAAACTCAGAGGAGGCAATCTCCCTTTCCCCCTCTTTCACAGGAACATAAGAAGTTGCTTTATCCCAGGTCAGGTTATCCCAGGTCAGATCATTGGTCCATCTTTTAAGTGCCCCACACCTGAAAACAACAACAACAACTTATTTATGCCCCACACATCTGACTGGGTTTCCCTAGTCACTCTGGGCGGCTCCCAACAGAGTATTAAAAACACGATAAAAGATCAAACATTAAAAACTTCCCTAAACAGGATTGCCTTCAGATGTCTTCTAAAGGTCGGATAGTTGTTTATTTCCTTGACATCTGTAATGGGATGATTAGCTGCTTGTGCGTAAAATCGTGCTCCCTCAGAGTTTGTGCGACTCCACAAACCTCTGTGTGTGACAGAGCTCCACAAACATGTCTGCTCTTAGTCACTCGTAGAGTCTGACAGTGGCTGTCTGCGGAAGCGTTTCCAGCAAAGAAGCTCCTTAACGGAAACGCGTCTCCTGGACTCACGGCGTGACAGTTTCCGGCGAGGTGTGGGTCTCCCTATGGGAGACTCAGATACCTCCCCACTGTTCTCGCTGGAAGCGTCTCTGAGCCCTCCCTCCTGCTCGCATTCCCTCAGAGATCCACTCCTCCCCCCGCTGGTTCCTGCCTCAGCTGTTGAGTCTCTCTCTTCCTCCCCGAGACCCTCCACCGCCTGATGCTCCGATGGCAGTTCCCTGACATCCACCTCCCCTCCAGGGCCCCCCTCACCCCCTCCCATTTCCTCTTCCCTGGGAGGTGAAGGGTAAAAACCCCGAAAAGAATCTTCTTCATCTTCAGACGTCTCGAACAATTCCCTCCATCGATCGCCGTCCTGGCTCGCTGAATCCTCCTCCTCTTCGGAATCTGTGAACCCCTCCAACTCCTCTTCCTCGTCGGTGGTGGCAAAGTATTTCCTTCGGAACCTCGCTACAGGCTGAGGTTTGCGTGGGAACCTCTGATGAAAAGTTTCTATTAAAAATTCGTCATTGACATCCTCTGCCCTAACCCAGGTGTTTTCCGACTCCGGTTCCCCTTCCCACATTACCAAATACTCAACTTGATCTCCCTTCCACCTGGAATCGAGGATCTCCGCTACATGGTAGCTGTGTTCCTTCTCCTCCATTGCTGGTCCCCTAGTGACCCTCCCTTCACTGTCCCCTTTATACGGTGACAGCAATGACCTGTGGAAAACTGGGTGCAGCTTCATGTGGTTCGGTAACCGGAGTCTGAAAGCCACTGGGTTGACCTGCTGCATGACTTCAAATGGTCCCAGCCTTTTGGGTCTTAACTTCTTACAACCCCCTTTGAATGGCAACCCTTGGGTTGACAGCCACACCTGGTCCCCCACCCTGATGCTTTCACCTTCCCTTCTGTTTTTGTCTGCCTGCCTCTTATATTCCTCCTTAGCCCTGTTTAAGTTGAGTTGGAGCTGGCGATGTATCGCTTCCATTTCTTCAACGAACTGTTCTGCAGCTGGAACGCTCCAGTTCTCCCCCTCCCCCCCTGGGAAGGCTCTGGGATGGCACCCGTGATTAGCCAAAAAGGGGCTCATCCCCGTGGACACGTTCTCTGCATTGTTGTAGGCAAATTCTGCCAACGCCAGCTTCTCCACCCAATCATTCTCTCTGTCATTCACATAACACCTCAAATATTGCTGGAGAACACCATTAGCTCTTTCCGCCTGCCCGTTGGTTTCTGGATGACGGGCCGTTGAGAAATTAACCTCAACATGCAGTAAGCTCATGAGCTTCCTCCAGAACCTGGAAGTAAATTGTTTCCCTCGGTCTGAAACCACCCTCAAGGGGGCGCCATGCAACCTAAACACATTTTCTACAAACAATTTGGCTGTTTCTTCTGCTGTGACCGCATGTGAGCAGGCTATAAAGTGGGCCATTTTAGTTAACAGGTCTACCACAACCATGATGGCTGTTTTCCCTCTAGACCTTGGCAGATCAGTCATAAAATCTATGGCCACTGCTTCCCACGGTCTTTCAGGTGTGGGTAGTGGTTCTAATAAACCTGCCGGTGCCCGCCTCTCCCCCTTGGCTCGTTGGCATTGTTCACACCCTCTCACATACTCCCGCACATCTTCCCTGACCTTGGGCCACCAAAATTCCCTGGTAACCAGCCACATGGTTTTGTGTTGCCCAAAATGCCCTGCTGTGGGGCTATCGTGCAGTTGCTTGAGTACCTTCTCCCTCAATTCCCCTTCGGGTATATATAACGCTCCCTTGTAGTACAATGCCCCGTTTCTCTCCTCAAAACCCCCGGGTTTCCCTCCCTCCCTCCTGAGACCCCTGAGTTTGTCCTGGGCGTATTCATCATGCACCGTACCCTCTACCAACTCCCTTTGCCCCACCAATGCCGCCCCACACACCCAACGGTCCTCTGGAATGACATGGGTCTCTTCGGGTGCTCCCTCCCCCTCCAAATATTCAGGTTTGCGTGAGAGCGTCCGCCCTAACGTTCTCTGGGCCTGGCACGTAACAAATCTCAAAGTTAAATTTGGAGAACTCCTGGGCCCATCTCAACTGCCGTTGGTTGAGTACTCGCGCAGTTCTCCAATACTCTAGATTCTTATGGTCCGTGCACACTTGCACCTTATGTTGTGCACCAATTAGCAGGTGCCTCCATTTCCGGAACGCCTCATGAATAGCAAGAAGTTCCCGGTCGTACACCGTGTAGTTCCTCTCGGATTTGTTCAGCTTTCGCGAAAAGAAGGCACACGGTCGCCACTCTGACTCCTCCTTCCCCGACTGCAGAAGAAGCACCGCCCCTATGGCTCTGTCAGATGCGTCTGTTTCGACCCTCAGCTTCTTTTGTAAGTCCACATGCAGAAGTTGTTCTTCCGAGGCGAAGGCCCTTTTCAGTTCCTCAAACGCTCGCTCCGCCTCCGCCGTCCATACAAACTTCTTTTTACTGCTGAGACAGTCCGTAATGGGCGCCGTCAGGTGGGCGAAGTTTCGGATGAACTTACGATAAAAGTTTCCAAACCCTAGGAACCTCTGCACATCCTTCTTGGTTTTGGGTGTTTTCCAGTCCAGCACTGCCTGCACCTTACCGGGATCCATGGCCAATCCCTTGTCTGACAGGCGGTACCCCAGGAATTCCACCTCCTTGGTATGAAACTGACACTTCTCCAGTTTCACCCACAGCCTGTTGGCTTGCAGCCTGCTCAACACTTCTCTGACGTCTCTCACATGTTGCTCCTCATTCTCCGAATACACCAACACATCATCTAGGAAGGCAACGCAATTCTTGTAGAGTAAAGGACCCAGTACGTGGTTCATAAAAGATTGAAAGCACGCTGAGCCGGCTTGTAATCCAAAAGGCATAACGAGATATTCAAATGCCCCCAAAGGGGTAAACATGGTGGTTTTCCATTCATCCCTTTTCCTTATACGTATCAGGTTGTACGCCCCCCTTAGATCCAGCTTTGTAAAAATCTTTCCCTTCCTCACCCTGGTCAAAATATCATCAATCCTGGGCATAGGGAAAGTCACTGGTTCAGTCACTGCATTTAACCTCCTAAAATCACATACAAGTCTCGGCTTGTCCGTGTGCTTTTTATCCACAAAAAACACTGGGCTACCCCCCGCTGCTTTGGACTCTCTGATGAAGCCCCTCTTCAGGTTCTTGTCAATAAATTCTCGCAACTCCTGCATTTCTCTGTCTGACATGGCATACAACTTGCCCACAGGAAGCTGTGCTCCAGGGAGTAAATTGATCTGGCAATCAAAGGGCCTATGAGAGGGTAGTTGGTCAGCTTCCTTCTCGCTGAACACGTCGCTGAGATCTGCATACTGTGGTGGTACCTTCACCTTCTCCATTACTTCCGTCCCTGCTAGGGTGGCTTGGGCCCCTGCTGAGCCCTTTTCCCCTTTGCAGTGTTCTAAGCAATGTGCTGAACCAAAGGAAACCACTCTTTGATGCCAGCCCACCAGCGGATCATGTAGCGCTAGCCAGCTCATTCCCAAAATAATGGGAGCGCCTCCCAAGGTGGCCACATTAAACGCTATCAGTTCTGTGTGCCTTGCCACCCTCATAATCATTGGGACGGTCTGCAAGCTGACTCCTCCTCCCAACAACTCCCTGCCATCGATCGTGGTCACCTGCAGGGGGTTGCTTAAAGGGATCGTCTGTATCTGGTGTTCAGCAGCAAACTCCTTGCTCATAAAATTGCAGGAGCTGCCTGAGTCCAACAGCGCCTTTATTTTTAGGGGGTGTCCATTTTGCAGCTCTAGCGACACATCAATAACTAGAGCAGGTTGAGGAGCTTCTGGCACGGGCACTTTCACTGCTCTTTGGCCTGGCTGCAGTGCCCCGACTGTGGCAACCAGGCGTTGGCTTTTACCTGCTCCGTTTCTCCCTGCTCTCCTCCCTCAACAGCTCCCACCATCCCTTGCCATTCCTTCCTCTGGGGGCAGACTCTGGCAAAGTGGCCTGGCTGTTGGCAGAGATAGCATTTCCGGGCGCCTTTTCCCTCCTTCTTAACCCCCTCACTGGGTTTTGAAAATGCGCGCGCGCGCGCTGTTCCGATTTCCATCGGCTCTGCCGGCGGGAAAGCTGGCTCAGGAATGTCTGGAATGCGGAACTCCTTCCAACGTTCCCCTTTCCCTTCCCGCCTCTCCAAGGCTCTTGCCTCCTGACGCGCTCCTATGGTCAGCGCAGATTTGGTCAGCTGATCCATAGACACTGCCCTGGGGCTCCGGGACAGCTCGTCTTTCACAGCCGAAGAAAGACCTTCTTCAAATAGCATCTGAATAGGTGCCGCCGATAAATCCCAACCCAATCTGTGAATCAGCATGGTAAACTCAGTCCAGTACTCACGGACAAATCGGCTTCCCTGCTTGCAAGCCATTAGCTGTCTGCGCACCACCCCTTCCTCAATATCGCTGGAAAACATGATATCCATTGCTCTAAAGAACTTCATCGTGTCCTTTAGGACGTCATTGTGCGTTGCCATTAGGGGTCGAACCCAGTCCCGCGCCCCTTTCTCAAGATGCCCAATTACGAAAGCAACTCGCGATTCCTCATCAGGGAACTCATCGAACTGCACATTAATGGCATATTGCATCTCTGTCCTAAAGGCATGGTAATCCTTGGGGTCCCCCCCAAACTTCTGCACCAATCCTGGTACCTTTCTGGGGAACTGAGTGGCTCTCCCCTTCTTGTCTGCATCCTGAGCCCTTCTCTCCTCAAGCCTCGCCGTCTGCAGCGCAAGTTGGACTTCCAACGCTCGGTACCTTTCCTCCAAGCTTGGACCAGCTCCAACTCCTGCTCCTCCGGTTCCGGCCGGTTCGCTCATGATGCTTTCTCCTGCACAGGCAGCGTACAGAGACTGTCAGACTGCTGTAATGGGATGATTAGCTGCTTGTGCGTAAAATCGTGCTCCCTCAGAGTTTGTGCGACTCCACAAACCTCTGTGTGTGACAGAGCTCCACAAACATGTCTGCTCTTAGTCACTCGTAGAGTCTGACAGTGGCTGTCTGCGGAAGCGTTTCCAGCAAAGAAGCTCCTTAACGGAAACGCGTCTCCTGGACTCACGGCGTGACAGTTTCCGGCGAGGTGTGGGTCTCCCTATGGGAGACTCAGATACCTCCCCACTGTTCTCGCTGGAAGCGTCTCTGAGCCCTCCCTCCTGCTCGCATTCCCTCAGAGATCCACTCCTCCCCCCGCTGGTTCCTGCCTCAGCTGTTGAGTCTCTCTCTTCCTCCCCGAGACCCTCCACCGCCTGATGCTCCGATGGCAGTTCCCTGACAACATCTGATGGGAGGGTGTTCCAAAGGCCCTCTCCCTGGTTCCCTGTAACTTCGCTTCTCGCAGGGAGGGAACCATCAGAAGACCCTCGGAACTGGGCCTCCATGTCTGGGCTGCATGATGGGGTGGAGACGCTCCTTCAGGTATAATGGGCTGAGGCCGTTTAGGGCTTTAAAGGTCAGCACCAACACTTTGAATTGTGCTCGGAAACGTACTGGGAGCCAATGTAGGTCTTTCAGGACCGGTGTTATGTGGTCTTGGTGGCCGCTCCCAGTCACCAGTCTAGCTTCCGCATTCTGGATTAATTGTACTTTCCGGGTAAAACAGAGAGAGAATGCTATGACGTATTTTGTTCCAATGCGAATGTATGTAGATGCAATGTTTTAAAAATCATATGCTTAGTTAGAATCATGGAACTGTAGAGTTGGAAGGGACCCAAAAGTTGACTCTTGGGTTGCCCTCGTTTTTAAGCACAGCCCTTCTTTCTCCCTCTCCCTGCTTCTTCCAGGGCGCTGTCGTGGAGAAGCGGACTTTCCCGTGCCCGTTCTGCGAAGCCGCCTTCACGTCCAAAACCCAGTTGGAAAAGCACCGCCTCTGGAACCACCTCGACCGGCAGCTGCCGGCTGCTGCTGCCCCGGTGGAAAACAGGTCTCCGAAAGTCTCCGGCAAGGGCAAGAAAAGGTACTGGCCTGCGAACTTTGAGGCAGAGAAGAGGGAAAGCTCCCTGACCCCATGGATTTTGGGATGGAAGGAGGGGGTCAGGCGTGAGAGGCCCCGATGTCTTAAACCCCGCTTTAAACCAGCCCTCTATGCTTTGCCCTAGAGCTGCCGAGGGTTCAGCTTCCCTCACCATCCATCCCAAACAGGCAAAGGTGGAGAAGGCCGTCGCCCTGCACCGCCCCGAGAATGGAGAATGCGCGGCCGTGAGCCCAGGCAGCAAAGACTTCCAGACCAGGGCGGCCGCCATGCCTGGCACTCAGCTGTCGGGCGGCAAAGGCTCCAAGCATCAGTCGAGCAGGCAGGCCTCTGAGCAGGAGGAAGACCCCGAGAGGATGAAGCACAGTAAGACTAGAACAGCGACTCCCGTCCACCCCAAGTCCCGGTTTCCCTTGCCCAGTTTAAGATTTGAAGCGTGCGCTACGGTATTTGTGGTAGAAGTTTGTGAAATCATGTAGAATCTTAGAGCTGGAAAGGGAACCAAGAGTCATCTATTCCAACCCCCTGCAATGCAGGAATCTCCACTAAAGCATCCATGGCAGGTGGCCTCTGCTTCCATCCAACCTGTGCTTAAAATCCTCCAAGGAAGAGGGAGTCTGCTCCACGGCTGAACAACTCTTACTGTCAGAATGTTCTTCCTGATGTTACAACAACAACAAATTATTTGTACCCCACCCATCTGGTTGGGTTTCCCCAGCCACTCTGGCCGGCTTCCAACAAAGATTAAAAATACAGTGGTGCCTCGCAAGACGAAAAGAATTCGTTCCGCGAGTCTTTTCGTCTTGCGATGTTTTTCGTCTTGCGAAGCACGGTCCGTCGCAACTGCGCCTCTTCAAGCGGCTTTAAGAAAAAAGCGCAAGACGTTTTCGTCTTGCGAAGCAAGCCCATAGGGAAATTCATCTAGCGAAGCAACGCAAAACCGAAAAACCCTTTCGTCTAGTGAGTTTTTCGTCTTGCGAGGCATTCGTCTTGCGGGGCACCACTGTACATTAAAATGTCATACATTAAAAACTTCCCTGAACAGGGCTGCCTTCAGATGTCTTCTAAATGTCAGGTAGTTGTTTATCTCTTTGACATCTGATGGGAGGGGGTTCCACAGGGCGGGTGCCACTACCGAGAAGGCCCTCTGCCTGGTTCCCTGTAGCTTTGCTTCTCGCAATGAGGGAACCGCCAGAAGGCCCTCGGCGCTGGACCTCAGCATCCGGGCAGAACACTGGGGGTGGAGACACTCCTTCAGGTATACTGGGCCGAGGCCGTTTAGGGCTTTAAAGGACAGCACCAACACTTTGAATTGTGCTCGGAAACGTACTGGGAGCCAATGTAGGTCTTTCAAGACCGGTGTTATGTGGTCTCGGCGGCTGCTCCCAGCCAGCAGTCTAGCTGCTGCATTCTGGATTAGTTGTAGTTTCTGGTTCACCTCCAAAGGTAGCCCCACGTGGAGCGCATTGCAGTAGTCCAAGCGGGAGATAACCAGAGCATGCACCACTCTGGTGAGACAGTCTGCGGGCAGGGAGGGTCTCATCCCGCATACCAAATGGAGCTGGTAGACAGCCGCCCCGGACACAGGATTGACCTTCGCCTCCATGGACAGCTGTGAGTCGAAAATGACTCCCAGGCTGTGCACCTGGTCCTTCAGGGGCACAGTTACCCCATTCAGGACCAGGGAGTCTCCACACCAGCTCGCCCCCTGTCCCCCAAGAACAGTACTAACAGTATGTTAGTTGGAATCTCCTTACAGTCATACCTCGAATTGCGTTTGTTTCACATTGCGTTTTTTCAGGTTGCGAACGCGGCAAACCCGGAAATGTTTACTTCCTGGTTCGCCGCTCCACGCCTGCGCAGGAGCGCTCTATTGCGTCAAGCGCAGGAGCGGTGCTCTACTTACGGACTTTTTGGGGTGCAAACGCCACCCCGGAACGGATTGCGTCCGTAAGTAGAGGTACCACTGTACTTGTAACTTGAAGCCATTGGTTCAAGTCCTCCCCTCCAGAGCAGGAGAAAAAGCATGCTCCTTCACGGCCTAGGACCCTCGTACCTCATACCTACGGGACCGCATCTGCCGGTATGCCCCACGGAGGACCTTAAGGTCCATAAATAGCAACACTCTGCCCTAAGGAAGTCAGATTAGCCTCAACCAGAGCCAGGGCCTTTTCAACACTGGCTCCGGCCTCTTGGAACGCTCTGTCTCATGAGACCAGGGCCCTGCGGGATCTGATTTCTTTCCGCAGGGCCTGTAAGACAGAGTTGTTCTGCCTGGCCTTCGGCTTGGAATCAACTTGATCCCCTCCCCCTCTTTCCTTTTTCCTTTCTCCTTCTGTGATGGAACTCCTATTTGGGGACTTCCCTGGCTTTTTTCTGGTCCACGTAGGACCAGTCTGGATAGTTGGCCTTGGTGAAGATTTGACGTTTTCACCCCCAAAAAAGTTTTTGATTTGAGTTTCTACTGAAATGAAGCTGCATTTTGATGTTTTAATGTTGTATTTTAATCTTGTTTTTCAAGCTGTATTTCAACCAATTGTTTTTATATTAGGTGTTAGCCGCCCTGAGCCTGGTCTTGGCTGGGGAGGGCGGGGTATAAATAAAAAATTATTTTTATTATTAATATATTTTTATTATTTTTATTATTATTGTTGTTGTTGTTGTTGTTGTTATTACCTGTAACGTGTTGGGTAGATGAAGTTCTGCCCTCTGCGAAAGCAGAAAACACCTCTTTTCCGTGTGACAGCCCCCCCACCCACCCAATGCATTTGAAGAGTGCTATTGAATCTTCATCTCGGTCTTCTGTTCTCCAAGTTAAACATGCCCAATTCCTTCATTCTTTCCTCATAGGACTTTTTTTCCATGGCTGCCCCCGCTGTTGTTTGGAAAAGTGTGTATCTAGTCCTTATGACTGTGACAAAGCTTGAAAGCCCACGGGCAGTGAGAAACCAGGGGGGGGAGCCAAGCAAGGCTTTCTTTTCTGTGGCCTGGAATAAGATTTCAGCCCTGTGCTTATTCCCTGGGGAGCGAAGCAGCAGAATAAATTAGGCAAAAAAAAGGGGGATTCACTGAAACGCTGAGTTGCTCTGTGTAGACAGGGGTGTTGCACTCTCAGCTTACCGTGCAGGTGTTTGACCAAGTTTTTATTTCTGTTTTCTCCTTTTTGAGTTAGGAAGGAAACAGAAAACTCCTAAGAAATTTACTGGAGAGCAGCCATCCATCTCCGGAACATTTGGACTGAAAGGTAAATGACGAGTCAGATGCATTCCTGTTTTGGGGAAGTATTTTGTAGAGTATTTTGAATTTTCTGTTGCCGGGCAGCACCTCCTGCCTCATGGAGAGCCCTTTGTGTGTTGCAGAGGATTCTGGGAAATATTCTAGGCTGTTGCCTTTGGTTTAAGCAGGCACACACCACCACTTTCAGCTGCTGGGCCTCGCTGTTACCTGGCACAAAGCGAGAGCACATCCTGAAATACGCATTTCAGGAGAACATCAGCCATGGCGGGCAAAATATCTTTGCGAGAAGTTTGTCCACCATTGCTGCAGTTATCACAGGGAGACCTTGGTCTCATCCAGCACATAATTAAACTATGGAACTATGGATATGTGCAATTTTATAACATGCAGAGGAAATATGTGAAGAGAAATCAGGGAGAGAAGTTGAGGAAAGTCCTTGGTAGGGGGGGAATAATGTATGTGATTTGATAATTTGTTATGTGGAAATTGATCAATAATTTATTTATTTTTTTCAACCTGTGGAACCCACCAACACAAAATGTGACAATGGCTTCACTAGGGGATTAGACAACTTCACGGAGGTTAACTATCCACGGCTACTAGTCCGCGTGACTTTGGCTACCTCCGCACGGCAGTTTATTCCATTTTCACGCCGTTTCCCTAACTGTTGATTTTCACATTATATTTGGACGTAAAAAGCGCTTCTGGAACCGTAGTGTGATACGGTGCACGTTTGGCACTCGCTTCCACATTATTTGCAAGTGGATTCCCTCCCCAGAAGCAAATAACATGGAAATGAGCGCTAAGCTTGCACCTACGTTCCATTATTGTTCCAGAAGGGGCTTTTTACCCCATGTGAAAGCTCAAGCAAAATGTAGAACATAACCGTCAGGGAAAAGTCTAGATTAGGTAACCTCTGGGTTAGATTACTGCAATGTGTTATATGTGGGGCTGCCTCTGAAGGCTGTTTGGAAAGTCCAGCGGGTGCAGAATTCACTGGCAAGACAGTTTGAACATATTACACAGATCCTGGTACAACTGCACTGGCAGCCAATTAGTTTCCAGGCCCAGTTCAAAGTGCTGGATTTGACCTATAAATCCTTAAAACGGCTCAGGACCTCAAGGACCGCCTCTCCTCATATGAACCAGACTCTGCGATCATCTTCTGAGACCCTTCTTTATGTACCGTTTTGAACATGGGTTTGGTTGTACCTGCCTGTTGTAGCGTATCCATGGAGCTGTCCATGGAGGCGCAGGTCAATTCTGTGTCCAGGGCAGCTGTTTACCACTCCATCTGGCACGAAGGCTGAGACCCTACCTGCCCGCAGACTGCCTCGCCAGAGTGGTGCATGCTCTGGTTATCTCCAACTTGGACTACTGCAATGCGCTCTGTGTGGAGCTACCTTTGAAGGTGACCTGGAAACTACAACTAATCAGAATGCGGCAGCTAGACTGGTGATGGGGAGCAGCCGCCAAGACCACATAACACCGGTCTTGAAAGGCCTACATTGGCTCCCAGTACGTTTCCGAGCACAATTCAAAGTGTTGGTGCTGACCTTTAAAGCCCTAAACGGCCTCGGTCCTGTATACCCGAAGGAGCGTCTCCACCCCCATCGTTCTGCCCGGACACAGAGGTCCAGCAATGAGGCCCTTCTGGCGGTTCCCTCACTGCGAGAAGCCAAGTTAGAGGCAACCAGGCAGACGGCCTTCTCGGTGGTGGCGCCTGCCCTGTGGAACGCCCTCCCACCAGATGTCAAAGAGAACAACAACTACCAGACTTTTACAAGACATCTGAAGGCAGCCCTGTTTAGGGAAGCTTTTAATGTTTGATGCATTACGGTATTTTAATATTTTGTTGGAAACTGCCCAGAGTGACTGGGGAAACCCAGCCAGATAGGCGGGGTATAAATAAATTATTATTATTATTATTATTATTATTATTATTATTATTATTATTATTATTATCCGCCATATGAGCAGCGCTAGGCCCACTTTTCAGGAAGGAACCATCCAGCCTCTTCTAACCTCTTTCAAAAGCAAAATCTTTCCTCTTCTCCAGGGCTGGCGAAAGCAGAGGACAAGGCGAAAGCACACCGGGCCAAGAAACTGGAGGCGTCTCTGAGCGGCGCCGGCAATGAAGACCTGAAGAAGAAAACGCCAGGGTCCGGTGTGAGAAAAGATGCTGTCCCAACAGCAGCAGCTCCTTCTGCAACAGGTGGGCGGTTTGACCCTTTTCACAGAACCCTTTCCATTCCGAGGGCCACATTCCCTTCTAGGGGCCAGAGGCAACGTGGGCAGAGCTGCAATTGCAAACGTTGCCATCCCTTGCCATCCCCTGTCCATGCAAGCCAGAGTCACGGCCAGGGTTCAAGGATGCAGTTGAGACAGGCAGGAATGCCAGAGGAGGGTGCAGGATTGGTGAGCAGTGTGGCCAAGGAAGGCTATGGTGTGGTTGAGAGCAGCAGACTCGTAATCCCCGCTCCTCCACATGCGGCTGCTGGGTGACCTTGGGCCAGGCACACTTCTCTGCTGTCTCTCAGCCCCACTCACCTCACAGAGTGTTTGTTGTGGGGGAGGAAGGGAAAGGAGATTGTTAGCCGCTTTGAGACTCCTCAGGTAGTGATAAAGCGGGATATCAAATCCAAACTCTTCTTCTTCTTCTTGTGTGGCTTGTGGAACTTGCTCCAACATGACTTGGGGACGGAGCGTCTGTTTGCTTGCAGGAGGTCCAGTGTTCAGCCCCTGGCTTCCACTGGGGGAGCCGCTGCCTGCCAGTGCAAACAATACTAATCTAGATCAGTGTTTCCCAACCTTTTTTGGGC
Organism: Podarcis bocagei; assembly: GCF_964188305.1. Taxonomy (NCBI): domain Eukaryota; kingdom Metazoa; phylum Chordata; class Lepidosauria; order Squamata; family Lacertidae; genus Podarcis; species Podarcis bocagei. The sequence continues at coordinate 7,089,765 of NC_138129.1, read as the reverse complement.
AAAGGCACACTTGTTTCATGAAAAAAATCTCGAGGCACACCACCATTACAGCCCCGTGACGTCAGTGCGCAGCGTCACGCCGGGAGGGACGCACGAAAGTGTAAGTTTCAATTTTTTCCCCTCCCCCTTGCCTTCCTTCTGTGCCAACTGCCAAAAAGCCAAGAAAAAAGCCAAGACTTTAGGGCAGCAGGTCGACACGGAAGAAGCTTCTACCTAAGGACAGGTGCGACGGCCGTGTCCTCTTCTGCCACACTTGGCAGCCCTGCCTCACGGTCGTGACTCCCACCCTGATTTCTCCCCGCAGGTCGAGCGGCACAGGCAGCCCAATGTGTCCAGCCCAGACACAAGCCCCGCTTCCCCACTCTAGATCCTGAATGCGACCAAGTGCTCTGGACTCCCGAGCAGGGTGGGAAAGAGGACTCGCATCTGGTAGCCTCCGGGCTCCTCGCCTGCTCGAGGGATGGCATTGCAGGCAAGCTGCCGGCCGTCGCCATCGCCGCCCCCTCATGCGAGTGGACCTGCCCGGAGTGGTGGGCCGGGGGAGGCTCGCTCTCTGTGGGGATGTGGCCCGCACGCGCGGCCCCGCTTCCTCCTGCCCAGGGCTGAGCTCCTTACCCGCGATCTCTGTCTCGCGCACGCGGATCCCACTTATTCCGAAGCTCGCGCCACTAGCCGGGGTTCTCACACCGTGCCAGGGCGAGGCGGCGCGGCCCACTGACGTCATCGCGGCTCGCCGCCGCCCTCGACTTCCCTGTTCCCTCCCCTCCCTCGGGTCGCCGTGGTTACCGAGGACTGCAAGCTGCTCGGGCAAGCGTGGGGCATTAAGTGGGAGAAGGAAAATTAAAATTAAAACTCGCCTGAAGGCCGCCTCTCCGGATATGAAGCTATCTTTCGAATTTTTTAATTTTTCCCGCGGCACACCAGGCAACGTCTCGCGGCACACTAGTGTGCCGCGGAACACCGGTTGGGAAACACTGCTCTAGAACAGTGTTTCCCAACCTTTTTTGGGCAAAGGCGCACTTGTTTGATGAAAAAAATCTCGAGGCACACCACCATTACAGCCCCGTGACGTCAGCGCGCAGCGTCACGCCGGGAGGGACGCACGAAAGTGTAAGTTTCAATTTTTTCCCCTCCCCCTTGCCGGGGAACCTCCAAGCTTTGGGGGTGGGGGGGGGAGGAGGCAGCAAAGTGAGGCAGGAAGGAGAGCGCGGCTTGGCTGGGTGAGCTTCGGCAGGGGCAGGGAATGAGAGCCGCGAGGCGGGCGCTGCGGACGGAGGCGCTGCCCGCCGAGCTCGCAGGCAGCCAGGCAGGCAGACGGCGAGAGCCCCGCGCTGGGCGGCCTCTCCTCGCCGCCGCCCCGCCTCTCGCCGCCCGACTCGCCCACCTCCCTCCAGGCAACATCTCGCGGCACACCAGGCAACATCTCGCGGCACACTAGTGTGCCGCGGAACAGTGGTTGGGAAACACTGATCTAGATGGACCAATGGTTTCACTTGGCTGAAGGCAGTTTATTTTATCCCTATCTTTCAAGCCATTGCGGGGAAACCCGGTTGTTTGAACAGACATGGTTCGTTTGCTGCACGAGAGGCGTGCATTTTTGCTATCAAAACATGAGGGCTATTTTTTAAAAAATAGTTATTTAAGTCGTGTGTCCTTTGTTTCTCAGTTTGATCCTGTTACATGGCATTGTATGTTTTGTGGTATTTTATGCATTGCAGTTTGCTGTTATTTTTATTGATTATCGATTGATAATTCATTATTGTGGCTGATAAGTGTTCAGTTATTATTTGCCGATGTTTAATGTTACTGTTTACTATTAGATTCTGATGGATTGCTGAATGTTGCTTTGTTTTATATAAGTTGTTTGTTTTAAAGTTATTGTGACTTTTTGTATTGGATTCCTACTATTAATGTTTGACGTTCTATTACGTTTTTGTATGTGTTGGAAGCCGCCCAGAGTGGTTGGGGAAACCCAGCCAGATGGGTAGGGTATAAATCATAAAATGTTGTTGTTGCTGTTGTTGTTGTTGTTATGGTGCAACCCAGCAAGACGAAAAGAATCCGTTCTGTGATTCTCTTCGTCTAGCGGTTTTTTTGTCTTGCGAAGCAAGCCCATTGAAGGATTAGCGGATTAGCGCTATTAGCGGCTTTTAGCTGCTTTTAGCGGCTTATCTGCTGATCAGATCAGCTGATAAGCGGCTTAGCGCTATTAGCGGCTTTTAGCTGCTTTTAGCGGCTTATCTGCTGATCAGATCAGCTGATAAGCGGCTTAGCGCTATTAGCGGCTTTTAGCTGCTTTTAGCGGCTTATCTGCTGATCAGATCAGCTGATAAGCGGCTTAGCGCTATTAGCGGCTTTTAGCTGCTTTTATTGGCTTATCTGCTGATCGGATCAGCTGATAAGCGGCTTAGCAGCTTAGAAAAAGGGGGGGAGGGAGAAAAAAAACCAGCAGGAACTCGCAAGACATTGTCTTCTTGCGAAGCAAGCCCATAGGAGATTCGTTTTGCGAAGCACCTCCAAAACGGAAAACTCTTTCGTCTAGCGAGTTTTCCGTCTTGTGGGGCACCACTGTATTATTGTTGCTGTTGTTCCTGTTCTTGTTCCTACTATTATACTGTCCAGTGTTACCTTTTGAAAGTGCACTTTGTGGGTTAATTTGGGCTGTCTTAAGTGTCCCTCAAACCACTCCTTTTGGCTCTTAAGCCCCAGGCAAGTAGGTATCTGGAGCCAGGGGAAAAATCTTGCTTCTCTGGGTAATCTCTTCCTGGCTAGAGGAAGACAGCATGTTCTGCGCAAAGCACAGCTGCAGCCTCTTCCAGCTGATCCACGTTCCCAGCTTTCGAGTCCCTGATCGCCGAGTAAACAACTCAGCAGGCCGAGCCTGTTGCTCGCAGTGGGAGCGAAGCCAAGCCTATGGCTGCTTGAGACTGTGTCTCGGCTCGGCCTCTTTTTGGCTGTGTTCCCTCATTTAGATAAACACTGCAAGGAGTCCCGGAGCTCGTAGACAGACCCTATGTTTGCTCAGATGTCGCTGTGCTTCAGAATGGAACTGCTGCCCAAGCCACGCTCCGTTTTCCTTTCCTGTGCAATGATGGTTTCGGCAGAGCTCGGGGATTATTGTTGTAGATGCGTTTTGCGGGGAGGCGGCAAAATCACGATCCCACGCTTTTTAGTGCATTTCCTCGTGACCCTCCCGAACCGCAAGCAGCCCTCAAAAAGAAAAAGAGGCATGTTGGAAAAGAGGAGCGAAAGACTTAACTTAGTAAAACCTCACTTGTTGTCACTTGATCTATTATTCTCATATATATATTTTCCTTTATCTATACGCAGGAGTTGGTAAAGGGACCGTTGAGGGAATAAGGATATTTGTTTAAAAAGATGGGTGCTAATTAAAGATAAGTTTGTAATATAAGCAGCATGTAATTGGGAAGAAATGGAAACATCTGAGAAAGATAGTGGGAAGCCAGTTTTTGGGGGGACTTGTGTTAAATTAGTTTTAACTTGGCATTGACGGGTTATAAATTTGGAAAACGCATAAAAATTAATTGGCACAAAAAAGGAATAATGTGAATTAGTTGGACCGGAGGAAATTGAGTTTCCAGTGCATGCGATTGAACAGCAGCCCACCAAATAGCGGAAGTCTATAGGACACCCAGGATTTAGCCCCAGACAAACTTCTCTGTCTTTCCTCTTTCTCCAGCGAGCCCAGAAGAGCAGTGGCAGCGGGCGATCAATGAGAGAGGGGAGGTGGCTTGTCCGACCTGCAGCATGATCACCCGGAAGACGATCCTTGGCCTCAAGAAGCACATGGAAGTCTGCCAGAAGGTAGGAAGCCAAAATTGGAAGGGATCAAACCACCAAGTACCATGTCAACGAATTGTTCTGGCATCTGGCTGGGTTTCCCCAGCCACTCTGGGAGGCTCCCAACAGAATATTAAAAACATAATGAAACATTAAACAATAAAAAAATTCCCTAAACAGAGCTGCCTTCAGGTGTCTTCTAAAAGTCAGATAGTTGTTTATCTCCTTGACATCTGATGGGAGGGCGTTCCACAGGGTAGGTGCCACCACCGAGAAGGCCCTCTGTCTGGTTCCCTATAACTTGGCTTCTTGCAGTGAGGGAACCTCCAGAAGGCCCTCAGAGCTGGACCTCAGTGTCTGGGCTGGATGATTGGGGTGGAGACGCTCCTTCAGATATAGTGGGCTGAGGCTGTTTGGGGCTTTAAAGGTCAACACCAACACTTTGAATTGGGTTTGGAAACGTACTGGGAGCCAATGTAGGTCTTTCAAAACTGGTATTACGTGGTTTCAGTGGCCACTCCCAGTCACCAGTCCGGCTGCTGCATTCTGGATTAGTTGTAGTTTCCGGGTCACCTTCAAAGGTAGCCCCACGTAGAGCGCATTGCATTAGTCCTACAGCATGCACCACTCTGGCCAGACAGTCCGCGGGCAGGTAGGGTCTCAGCCTGCGTACCAGGTGGAGTTGGTAGACAGCTGCCCTGGATACAGAATTGACCTGTGCCTCCATGGACAGCTGTGAGTCCAAAATGACTCCCAGGCTGCGCACCTGGTCCTTCAGGGGCACAGTTTCCTCATTCAGGACCAGGGAGTCTCCACACCTGCCTGCTGTATCTATATGGATATAGATACAGGCAACTCCCCATTTACACGGAGGTTACGGTCTGAGGCACCGTGCACGTAAGTGAAATCGCATAAATTGGGAACACCATTGACAAAAGCCTGCAAACTCCCCAATCACTCCATCCAAACCTCCTTGCTCAAACTCCCAACTCTTCACAGGCCTCGGAAAGTCGGTGCAAGGGCTCCTGGGATTTCACTTGCAAAGGCTTGTGGGATTGCTAGGTGCTGTTTTCGTGCTGTGTTTTCCCTTTCTGCACTCTTTTAGGGCCATTTCTGCTCTTTTACTAGTCACTTCTAGGTTCACAGTGATGCATGTGTGTGTGTGTGTGCAGTTACACAAAGATTGAATGTATGCAAATGGAGAGTTGCCTGTATATTTTATTATTTTATTGCCAGTAAGGGCCTGGTGGTAAAATACACATTTTTAACAAGCCCTGCTACCAATACTACTACTACTACTACTACTACTACTACTACTATTATTATTATTATTATTATTATTATTATTATTATTATTATTATTTTGGAGGGTAAGGCTATCAGCGGCTATTGGTTGTGATGGCTGTACTCTGCCTCCACTGGGCCAGAGGCAGCAGTGCTTCTGAAAACCAGTTTTTGGTGTGTTGACTTTTCGTTCCGCTTGCTTCAGCTGCAGGATGCCTTGAAATGCCAGCACTGTAAGAAGCAATTTAAGTCCAAAGCCGGGTTGAATTACCACACCATGGCCGAACACGTCAACAAGGTAGGAAACTCTGCTTGCATGCAAAACAAGTAAATGAATATTCTGCACCGTGGCGACATACTGCCCTCAAACAAGACGTATTCCACATCTTGTGTGCTTTTTGCAAGTTTGCATAATTTCCCTTGTCTTACAACGTGTGTTTTCAGAATTTGTGCTATTTATTGCCCTTCTAATAGTCAGGGGAAAGGGGCAAGGCGCTGTGCTAGGCACTGGTGCCTCCACACTCCATGACTATTAATCTTGTTCCACAACCCCTCTGGCACCTGAAATCTCACCAGGAACACACCTTTGCAACCACGAGAGCCGTAAAAAAGAAAGAAAGAAAGATTCTCACTTTGCTGCACTGGCATCACTCTGCAATAGATCCATAGTCTTGGATAATGGTGCCAGGGTGCTGTGCCTTTTATAAAATGCCTCTTTCTGAGGTGTGAGACGGACAAGGGCCCACGGCGTGTACGAAAGGCTAGATTAACATTGTGGGTTTTCTCAATTCCTTCCCTGCAGCCAGTTCCTGTGGAAGCCGCTGCCCCTCTCAGCGAGCACGAAGAGCGGGAGAGGCTGAGGAAAGTACTAAAGCAGATGGGGAAACTAAAATGCCCCGTTGAGGTACTTCTTTTTCGCTCTTGGCTAATATTTCCAGCAGAGAAAGAGTTGGGGAAGCCAGTGAGTTTTTCAGTACGATCACATCTTACGCATGTTTGTCAGGCGCGTTTGAAGGCCAGCTGGTTGAAATCGCACAAATTTAACACCCAGAAGGCAGAGAGCTCAAAAGCGCTCTTTGTTCAGGGTTTCCCCGGCGCAGAAAGAGCTTTTAAACTCTCCGCCTTGCTTACTGGGCTCTGGGAAGCTTGTGCAAGATCTTGGGATCTCACGAGAGCATTCCAGAGCCCAGTAAGCAAGGCAAAGAGCTGTTAAGCTCTCTGTTTTGCTGTGGGACGCAAGGCAGCATGGATGTGCTGTCTTAACAGAGATAAATCTATGGCCCGCAACTTCACTTTACGTTTAAAGCAATATCACTCCCCTTTAAAAAGTCATGGCTTTCCCCCAACGAATTCTGGGAACTGTAGTTTGTTAAGGGTCATGGATGTTCTCTGGAAAGACAGGTTGATGGTTGAAATACCCTGGAAATTGTCATTCTTGGGGGCAGGGAAATAGGGTCCCCCCCCCCCAAAAAAAAACCCAGTTCCCAGGATACTTTGGGGAAATGGTGCCTGTTTAAAGTAGTATGATACTGCTGTTTGTCGATGAAGGTTTCCCCCTAGCCATGAGTGGCTTTCGCTGATGCCACAATGTCTGCAAGCTGGGAGATTACAGAACACCTTTGTGGCTTCCTAGCGAGAGCAGGACTCATGATCAAAAAGCAGCGAGAGCAGACACCCTCTTTTCTAGCTCCCTAAGTTGACGCAAAGGGACGCGGGTGGCTGTGTGGGTTAAACCACAGAGCCTAGGACTTGCCGATCAGAAGGTCAGCGGTTCGAATCCCCGCGACGGGGTGAGCTCCCGTTGCTCAGTCCCTGCTCCTGCCCACCTAGCAGTTCGAAAGCACCTCAAAGTGCAAGTAGATAAATAGGTACCGCTCCGGTGGGAAGGTAAACGGCGTTTCCATGCGCTGCTCTGGTTCACCAGAAGCGGCTTAGTCATGCTGGCCACATGACCCGGAAGCTGTACGCTGGCTCCCTCGGCCAGTAAAGCGAGAGTCGGCCACGACTGGACCTAATGGTCAGGGGTCCCTTTACCTTTTAAGTTGACGCAACTGCTGGACAGAGAGCCTACAGCTGTGGGCAAATCTCTGCCATGCTGCCCTCATGGCCAGGTGAGGGGAGGAAAGGTATATTGCAGAAGATAAGTGGCAGTAGCCACCAGAACATTAAGAAGAGCATGGCTGTTGAATTAGGCCAATGCCCCCCCCCCATCTGATCCAGCCTCCCTGTTCTCATGGTAGCCAGGCAGATGATGATGATGATAATAATAATAGTAGTAGTAGCAGTAGTAGTAGTATATTTATACCCCGCCCAGTTTCCCCAGCCACTCTGGGCGGCTCCCAATCAGGTGTTAAAAACAGTACAGCGTTAAATATTAAAAACTTCTCTGAACAGGGCTGCCTTCAGATGTCTTTTAAAGATAGGATAGCTGCTTATTTCCTTCACATCTGATGGGAGGGTGTTCCACAGGGCGGGTGCCACTACCAAGAAGGCCCTCTGTCTGGTTCCCTGTAACCTCACTTCTCGCAATGAGGGAACCGCCAGAAGGCCCTTGGAGCTGGATCTCAGATGGCCCAGTGGGAAGCTGGCAAGCAGGATTGAGCCCATTGGCATTCTCCCTGCCTCCCCAAAGTGGAGGTAAAACAGGGCAGATTTGATTTAAATCAAATCGATTTAAATCACGATTTACATCGCTCGTCAGTAAACGACTAAACAACAAGAAGACTTGATTTAATTTATTTATTTTTTACAGAAAAACTCATTCTTGCATATTTACAGCCAGATGAAGGTTTCATTTTTGGAATAATAAATTTCCAGAGTAGTTTTTACAGTCATATAAAAAATGACTGATTTGGTTATACTATTAGAAGTACATAGACCGATCATTGTGAAATGATTGTGAGGTTTAATAAGTTAACTGTTTATATTTGGACAACTTTTCTGCTATACTTCGTTGGAAGGAGAAAAACAATCATTTCCTTAATAACAATTTAAACAATTTATTTAACTTAAACAATAAGATTATAGCATATGTATCCATGTTTGTTAACTGATGTGGTTAAATGATTTGAAAAACAAACAAACTTAGACTGAGTTTTAGCACACATGAAACACTTAAAACAGATCCTTATTTCCTGATGAATAGCCTTTGGACTATAATGTAACTTAAATAGAAAACTATCTTTAAAAAGATTTTTCCTCCAAAAGCATTTTGTTTTAAAAATCTGATTTAAATTTTTAAAAATCTGATTTAAATAATAATTTAAAAAATCATAGATTTTTATCCACCCTGAGGTAAAACAGCCATTGTGGTTAGTAGCCATTGATAGCCTTATGAGAAAAAAACAAAACCTTGTACAAAGCCACAGAGACTCGCGAACTACCCAACCTAAGATGAAAAATCCATTGAAATCAGACATTTTAAGTTCATCTTAGGTTGGGTAGTTCGCAAGTCTCTGTGGCTTTGTACAAGGTTTTGTCTTTTTCTCAGAAGACTGATAAAGAATGTATAATCATTTTGGTAATTATTGGTAGCCTTGTGAGCTGGTCTCACTTGCTTTTGAACCCATCCAGGTTTCTGGCATTCCCACCATGTTTCTCCTGTTCCTCTTCCTGCAGGGATGCGTGGCTACTTTCTCCAGCCTTATGGGGTACCAATACCACCAGAAGCGGTGCGGGAAGCAGCTGTCCGAGGTGGAGAAGCCTGTCTTCACCTGCCTGCACTGCGGGAAGACGTACAAGTCGAAAGCAGGACATGACTACCACGTGCGGTCAGAGCATCCGTCCGCGGTAAGGCCCTATGAGCCTCTTCCTTCCATTCTGTTGTCATGCTGTTGAGTATCATTATGCTGCAAGACATTACATTTTGCAAAGTGTTTCTGTTATGGAAAAGGAGCAATGTGGCAGCGAGCTGCAGCTGGCTGGAAAGCAAAACAGGATGGGAATGTTGGGACTGTACCGTGGGAACAAAGGGACAGTCTATTCACAGTGCTGAGCACCGGATTTAGCTCAGAGTATAATTTGACCTGTACAGGAAGTACAGGAGGTGGAGTTTGTCTCTCTGCTGTTGGAGTTTGAAGAGAGCAGACGCGTTTCTCTGTAATGCTGCAAAGACAGAAATAAAGGCATGTAAATACATTTCTGTCTATCTCTTTCCCCTCCCTGGGGGGAGCAGGGAGCAGGGAAGAGTGGTGTGTCCTTCTCACGTTGAGGAGGATCGCCGATAGTGACCTAGCCTGTATCCTGCCGGGAAACGCAGACAGGGAGGTCAACAAGGAGATCAAGCCGGGTGCCTGGAGAGTGGCCAGTTTCTCCTGATAAGGCCTGAATTTCCAACAGTTTCCTCATCTTCTATTTATTTATTTTTTTAGAAAAATAGATTTATTTGCATTTTTAATACAAAACAAGCAAAAAAACCACACACACACCCTTTCCTCCACCCCCCCAATTGTACAACTTTCATACCAATCTCGACATACAATTAAATACCCAGTGACTTCTCATCCACCCTTTTCCTGGTTTCTGTACTATTCTATAAATTGCGTATTCCAAATTTTTACTCTACAAATTTCTTCCTCTGCTAATTTCTGTTAGCGCCTATTCTGCCGGGTTTACTCAAGACCAGCTAGGTTATTTACTTGTTTATACTGGTTCTTTAAAATATCCAATAAACATTTTTCAATCCTCCTTCTATCCTTTAGCACTACTTTTCTCTTCCCTATTCGTTATGCCTGCCAGTTCAGCATATTCAAGCATTTTAAACTGCCACTCTTCTCTGGTGGGTACCATACTCGTTCTCCACCTTTGTGCCAGTAAAATTCTGGCCGCGTTGGTGGCATATAATAACAATCTCTCTCTCTCTCTCTCTCTCTTTTTTTTTTTTACCATTCCCAAAAGGAATGTCTCAAGCTTTTGGGGGGAGGTTTTTATGAATATCTTTTTAAAATCATTGTAAATTACTTCCCAGAGTTCCCCGATTACTTTACAAGACCACCACATGTGGGAAAAGGTTGCTTCTACTTCATTGCATTTCCAACATTTATCTTTTTCTTTTATCAACATTTCTGCTAGTTTGGCAAGGCAACAGTGATCCTCTGGTGGTGCTTGTGCAAAACCTATTTCTCCTCTCAGCAGTTGTCTCAGCTTGCTAAATTCGGTTTCAATACTCCTTATTTTAATGATTTTTTTGTTTTGGGTGTCTCTGAACCGCCTTGATTCCTCCCCCCTTTTAATAGAAGGCAGCGTTACAATTATTTTAAATACAGTGCAGCAACATCTCGCACACATTTAACATGCGGCTGAAGGTGGGCTGGTTGAAAGTACGCAAGTTAAATCCAAAACTGGCGGGGAGCTTAAAAGCTCATTCTCTGGCTTGTGGATCCTGGTGACAGCCTTTGACATATCGTATCCAGGCTTTCTCATGCTGATGCAGAAGATGGGGCTGACACTGGTTGTTGTTCTTTGGGTACCCCTTTCCACCTTCACCCCCTTTCCTCCCGTCTTCTCAGCCTCCTGAACAGCCCGAGATCAAGCCTGAAGTCAGCCTCGTCGAAGATTTCGAGAGGACTCCGAGCGGCAGGATCCGGCGCACGTCAGCCCAGGTCGCCGTCTTCCACTTGCAGGAAATCGCCGAGGACGAGCTAGCCAAGGACTGGACCAAACGGAGGATGAAGGACGACTTGGTCCCCGAGACAAAGCGAGTGAGAGCCCGTCACTTACCTGAAGGCGGGGTGCAGGGAAAACAGGGTCTGTGGTCGGTCTGGGGCACGTGTTGGGGGGTGTGGCTTGGGGGTCCTTCAATTGGCTGGTTTGGAAACAAATTGGAAATCAGACAGGTTCTCTTTCTGCGCCTGACCAGAGAAGCCAAGCTTAGGGAATCGTTTTTGCAGGACCAGGTGCTGCTCTGTGGACAGCAGGGCTCGCAGCTTCAGTACCACTCTGTTGTTGCTTGCAGCGATCGTGCTTCAGCCAGGGCTAGCAGGCCTCTCCACCAGCTACTAGTGTTGTACTGAGTTAGCATGCTCTAGTTATCTCCCGCTTGGACCACTGCAATGCGCCCTACGTGGGGCTACCTTTGAAGGTGACCCGGAAACTGCAATTAATCCAGAATGCGGCAGCTAGACTGGTGATGGGAGCGGCCGCTGGGACCACATAACACCGGTCCTGAGAGATCTGCATTGGCTCCCAGTACGTTTCCGAGCACAATTCAAAGTGTTGGTGCTGACCTTGAAAGCCCTAAACGGCCTCGGTCCTGTATACCTGAAGGAGCGTCTCCACCCCATCGTTCTGCCTAGACACTGAGATCCAGCGCCGAGGGCCTTCTGGCGGTTCCCTCCCTGCGAGAAGTGAGGATACAGGGAACCAGGCAGAGGGCCTTCTCGGTAGTGGCGCCTGCCCTGTGGAACGCCTCCGAGCAGATGTCAAGGCAATAAGCAACTATCTTACCTTTAAAAAACATCTGTTTAGGAAAGTTTTTAATTTTTGATGCTGTATTGTGTTTTTAATATTTGGTTGGAAGCTGCCCCGAGTGGCTGGGGAAACTCAGCCAGATGGTCGGGTGTAAATAATACATTATTATTATTATTATTATTATTATTATTATTATTATTATTATTCACCTACTAGATGCACATATGCGCAAAGTCCTCAGTGTTTTCTTTCTCGGCCACTGGTTGAGCTCTCCTTTGTCACACTGCCTGTGACAAAATACACTCTTGTTGATTTCATCTCTTGTTGATTTCATCCAGTTAAAGATTTGTTCATTTCGGTGAAACACACACACACACACACACACACACACACACACACACACATGCTCCAGCCAATCTTTTTAAACTTGGGAAAATGAAAATAACAGAATCGTTTTTTGGGGGGAAACTTGTTGAAATAATAAGCAGATTAAAAGAATAATAATGCAGTTTTTATGTAGAGCTGTGTTCTAGATGCCAAAGTTGATTAACCACTGCTTCTCGCCTGGCAGCTAAACTACACCCGTCCTGGGCTTCCGAAGCTGAACCCGAGGCTTCTGGAAACCTGGAAAAACGAAGTGAAGGAAAAGGGACACATCAACTGCCCTAATAATGTGAGTGCCTTGTTTTCTGCAGGACTGATTGGAAAACGAAAGGGATGTTATGTTTTATCCTGTGTTATGGACATGCTGCAGATTGGAACAGATCTATTTCTGAGTTCTCCTGTTCTTAAGGTTTCATGGCCAGGGTGCCCGGTCCCTAAGTCGAAAAAGTTGCCTCTCCCTGATCTCCAGGAAAGGCTTGTTAGCAGGGCTGTGGGGAGGTGGGAGGGACGTTGTTCCCAGAACAGGTAAGAGGCATTAGCTGGTTAGCACAGCCACTTTGAAAAGGTGCGCGGCTCTGAAACGGATAGCGTCTCTGCCCAGGCGATTAGCCCAATTTCCCTTTCCACATCAGACTCGCAACCGGCGGTGCCGTAAGATCTCCCGTCGCCCAGCAGGCCTCCTGTAACTGCTTGAAAGCGCCTTGAATGTTCAAAGGTCCATTTAGGGACGTGTTTTGCCTGCCAGCGACGGAGCCACATGACTCCCATTAACAGTAATTAGAAGCATGTGGCAAGATCCCAACAGGCAGATCGCCTGTAAAATTAACCTTGTGACGGCGAGAGGGAGCTTGCAAAGAAGGAGAGCCTTGTGGGGATTTGGAGGGGGGCGGGTCACTGCAACCCCATGAAAGGGGGAAAGGAAGGGGGGGGGAGAGTACAAAATCCTACTTACCATGTGCTGCGCTGTTTTCGCTTCCAGTGCTGCGCTGCCATCTATTCCAGTGTGTCCGGTTTGAAAGCCCACCTTGCAAACTGCAACAAGGTAAGGCGTTTAAGAGGCTTATAGCCTAACGTCATTATTATTATTTATTAAGCTTGTATGCCGCCCTTCATCAGGAAGATCTCACAGCATCAAAATACAAAATAAAAACACAAAATACACAATGAAAGCAAACACAAAACAATAACCACCCCGCTCCCACAAACACATATAAAAAGGACACATAATGTTAATCATGCAAAGACCTGGTTGAAGAGGAACATTTTTGCCTGGTGCCTAAAGATGTACAGTGAAGGCACCAGGCAAGCCTTCCTGGGGAGAGCATTCCACAAACGGGGAGCCACTGCACAAAAGTCCCTGTTCTCGTGTTGCCACCCTACGGATTTCTCATGGAGGAGGCACACAACAAAGGGCCTCAGATGGTGATTTCAGGGTCTGGGTCGGTTCATATGGTGGCCCTGGAGGTATTGAGGTCCTGAGCTGTTTAACGCTTTATAGGTCAAATTCAGCACTTTGAATTAGGCCTAGAAACTAATTGGCCGCCAGTGCAGTTGGGCCAGGGTCAGTATAATGTGCTGAAACTCGTGCTCCATTGAGCAACCTGGCCACTGAATTCTGCAACAGCTGAAGTTTCCGAACCTTCTTCAGAGGCAGCTCTGGAGGATGCCATAGCCAGTGGTATCCAAAACCCGCAAAGAGGTCATATAATGCCAATGTTGAGAACCCTTCCCATAGGCGGAAATCCTTTTCCCAACTCTCACTCCCCGTCCTCAGCTTTCAGCGCCCTCTGCCAGATTCAAGCCCCTCGTTCAATTTCTGACGGATCAGAAAACGTCTGGCTGGTTCATTCAGATGCTTCCAGTTGTGTGAAGATGCACCTATACTCGATGTCTGATGCTTGCCTGCCTCGCATTAATGCCACAGATCCAGCTGCAAGCATGCTCCCGCGACTCTCAATACACCCCCTCTCCCGCTGGGAGCTCGTACATCACCTCATTGTCAATAAAGAATATATTACGCATTCTCTAGTGGCAGATGGAGGCAGAGTAGGGAGCTCATTCGTTTTCCGCAAGGTCAGCGGTAGCAGAAATCCAGGGTTTTAATTAGCTGCTCGGCAACCCAGAAGAGAAATTTCAAAAGCTTTATTGATCAGGTTCGGCCATAAATTAGAGGAAGCCTCTGCTCCTCGTAGCGGGCTGCAGGGTAGAATGAAGCTGCTGTTCTGCTCCACGTGGCAGCTTGGGTAGGCTGGCGCAACGTTGGGGATGGCCAGCTGCACGAGGGGTTCAAGCCGGGGCAAGTGGAAGATGTTGCTTCAGCAACAGACAGCTGTTTTCTTTTATTTGTGATGAAACAGATGCCCTTTACTTGTCAGGTTGGCAACAGTTGAACAGGTATTTTTCAATTATTATTACTATTATTATTATTGTTGTTGTTGTTATATTAAATTTACATATTAATGAAAGCAATGTGTTTCTCTCCCTTGAGCCAAAGAGAGGGCTTAGTCCTTCATAGCAGTGCATAAGTTACCATATTTTTCGCTCTCTAAGACTCACTTTTTCCCTCCTAAAAAGTAAGGGGGAATGTGTGTGCATCTTATGGAGCGAATGCAGGCTGTGCAGCTATCCCAGAAGCCAGAACAGCAAGAGGGATTGCTGCTTTCACTGTGCAGCGATCCCTCTTGCTGTTCTGGCTTCTGAGATTCAGAATATTTTTTTTTCTTGTTTTCCTCCTCCAAAAACTACGTGCGTCTTGTGGTCTGGTGCGTCTTATAGAGCAAAAATACGGTGTTAATCCATAGCTTGCCTGTCCTCACAAACTCCTCCAGACAGCGTCTACTGCTTGAAGTCACCACGCTCCCATGTTCTCAAGGAAACGACGATAACAAAATAAGCAAACCAACTGCCACCATTTATTCTTTGTCAAATACATTTACAATGCAAATACAGTACAGATACTAACAACAACCTCAGAATGGACCTTAGGTAAGGCGGGGGCTGTAAGCTCCTCTGCCAAAAATCCCTCATCTTTTGCCCTCCATCTCACCTGAGCGAGCCAGGTGATCCTTTCTGCTAAGTTTCCAAATGCATGAGTGCAGGATAGGTTCTGAAAGGTCCCGGTGAGAGTTAACCCTTCCTCGGATTCCCAGGGGAGGTTCTGACCCCCACCTGAATCCTACTCCATATATGAAGGGGCCTGAAGTTTCCCTGGAGCCTGAATGGCACAGTGCCAAGGACAAATCTGTCCTACGTAGATGATCAACACATCTCCAAGATATCCTCCGGGGCTGAGCTCACACGGCCGGACCTTTGTATTGCAGGGAGACCACTCCGTGGGGAAGTACCGTTGTCTTCTGTGTCAGAAGGAGTTTAGCTCAGAAAGCGGAGTCAAGTACCACATCATTAAGACTCACTCGGAGGTAAGTACCGGGCCTTGTCAGCAAAGGACTTTGGGGGGAGTCGCCCCCCCCTCCCCGTGAAAGCTGAAATTCTCGTGAGGCCTACAGAAGAGTGGTCCCAGTGAGCTGGAATAAATCATTATTCTTTTCTAATAATATAGGAGCGAATTTCAAACTTCCAGCTGACTGAAATTAGTCCCCCAGATTTGCTACCTTATTTTCCAGTAGCTAATTTGGGGGGGGGGGGTTGTGGGGAGGGTTTAATGAAGGGGAGGGGACTTTAGGCCGTTCATCATACCCTGCATCAAAGGCAGTCTAGGTAACTCCCTGTCAGGGACTGGGCAGATGATTAGGAATGGTGGAGACTGTTACCCCCAGAGCCTGCCAGAGAAAGGAGGGAGAGGGTATGGACCCAGGATTGTGGTGGTTTGAGACGGGAGACTTCCCAGAAGAGGAAGAAAAGAGCTGGGAAATCATGGAGGGTGAGGAACAAGAGCAATAATAATAATAATTTATTATTTGTACCCCACCCATCTGGGTGGGTTTCCCTAGCCACTCTGGGCGGCTTTCAACAGAACATTAAAATACAATAATCTATTATACATTAAAAGCTTCCCTAAACAGGGCTGCCTTCAGATGTCTTCTGAAAGTCTGGTAGTTGTTTTTCTCTTTGACAGCTGGTGGGAAGGCTTTCCACAGGGTGGGTGCCACTACCGAGAAGGCCCTCTGCCTGGTTCCCTGTAACTTCTAAGGTAGCCCCACATAGAGCGCATTGCAGTAGTCCAGGCGAGAGATAACTAAAGCATGCACCACTCTGGCGAGACGGTCTGCGGGCAGGGAGGGTCTCAGCCTACCTACCAGGTGGAGCTGATGCCCTAGTCCTGAACAGGGACAGGAGCCAGATGTCGTAAAAACAGTACAGCAGCTGGTTGACCATATGCCCCTTGAAAGAGGGCTAGGCGTGCTCTTCGTGTCTCTGGGCAGAAAGCCAAACAGAAAAGGAAAGATTCCCTTGTCGGCACCGTAGGCAGCAGGAGGGGTATGAGATGTAGAGAAAGTAAGCGGCCAGGGGGAAGAATGGGCACTCCGGGGAACAGTCCCATTTCCTGATCTCCGTGTATTCAGTAGTGGGTGGACATAGCAGACGACACAGAGATTTCTCCAAGTTGTTCTTTATAAGTAAGCTGGAATTGAACTGAACAGCAAACAGCTCAGCTGGCCTGCTTTTATAGGCAGCCGGCTGTCAACATTGTAACAACAACAGCCCAGGGTTTCCCGCCTAAATTAACTTACGTGGACTGTAATCAGTCATACCTCGGGTTGAAGTAGCTTCGGGTTAAGCATTTTTGGGTTACGCTCCGCGGCGACCCGGAAGTAACGGAGCATGTTACTTCCGGGTTTCGCTGCTCACGCATGCGCAGACGCTCAAAATCAAGCGCGGAAGTGGCGAGACGCGCGGATCCCGTTCACATCCAGAGGTACCACTGTACACAATACCCCCTAGTGGCCAGGGTGAGAACTTCTGTACATAACACCGTGTACAGTGGATGCTTGGGTTGCGAACGTGATCCGTGTGGGATGCGCACATGTGGGTAGCAATTCAGTGCTTCTGCGCAAAGCACAATTTAGCGCTTCTGCACGTGTGTGACCGCCGAAACCCGCCACGGAAGTGACCCATTCCGGTACTTCTGGCTTTCGGCTGTCCGTAACCCAAAAAAAAACGCAACCTGAAGAGTCTGTAGCCCGAGGTATAACTGTATTTCTGATTCCAAGAAACATACTGAAAAGCAGCTCTCTGTCTTTCTGCGTGTCTGGATTCTCTGGGCAGTTAGCCAAGTGAGCTGCCTGTTGGCTTTCCTCCCTTCCTAAATCTCCTTTTGTCTCCTTGGTTCACCCAATATGGGGGAAGGATTTTGGGGCAAACCCCCAAACTGAAGCAGGCGATTGCAGCTCAGAATGGTTCCAAGTGGGGATGAGGTGCTTCGTTTAGTTGTTGTTTTTTTAACTTCTGAAAACCGCCACATTTGCTGGTAGTTGTGGCGTTGCGGCAGAGCTGCGGCCGCTGCTATTCTGTGCCGCGTCCGAATCGAGTTCCCGACTCTGTGCTCCTTTCCTTCCTTGAACGCAGAACTGGTTCCGGACTTCCACGGAGGCCATCCGGAAGAAAAAGACCAGCGAGCCGACCGCTGCCAGCCACGAGGAGAAGAAGAAAAGCACAGACGGGAAGAAGAGGGGGCGGAAACCGAAGGAAAGGCCTCCGGAATCTTCCGCCAAAAGCAAAGAGATAGGCAAGACGAACCATAAGAAACCGGTGGGGCCCTGGGAGGCCGCGGACTTCAGCCCCGATGAGAGAGAGCGAGGTAACAAGCCCCCCCACAGCAAGAAAGGGGGGGTCCAGTAAAATGCCAGAGAAATAAGCCGTCGTTTTTTGGGGGGGAGAAAACAAAACAGAACTCTCTAATGATTAGTTTACAGCCCAGGGTAATGGGGCGGAAGGAGGGGAGAGCTACTCCCAGTATATGCTGGGCCCCTTCTGCTCACCCCTTTTTTAAAAATGAAAAACCACTTTAAATCACGGGACATTTTGTTTTCACCACTGGAAGAAGAGAACCAAGCGAGGAACGGCCGCTGCGATTCTTCCGTCGGAAACCTCTGCGGATTGTACATAACCCCCCTGTGTGGGTCAGGCGCTCCAGGTCCATGGGCAGGTGGAATAGTAAGGTGGTTTGTCGGCACCCTCCTTCCTTTCTTCCTGCTTCTGAATTCGAACCCAGTGCCGTTCAAGCAAAGAGAGAGAAGGAGAGGAAAAGAGAGCAAAGGGGGGTTTGCTCAAGCAAAGGGAGAAGAAAGTGCAATAGGAACCCAGGCGTAAGCTGGTCAAAATTCTTTTTTAAAAAGCTATTATTATTTGTGGATTCCTTTTCAGGTAGCAGTCATGTGTTAGGAAATAGAGCTGGTGGGGATTTTGCAGATGAAATTATTGTTGTGATTGTGGTTGCGAACCAGCTTTCTTTTATAATTTTCATAAGAGATGCTTTTTTACGAAGGAAAAAAGGAAAAACAAAAACCCGATGGGGTCGTTTGACGACGGACGTTTCGGGATTGTCGTTTCCTTAGGTTCTGTTCATGTTTTAAACGTTGCTCTGATTTGGGACCCGGTTCCCCGTTTTCAGTTTTGGGAGCTATATCCTTCAGTTGTCAAGGTTTGGGGATGAGGGCGGGGAAGGGGGAGGGTTTTGGCAATGAGACGTTTTTGGAAGCAGACCGGTTGGGAGTTTTGAAAATGGCCGTTCTCTCGCTGCGTCAATTCTTGCCTGGGAGCCCCTGCAGGGGAAAATCACAAACATTTTTTTGTAAGGCATACTTCTTTGAGGGGAAGCTTTGAACGGAAACTGCTTATTGCGGTGCGAAATAAATTTCGAGAACGTTTATTCTGCCTGGAGGAAATATCAAACCATAAAGGAGCCACAGAGCCGTGAATATCTTCTGGACCTCAGCTCCATCCTGCTGTTCCCTTGTTGAGCACAGAAGGTCTGAAATGGGATGTCGAGTCACATTTGCTGGAATCTTCCATGTGGTCGGAAATGCTCCTGTGGTGTAGCGCTCAGAGCATTGGATTGGGACCCGAGAAACCAAGGTTCAGATCCTTCACTTGGCTGTGAAGCTTGCCGGGTGACTTTGGCCCAGTCATGGCCCCTCGGCCTAACCTACCTCACAGGGTTGTGGTGAGAATAAAATGGGGAGAGAGCACCCTGCCCTGAACTCTTTAGAGCAGCGTTTCTCAACCTGTGGGTCCCCAGATGTGGTTGGACTACAACTCCCATCATTCCTAGCCAGCATGACCAGTGGTCAGGGATGATGGGAGTTGTAGTCCAACAACATCTGGGGACCCACAGGTTGAGAACCGTTGCTTTAGAGCAGTGTTTCCCAAATTTGGGTCTCCAGCTGTTTTTGGACTACAACTCCCATCATCCCTAGCTAGCAGGACGAGTAGTCAGGGATGATGGGAATTGTAGTTCAAAAACAGATGGAGACCCGAGTTTGGGAAACACTGCTTTAGAGGGAAGGTGGGATCTGAATGTAATAATAAGGAAGTAAATCAAGACAAAAGCAGAGTTCCCAGTCGCCAGGAGGCTTAACCTCACATTCAGGAAAACACGGGTAGAAGTCATCCTTCCCTGCTCTGTAGGGGAAAGTTGGGGGCAGAGATGGGGTTCGATATTTCCTGCTCATGCAGAATGCCTGAACTTGGCTCATTAAAACAAGAATACCGGGAAGGTCTCACCAACTATAATTAAATCACTGGTTGACTTCTGCAGCGTAGGGGGATGCCAACCGTATTGGGCCAGCAGGCAAATTTTGGATTTTGAGAAAATGCCGTGGGCGCCGGTCACAAAATGGCCGCCGTGGGGATGTGGCGTCATCCAAGATGGCTGCCATGAGAGTGCAACATGATGCAGAAACAGCTGCTGGGGAAGGGGGATCCAACAGGATCTGAGCAGAAAGATTGAACAGGGTCTCTCGTGCATTGTGGATTTCTGAGGGGAATTTTGCGGGGACGTTTTTTGCAGGCGCCATTGGAGGTATGGAGACCTTGGTGACTCATGCTATAGAGGGTGGGAAATGTACTTGAATAGGCTTGGGTGTGTCCTGGCGTGTTATATTATGTTAATTCCTCATAATGAACGCCTCAGCATTTACCTCAGCTGGTGGGGCCTTGAGTTGAAACCAGTCTCTCTGCCATCACATGGCGAATGGAACCAGTATGTGTTGCCCGATATCAGGAATCCCCAGAAGTGCTTTTTGGCTATATCCTAAAGCGCCAGATTTAGGCCACAGGAAAAATTATCTAGGTTCTCAGTAAGGTTATAAACGCTCTTTCCGCCATCTCTGAATTTTCAAAGGATAGACACCTCTGGCCTAAGGGACCGCTTCTGGGATCAAGGCTGGCTACTGTTTCTGCCTAGAGGGGGGTTATTTTTAAGGCCCAGGTAGCTTTGTTGAACTACAACTCTCATCAGCCAAAGCCGGCATTGAGAATGGTCAGGCCTGCTGGGAGTTGTAGTCCAGTGATGGAATAATGGAGAAATCAGTCCCATTTAACTTCGATGAAGGTGTAGCTCCAACAGTCTTCCCCCAACCTCATGCCCTCCAGGTGTTTTGGAGTACAGCTGTTATGGCTGATGGGAGTTGTCGTCCAGAACATCTGGCGGCCACCAGGTTGGGAGAAACTGAGTTGTACCAACCCTGCGGTATTTGGCAGAGGAAGTCTTTGAAGCTTGGAAGACCCTTTGGGCCTGTCTGCTCTCGACGCGGTTGGCAAGTCTTGGGGTTTGAATTGACAATTTTAAGCTTCAGGGTTCCTAGGAGAAGGAATGGGATGATCAAATGAAGAGCCGTAATATAGGATGGCAGTGTTCTCATTGAGGGCTTTCGGCATTCACACACACATTCATAGAATCATAGAGTTGGAAGGGACCCCAAGGGTCATCTAGTCCAACCCCCTGCAGTGCAGGAATTTCAACTAAAGCATCCATGATAGATGAACATCCAACATCTGCTCAAAAACCTCCAAGGAAGGAGAGACCACCATCTCCCATGGGAGTCCGTTCCACTGTCGAACAGCTCTTGCCATCAGAAAGTTCTTCCTGGCGTTTAGTCGGAGTCTCCTTTCTTATCACTTGAAGCCACTGGTTCGAGTCCTACCCTCTGGAGCAAGAGAAAGCAAGCTTGTTCCATCTTCCATGTGACAATATTTGAGAATGGCTATCCTATCTCCTCTCAGTCTTCTCTTTTCCAGGCTAAACATGCCCAACTCCTTTAGATGTTCCTCATCTTGAGCTCCTAGTTTCTTTCCCTTAACCAGCCAAAATGCCACCCTTCTGAATTAAATGTGCAACGCACTTGACCTCTGTAGCTGCAACAACCCAACAAGGCAGAAGTGCTTACGGAGGAGAACTGGGCATCAGTTTGCTTGTTTGTTAGCCTTGTTTGCTTTTTGAAGTTTGCAGTGTTGAAGACGCAAGCTGTCCCCCCCCCCCTGCCCCCGGTTTCAGTTCCACAGTTTGTACTGAAAATCGGGAAACGCCAAAGGGGCTATCGGCACCCGTCCTGCCCCATTATTTTCCAAATCGTCCTGGGGTTCATGTGAAAGTGCACTAGAGATCCGTAGTGGTCCCTTCAAGCTGGCCAGGGCTGATGGGCACCAGGTTAGTGAAGCTGGCTTTAGAGTGATGTGCAGACAAGGCCAATAGCAGCATGACAGAAATGCTTTTCCTACAGCGGGGTAAGAGAAAGCCGCAGTATCTCCAGAACACCTTCCATGCCTTCTGCTCTTTTGAACGATTTCTTGTCTCCGGCCTTTGACGCTATCGTCAAAGTAGTATCTAATTTAATGGTTTTAGCACAGGAAAAACTTGGGATGGAAGCTATCCCCTAATGAATAACAAGGCCGAATGATCTCTCCCATCCCCTCTCACATTGAATTTCAGAAGGTAAACCTTTTTTGTTAATTAAGCTCCTGCCATTATTTCTCTCTCCCCCCACCAGTTCATAGTCCTTTCTTCACGCTGGAAAGACCTCATTCAGTAATTTCAGAGGGGCGGGGAAATCATTAACGGCATGCCTAGAAATGTCAACTTAACTCTTTGTCAGGCTGGCTCCCTGGGGAAATCTAAGGCTGCGTGGCCTGTCTTGGCAGCTGAATTAAAACTTCCGCATTTTGCCCAGCCAGAAGGACTTGCACTTATTTAATCAAGCCCCTCAAAATCTCGGGTCTGTTGGAACCAAGACGCTGGTTACTTTTTTGTGCACAGAGAAGCTTTTCCTTGGCCGGTTCAGTGCAGAGAAGCCACAGGTGCAAGACCTACCAACTGCGTCACCTTTAACAAGATAGCTGCCTCTTTTTGCAAAAGTCTTGCAGTCTTTGAAAAGCAGGAAGGAGGAGGAAGGGAGCAGAGTTCAGTGGTAGACCACCAGATCTACATAACAGGGTCACCCGCTTCAATCCCTGGAGCCTGCAATTATGCCAGGGACATCTAGCTTGCTTATGCTTCTCCCGAGGACTGCTCCACACCAGATTCAGCCACAACCCAGTGTTCTTGCCAAGCGGCCAGGATTGGCACAGTTTTGCAAGCTCAGGGTGGTAGGCAGGTACACCTGCACCAAGCAGGTGTTTGGCCACATTCAAACACTACATTTTCATGAGTACGCTTAAATCGTCTTAAGGTCCACACTTTAAAAAATTGTACAGTTCAAAATGGCCCTCAAACAACTACCGTATTTTTTGCTCTGTAAGACTCACTTTTTCCCTCCTAAAAAGTAAGGGGAAATGTGTGTGTGTCTTATGGAGCGAATGCAGGCTGCGCAGCTATCCCAGAAGCCAGAACAGCAAGAGGGATCGCTGCTTTCACTGCGCAGCGATCCCTCTTGCTGTTCTGGCTTCTGAGATTCAGAATAATTTTTTTCTTGTTTTCCTCCTCCAAAAAACTAGGTGCGTCTTGTGGTCTGGTGCGTCTTATAGAGCGAAAAATACGGTGCATGGCTTCAACTTTTTAATCCACAGCTTTCTCAAATACCATACTGTACTACATTTCCTTCTGTGGGATCAAGGGGTGCTGTTTCTCTATATCCGTATTCGCATACCCGTATTGGGACCATAGGGAGTGGGACATGGTGGATGAGAGAGTATGGGTTACGCCAGCTCTGCAGAGTAGCGCACTGCACTTATGCCCATGGGTGGGGGTGGGGTGGGTGGGTGGGGGTGAGTGAAGTGTACGACAATCCTGCAGGGTAGTCTATAGAGTTGTGGCACCATATTTTGAGCACTTTTTTTTTTTTTAGGGAAATGCAGTGGGGATGAGGGGAGCGCTCTCAAGCTCACGGTAGGAGCAACACAGGGTGGGGAAAGGGGCAATTAATTGCTATCCCACCCATATGATGGGTGGGGGAGGGATCTTGTGGGTAGGTTGCTGGATATATTCGTTTCAAAAGGCTTTTGCACAAAAAGGAAAGAGAAGAGAAGAGGCAGTGGAGGCTGTATCAAAATATCTGATGAGGTAGTTACCTTTGGTCAGGACCAGCTCTACCATTAGGCAGGTGGGAAAAGCAGTGTGTTTGCGGGTGCCACGTAGCCTGAGCTCTCTAAGCTAACCTGCTGCCCTCGGTTATAGAAAAGGATACTGCCCCATCACCAGTGTTGGCGTTCAGCCAGTCCAGTCGCCTTCCATACATGGAATTGGGAAGAGACCACCATCTTGTCCTTTGCCTCAGGCGGCAAAATAATGAATAATAATAATAATAATGAATTTTTATTTATACCCCACCCTTCCCGGTTCAGGAAACTGGGCTCAGGGCCACAACAAATTTAAAACACTTAATTGTTGCTACAAAAAAACACCCAGCATAAAATACGGCATAAAGCATAAATAACAATAAAATCAAAAATCAATCTAGGGGGGAAATGTCTTAGTTTTGCCACAACTAGAGAAACCACTGTAAAGGTGGATCAGCGATCCCTCCTTAAAGGACTTAAACCCTTTGCTTCCCCTCCCCAGATTGATGAAAGGTGCCCC
This sequence comes from Podarcis bocagei, assembly GCF_964188305.1. NCBI lineage: Eukaryota > Metazoa > Chordata > Lepidosauria > Squamata > Lacertidae > Podarcis > Podarcis bocagei. The sequence continues at coordinate 7,065,917 of NC_138129.1, read as the reverse complement.
CCTCCATTATTTACCACGTGGAAACGGGTTTAGCAGCGGGTTTAGCAGCGGTGGGGAAAGGCGAAAGCACAGAACTACAAAGATGTGCTCAGATGCAAATGCCGCAGATATAATTAGCTCTCGCTTTGCAAGCCAAAGCCGTCCTCTGTGCTCCACAGCCTCACTTTATAGATTTGCTACCTGTGGTTTTAGCAGACGGTTGGTAAAGAACAAAGCGGATGGGGGGGGAAAGGTTGTTCTCGTTTGTTGAGCGCCTTAAGTGGGTAGGCCAAAGGCAGCCAGAGATAAATAGCAGCTGATAATATCTTGCCTTTTAACCCTGGAAACCTGGCAGCTGGGTAAGCCCATCCTACCTGACCTAATAGGACTGGCTCACCTGGCAGGGCAGGACTGGTCCACAGCAATAGCCTCCTGGCAGCAGTGCCACTGTTGCTTACTGGTTGGCTGGCCGTGATGGTGAGGTTCACACTGTGCAATTGCCCCAATGAGAGCACCAGATTGCCTCTTCCGGCGCCTGGGCAACCCAGCTGCCTCGCCCCTCCTGGTAAACGGCAGCAATTCCTGTGCCAGGAGGCGGTTGCTGTGGGTGTGCCACTCCGGGAGAACCATTCCTTGACTTTAGTGCGGACTGTCTGAATGAATAGTTTGGTGGTGTAGCATCATCTGTGCATTCAGGAAGTCGCAAGTTCGCTCTGCTGCATCCTTCCTTATCCATGGTCCGCTCAGGCTGCCTCGCTCTTCCACCCCACCAGAATCCCTTCCTTCCTTCCTTCCTGCTTGTTTCCTTCTTCGCTTTTCCTGACTTTAAAAAGTCTCATTCCTCCCCTTTGCTGTGTAGCTCCGGAATAATTGGAAGGACAAGCCGAGAACAAGCTGATGTGTCTGGGGGTGCAGCACCCTGATGTCAGATGATTCCCAGTCCCGAATATAACCCCCTACTCTGTCCACCCCTAGTTCTAGCGTCCATGATTACCCCATTCACCTATGGCGAGCAACAGTCGGGCTGCAGGCGACTAGGCAAGGATCCTTCCGTAGAATGGGAGAGAGCTGGTTCATTCACATTCTGTCCTGCTGATGATAAAGTCAGGTCTGGGCAAGGCAGCGAATGGAAATGGTTTTGTATGCTTCCAACGACGTGTTTGCAAAGGTTACGCTTTCTGCTAGACAAACTCCAGGGCTGTGCAATGCTTTGCTTTTAACCATGGCGCTTTCTCTCAAGCACTTGTAAGTAAGCCAAATAACAAGTCGCCAATGTTATTATCTCCTTATTGCAGAGGGAGGTTAAGACGAAGAAGCTAGTCTAATGAGCCAAGCCAGTGAGTTCATAGCTGTGCTGAGATTTGAGCGGGGGACTCGTAGCTTATTTGCTTAGTGCAAGATCCCTTCCATTTACGGCTTTGGGACGGAAATGTAGCCTCCCTAGAGTACATCTCATCTACTGATGCATGGAGATATCATGGCAACAGCTCGTCTCCAGAGGCACGAGTGACATATTTCTGGTGTCCTCCAGAGGCTGGCTGCAAAATAGACTTTGTCGGTTGGGTCGGACTGCACGTTTCCTCGCTGGTTGTTTGCGATAGGCATTCATTTCCTGGGGATTCAGGAAAATAATAATGCAAAATCGCCTAGGCAAAATTGGGCCTTTGCTCTTGTGCATTTCTGCTTATAGACTGGTGCAAACGGATTGTTAGTGAGAGCAGCCGAAATGTCTCAAGGTGAAAAGGAAGTGAGAGTGAACTGCAGCCATAAGCAGGGTTTCGATTTCATGAGTACTTCGGATGAATGGGGTTGTAACCTGGAAGGGAGCACCCAGGGTTGCAAGCGGCAAATTCTGAAACGGGGGAGCCCTGCCCCTCCTAAGAATATACCGCAGTAATGAATTTTGCCTACTACAGACATTAGGGCTTCAGTACCAAGCCAGTTTGTTTCTTACCCCCAACTCCTGCCTTGCTTAACATGCAGGCTGATGAAGAATTCTGTTGAACTCAAAAGCTTACTGTCATGTGACATTTTGATAGCTGGAATACTGTAATAAAAGGAATGTTGTGGTTTTTCGGAATAAAAGTTAACAGTTCAGCAGTTCAGCCCTTTAGCCATTCATGCTAATGTAATGCACCTCTTCTTCTGCTTAGCTTATTTCAGGTGTAGGGAGCCTGGGACCCTCCAGGGGCTGTTGCATTGTGGTGCCCATCACCTTTGACCTTTGGCCATGCTGGCTGGGGTTGGAGGGAGCTGGAGTGCAAATGCTCCCTGTTCCTGGCTTATTTGGTGGGTTGTTCCCTCCCTCTTTTATTTGGCATGCCAAGGAATGGCAAGAAACAGCCCAGGAGACGATGCCATCACCGCTGCTGCGGAATGCGTGCTGGCGCTTCATGCCTGCCCTGGGAGCGTCCCTCCAAATTTCGGCTCCCAAGAACCCCCTCCAAGCCACTCCTGCTACCTCAGTTTTCTTAATGAAAAGCTATTCACCTCAACCTGTCGTTGATTTTGAGTGGTGTATGGCGAATGAACCAGTTCAGGACCCCTGTGAGTCACCCAGTCCAACATCTCATTCATGTTTGTTTATCCGAGTTGCATGTTTGATTGGGGGATGTCAAGTGAGCTTGAGATAAGTTGAGAAGGGCCCTCGACACTAGCTCACGCGTGATCCAAAGGAATGATCTGGGCCATGCTCCCCAAACCTGGTGCCTTCCAGATGTTGCTGGACTACAACTCCCATCATCCCTGACCATGTTGTTGGCGGATGATGGGAGCCGGAGTCCAACAATCTCTGAAGAGCACCCGGTTGAGGAGGTGAGCCTGGATACTGAATTCTGTTTCTTGGGCTTCTGAAACCTCCTCTTCCCAGTCCTACCACCACTCCCTGGGCTCTGAGCCTTCTTCTTCCCTGAAGCGTGGTGTAGTGGTTAAGAGCGGTGGACTCGTAATCTGGTGAACCAGGTTCGCATCTCCGCTCCTCCACATGCAGCTGCTGGGTGACCTTGGGCCAGTCACACTTCTCTGAAGTCTCTCAGCCCCACTCACCTCACAGAGTGTTTGTTGTGGGGGAGGAAGGGAAAGGAGATGGTTAGCCGCTTTGAGACTCCTTAAGGCAGCGGTTCTCAATCTGTAGGTCCCCAGATGTTGGACTACAACTCCCATCATCCCTGAGCTCTGGCCTTGCTAGCTAGGGATGATGGGAGTTGTAGTCCAACAACATCTGGGGACCAACAGGTTGAGAACCGCTGCCTTAAGGGGAGTGAAAGGTGGGGTATCAAGTCCAAACACCACCTCCTCTTCCTCCTCCTCTTCTTCTTCTTCCTCTTCTTCTTCCCTTGAGGGTTCCCCAGCTGGTTCCTCCCACCATTCCTCTGTGCCCAACCAGACCCTGACATGATGCTTCAATCTTCCAACACTTTTCCTTCTTGGGGGTCTCCAGCTAGGCCAAGGGTGGGGAGCCTCGGGTCCAGGGGCCCAGTGTCCAGGCCTCTCCATCTGGTCCTCAGAAACTCTCACCAGGCCACGCCCCTCTTGACAGGCCACACCTCTTGGGCCCGGCTTTGCGCCTGCCTCAGGCGTGTTTGCATCTTGGGTGTAGGACAAAGGGTGTGTGTGTGTGTGTAGGAACTAGCCTACTTTTGCTTCTGGCCCCACCTACCACTGGGATGTGGCCCCCAGAAGAGGAAATGGCCCTCAGGATGGCCTAGACTGTGCAATAACTCTCTTTGGGGGGGGGGGAATCTAAAGCCATGGAGCGTCGTCCTCTCGGGGAAAGCCATCAACATCTTTGGACTCTTGTCCTGAAGAAACTAGATGTATTGCAGCCTTTCCCCAGCTGGCTGGAGCTGATGGGATTTGGAGTCCAAGCATCGAGGGCACCAGAATGGGGGAGGCTGCCTTAAACAGATACAGCTAGGTGAGAGATCTGAAGTTTGAGTGGCGTGCGTCTTGGGGATAAAGGGGCCGGTTCACAAGACATTTTGTTCCTGAACCGTGTGGCTCTTCTGCTGTTAACCCCCTTCTAAGTGAAGGACGTAGAAGCTTGCACTTAGATTTTAAAAAACCCACCAAAATCCCCAAATAACAGGAAGAGAAAATATATCTTCAATAACTGAAATAATAAAGTGTGGAGACTTTACGCATGCTTTCCTGTGCACAGATTATTTTCCCCAGTCTGAACATTTGTGGAATTTTTTTTTATTTTGTAAAACTAGATTTAAGAAGGGTTGGGAACAATGCATCACTGGGAAGGGGCTAATGTGGGTGGGTGCAAAATATGATGGGCTGTTTTGGGGCGGGGGAGGGAACTGGAAGAAGAACTCCTACCTCATTTACCAGCCAGTGCAACCCAAACTTCCTCTGGCTCATAAGCCTCTAAATGACTTCAGGGTTTTGTTTCATTTTCCTGCCTCGATGAGGGCCAGGAGCTTATTTTTTACACAATGAAAACCAATGTTGCTCAGGGTTCACCGTGAGCAGCAACCTCTCGTCCTATTTGATCCTGTGCTCACATTTGACCTCAGAAAAGTTCCGCCGGAGCTTTTCTCCCTGCGACTGCTGCACTCACAACACGACTGGATTGTATGTGTGGCGGGTCGTTCCATCCGAATGGGCCATTCATACTGGGTCGCCATTATTTCTCCGCAAATTGTGTTGCAGCCACCGCCATAAATAATTTCTGGACCAGCTAGCAAGTGAGGTGTTAAAATTTCAGTTTCAGGGAATATAAGGTAAAGGGACTCCTGACCATTACGTCCAGTCGTAGCCGAATCTGGGGTTGCGGCGCTCATCTCACTTTATTGGCCGAGGGAGCCGGCGTACAGCTTCCGGGTCATGTGGCCAGCATGACTAAGCCGCTTCTGGCGAACCAGAGCAGTGCACGGAAACGCCGTTTACCTTCCCACTGGAGTGGTACCTATTTATCTACTTGCACTTTGACGTGCTTTGAACTGCTAGGTTGGCAGGAGCAGGGACCAAGCAACGGGAGCTCACCCCGTCGCGGGGATTCGAGCCGCCAACCTTCTGATCGGCAAGTCCTATAGGGTCAGGCAATAAAGCATCCTATATGTATTTTAAGCCCTCTGCCCCTGAGTTTCTAGAAGCAACCCACCCTTTCCCACTGCTCCCCAAGACTTGGGCAGATTCAGATTTTGCTGCTGAGAGGGAGGTTGAAGGAGCTCAAACAAACATGTGCAATCACCTGTGTGCACCCAGAGACGCTCTTTGAAGCATCAGCTGATCTTGGCAGAAATGCTCACAACTTTTTTTTTGAGATGGTCATTCATTGTGCATGCCCACACCTGCGATTTCAGGTGGAAATCGCCAGCTTTTGGCCTTCCTTCCCCCATGAAAGGCGTCCTGTTGAATGAATGGGCTGCCACCCTTCCAGAAGGTCGTTCCAGGTTCGGCCTCTGGCATCTCAAGTTAGTAGGCCATTGGTAGTCAGTCATGGGGGAGCCTTTGCCCCCGAACCTGGAAGAACTGCTGGCAGTCAAAAGTAGGCAGACCTAGAGCGAGGATGATCTCAGATTTCTGCCTCCAGAGAGGCCAGTTCTGAATCCACTTCTCCGTCAAAGCAAAGAAATCAAAACCTCCTTGCAGGCAAAGAAGCAGCACTTCACAGCTCATTTATTTGTTATTTATTTAGAAAGATTATTACGCTTTTCCTTACAAAATAAATACAGTGGACGCTCGGGTTGCGAACATGATCCGTGTGGGATGCACGTTCACACCCCGTGTCTGTGCACGCACGTGTTGCAATTGGGCGCTTCTGCGCATGCACAAAGTGCAATTTAGCACTTCTGCGCATGCGCGACCGCCGAAACCTGGAAGTAACCCATTTGGGTACCTCCAGTTTTTGGCAGTCCCCAACCCGAAAAAACGCAACCTGAAGTGTCTGTAACCCAAGGTATGACTGTACATGCAGCCAGAGTGGTCTTGCAGCATACAAATTCATATAAAAACACATGGAGCTTGGGGTTCTAGCTTAGCTTCCCCTCCCTGCTCTGCTCCTTTTTTAGGGTGTGACTTCGTCATTTCAAAAGCACAGGGGAGTGTTCAAAAGTCGATTCCTGCACCTGCAGCCTGAAGTGGTATAGTCATCTCCCTCGTGTCAGGACTCTCCCACTTCATACCACTGGCTGCTCTCAGGCCTCGGATGTCATAAGATGTGTTTTTGTGTGTTAGCTGTGGCTGTACTTGAGCACTTTTGAGTACTGGTTATGCGCTGGAGCTGTCCCGGGGTTGCAGTACCCCTTATGAAGTGTGGTTGGCTTTGAACGTCAGCTGTTGACACTGAAAGCTCAGTTTGTTGCCACCAGGAGCTGAAGCTAGCATTTCTGGAGAAACCTGCATGCGAGGGGACCATAGCAGATGAGTCTCGCGTGGCTGAGACCTTGCACCTACCCTGTGCCCTTGGGGAAGGTTAGGCGCATCACCTTTGCATGCAGAAGGTCCCAGGGTGAAACCTGGGATTGGGAGAGGCTTCTGCCTAAAACCTTGCAGAGCCGCTTCCAGACGTTGTAGACAGTACTGAGATACATGGACTAATCAATTCATAGAATCATAGAATTGCAGTATCCTGTACGCTCAGTCATTAAAAAAGAAATAAATTAAGGGAGGACAGGGGAAGACGATCTACAGCGCTGTCACTCCCGAACAACACCCCTGGACCGTGTGGAAGTTTTTGAGAGTGAGCTTGCAAGTACAACATCAGTCTTCCTAAGTTAGTAAGACTTGGACGGTCAATTGAAATCCTTTACAAGTCCCAATTCCCCAGCAACCTGAGGTGCAAAGCTGAAAGTTTCTGATAGAGGAGCGTCCCGTTAGCAGAGTAGCTAGTGCAACTCCAGCAATTATATTAACTTTATATGAGATGATGTTTTCTCAGCATGAAATACTTGCATGGAGGCAAGCCAGGGAGAGGCCGGACGGATTTCAGATCTTAGCAGCATTGCTTGTATGGATGCTATGGGCTCGCAATTCCACGCAGCCATGACCATCTTAGTCCCGGTATTGTCATGCTCAACCTAACCTACTTCGCAGGCTTGTTGTGAGGATGTACTGGCGAGGGAAGAACCTTTAAGCTCCTCAAAGGACAGGTTGGATATCGTAATGGTTTATTATCAGCTCTGCATAAGACTGTTTTCCCAGGTTGATGCTGTTTCGTATGGCACAGCTGGAGATAATCTTAACTGCTATAGGATTCTCACTGGACCAGTCGTGGTTTGTGTTAAATTAGTGGTGGTTTTGTTGCCACTACCGCAATGAACGACTTCAGCGATAGTTTACTAGTGTTTCCCCTGGGGCGGGGGCTTGTAAAAGACAGCACAGTCAGTTCTGCCCTGCATCATCCATCTGTCTTCCTGGGCATAAAATGTTTGGTACAGTGTCCATTAGAAAATGCACCATTCCCCCATGATCTTTCACTCAGTGGACAGGAATATGGGTTAGTTAGCCGCTAAATTTATTAACATGGAGGCAAAGCAAGAACTGCAACTGTTGTCTGAACCCAACAGAAAAACCGAATCGTCAAAAGTGCCGAAGTTGTTTATTGCAGGAGTTGCAAAGGGGAGGGGTAAACCCTAATTTATTCCTTGGTGGCTTGCTAAAGTGAGTCCATTCACACCATTGCTTTCTCACCAAGTGGTCAAGTTTCTCAGTCGCTTTGGGATAGCGGTTTGCATCACCGGTCATTTGACCAAGGTGAAGTCTTCAAAAAGTGAACTGTTGGATTTCTACCGAACTTTTCAAATGACCCTGTTGCGTACAGAGCTCTCAAAGCATCTGAAAACCATGGGGTTGGGGAGGAGGGATCAATTGAGTTGGCGGCTTCCCACAGCTTAAGTTGCATTTAGCTCTGCCACATAAAGTAATCTCAAAAAAATTGCTTTTGTAAAATGAAGTAGTTGCACTGAATTTCTCCCTACGGCACTTGGATGTCCACTTCTGCTGAAGAAAGGTGAGAAAACAGCTATTTGAATCCACACCGAAGCTTTTCAGCTATCTTGACAATCAGGTCCTTCATGTTAATGGGGTAAGTGGCAAATGTGCCCAAAAGGTCTTTGCACGCCACTAAAATTCAACACGCTTAATGGGGCACCCTGGCCCTATGCAGAGTTAGACTGGGCCTAAGCCCAGTGAAATCAAGGAGCGCTGAAGCTTCTAATTCTGCCTTAGACTGGACTGTTAGTCGCATTAAAATCGGACGGCACAATGTGCTTTTGTGCTCGATGCCACAAAAAGGGCTACAGATGGAGAAACAGTCCTATGCATCCATCAAAATGTGCTTGGGCCCTGATCTTGCCATGCGCTCTTGGAGAGACCAGCCCAGGAAAGACCCAAGGGCCTTTCCTCCTTACCAGGAGCATTTTAAGTTGAGGACAAGACTGCCACATGCAAAGCTGGCATACCAGCAGAGCGGGGTGGGGTGTTTGTGGAGGAATTTATCATCTTGCTACTGTAGTTCTCCAACACTACGGAGATCAAACGTCACTTCCTAGAACGATGCATTCGGAATTAAAGACAATCACCCTGAACATGGTGCCCATCACTGGGATGTGGGCACACATATGTGCCACCCCCATCAAAGTGGACCAGGGGCAGTTCTGTAAGAGAGATGGCGGGAGGAGAGGGGGGGCAATGGAAGCTGTGCTTTGGTGTGACACATGTGCTTCCATGCGTCCAAGGAGGCCTGCCCCCGCGATACATTCTCGCCCGTATATCCGAAACCATCTTTCCTTTTCCCCTCCCACTGCATTCCTTTCTTCGTGGTACCCATTCCCGGGCATCTCCAAATGTTGTTTTGAATTGTTTCTCTTTTTTTTTTTGTCTTTTTCTTTCTTCTGATGCCAGGCATTAATGCATAAGTGTATTTTGAAAAGTTAAAATGGGGAGGGGGAAAAAAAAAGATTTTCAGTCTATCACTTGTAACCATATATAAATAAATATATATAAATATATATTAAAAAGTGTTTATTTGCAAAAAAAAAGGAGAAAAAATCCAACACAAAAAATTAAAAAATGTTTTAACTGTAAACTCTTATAGACTTCTGATTTGTGACGACCTGTCCTTTTGGTAATCATTGACAAAATAATTCCTCAGCTTGAGTACTGTAATAAAATAAATATTAATATCGGCGCCACTGAAAACCCTTGAAGGGAGAAATCTATGTACTGTATGTATTTAAAAAACAACAACAACCCACAGCTGTATGAAATAAATGTTTATTGCCTTTTTTCATACTTGGCGTGAGTTTCCTTGCTGGTGAAAAGAAAGCGTGGCAGAGCTTGACCCAAAGAGCCTTATGCACAATTATGTATTGTGCTCCGATTCACAACTTTCAGGAAGTATTTTAAGGTAGCATCTGCTAATGCATTCACCTCACATACAACTACCAGTTATAGGGCTGATTCACACATAATACTAAGCAATTATTCTCCAACCTTGTGCCCTTACGTTGTGTAGGACTGCAAATCCCACCAATCATGGCCGATGGTCGGAGATGATGGGAGTTGTAGTCCAAAATCTCTTGATGGACCTAGGTTGGGGATGCCTGCACTAAACAACGGAGGAGCCTTCAAAGGTCATCACATCCATGTTCTTTCTGTTCCCCACTTGATGGACACCTGTCATTCGTGAACTGAAGCCAACCATCGTTTGCTGCATTTTCTGAACTGCTGGGGGTCTGCTTGTTTCCAAAGGATTGGGAACGAGTCTGATTTTTCAAGCTGATTAAGATGAAATCACGTGGGTGGCACTGTGGGTTAAACCACAGAGCCTAGGACTTGCCAATCAGAAGGTCAGCAGTTCAAATCCCCACGACGGGGTGAGTTCCTGTTGCTCGGTCCCTGCTCCTGCCAACCTAGCAGTTCGAAAGCATGTCAAAGTGCAAGTAGATAAATAGGTACCACTCCGGCGGGAAGGTGAACGGCGTTTCCGTGCGCTGCTCTGGTTCGCCAGAAGTGGCTTAGTCATGCTGGCCATGACCCGGAAGCTGTACGCCGGCTCCCTCGGCCAATAAAGCGAGATGAGCGCCGCAACCCCAGAGTCGGTCACAACTGGACCTAATGGTCAGGGGTCTCTTTACCTTTACATTAAGATGAAAAGGCAAACCATGGTTTGCCTTAAAGGAGGAGGGACGAAATTGCCACACGTCAGGAATGGATCTCTGGCTTGCTCTTTCTCTGTGCAAATCCAAGTGTTTCACCACGTGCCATTCAAAGTTACACGCATCTTGGCATTTAAATTAGGCGCATTTTGTATCTTGAGTTGAGCTGGTAAAGTGAACAGGCTCCTTGCTGCTAGAGAGAGCCGAAATCCCACTGAAATCCTTGCAACATTAGGGTCTGGATCACAAATAATGCTAAGGCATGGCATTTTAATAAATCACAGATTAACCACAAACAGACAAAAGTTTACTTTATTTTCCATCTGCTCCTGCCTTATGTTTAATGTAGTTTGGTGAGCTTCCAGAGTGGGGTGATCAAACAAGCCATAGTTAATGAAGAGTGCTAGGTTCACCAAACCTTAGTTAAAGGCTTGTAAGCCAACAACCAACCCTGGTTTCAGACAGTGGCTTGTTGGCTGTAAACAAACTGGGCAGAGTTCACACATAATGTTAAGCCAGAGTTCAATAAACTATTGTTTAATAAGCCATGGTTTACTGATTTCTGCAAACCAGGCCTATTTCCACCCAAATATTAAAAAAATAATAATAATGGTGCAAAATGCAGGCAAAGCTGCTGGTAGAGTTTTCTAGCGGCAAATTCCATGTGTAAGTTCTTTTATTTTTTAATAACCCCTCTGTGTTTACGCTGTTGGTTGAAGAACGAGAAGCACTCGAGAGACAAAATTGACGCGGCTTTTCCATCTGCTTCCTGCAGCCGAAGCCTGACAGCTGTCCTGAAAGCTTGTAGTTGTAAAAACCAAAGCTGTTTTCGTGGAATAAACATGGCGCATCAGGGAATGGGTGGCTGGAGCCAAACAGCGGCGCCTGATGTGTTGGCATTGAGCATCAGGTGGAAGCTGACTGGAGCTTGCAGCTCTCCTGGGGATGAACTGGGAACATGAGAGGGGTCTCTCGGGAGATGTTGTTCCTGTCGTTCGCAACAAGGGGGCATGGATGGGAGGGCACAGACATGTATCTGCCTAACGCCAAGCTCTTGTTTGTTTGCTGTGCCGCTGGGAAGCTTGCCAATCTGGCAGAGACTGGCGATTCTTTCTGATGCTGACCATGGCACCGCAAAAATTAAATATACCACCGTGGGGTTTTCAGGGGAGGGGACAGGAATTATTGCAGAGAGCACTGAAAAGAAAATTGGAATCTGTTCTGTTACCGCTGTCAGCTTTTACACAAGGCCTTTCCATTCACACCAGGCTTCTTGCATAGCTCAGTTGGTTAGAGTGTGATGCTGGTAATAGCAAGGTTGCAGGTTTGATCCCCGTATGGGGCATATTCCTGAATGGCGCGGGGGGGGGGGTTGGACTAGAATCAGGGGCCAGCAAACTTTTTCAGCAGGGGGCCGGTCCATTGGCCCTCAGACCTTGGGGGCCGGACTATATTTTTTTTTGGGGGGGGGATGAACAAATTTCTATGCCCCACAAATAACTCAGAGATGCATTTTAAAGAAAAGCACACATTCTACTCATGAAAAACACCAGGCAAGCCCCACAAATAACCCAGAGATGCATTTTAAATAAAAGGACACATTCTACTCATGTAAAAACACGCTGCTTCCTGGGCCGTCTGTGGGCCGGATTTAGAAGGCAATTGGGCCAGATCTGGCTCCCGGGCCTTAGTTTGCCTACCCATGGACTAGATCAGGCATCCCCAACCTTCGGCCCTCCATGTTTTGGACTACAATTCCCATCATCCCTGACCACTGGTCCTGTTAGCTAGGGATCATGGGAGTTGTAGGCCAAAACATCTGGAGGGCAGCAGGTTGGGAGTGCCTGGACTAGATGATTGTTGGTGTCCATTCCACATCTTCAGTTCTATGATCTTCTACATGAAAGAATATAGAAGACTTGACATACCAAAAGGAAAGTAAAAAACAAACCACAGGTACTACCTTAGATTACACTCTAATGGGCTGCAAGTTCTTATTTTTTACTTTGCAGTATTTTCCATGGAGAAATTGAAACTTACATTGTAATACTGGTTTAAATAAAGAGAGTTATATTTATTTGACTTGCTTGTCATTTGTGTGCCAATCAGAAGGTTGGGGGTTCGAATCCCTGCGACAGGGTGAGCTCCTGTTGCTTGGTCCCTGCACCTGCCAACCTAGCAGTTTGAAAGCACGTCAAAGTGCTAGTAGATAAATAGGTACCACTCCGGCGAGAAGGTAAACGGCGTTTCCGTGCGCTGCTCTAGTTTGCCAGAAGTGGCTTAGTCATGCTGGCCACATGACCTGGAAGCTGTACCCCGGCTCCCTCGGCCAGTAAAGCGAGATGAGCGCCGCAACCCCAGAGTCGTCCGTGACTGGACCTAACGGTCAGGGTTCCCTTTACCTTTTACACATAGAAAGCACCTCAACTGGGACGCTGCTACACAGAACAGGCATGATATGATTTCTTCTCATGCTGACGGCATTCCTCCAAGGTTGAGGGATCATGGCAATAGGTGATTCGATCAATAGGCACAAAGTTGGCTGGGTGTGTGATGGGTATGCAAAATAAAGAGGGGGGTGATCTCCAGGGTCCCTTCCAACTCTAATTCTGTGATTCTATGAAGTACCACCAGCCAATCATGGGGTTACAATAGACCATTCTACATAGTAATTACAACCCACTCCATTAAATCTAAGCCAGTCAGATGTTCAGATTTTACACAAAGATTTCAAACTACGTGTGTGCCAAGAACCTTTCAACTCCTCAACATAGTGCTCTTATTCATTAACTTGCGATGGCGCATTGTGGTTATCCATCACTGATTCCTGCATTATTCTGTCAAGTCCATGTGCTGGCCATACCGGGGGCAGTGTTCTTTTTCAATCTATAAACTTCAACATCCTTTTCCAATACCTCTTGATTCATTATCTTATTCATTAGCTGGATTCCATTCTTATCCAAGAACAAACGATTCAGTGAAATCGTTCCGCGTAGAGGATTCCCTGCATTCCTTTGCCGGAGATGTCTGCGCTTTTGTGCCAAGCTAAAAACTACCACGAAAATGGGTGTCTTTAAGAAAATGCAGTTTTAAGGAAACAAGAGTTTTCTCCTCTGTATGTTCTCACCTTTGTGCTCTAAGTGTGGCACGAGCTTTCGTGGAAAATGGCCTGTTTCATGAGAGGCATTTGTCGGCACATTCAAGACGTCTCTCTCACAATTCCCATCAGGCCACTGGGTGGCGGTCTTGACACAGATTCTAAGGCATTGCAAAAAGGCTACAGTGACTAGTCACAAGAAAACTGAATTCTCCGCTTCTGCAAAGCTGGCTCTAGCTGTGTGGTCTTTTTGGGCCGAAAAGGCCAGCTTTGCACCTGCCATAGCTCAGAGGGTTGCGGGTTTGAGTCCCACCTTCAGCAAAAGATTACTGCTTGGCCAGGGGTTGGGCTAGATGATCATTGTGGTCCCTTCCAACTCTACAATTCTATATTTCTATGAAAGGCACTAGCCTTTCTCTAGTCTGGGAATGGCAATGCTTCACAGAAGCAGAGATGCACCTAGGGGTCCTTTGCGCCCTTAGAGGAGGAATGGCCGGCTGAGAGGAGCACAGAAAGAAGAAACGTCATGGTGTGTCTGCCCCGGCTGCAACAAAACATGTCTCTCCTGCATCAGTCTCTACAGCCACAGCAGGCGCTGTAAGTCTCAGACAGTTTGACTTCACTCCCAAAGGCGCCCTCTTCCATTGTCTCCCAAGACAGATGGATGCCTATATACCGTTAATATAATATATAATAATAATAATAATAATAATAATAATAATAATAATAATAATAATAATTTATTATTTATACCCCGCCCATCTGGCTGAGTTTCCCCAGCCACTCTGGGCGGCTCCCAATCAGTGTTAAAAACAGTACAGCGTTACATATTAAAAACTTCCCTGAACAGAGCTGCCTTAAGATGTCTTCTGAATGTCAGGTAATTATTTATCTCTTTGACATCTGATGGGAGGGCGTTCCACAGGGCGGGCGCCACTACCGAGAAGGCCCTCTGTCTGGTTCCCTGTAGCCTCACTTCTCGCAATGAGGGAACCGCCAGAAGGCCCTCGGCGCTGGATCTCAGTGTCCGGGCTGAACGATGGGGGTGGAGACGCTCCTTCAGGTATACAGGACCGAGGCCGTTTAGGGCTTTAAAGGTCAGCACCAACACTTTGAATCGTGCTCGGAAACGTACTGGGAGCCAATGCAGATCTCTCAGAACCGGTGTTATGTGGTCCCGGCGGCCACTCCCAGTCACCAGTCTAGCTGCCGCATTCTGGATTAATTGCAGTTTCCGGGTCACCCTCAAAGGTAGCCCCACGTAGAGCGCATTGCAGTAGTCCAAGCGTGAGATAACTAGAGCATGCACCACTCTGGTGAGACAGTTCGTGGGCAGGTAGGGTCTTAGCATGCGTACCAGGTGGAGCTGGTAGACAGCTGCCCTGGACACAGAGTTAACCTGCGCCTCCATGGACAGCTGTGAGTCCAAAATGACTCCCAGGCTGCGCACCTGGTCCTTCAGGGGCACAGTTACCCCATTCAGGACCAGGGAATCCTCCATACCTGCCCGCCTCCTGTCCCCCCAAAACAGTACTTCTGTCTTGTCAGGATTCAACCTCAATCTGTTAGCCGCCATCCATCCTCCAACCGCGTCCAGACACTCACACAGGACCTTCACTGCCTTCACTGGTTCTGATTTGAAAGAGAGGTAGAGCTGGGTATCATCTGCATACTGATGAACACCCAGCCCAAATCCTCTGATGATCTCTCCCAGCGGCTTCATATAGATGTTAAAAAGCATGGGGGAGAGCACAGAACCCTGAGGCACCCCACAAGTGAGAGCCCAGGGGTCTGAACACTCATCCCCCACCACCACTTTCTGAACACGGCCCAGAGGAAGGAGCGGAAGCACTGTATGACAGTGCCCCCAGCTCCCAGCCCCTCAAGACGGTCCAGAAGGATGTTATGGTCGATGGTATCAAACGCCGCTGAGAGATCCAGCAGAACTAGGAAACAGCTCTCACCTTTGTCCCTAGCCCGACGGAGATCATCAACCAGCGCGACCAAGGCAGTTTCAGTCCCATGGTGAGGCCTGAATCCCGACTGGAAGGGATCCAAATGGTCCGTTTCCTCCAGGCGTGCTTGGAGTTGTTCAGCAACCACCCGCTCAATATATAATATAATATAATATAATATAGAATCATAGAATCATAGAATCATAGAATCATAGAGTTGGAAGAGACCACAAGGGCCATCGAGTCCAACCCCCTGCCAAGCAGGAAACACCATCAGAGCACTCCTGACATATGGTTGTCAAGCCTCTGCTTAAAGACCTCCAAAGTAGGAGACTCCACCACACTCCTTGGCAGCAAATTCCACTGTCGAACAGCTCTTACTGTCAGGAAGTTCTTCCTAATGTTTAGGTGGAATCTTCTTTCTTGTAGTTTGGATCCATTGCTCCGTGTTCGCTTCTCTGGAGCAGCAGAAAACAACCTTTTATATTATATTATATTATATTATATAATATAATATAATATAATATAATATAATATAATATAATATAATATAATATAATATAATATAATATAATATAATATAATATAATATAATAATAATACAGTGGTACCTCTGGTTGCGAACGGGATCCATTCCAGAGGCCTGTTCGCAACTTGAAAATAACGCAACCCGCGTCTGTGCACGTGCGTGGGTCGTGATTTGCCGCTTCTGCGCATGCACGTGATATCATTTTGCGCGTCTGCACATGCGTGAGCGGTGAAACCCGGAAGTAACCCTTTCTAGTACTTCTGGGTCGCCACAGGACACAACCTGAAAACGCTCAACCTCAAGCAAACATAACATGAGGTATGAATGTAATCATAATTTATTATTTATACCCCTCCCTTGTTGGGTGGCTTTCAACAAGAAATTAAAAATACATTAAAACATCAGTCATTAAAAATTTCCCTAGCTGCCCTGGACACAGAATTGACCTGCGCCTCCATGGACAGCTGTGAGTCCAAAATGACTCCCAGGCTGCGCACCTGGTCCTTCAGGGGCACAGTTACCCCATTCAGGACCAGGGAGTCCCCCACACCCGCCTGCCCCCTGTCCCCCCAAAACAGTACTTCTGTCTTGTCAGGATTCAACCTCAATCCATTAGCCGCCATCCATCCTCCAACCGCCTCCAGGCACTCACAGAGAATATAATATATATATTATTGTAGGAAGGGGGGTATTGATTTGTTCTTGTTTTGTTCTTACGTATTCCGTGTTCTTATTTTGCAGCTTCCTGCTGTGAACTGTCCTGTGATCTTTGGATGAAGGGCACTATACAAATTTAATGAGTAAATAAGAATTCATTTGGTTACCCGGAAGCGAAGCCATGCTGGGCTTCAAAAACAAGCACATGCACTTTGGATTATGTTCCCCCACGCTATTTATTATTATTATTATTATTATTGCAAATATAGCAAAGGAAGAACAATGCAACTTCGGATTGTGCTTGGAAGCAGAGCAGTTGCTGTTGGCGTTCTTTCAACTCAGGCGAGATATGTTCCCCCCTAGCACTTCATAACAGCTGCATTTTATACAAGCTGCAGCTTCCAGGCTATCTTCCAGCCCTGTGTGCATTGCATGGTGGTAGTCCAGCTGTACATTTAAGGGAACCATTGCCTTGCCCTTTCGCTGTGCTCCCCTCCAAAGTATCAGAGAAATTCTGAGACCCGGACGACCGGTGGAGATGGCCTGAGTTTAAAAAAAGGTTGCCTTGCGTTGCCAAAGTGAAATTTCCATTATTCGAATCCTTGTGCCTCCTTAATTTGCATGCTGGTCTTCCTGTGCCCTCACGAGAGGCTATTAATGGCTCCCCAGGACAGCTGCGCTGACAGTCAGAGAGATACCAGAGAGCAGGCTGTGTTGCCTCCGGCCTTCTTGACTTCAGCTGGCGGCATGTGTCTTTCCTGCAACAGCAGATAATATTCTATCAGCAGGGAGGGTGTGTATGTAAAAAACAGAGGAGTCTCTTGTTCCGGAATCAAGCAGAGAGCACCCTTCCTTTTGCAGGAATGCCTCTTCTGCTCAACAAATGTCTGGCGTGTGTGTAATAAGAGTCCGTTTGGGAGAGATTGAACCCTTTCGGCTCCAGAAACCCAAGTGGCTGGTTAGACACCTCAATCCCATTCACAACTTGGCGGCATAGCTGTCAAGCGTCCCTTATTTGGCGGGACAGTCCCTTATCCCAGCGCCATGTCCCGCTGCTGTCCCTTATTGATGAAGCTTCGTTTGGCTGCTGGCTGGGCTTTCTGCCTTTGGCTCGGAGGGGCTCAGAAACTGAACATACCTGTGCCCTGAAAATCCCTTATTTTGACTGCTGATCCCTTATTTTCGAGGCTGCTGGTCCCTTATTTTCAAATCTGTAAGTTGACACCTGTGCTTAGCGGAATAATTTACGGAACGCTAGAAGCCGCAGAGATCAGGAGCTCGACATTGGTGCTCCCCCTTCAAGGCCTCGCCCCACTGCTAGGCCCCTATGTGGGGACACAGCTGTGCTACATAAATATCTTCAGCAGATCTTGGGGGGGGGATTGAGGGCAGGGGGGACAAAGTCTCCATACTCTGTATCTTGTGGGTCATTGGTCAGCCAGGGAGACAAGAATAACAATGCAGCCCAGCGCTCCCGTTTCCTCCCCCCCCCTTTTTATTAACATATAAAACATATACATTTACACAATACACGTACACAACACACTATCTAAATTTCATAACATAAAACATACCTACATTACTATATATAATACCTACCTATACTATACATAGGGGACGCGGGTGGCGCTGTGGGTTAAACCACAGAGCCTAGGGCTTGCCGATCAGAAGGTCGGCGGTTCGAATCCCCGTGACGGGGTGAGCGCCCATTGCTCGGTCCTTGCTTCTGCCAACCTAGCAGTTCGAAAGCACGTCAAAGTGCAAGTAGATAAATGGGTATCGCTCCGGCGGGAAGGTAAACGGAGTTTCCATGTGCTGCTCTTGTTTGCCAGAAGCGGCTTAGTCATGCTAGCCACATGACCCGGAAGCTGCACATCGCTTTATTGGCCGAGGGAGCCGCCGTTTGTCCGCAGACAGCTCCTTGGCAGGAGCACTCCGTCACGGGGATTCAAACCGCTGACCTTCTGATCAGCAAGTCCTAGGCTCTGTGGTCTAACCCAGTGTTTCCCAACCGGTGTTCCGCGGCACACTAGTGTGCCGTGAGACGTTGGCTGGTGTGCCGTGGGAGGGAGGTGGGCGAGTGGGGCGGTGAGAGGCGGCGGCGGCGAGGATCCGCGTCGAGCCGGGGGCGGCTCCGCGGTGGTGGTGCCGAGGTTTCTCTCTCCATTCTCCCCTCACACACACACACAGGAAATAACACAGGATCAGCTGACAGGACCCAGCCAATGGGGCGGCGGCGGGGCAGCGCGTGCAAAAGGGAGGAGCGCGAGACAGCGGACGAGGAGGAGGCCGGCATGTCCGGGCAGCAGCAGCAACAACAGCAGCAGCAACTCCCGGCGACGGCTCCTCAAGCCCCGGGCAACCCTACTCCCTCACCGGCCTCGGCCGCCCTCCTGCTCCACCCGCCGCCGCCTCCCCCGCCGCCGCCGGCCACCTCGGCCCCGCCACCGCCCCCTCCTCTGCCCGCTATCGCCGCCACCACCACAACAGCCGCCGCCGCCTCAGCTGCCGCCGTCCCTCAGTCCCTCGCTTTGCTGCCTCCTCCCCCCCCACCCCCAAAGCTTGGTGGTTCCCCGGCAAGGGGGAGGAAAAAAAAATTGAAAACTTTCACTTTCGTGCGTCCCTCCCGGCGTGACACTGCGCGCTGACGTCACGGGGCTGTAATGGTGGTGTGCCGCGAGATTTTTTTCATCAAACAAGTGTGCCTTTGCCCAAAAAAGGTTGGGAAACACTGGTCTAACCCACAGCGCCACCCGTGTCCCTACTAGCATATATAAAAACAGACAAAATATGTATTTTCTATATATATTAACACAGCTTGAGAGGGAAGAATATATGGCATATAAATTTTACAAATCCATTAAGCTGTTATTCAAATCACCTCAGTCTACTCTAAATAGGTTATACCAACCTCATGGGAACCCCATAAACCATGGGAGAAGTCTTCGTGCTCAAGCCCCATTGGAATGAATGGATCTGACTTAAAATGAACGGACATGTGGGAAGCTGTGCTTGGGCAATGGTTTAACCATCCAGGCGAAATAGTTTCCCTCTAAACATTGGGGTTTGACTAGATGACCCTTGGGTCTCTTCCAATGCTATGATTCAGTCATGTTTACTTCCCCATAATAAACACACCGAAGGTCTCAGATGGAAAGTTTTACGGAATCAAGTTCCACGACAAACTAACCCGTGATGGTGACTTAGCTTGAATCATCCAGAATGGAAAGAAGTTCATTGCGCAAGCGCTTTTTCCATGGTCCAACAAGCTGTGGAGGCTTAGAGCAGCCAGCCCTCCAAAGAACACAATTCTATTCCTGCCCCCAGCCGAGAAGGTCTCAGCGATTTTGGTGGCAATGGAAAAGATGGAGCAACAGCAGATGCAGCGCTTGTTTGCTTCTCCCCCCCCCCCCCCGTTGCAACCCAAATTGGCAAAATCTTGGCCAAACTGGTCAGAAAAAAATGACTGTGGGACCAGATGATGCCACCAAACTCGGGGCTAATCACCCCACCCCCCAGCTTCCAGAGTGAGTGGCTTGGTGTACGGTTCATACGGCCTCAGTCCAGTATACCTGAAGGAGCATCTCCACCTCCATCGTTCTGCCCGGACACTGAGGTCCAGCGCCGAGGGCCTTCTGGCGGTTCCCTCATTGCGAGAAATGGGGTTACAGGGAATCAGGTGGAGGGCCTTCTCGGTGGTGGCGCCCACCCTGTGGAATGCCCTCCCATCAGATGTCAAAGAGAAAAACAACTACCAGACTTTTAGAAGAGATATGAAGGCAGCCCTGCTTAGGGAAGCTTTTAATGTTTAACAGACTATTGTATTTTAATATTCTGTTGGAAGCCGCCCAGAGTGGCTGGGGGGACCCAGCCAGATGGGCAGGGTATATATAATAAATTATTATTATTATTATTATTATTATTATTATTATTATTATTCATAGAATCCTAGAAGTGGAAGGCACCTGGAGGTTCATGTAATCCACGGGTAGGCAAACTAAGGCCAAGGGGCCGGATCCAGCCCAATCGCCTTCTAAATCCGGCCCACGGATGGTCTGGGAATCAGTGTGTTTTAACATGAGTAGAATGTGTCCTTTTATTTAAAATGCATCTCTGGGTTATCTGTGGGGCATAGGAATTCGTTCATTTTTTTCCTTTCAAAATATAGTCCGCCCCCCCCCCCACATGGTCTGAGGGACAGTGGGCCAGCCCCCTGTTGAAAAGGTTTGCTGACCCCTGATGTAATCCAACCCCATGACGCAGGAATATGCAGCTGTCCCATGCAGGGAATCAAACCTGCAACCATGGCATTATCAGCACCATGCTCTAACCAACTGAGCTATCTGGTCTCAGGCGTTATGTGAGCCTGGTTTTTGACAGCTTTCATACATAATTTCCAGATGACGAGGTTGGATAGATCTTTCTATATCCTTTTTTTGTTTTTTTTAACATTAAATTTTATTAGATGTTACCAAAAAATGAAAAGGAAAAAAAGAAATAGAAACAAAACATAAGCATATATAAAAACATTTATCTACACAGTTTTCCAGAATGTAGACTAGAAAAGAAGAAAGATGAAAATTAAAAGAAAAAATAATGAAGAGAAAAATACTTTTCATAATCAATAATTCCAAATTCATACTTCAAACATTACAATATATAAATCCTAGTTAATATCCTTTTTCGGTTTTGGTGGCTCTCTTCCTTAGGAACATCCTTGCTGAGATTTAGCGGCCTAGGAAAATAAGAAGCTGCCTTATGATGGAACCTGAGACTTTCTGCCTGCAAAGCAGCTGCTCTGCCATTGTACTAGCCTAGTTGATATTCCTGCACTGCAGGGGGTTGGACTAGATGACCCCTGGAGTGCCCTCCAACTACAGTTCTGTGATTCAAAGCAAGTTGGTGCTGCAGGTGAGAATTAAAGACACTGGCGCAGGGGACCTAACAGTACTCCACCAAAGCCAGCACGCTCAGATTCAGCAAGGGGGCGGGGGGGGGGAGAGGGGCTCTGCCATCTCCCTGCTGATAAGAAATCTACTCATCTTCTTGACCCAGGTTTGAGATCTGTAATGCCAAGCAAAGCATAAACCATTCCCAAGGACGAAAGAGTCTTGCAGGGCCAGGGCCTTTTCAGTGATGGCTCCGACCTGGTGGAATACTCTGTCCCTTCAGGATTTAACCTTCTTCCTCCGGGCCTGTAAGACAGAGCTATTCTGCCTGGCCTTTCATTTGAATTCAGCCTGATCTTTTATTTCCCTTCCCTTCTCTTCCCTCCCCCTCCCCTTTTATAAAGACTCCACAGCTAATTCTCCCCTGGCCTCCTCGCTGGCCCAATTAGGACCAATTCAGCCAGCTAGCCCTGGGGATTATCTAATTGATTTTTGAATTTTATTGTTATTCATGTTTTTATACTGTATTTTATGCTGCTTTTATAATTAAGTGTTTTAAATTTGTTGTTAACCGCCCTGAGCCCAGTTTTTGAACCGGGAAGGGCGGGGTATAAATAAATTATTATTATTATTATTATTATTATTATTATTATTATTATTATTATTATTATTATTATTATTATTGATTCACAGATTTGTTATACGGCCCAAGGCTCCTTGCAATAAGTAACCTGGCTACCTTTTGTTTTGTTTTCCAAGTTTTTATTTATACTTTTCAAGTTTATACATTTTGTTAGTTTACAATCAATCTAACATTTCAAAGTCTGACCTCCTTTCCCCTCCTTCTGCGGTTCCTTAACATTTATTTTTAAATATCTCCTGCATATCCAAATTCATTTAATTTACTCATTTAATCATCTACCTTAAATATATACTCTTATGAAACTGCAGGTTATTACAATAATCCCGCCAATGTTTTTATCTGTTGGCAATTTATCTGCAAATATTCAATCAACCATTTCCATTCCTTTATTAAAAAGTTTGTTTTCTTGTTTTCTTATTCTTCCTGTAAGTTTCTCCATTTCTGCATATTCCATACGTTTTTGTATCCATTCTTCCTTTGCTGGGACTTCTGCTTCTTTTCCATTTTTTGGGCAAGTAGCAGGTAGTTCTGTCCCTATAATTCCCAAAGGAAAAGCTTCTGGTTTGGTTTGGTTTTTACAAAAGTGATTTCAAACATCCTTTTCCATTCATTGTATATAATCGATAACCTGGCTACCTTTTGGGAATCATGTGGAGATTTTCAGATCCAGGTAAGCAGGTATTTCAATAGGAAACAGGGGGTCATCCTCCGCTGGCCTTGGGAATGTTTGCGCCTGGATGAGAAAGGCAAACAATGGGAGGCAATTTCAAGGAATGCCAGAAAGAGAGGTGGTAGCTGGAAGCTGGACAAAGGCTAATCAAACTACCCGTATTTTTCGCACTATAGGACGCACCTAGTTTTTGGAGGAGGAAAACAAGAAAAAAAATATTCTGAATCTCAGAAGCCAGAACAGCAAGAGGGAGCGCTGCGCAGTGAAAGCAGCAATCCCTCTTGCTGTTCTGGCTTCTGGGATAACTGCGCAGCCTGCATTCGCTCCATAAGACGCACACACATTTCCCCTTACTTTTTAGGAGGGAAAAAGTGAGTCTTATAGAGCAAAAAATACGGTAATAGTTTCAGTTTGCTCCGAGATAAGGACTGCTCCAAGGCTGCATCGGTGGTGAAAAAATTAAGGTGGCAGTGAGAGAGAAAACGCCTTGCTCTCATATAAAAAGCACATTATTTAAAGTCAGGAGTAAAGAACAGTTTTCCGTCTGAAATTGGGTAACGTTTGTGGAGGCAGCCGGGGGCCATGCCACTGATGGGTAAGGCCCTGGGCACAGCCAGGCTTTTTGTTAGGGGGGCTGGGCTTTTGTTAGGAGTAGAACCATGGGCGTAGCTAGCATTGGGGGGGGGAGCTTTTTTTTTTTTAGGAAATCAAAGCTGTTGAGCTTTCTTGGGAAATCACAGGTAAAAATACCCCGTAAATAGGACATTGAGGGGGGCAGGCTTCTGCTGGAGGGGCAGAACATCAGATAACTGAGCACTTTCTATGCTTTTCGATAGTATTTGTGGATCTAAGGGGGGGGGAGCTGCCTCCCTGCCCCCACCCCCCTTGGCTATGCAAATGGGTAGAGCCTCAGATTTGTATTGATTTTTTTGTTATGGGGGGCACGCTCCCCCCCCACACATGGGCATAGCCAGGATTGGGGGGGGGGGGAGAACCGACGTGATTGGTCAGTTAGTTAAGTATTTCTATTGTTTTACTTGATCTGGGGGGAGGCAGCTCCGCCCATGCCCTCTGCCCGCCTTGACTATGCCCATGGGTGAGGTCACGCTTTCCTAGGAGTAAGCCCCACTGACTTAAGTGGATCTTATTTCTGAGAAAATGTACATAGGTGGCTAAAGCTCTAACTATCTTTTTAAGCTCAGCCCTTTCTAAAAATGCAGAACGATAAACTGCTTGACATTGGCATTTATCTAAGCAGAAGTAATGTCGGGCGATGATGGGCCGATCTGTCCTTTGGAACCAAGAAGCACCCACGTAGCTCAGTCGGCAGAGCAGGAGACGCTTCGTCTTAGGGTCCTGGGTTCGAATCCCGCGTTGGTAAAAAAGAAAGGCGCTTGGATTAGCGATGACCCTCGTGCTGCCTTCCAAATCTAGACTTCTATTATTCTCTTCTGCCCAACTAATTCCTCTGCAAAGGCCGAACTCTTTCAGTTTCTATTCTCTCCCTTTGCCTAAAGCTCTGCTTTGGAGACTCTCCCAAGGCGCAACAAAACTACAGTTCCCGTCGTGCACCGGACAGCAAAGCTTCCGGGTGCTTGTAGTCCTCGCGCTCCCTCTTGCCATCGTATCGGGGGAGCCGGGCACGCCTGGAGAACTACAACTCCCATGGTGCCGCGCGGCGCGCCTCCGCTTCGCCCCCCCCTCTGTCTCCCTCTGCCTCTCCCCGCTCCGCGCTCCGAACAGCTGATCGCGAGGCGCAATGGCTGCAGCAACCGCCGCGGATGCGGGGCGCGGGACGGCGGAGAGCGAAGCGGGAGGCAGGGATCTCGGGGGCGACAGGTAAGGGGAGAGACCCCCCCCTTTGGCAGACGCGCACCTTTGGGTGGGGGGGGAAGGAGGGAGGGAGGGAGCGAGCCCCGGTGCTTCTTCCCGCACGGGGGTTCCCCGGGGAGAGGCGCGCTCCGTTGCGCCTGGTTGCGAAGGGCGCCCGGGGCGGCTGGATGCGCGGAAAACGGAGCCCCGGCCGGGCTGAGCTCGCTCGCCTTCTGCGCGGATGGTCCCGGGTTCAATCCCCGGCACCTCCCGGGATTTGCGGGGAGCGGATCCCATCAGGAGAGCGACTGCCCATTGGCGCAGAGAATGCCGAATTAAAGTGACGCAAGGGTGCCCACTGGAATAAAACATCGGGGAGGGGGGAGAGGTAAGCCCTGTCCCACTCACATAATTGTGGCGCAGGTACACCATTTGAATGGCCTTGCCTATCAGCTTGGAGGGAGGGGGCTCAAATATTTCGTTTGCGCCCTGGCACCTTCCTTTGCGCACCTGAGCACCGCCTCTCTTTGGGTTTCAGGAGTTGGCATGTGGAAGGGCTCAGTGGTCATGGAGTTGGAAGGTACCATGAGGGTCATCTTGTCCAACCCCCCAGCCAGGAATCATTTGGGCCGACCTGGGGCTCGAACCCACAGCCTTGAGGTTTAGAGTTTCATGATCTAGTGACTGAACTATGTGGGAAGACTAGGAGCCCACTGGGGGCATACAACGGAGTTGGCGAGTTTGGCCTCTTACCAGACATCCCCAAACTCGGCCCTCCAGCTGTTTTAGGACTACAACTCCCATCATCCCTAGCTAACAGGGCCAGTGAGAATTGTAGTCCCAAAACAGCTGGAGGGCTGAGTTTGGGGATGCCTGGTCTCTACCATAGGAACCAACTCCTAGGGGCCAAGGTCCCTTTGGCCCCCCCAAAAAATAAAATGCCCCCCGAGTTGATGGGCATTGCCATTCAAATGATGTGCATGCACTGCGTCATGTGATTGATTACATGGGGTGGGGTTTACCTGCCCTCCTCAATCTTTTATTCAAGTTGGTCCCCCTGGTGCTTGCCAAGGAAGGAGGCCCAGAGGGGCACCCAAAAACACGTCTCTCACCTGTGGCTCACACGCTCCCTGGGGTGTCTGAGTGAGGCATGCAGGCACCTTTGGGTGCCTTGGCAGAGAAGTACAAGGTGGGGGCAGCAGTCAGGATGACAACTTGGATAAAATATTTGAAGGGGGGGGAGGCGGGTAAGCCCTGCCCCATATAACGGATCACAATCCACATACACCATTTGAATGGCAATGCCAGTCAACTTTCTTGGGGGGCTGGCCCCCTGAAATACTTTATTGGGGGGGGGTGAATGGTGTGTGCAGATAGCTTCTTGAAGGGCCTAGGAAGAAGAGGAATTTAGGCAGAAGGAGAGATTTAGACAGGTTAGGAGACCTGAATTTCGCATAACATGTCAAAAACAACGAGGCACTTTTGACACCTTAAAGCAGTGTTTCCCAAACGTTTTTGGGCAACGGCACACCTGTTTACCGGAAAAAAATCTCGCGGCACACCACCATTAAAGCCCCGCCCCGTGACGTCAGCGCGCAGCGTCACGCCGGGAGGGACGCACAAAAGTGAAAGTTTTTTCCCTCCCCCTTGCCGGGGTGGGAGGAGGCAGCAGAGCGAGGGACTGAGGGACGGCGGCAGCTGAGGCGGCGGCGGCTGTTGTGGTGGTGGCGGCGATAGCGGGCGGAGGAGGGGGCGGCGGCGGGAGTTGCTGCTGCTGCTGTTGCTGCTGCTGCCCGGACATGCCGGCCTCCTCCTCCTCCGCTGTCTCGCGCTCCTCCCTTTTGCACGCGCTGCCCCGCCGCTCGGCACCACCACCGCAGAGCCGCCCCCGGCTCGACGCGGATCCTCGCCGCCGCCGCCTCTCGCCGCCCGACTCGCCCGCCTCCCTCCCACGGCACACCAGCCGATGTCTCACGGCACAGTAGTGTGCCGCGGAACACCGGTTGGGAAACACTGCCTTAAAGACTAGTCAATTTTATTACGGATTAAACTTTTTGCAGACCAGGGCCCAATTCATCAGCACACTTATTAAAATCTGTTCGTCTTTACAGTGCCCCAAGATTGTTTTCACTACAGCAGACTTAACACCCTTTGAATTGTGTTTGCAAGTTTTGAGTGCTTGTATTTATCATTGTCCTCATCCGGTGATGACCTTTGGGATAGGATAGGCGTTTAAACAAGCAAATAATACTGACCACCGACGAGGTCAAACATTGCTCTTTCTGTTGCCGCAAACTCTCTTCACACCAGAGCCGTAGCTGAGTGATCTTGTGCCCCTGGCAGAACTGTCCAGATTGGGCCCCTAGGTAAAGGTAAAGGGACCCCTGACCATTAGGTCCAGTCGTGACCGACTCTGGCTTTATTGGCCAAGGGAGCCGGCGTACAGCTTCCGGGTCATGTGGCCAGCATGACTAAGCTGCTTCTGGCAAACCAGAGCAGCGCACGGAAACGCTGTTTACCTTCCTGCCGGAGCGATACCTATTTATCTACTTGCACTTTGACATGCTTTCGAAATGCTAGGTTGGCAGGAGCAGGGCCCGAGCAACGGGAGCTCACCCCGTCGTGGGGATACAAACCACGACCTTCTGATCAGCAAGTACTAGGCTCTGTGGTTTAACCCAGAGCACCACCCGCATCCTATGTTGCATTCATAGCTCAGTGTGAAACATGGTTCACCTCCCATCCTCAGTTAATCCGCACAATGACCCTGTGAGTTAGGTTAAGAGGTTGCTACCGACTCCAAGATCACCCAGTGAAACTTCATGGCTGGGTGGGGATTTGAACCCTGATCTTCCATGTCCTAGTCCGACACTCTAACCTCTACACCACACTGCCTTCCTGGAGTTATTCTGCTGTGGGCCAGCTCTATAAATCAAGCAAGTGAATCAATATGGGGAAAAGCCAAATGTCACTTAGAGAAGGATCTGAAATGCTGTATGTTTCAGTCTATAAGACGCCCCCATGTATAAGAGGCCCCCTATTTTGGGGGGACTCAGATTTAAGAAAATGGGGGGAGATGTATCTGTGTATAAGACGCCCCCTAATTTTTGACATTATTTTTTAGGGGAAAAACCTAGTCTTATACACGGAAAAATACAGTATTTTCATTGAAGCTTGAATTTGTTTACTTCTGGATTGTTTCATTTGATGTTTTCATGCGTTGTAAACCGCTTTGAGATTTTTCCCCTTTAAAATATAAAGTGGTATAAAAATGAAATTATTAATAAAAAATAATAATGGTAAATTTCACCACGAAAAGCTGCCTAGACATTCCTTTTTTGTGTCTGTAACCTAGGTTTAAGGTGCCATTTGGCGATTAGCTTATATATCTGAATTCCTAACACTGTTAGCTGGGCTGGGCTTTTTCTTTGTTTTGCCGCTGTAGGTCTGGAATTTAATCCACTGTGGGGATTAGCCCTCTGAGAAGCATGGGCAGTTTTAACCTGTTGCTGACTTGCACGCCTGGCTGTTTTCGAAAACACCTGTGATGTTGTCCTGAATATCACGCACAGGGCTCTGGAGTTGCACATTTTGGCCAACAAGCCAAAGGCATACCCAAAGTTTAAAAAGAGGAAGCTTCCAGCATGATGCCAGTTCTCTGGGAGTTTGTCCGTCTCTGTATACATACATACAAAGAATATATCTGAATGGCAAAAAACAGACAACACACACAAAGAGAAAGGCAAAACAACTAAGTTCAACGAGAAGAGCTTTAGATAATGAAGTCAAAAGAAAAAGTAATATCAAGAGTGAATGAAAATGATGCAATTATGAATCTACAACCGGGGAATCAAATACAGCTTGCATGGTGCAATGAATGAGATAGGCAATTCCCTCCCACCCCCTTTTTTTTGTATTTACAGATGCCACCAAATAAAATCATATTTCTAAGGGATTTGTCACGCATGTGACGGTGCTGTGCTATATTTAATAAATAAAATCCCCACAAACAGAGGTGAAATGAGAAGGCTCAACATCACCCCAGCTGCAGAAAAATAACATGCCATTTTTTTCTGAAAAAGCAATGAACATAACTGTTTTTAGAGAATATTTACAGTCATACCTCATGTTGCGTACTCTTCAGGTTGTGTTTTTTCGGGTTGCAGACTGCCGAAACCTGAAAGTACCAGAACGGGTTACTTCCGGGTTTTGGCAGTCGCGCATACTCAAAAGCGCCGAATTAGGCTTTGCATATGCGCAGAAGCACCAAATCACAACCCGTGTGCGTGCAGACATGGGTTGTGAACGTGCATCCCGCACGGATCACGTTCGCAACCCGAGTGTCCACTGTATAAAGCACATAACTTTCTTGCACAGCTTAGGGGCCGCCACAGAGAAGGCCCTCTCCCAAGCCACCCCCCAGCCTCTGAGGGCAGCGGAACTAGTAAGATGGCCCCCTCTGCCAATCTTAGCACCCCAGAGGGACTGTAGGGAGGAAAACTTTCAGATATTTGTTTGAGAAAATGGCCTCAGGCCCCAGGATCTCGATGGAGGCACTCCCAGCCTCCATATCTGGGTTCGTGCAATATTTTGAACAGCTGCACAGGTGTGTGGAGGGCAGGGGAAGACCAGCAACTGGGCTAAAATGTCAGTGCTTTCCAGAAACTAATGCTAAACCATTGACTAACTTCCTGCTGAGTTACAGTATGGACCTATTATTCCTCCAGCCCTTCCTCTCCAGAGAGCACTCTCTTAGCCTGACAACAAGCCTGCGAGGTAGGCAGGGTATATGTTGCACTACGGAAGAAGAGAAGGATGTGTTGTACGGGAAAGGAATCCAGTTTCTCAAGAACGTTCGGCTTTTAAAAGGAAAAAGAACCCAAAGCTTATCTCCCATGGTTTTCGTGTAAATACATTTTCAAGGCGTCGCTCCAAATCCTGGCAGGTCCGCTATCTGGGGAAAAAAACACATTTTTCTAAGCAACAATAGCCTGCAATTTGAATGCTGGGGGGGGGGAGCAACATCCTTGAAAACGGAAGCGTTTCCTTGAGGGGTAATTTCTGAATTCCACGCAGTTCAGTTAAAAATAGCCCGTTGATAGATTGGGTGGAGCTCCAATGAGCCTCCAAGTTCCCAGTCCATATGGAACATCTCTCTGAAACAAGCCATGCTGGAACAAACCGGGGGTCTGCTGGAGCCCAGCCGCCCATGAATCCCCTCTGGTTTAGCAGGCGTTGTGCAGGAGATCTTCCTCCCGGTGGATCGCCCTGAAAAGTTCCTTTAAGATGTTTCAGTTCTTGCAGTTCTGCTCCAAGGAAAGCTTCCTTGCTTCTCCCCTCTTCCATTCACTGTTGAAATTCAGATTGTTGGCACTTGAGACTAGGAGGGCTGTGTTTTGGTCTTATTGACAAGAGTGTGACATATGCACTGATGGTTCTATGCACTGAATGGCCATGCTGCCTACTCTAAAGGCAACGAAGGCCTGTGTCCAATGCTTGCCCTACTCAAGGTAGGCCCATTGTAGGTAATGACTGGGAGCGGCCATTGAGACCACATAACACCGGTCTTGAAAGACCTACACTGGCTCCCAGTACGTTTCCGAGCACAATTCAAAGTGTTGGTGCTGACCTTTAAAGCCCTAAACAGCCTCGGTCCAGTAAACCTGAAGGAGCGTCTCCACCCCCCATCGTTCTGCCCGGACACTGAGGCCCAGCTCCGAGGGCCTTCTGGCGGTTCCCTCCCTGCGAGAAGCCAAGTTACAGGGAACCAGGCAGAGGGCCTTCTCGGTAGTGGCACCCGCCCTGTGGAACACCCTCCCAGCAGATGTCAAAGAGAAAAATAACTACCAAACTTTTAGAAGACATCCAAAGGCAGCCCTGTTTAGGGAAGCTTTTAATGTTTAATAGGTTATTGTATTTTAATGTTTTGTTGGAAGCTGCCCAGAGTGGCTGGGGAGACCCAGCCAGATAGGCGGGGTATAAATAATAAATTACTATTATTATTATTATTGGCATGGTTACCTTACTGCAATCTTAGGCTTGGATTCAGCCATGTACCCTACCCTGGAAGTAAGACCCATTGCATGCTATGGGCCTTCTGAGAAAGCATGCCGAGTCTCTGTGACTGCGAGAACGACTTTGGAAACAAGTGTTCCTGGATATTGTTTCTCTTACCAAAGCATGCAATCGCATTCCCCTGCTGCTGGCTTATTTTCAATACTTGCTTTTTGGCAGCGGGAGCAGAGCAGAGACGCTGGCAGGCCTCTGGACAGATCCTGTAAACAGATCGGTTTTGTTTGGCCCTTCGCAATTTTTCAACTGCGTTTGCTCGGAAAGGGGGAGGGATATTTCCAAGTCGTAAATGAGAGGCAGACGCCATGCAATATTGTTCTCTCGGTGTATGGATGTGATGGCCCATCTATAGCTACATGCATGGAGATCTCGCATGTAAAGCTACCACTGGATGGCACCAGCTTCATATGGATTGCAGAAGCTGTGAAGTGGTCAGTTTGTGGGGTGAAAAGGCTTTCTCCCGGCCTCTAGAGCACTGTCTGGAGAAGGCAGCGATGCCCAAGAAAATATAAGTTGATCCCTGAAACAGAGACCTAGTTCTCACTGAAATAGTAAACTGGTGTCCTGGCAGTACCACTTCATATTGCCAGTAGGGTTTGCATTACTGGCCATACACCATTTCCCCACCTCATAGAAAGCTAGCATCTCAGCCCTTCTCCTGGACAGCTAAGTTTCTTTTTGCAGGGAATTGTATTTTTATTTAAAAAATTTTCTAGCAAGGAGACATGCGAGCCTCTACATGCATTCTGATGTGGGTTGCAGCCCAGATAAAAGGTAAAGGCAAAGGGACCCCTGACCATTAGGTCCAGTCGTGACTAACTCTGGGGTTGCGCGCTCATCTCGCTCTATAGGCCGAGGGAGCCGGCATTTGTCCGCAGACAGCTTCCAGGTCATGTGGCCAGCATAACTAAGCCGCTTCTGGTGAACCAGAGCAGCACACGGAAGCGCCGTTTACCTTCCCGCCAGAACGGTACCTATTTATCTACTTGCACTTTGATGTGCTTTCAAACTGCTAGGTTGGCAGGAGCAGGGACTGAGCAACGGGAGCTCACCCTGTTGCAGGGATTCGAACTGCCAACCTTCTGATCGGCAAGTCCTAGGCTCTGTGGTTTAACCCACGGCGCCACCCGTGTCCCTATTGCAGCCCAGATAGCTCAGTCTAAAAGCACGAGATTCTCTTAGTCTCAGGGGCACGGGTAGAAGCCCAATATTGGGTGAAAGATTCCTACATTGCCTGGGCCAGAGGGTTGGGCTAGATGACCCTCGCGGACCCTTTGTGACTCAAGCTTTGAGCCACAGCTTGAATCCCTTCATGAGAACCAGAGCATTTGCTGAGATTAATGTGCCGTTGAACAAGACAGCGTCCTTTCCGCCCACTCTTATTTGGACACCGCTGCTTTCAATATAAACCATTAGCCTAGGCAAACACGCCTTGCTTATCTTTTGCGGTTGGTGCCAAGCTGCCATGAGTCTGCATTTTTGCGTGTGGCAAGTGAGGATCCCAGTTGCTTCACCATGTGTTTACTGGAGACAGGGAGGCTGGCGTCCCTTGTTTCGTTTCTTTGAGGAAGGTGCCTGGTTGCTCTTGTGCCACTAGGGGGAGATGTAAATCCTGCAGCTCGACTGGAGAGAGGGCCACGATTCAGCAACTCTCACTCAATGTACAGTGAGTGGTACCAGGGCCGTCTTAAGCATATGCGGTGCTGGGGTGCAAAGATCTGCCCGGTGCCATCTCCCCAGGTTCCCCAGAGTTGTCAACCTTTTTTAAGGGGACTAACACCATGCTTTTCCCAGTAGTGATGTATGGAAGTGAGAGCTGGACCATAAAAAAGGCTGATTGCCGAAGAATGGATGCTTTTGAATTCTGGTGCTGGAGGAGACTCTTGAGAGTCCCATGGACTGCAAGAAGATCAAACCTCTCCATTCTGAAGGAAATCAGCCCTGAGTGCTCACTGGAAGGACAGATCCTGAAGCTGAGGCTCCAAGACTTTGGCCACCTCATGAGAAGAGAAGACTCCCTGGAAAAGACCCTGATGTTGGGAAAGATGGAGGGCACAAGGAGAAGGGGACGAAAGAGGACGAGATGGTGGGACAGTTTTCTCGAAGCTACAAACATGAGTCTGACCAAACTGCGGGAGGCGGTGGAAGACAGAAGTGCCCGGCGTGCTCTGGTCCAGGGGGTCATGAAGAGTCGGACACGACTAAACAACAACAACACTATGCTTATCTCTGCTCAGGAAAAGAAGAAAGGAAACAGGTGCCTGGGGCTGCAAAGATGAAGGAAACGGACTATGTGGGGAGCAGGATTTAAATCCAGACTCACACGCTTAAAAAAAAAGAAATCCCCTGTAAACGCTGCTAATAGAATCCAGCCAGATGGGTAGGGTATAAATATTATTATTATTATTATTATTATTATTATTATTATTATTATTATTATTATACCACCTTTTCCTCCAAGGTGCTCAAGGTGAGGTACGTGGTTCTCCCTCCCATTTTATCCTCAAAACAACAACCCTGTCAGGTAGGCCAGGCTGAGAGATGGTGACTGCCCCAAGGTCACCCAGTGTGCTTCATGGTGGAGGGGGGATTCGAACCCTGGTCCCAGTCCGACACTAACCGTTACACCACAGAGGCTCTCTGTTTCAGCGTCACACATCTTAAATCTTAAATCTCATGGTGAACATCGTCATTATTTTTTAAAATCATTTTTATTGGTTTTCCCAATACAAAGTTGTAAACAAAGAATAAAAAAGTATATTCAAATACAGTGGTGCCTCGCAAGACGAAATTAATCCGTTCCGCGAGTCTCTTCGTCTTGCGGTTTTTTCGTCTTGCGAAGCACGGCTATTAGCGGCTTAGCGGCCATTAACGGCTTAGCGGCTTTAAGAAGAAGGAAACAAACTCGCAAGAACTCGCAAGACGTTTCGTCTTGCGAAGCAAGCCCATAGGGAAATTCGTCTTGCGGAATGACTCAAAAAACGGAAAACTCTTTCGTCTAGCGAGTTTTTCGTCTTGCGAGGCATTCTTCTTGCGGGGCACCACTGTAAAGAGATTCCTCCAAATATCCGGACTCTTCCCTGCCCCATCCACCCTGTGGTTTCCCATTTTGAACACTTATTACTGCATATTCTTTCATACTCCAATTTTTATATCAAACCACATTTTCCATGGTAATTGCTAAACTACAAGTGAGATCAAAATCCTGCTAATGTTTCCATCTGCTTACAGTGGTCTCCTAAGTAACTTATAAATTTTTCCCATTCTTTTATAAAGTTTTTGTCCTGTTGGTTCCCAAGTTTTCCAGTCAGTTTTACTATCTCGGCATAGTCTATCAGCTTGGTTTGCCTCTCCTCTCTGCTAGGGACTTTGTCTTCTTTCCATCTCTGGGCTAGTAACATCTGGGCAGCTGTTGTTCCATACATAAAAAGTCTCTTCTGTTCCTTTGAGATATCAGTACCTATAATTCCTAACAGAAAAGGAATTAACAAAAGTTATTTTTTTGTTAATTTGGTTTCTTAACAAAGAAATTTGGTTTCTTAACAAAAGTTATTTTAAACATTTTCTTCCTTTCATTATATATCATCTCCCAGAAAGCTTTTTTTACCTTACAAGTCCACCACATATGATAAAAGTTGCCTTCTTTTTCTTTACATTTCGAACAAGTATTTGTAGTTGTCCTATACGTTATGGTGAACATCATTTGATCCACCTGTCTTTTTTTTATAATATATTTATTAACTTTTCAAAGGTTATACAAAAAAACCAAAAAACAAAAAAACAAAAATAAAAACACATATAATTCCATTCACTTATTTTCTTTTAACTTACTTCTCAGACCTCCTCATACCTCCCCTTTTTGTATTCCAATTCAAATTATTCATTCAGCAAATCCTCACCATTAATTTTCACTTAATTTTCCACCTTTCTTTCTCCCCCCCCAATTATCTTAATCATTACAGCTGATAACCACTTAAATTCTAACCAACATCATTCTAACATTCACTAATTTTGTAGTATTTCCCAAGATAGTCCTTGAATTTCTTCCAATCTTCTTTCACCGACTCTTCTCCCTGGTCTCGGATTTCTCATTCCTGGTCTCATTTCCCAGAAAGCCTTAATCTTTGGGCACGTCCACCAAAGGTGAAAGAATGTACCTTCAGTCTCTTTACATTTCCAACATTTATTATCAGGCAAATGATAAATTTTTGCAAGCTTGACTGGGGTCATGTACCACCTGTCAAGCTGCCCCACTCAGTTACTTTCCACATGCGTTGCGCAATTTTGAATCAGTGTTCCCATTTTTTATATATGGAAAACTGAGGCCAAGATGTTGCACTCATTCATTGCACCTGTAGGTCACACCCAAGCACACCTCTCTTCTTCCTGCATAAACTAGAACACGTCGTGCCTCTTGGATAAAGGGCAGGTCAGCCAACATAAGCTTTGTGGAAACATCTAAACAAAATGGGGCAAGCTCGGAGTTAGGCATATTTGGGACAGTAGCATTGCCACCCACAGATTTTTTTTACTGGGGAGGGGGGAAAGGGGGAGTGTGGGCTAGTTTTCCCACCCAATCCCAATATAAGGAGCATTTGCTCTCGTATCTCAGGTTCTACAAATGCTAAAACCTTTGGCAAAGTCTCTTGTTCAATGAAATCTTGCCCCACACCGCACGCCCCAATCAGCTCTAGGGATGCCCACTAATACTCAAGCAGATTGGAGGAAGGAGAAAGGGGGGAAGTTCTGTGGTGCAAGCATAAATGTTCTAACACTTTAAAGATGCTCTCAAGGCAGAACTTCAGTACAATCACAGATAACTGGGAAACACTGGCCTGCGTGCGCTCCAATTGGAGAACAGAGCTATTGCATAGCCAACCTTACTGTATGCTTGTGAAACATGGACCACTTCTAAATGCCATCTCCAACTCCTCGAAAGATTCCATCAACAGTGTCTCCGAAAGATTTTACATATCACTTGGGAAGACAGGCAAACTAATGTCGGTGTACTGGAGGAAGCAAAGATCACCAGTGTCGAAGCAATGATTCTTCAGCTTCGTTGGACTGGTCATGTTGTGCAGACGCCTGATGATCGTCTTCCAAAGCAACTACCAGTACTCTATTCCGAACTTAAAAATGGAAAGCCTAATGCTGGTGGTCAGCAAAAGAGGTTTGAAGACTCTCTCAAGGAAAATCAAAAAAAAAAAAAAAAGCAGTATAAACACCGACAATTGGGAAACACTGACCTGCGAGCGCTCCAGTTGGAGAACAGCCTCTGCTAAAGGTGTCATGGGTTTTGAAGACGCTTGAACTCAGGACGAAAGGGAGAAACGTGCTAAGAGGAAGGCACGCTTGGCAAATCCACACCGTGATCAATTCCCGCCTGGAAACCTATGTCCTCACCGTGGAAGGACGTGGATCTAGAGTTGGCCTCCACAGTCACTTACGGACTCAAGGTTAAAACCATGTTTATGGAAGACAATCTTACTCGGCTATGAGTGATCACCAGAGAAGAAGATATGTTTTAACAGAAGAAGAACACTGGATGCTACCATGAAGAGGGTGGGCGTTCAAATGAAAGCTGGGGATTTCCCCCCTTTTCTCTCTCCCCACCATGGGCACCCATTGAGGGCAAACAAATTTCTGCCCTTCATAGGCAAGGGTTGCACAAGGCAGAGAGGCCTTCTCCGATTTTGGCGACATGGTGGAATCTTCCAACTCATCCATTGGTTTTGTTAACTGGGAAAGAAGGAACTGAGCGGTTAGTCTAGGGCTTGCTGATCAGAAGGTTGGCGGTTCGAATCCCCGCGACGGGGTGAGCTCCCGTTGCTCGGTCCCTGCTCCTGCCAACCTAGCAGTTCAAAAGCATGTCAAAGTGCAAGTAGATAAATAGGTACCACTCCGGTGGGAAGGTAAACGGCGTTTCCGTGCGCTGCTCTAGTTTGCCAGAAACAGCTTAGTCATGCTGGCCACATGACCCGGAAGCTGTATGCCGGCTCCCTTGGCCAATAAAGCGAGATGAGTGCTGCAACCCCAGAGTCGTCTGTGACTGGACCTAATGGTCAGGGGTCCCTTTACTTTTACCTATATATCACTTTGTCAAAATACTATCATTCTCTCAACGATTCACGTAAAAGATGTAAGATAGTCACAAGCAAATAACTGCTGAGATCAAAACACATTTTGAAAACACCTGGCCGTAATAAAATGTATCACAGTATAGGGGAAAATCCTATAGTTTTAAAGACAAATGTGCACCATAAAAAATGCACAAGTCTCAGTAGGCTCAAAAAGCACTTTTTAGCTGGCGCTGAAAACAGTACAAAGGAGGTTAATATTAATAGGCTGGGAGTTCCAGAAAACAGGGGATGCCAATATTGATTTCTTGCAAGTGCATTACAAACAAGGTGGTTGAGTATTGAGTGCTTTTCAAATGGATCTGGAGGCAGAGGAATTGAGTGTGGGTTTGGTTGTTGTTGTTTTGTATCTTGTTGTTTGGCAAAAAATTTCAAGGCCGCTAAAAGTCACAATCCAAGGATGTGAACGTTAAACTCTCGACTCACAAAACGGCAGCAGTGAAAGCAGGCATGCGTGAATCCATAATAAAACCGAATGCCCTTGATTTCATGGAATGCTCTTTGTGAGATGCCTCTGTTTGCCGGCTGAAAACATACCCTCTCTGCGCAGGCTTTGGGGGGAGTTTAATAATAATAATAATAATAATAATAATAATAATAATAATAATAATAATAATAATAATAATAATTTATTTGTACCCTGCCCATCTGGCTGGGCTTCCCCAGCCACTCTGGGCAGCTTCCAACAAAGATTAAAAATACATTAAAATGTCACAATAAAAACTTCCCTGATGTCTTCTGAATGTCAGGTAGTTGTTTATCTCTTTGACATCTGATGGGAGGGTTTCCACAGGGTGGGTGCCACCACTGAGAAGGCCCTCTGCCTGGTTCTCTGTAACCTCACTTCTCACAATGAGGGAACCGCCAGAAGGCCCTCGGCTCTGGACCTCAGTGTCTGGGCAGAACGATGGGGATGGAGACGCTCCTTCAGGTATACTGGACCGAGGCCATTTAGGGCTTTAAAGGTCAACACCTATATTATTAGAAAGGCAGTTCTGGACATCGGAAGAGCTATCCTGCTAGATCCAGCCAGTGGTCCATATTGTCCACTGTTCTTACAGTGACCAACCAGCTGCCTCTGAAAAGCCTGCAAGACGGACCTGAGAAAAACAAGAGCATTCATTCTCTCCACTTGCAATCCCCATCAGCTTGAATTCAGAGTGGCATCTTTGGCTCGGCGTTTCATCTGCTCCTCTTGTTTCATTAATTGGATGGCAGCAACCTTTTATGTTTTGAGGATTTGGCATGCAACCTCTCCCTGCAAAATACTGATGCAATCAATGGCACTTCTTGGCAGAGCAAACCTCACCTGGGAATTTCGACTGTGCTGTTTCAGGTAAATGTCTCGTGGTGAGGAGGAGCGATTGCCTCTGGCTTTAAAAGAGGCTGTTGCGTGACCGCTCCTAAAGAACACAACTTGGGATGAAACTGGGGCGAATGTTTATTGCCCAGTTGCCAACATTCCTTTTGAGTACAAGGCGATCAAGAAAGTAGTCGCAGCACAATGAAAGAGACAGGCTTGTAGTTTCAGGGTGGAATTGGCCTTGCCGTCCCTGACAGAGAACCTTTATCAGCAAAGGGACATCGAGAGTGTGACCTTGCATTCAGCACAGCCGCACCAGAAATTTGCAACACTGCTCCTAAGGAAGTCAGCCAGACTCCCACAGCCCTGATATTTCATTTTCAGATGAAAATGTGTTTCTTTTGCCAAGAATTGATACGATTTGCTCGGTTTGCAGAGCACAAGGCTCTTCATCTCAGGCCTGTGAGTCCAAGCCCCGTGTTGGAGTCTATGACTCTATGTAGTGCTGGTTGCTTGTTCTGTGTTTAATAGTTTTATGATGTTTGAGCGATTTCATTGTACATAGACTTAATATTTTTATGAGCTGCCTGTTTATAAATATTAATAATGGTAGCAATCAAAATTAGCAGTGTAGGAGAATAACATTGTCTGCACCAGGCAGAGGGCCTTCTCGGTAGTGGCACCCGCCCTGTGGAACGCTGTCTCATCAGATGTCAAGAAAATAAACAACTATCTGACTTTTTAGAAGAAATATGAAGGCAGCCCTGTTTAGGGAAGTTTTTTATGTTTAATGTTTTGTTGTGTTTTTAATATTCTGTTGGGAGCTGCCCAGAGTGGCTGGGGAAACCCAGCCAGATGGGCGGAATATAATTAAAAATTATTATTATTATTATTATTATTATTATTATTATTATTATTATTACGCTCAAGAGGTAGCATAGTAAGTGTCTCTTGTGAGTGTATCGTACACAACCCAGGTGCCACCAGTGAAAAGGCCCTGTCTCCTCACCTCCTATAAAGGCCTGTGGAATGGAAGGTGAGATTTAATTCTGATCTCATCTTTGCGTGACGGATCCCAGCAGAAGTCACTGTGGCCACCTTGCCTTGTCATTCAGATTGTAATCCTCCTGAGGCAGGGACCTTCTTAGCTCACGCCACCCAGTTAAGTTAGTGGCATATGCTACAGTGGGACACCTTTGGGCGAAGAAAGGGCTAAGGAGTAAGCCCTACACAAAGATGGATGGCATCTTCCTTCTGGCAGCTCCTGCAGCCAAGCTGGTGCCAAACATGTTGCTTTCCTTTCTTTGGGATCACATCAGCAAGGCTGAGAGGAGGGGTCTTTTTGTCTGGACAGACCAGGACCTCCACACACACTGCCCAGGCTTGCACCCTAGGGGAGTCACTTCGGTGCTACAAAAACAGCAGGAAAAAAAATCTGAATTACATTAAATAACATTGTCACTTTATAGCCACAGACGCGGGTGGTGCTGTGGGTTAAACCACAGAGCCTAGGACTTGCCGATCAGAAGGTTGGCGGCTCGAATCCCCACAACAGAGTGAGCTCCCGTTGCTCAGTCCCTGCTCCTGCCAACCTAGCAGTTCGAAAGCACGTCAAAGTGCAAGTAGATAAATAGGTACCACTCTGGCGGGAAGGTAAACAGCGTTTTAGTGCGCTGCTCTGGTTCGCCAGAAGCGGCTTAGTCATGCTGGCCACATGACCTGGAAGCTGTACACCGGCTCCCTCGGCCAATAAAGCAAGATGAGCGCCGCAACCCCAGAGTCGGTCACGACTGGACCTAACGGTCAGGGGTCCCTTTACCTTTACCTTTACTTTACAGCTCTTCCCTAGAGTTCTGGGTTGATTTAGCAAAAGATGTGTTAATATGTGTTAATATCCCTCCCCCCATACATGGTGTTTCTTTGCATAGCTCATCATCTTTGTAGCTCATCACGGGTGTGAATTGCACAATTGTGTACTTCTCCACATTAGTTGGCCTGGTCATGTGAGGTTGGTCAATCAGTAGACGGACCAGACGACTTCATGTATTTGAGCAATTGAATTTCCAAACTTTTTAAGGCACTGTTGCCTTGGTTCCATAAAATCACCCCAAGGGCCCCCTGCCCTGCCCTGCCGATCAAAG
Organism: Podarcis bocagei; assembly: GCF_964188305.1. Taxonomy (NCBI): domain Eukaryota; kingdom Metazoa; phylum Chordata; class Lepidosauria; order Squamata; family Lacertidae; genus Podarcis; species Podarcis bocagei. The sequence continues at coordinate 7,025,924 of NC_138129.1, read as the reverse complement.
GTGTTATTCAGAATAGCAGTTTTCATGAGCCAGCAGGGAACATGACACAGTAAAGTTCAAAACAGTTGCACGTTTGTTCAAAAATCTAAAAACTGGGTTTCAAAGTAGGCTTTCTCCAGTTCCAGGCCATGGATGGAGGTGGACGAAACCAGGAAAGGAGATTGACAGCTGTCCCAAAAGGGAATGCTGCTTCAGCACCAGTAATTACAGGCCGCTTAGTTCAGGTCTCGCCAACCAGATGTTTGGACTACAACTCCCATCATCCCCAGCCAGCGCAGCTGATGGTAGTTGTCCTCAAAAATGTCTGGAGGTCACCAGGTTGGCAAAGCCTGATGTCGTTGATGAATTGCTTAGGAAGAGGAAGAGTACAGGAAAGGATGAGACAATAGTATGAGACATCACCGCTAGCACACTTGCTGCTGCTTCCTGGCATGTGACCTTGGGGGACGGACCGCAAGGACCCCCCAAATATGTTTTGTATGAGAAACCTATAAAAAGCCCCAACCGAATGAGATATTGGCGTTCTGTTAAAATCCTTGGTTCATAATAGTTTCCTTTTGTTCATAAAAGACACATAGCCTAGTTGCTGCTTGGTTGCTGGAAATACCAAAGATAAGGCATTTGGGGAGGGAACTTCTGAAGAGTAAAATTATGGGAGTCTGGCTGTGCCAGCTTACCAAGTATGACTCCCCTTATGTAGGCTTGTTATCTAGGTGAACATAAATCTCAGACTACAATTCTCCTTTCGTTAGTATGTAGGTTTGTATCTATGTAGGCTTCAAAGGTTTAGAAGTGAGGGGCCCTGGAAGGGCTGGACACACATCAAGTTGAGGGCTGGGCATCCAGAAAGTTGTACCCAATGAGTTTTTGCCAACTACTCTCTGCTAATGTTTGCAGCGTTTTGATTGGATCTTATATGAATTCTTTGTCTGCAAACCCATCACTTGGGAAGACAGGCAAAATAATGCCAGTGTACCGGAAGAAGCAAAGATCACTGGTGTTGAAGCAATGATTGGACTGGTCATGTTGTGCGGAAGCCTGATGATTGTCTTCCAAAGCAACTACTCTATTCCGAACTTAAAAATGGAAAACGTAATGCTGGTGATCCACAAAAAAGGTTTAAAGACTCTCTCAAGGCACAGCTAAAAAAATGTGGTATAAACACTGACAATTGGGAAACACTGGCCTGCGAGCGCTCCAGTTGGAGAACAGCCGTTACCAAAAGTGTCATGGGCTTTGAAGACACTCAAACTCAGGACGCAAGGGAGAAACGTGCTAAGAAGAAGGCACGCTTGGCAAATCCACACCGTGATCAGCTCCCACCTGGAAACCTATGTCCCCACTATGGAAGGACGTGTGGATCCAGAATTGGCCTCCACAGTCACTTACGGACTCATTGTTAAAACCGTGTTTATGGAAGACAATCTTACTCGGCTACGAGGGGTCGCCAAAGAAGAAACCCTATAAAAGGTCCGGTGTGTGTGTGTGTGTGTGTGTGTGTGTGTAACACATGCCCATTTAGGCTTTGTGGAAGTGACTGCGCTGAACCTATTTACTGCAGTAAATAAATTTTGGGCTCTTTCTTCAACCCAACTCATGAGTAGTTAATGGTACTAGCGAGACAATCAGATTTGCCATGCAACAACCTGATCAGCTTTTCCTTAGTCTCCATTTTTGGCAGCTCGGTTTGCTTGGACAGCCAGGGCTCCAACAGGAACCCTGAAAGGGGCCTGCTCCATCTTGGCACCCATTGGCACCATGGAGAAGTCTACTGATATAATAGGTAAAGCATGGCTTCAGTTTTCCAAACAACTAGCTTTTTAAGCTGCACAACAGGTTATCAACAATATCAGACCATGACTCCATGGTGGAGATAGTTACAACTTTCTTTTTATTTTGTAGATGGCAGGAAATATTTATTACCTTCTGAGGGATGCAAATAAGCAAACATTAAAAATGCAGCATTTTTTGTTAAAACTGGAACAGGATCACTACTTTGCTGCTTGTTGTTGTTGTTTAGTCGTTTAGTCGTGTCTGACTCTTCGTGACCCCCTGGACCAGAGCACGCCAGGCACTCCTGTCTTCCACTGCCTCCCGCAGTTTGGTCAAACTCCTGCTGGTAGCTTCGAGAACACTGTCCCACCATCTCGTCCTCCGTCGTCCTCTTCTCCTTGTGCCCTCCATCTTTCCCAACATCAGGGTCTTTTCCAGGGAGTCTTCTCTTCTTATGAGGTGGCCAAAGTCTTGGAGCCTCAGCTTCAGGATCTGTCCTTCCAGTGAGCACTCAGGGCTGATTTCCTTCAGAATGGAGAGGTTGGATCTTCTTGCAGTCCATGGGACTCTCAAGAGTCTCCTCCAGCACCATAATTTAAAAGCATCAATTCTTCGGCAATCAGCCTTCGTTATGGTCCAGCTCTCGCTTCCATACATCACTACTGGGAAAACCATGGCTTTAACTATATGGACCTGTTGTTGGCAAGGTGATGTCTCTGCTTTTTAAGATGCTGTTTGTTGCTAATCTGCCTTTGTTTATTTGGAACAGAATCTGTGGGCATACCCACTCTGTGTGCAAAAGACTTTCTGTACAACTGGAACCCCAATTTGTCAGGGCTCTCAAAATGTATCTCCAGTTGAATGTGCCAGTGGTGGGGTGGTACCAGCAGTTACGTTGCCCACTGAGCGTTCCATGTTTGCAGTGCTTCTCTTTGCAATAACAGTTTCATTAGGGGAAAGCTTGCAGGAATCCCCCTTTGACTTTCTATCTCTTTACCGCAATGTGTTCTCATCCTCTTTCAGGCAGATCCACCCTTTGTTTCTAATGGGTTTCGTTTCCCACAACAGACCCTGGGGCATGTGATGGCTGTAATTTATCCGAGAGGGCAAGCAGCCAGTCAATTTGCTGAGAGTGCAGAGTGAGGAAGCTGCACTGGGTGGCGATGAGGGGAGTTTATTCTTAGATGTCTTGATGGCCCAGATGGACGGCCTGCGTTGGGGCTTATGCAACCACCTCAAGGAGGAACATCCAAGGCTGGGGTAGCTTAACCTGAGGCTAAGCATGGAGGAGAAATTCGATTCAGGGCACATTTGAAGGTGGACTTATCAGATTTGCACTCTACTCTCCAAAACAGATATCCTTCCAACTTTGAAATTACCCGAATTTTGCAATGCAAAATTCCAACCAAGCAATGTTTGCAAAAGCACATCTGTTAGGAGGAAGTGTGTGTGAGACAGAGACAATATCAGGGAAAATAACATATTGCAATGCGTTGTAGAAGGAAAAATTGCTTCTGAAAATGTGCATGCTAAACTGAATATACAATTGTACCTTGGATCTCGGACGACTTGCAAGATGAACGTTTTGGGTCCCGAATGCAGCAAACACGAAAGTGATTGTTCCAGTTTGCAAACATTCTTTGGAACCTGAATGTCCGACGGGGCTTCTGCAGCTTCTGATTGGCTGCAGGAGCTTCCTGCAGCCAATCGGAAGCTGCGCCTTGGTTTCCAAACATTTTGGAAATCGAACGAACTTCCAGAATGGATTCAAACCTTCCAGGGTACCACTGTAAAAGCATGTTTGTTAGAAGAAATTCACACTAAAATGCAGATTAATTTTCATGAGGGTTTTTTTTAATTATTATTGCATGGAGATCTTTGAGAAACAGAGAGAACCAAAACTCCCATCTCCACCCACCTCCTCCCTGCAGCTTTCCAGTCATTGTTGGACTGTCATCAGCCCAGCCAGCCAATGTTCATGGATGACAGGAGTTCTAGTCCCGCAAAATCTGGAGGAGGGCAGATTAGCTGCCCCTGCGCTAATGATTTGCTTTGCAGCAAGATAATTACAAGCTGAGGAGCCTCTGCTCACATTAGCGCCTAGGATCTGGGAGTGTAGGACTAAGGCGGCTTTCCCAGACCTGGCGCCTTCCAGGTGACTTGGACTACAACTCCCATCTGCCCCGGCCAGCTTGGCCCATCTAGTCCAGCATCATGTCCTCATGGTGACCCAACCAGATGCCTGTGGGAAACCCACAATCAGGATTCAAACCCAAGAGCATTCTCCCCTCCAGCGGCTTCCAGCAGCTGGTACTCATAAGCATTGCTGCCTAATCTTATTTTAAAGCGATCTGATTTGTTGACCACCCCTGCGTCCTGTGGCAGTGAGTTCCACAGTTCATGCTCTTTCTTTTATACGTCCCGGATCTTCCAACATTCAGCTCCACCGGCGTTCTCATGCTGAGGAGGGAAGAAAAGCCTTCCTCTGCCCCCTCTTCCCATGCCAGGTGTCTGCCCACCTCTCTTGTGCATTGCCCTTCTCTGCCAGGCCCCGGACACAATCCAAATGTCAGGAGCGGCTGCCTGTGGCCCTCCGCCAGCCATGTTTTGGTGTCTCCGGAGCAGAGGGGCTGCTTGGGAGGCTGTGCCGTGCGACTCCTCCTCTCTTTACAAAGTCAGTGCTATTAATATCAGGTAATGAACATAATCTCTAGGTTAAGCTATCCTCTTATGCGTGTTGGCTACTCTCTCGTTCCCCGGGCAGGGCTCTCTTTTCCCTCCTTCTCCCGCTGTTGACACCACACCGGACTTTTTCGGGTCTCCTTGAACACTACCAGTTTGTAGGTTCTCCCAAGCCCCTGGGTGGTGTTTTCCACCCCTTTCCTCCCCTTGTGATCAGAGTGGCGAGACCCACATTTCGTTTCACTGTAAAGGCCGGAATGCATGTAGTCAACTTCCTAGGGACTCTGAATTCTTTGAGGCTGCGATGAGACACACACACACACACACACACACTCCGCAAGCCAGCTCTCCCAGAGTCAAAAACACCTGAAGCCTTTCTGCCACTTCCACAGTCACCCCAGACCCTTCTCCGGCTAGGGGGAGATGAACAGATCCCCTGTATATTCGGGGGTCAGGATCTCTGGCTGCTGGGCCCTCGGACCTGAAGGCAGGTGAGTGCTTTTGTCCCGTACCCCCCCCTTTCCGGATGTAAATTAACTCTCGGATGCAGGATGGACGAGTTTTTAGAAGGCTTGGAAAACAGAGGAGGGGGTGGCGAAGAGAGGAGAGGGGAGATCCGCTTTCTGGATTGCAAAACAAAACACTTGCTTTTGGAAATTTCAGGAGCAGCGCATTAGAGAACTGGCTGTTTCGCAGATATCGGGAGGGTGCAATGTGGGGTGTTGTGCGTGCAACTGTGCTTTTTTGGGGGGGTGCTGCCTTTCATTCACCTGGGCTGGTTCTATCTTTTGTGAACTGATTCACTGCCCCACCCCCTTAATGGTAACTAGGGAGCAAAACGTGTTTCCGCGGGAGAACATGCTCTTCATAAAACATGCATCCTTTGGTCAGTCGGAAGCAGGTGGAAAAGGTTCTTAACTTGCCCCTTACTGGACCTATGAGCTATTTGGGGAGATGAAAGGTGGGTTTTGATGCATCATTTGATCCTAAATACTACTCTGTGCTGTACTGATGATAACAGGTGCATGGTAAAGGGGTTTGGATGTTATTCCGGAGTAAATCTCAGAGGGTGGGGAGAATGATCGTTCCCTCTAATTCTGATGTTCAGGCTGTGAGTGCCATTGCTTGTGTAGTCAGAATAGACCCACCCACACACGTAAGAGAGAAGTATCTGCAAACTTGGAGGATCCCAAAGTTTGCAATAGAAAAAAAAAGTTTGCTTTTTTAAAAAAATGGTCAGGAGTTGGTGGGTGGAGGGCAATACAACCAAATGAGGAACAGGGCATGCTTACTTATTGCAGAATGCTGACAGATTGTGGTTGAGACGGAACGGAAAACTGAGCAGGAGGGGGAATGGAATGGGGTATCCTGGAGGAACAGAAACACTCCATACTGCAACATTTTGTTGCAGATCCTACTTGTCTATTTATGGATTTGTGAGTGTGTGTTTGCTTGTGTTTCTGTTGTTTCTTCCCACCCCTGTTTTCAAGATGGAAAAATAACAGTACTTTTAAAGATATCACTTCACTTCGCCCTAGCGAACGGCATACCTTCCAACTCTCTGATGAATAGCTATTTTTTTCACTGCATATTTGGCTTGCGGGTGTATCTGATACAAGAGTTCATTCCCTTTCTTTCTCCTTTGACAGCGGAGACAATAATTTTCGGCAACCTTGCTGGTGTCTCCTGAATTTTGACCTTTTCACCATTAATAGTATTTTGGAGAACAGGTCGTTCGGCGTATACTCGGTTCTGATGTATATTTTGCTGTAGGAGGCTTAGTTTGGACAGAATCAAATACAGTGGTACCTCGAGTTACATACGCTTCAGGTTACATATGCTTCAGGTTACAGACTCCGCTAACCCAGAAATAGTGCTTCAGGTTAAGAACTTTGCTTCAGGATGAGAACAGAAATCGTGCTCCGGCGGCGGCAGCAGGAGGCCCCATTAGCTAAAGTGGTACTTCAGGTTAAGAACAGTTTCAGGTTAACAACGAACCTCCGGAACGAATTAAGTACTTAACCTGAGGTACCACTGTATACCCTTTCAGAGTTAATGCCAAATACATTACTTATGAGAAATGAGCCACCATGGTTGCTAGAAGACCGTGAAAATCTGTGTCCTGGGCTTTTTAGACTCGTCTGCCCATGTACTATCTGAAACCAATGGGGCGTATTGCTTGTCACATGTGAATTCCCTGCCCCTCAGCTCTCCCACCCCACTACCAGTGGGAAGTAGGGGCAGCAACAGGGACAAAGGCATCTCACACAAATTACCTGTAAATATTGGTGCTGCTGAGGTGCCCAAAGTCCCCTCTGTGTCCCTCTGGAGATTTCAGTGTTCAGATGCAGCAGAAGCAAACCCCTTGCGCATGAATAACAGCTACCAGCGAGCGTCATGGATTCCTGCCTTATTCCTCCCTCCCTCCTGTTGTTGTCGTCGCTTGCTCATGTCAGCGTCGCTCTGGGAACAAAGCACACTTGTTAATTGCCGCCGCAGCGTTATTCTGCCTCTCTGAGGGAGCCGGTTGGTGGTTATTTTGCAGCTGAAATGCATGTGTGCTTCCCCGGCCCCCAGTGCCTGATTCCATATTCCAGCGGATCGATGTTGCTAGGAGCAAAGTGCGAGCTGCAAGGCACCTCTGCGTTGCGCTCACAGAGATGCCCTGCAGCTGCCCTGGCAAATTGTGAGGGGACCCCAGCATTGTGCTTAAAAACCACCTGTCAGATGGCAGTGGTGGTTGCTCGTGAGTAACCAGTCAGGGCTCCGACCTGTCTTTTACAGGTTTTTATTTTGGTGCAAACTATTGACAGTGCAGAACCACAAGTTCATGGCTGCCTCAATCACTAGCAGAATCTAGTGGTCGTTTCTGGGTCCTCCCACAACATAATACTTTAGTCACCCCCAGCCTTTTCCTTCCTTCTTTGCATTTTACACCTCTCTGCAGGGTGGGCGATGGAAGAGGCGTGCTTCCGCTCCTGGCCAGCTTGACCAGGAGCGGTGCTGAGGCTCCCGGCAGCATCCTCTGGTCCTTTCCCCTCTTCCCCATTGGAGGTGTGGCTTTCTCCACCACAGGAAGAGGAACTGCTTCTCAAGATTTTTGGAGGTTCCCTGTAACCCAGCTGCCCCTCAGCTTCCCTTCCCTGTTCCGATGGCAGTCCCCTGACACCACCCTTTAAAAACAGGGGTGCCAGGAGTGGGGGACCATTAGGCAGAGTGAGGCAACCAGCTTAGGCTGCTGTTGATGGAGGACACCAAACGGTAGCAAACTGTGGGCTATTTATTATGATAAGAGTCCGCTGAATTAGGCCAATGGCCCGCCTAGCGCAGCATCCTGTTCTCACAGTGGCCAACCAGAAGCAGGATTTGAACACAAAACCACTTCCCCCTCCTGTGATTTCCATCAACTAGTATCCAGAACCGTGGCTCAGCTTCAGATTTAGGGTGGTGCGGTCTGAAGGCAGCCCTGTGTAGGGAGGTTTTTAACATTTGACCTTTTGTTATGTTTTTATATGTGTTGGAAGCCGCTCACAGTGGCTGGGGCAACCCAGCCAGATTGGCAGGGTATGAACGCATTATTATTATTATTATTATTATTATTATTATTATTATTATTCAAAATTGAGAATACAGTCATACCTCAAGTTACGTTTGCTTCAGGTTGCGTGTTTTCAGGTTGCGTCCCGCCGCGACCCAGATGTACCGAAAAGGGTTACTTCCGGGTTTCACCGCTCGCGCATGCGCAGGCATGCAAAATGACGTCGCACGCATGCGCAGACACAGCGAATTGCGACCCGCGCACGTGCAGATGCGCAGACATGGGTTGCGTTCTTCTCAGGTTGCGAGCGGGCCTCCAGAATGGATCCCATTCGCAACCAGAGGTACCACTGTACCCATAATTGAGAAGATTCATTTGGGGGCACCAAATTTTAGCCTTGCTCTGGGCACCGTTTTACCAAAGATGATCAAAGTCTGTCTGTGGCGGCAGAGCATATCCCTCATGGCTAGTAGCCACCCGTAGCTGTTATGGGTACATTGATTTATTATTACTGCTCCGTAGTATACACAAACCAAGGGAACATAGCAACAACACTGCTTTCTGGCTCCTGGGCCCTAGTCACTTCCCAGTCCTCTCCAGTGGTTGCGAGAAGACAAAGCTTGAAGGTCCCTGGGGTAGCTCTCAGTGGAGGCCAGGCTACTGATTCGGTGTCTGGATAGACGCTCCGAAAAGGAGGCTTGTGTGAAAATCTGGATCGAAGGAGGGGAAAGTGTGGGAAGGCAGTGATGTGGAGAAGAACGTCATACAGACATCGGAGAATTAATGGAGGAGGTGCAGGAAGAGGACTATTCTCATGAAACAACAGAGTGGATGAGCCCTTTGTCTGTGCGCACGGGCAGTATCAACACACAGTGAACAAGGGATGGCTAGCCTTTGGATTCCAACCCCCTCTTACCCCCCTGTCTTATTTTTCCTGCTGGTTGGGGCTGATGGAAGTTGAGAGTCCTGCAATTTCTGACGGACAGCAACTTCCCTGCTCCTGCAGCTGCTGGAGCAGACCTTGAAGTGACATGCGGCTGTGAAGAGTGTTCGCATGTTGCAGCAAATGAGTGTGCACTCGAAAAGGGATGCTCGCATGTTAATGTTCAGCAGGTGTACTTGGTCCTTGGTCTGGGAATACCACTGTCATAACCTCACCCTTCTGCTCATCGGAGAAGCTGGATATTTATTTATACATACATACATACATACCCCGCCCATCTGGCTGGGCTCCCCCAGCCACTCTGGGCGACTTCCAACAAAATATTAAAATACAGTAATGCCTCAAACATTAAAAGCTTCCCTAAACAGGGCTGCCTTCAGATGTCTTCTAAAAGTCTGGTAGTTGTTCTTCTCTTTGATATCTGGTGGGAGGGTGTCCCACAGGGCAGGTGCCACTACCGAGAAGGCCCTCTGCCTGGTTCCCTGTAACTTGGATTCTTGCAGTGAGGGAACCGAAGGTCCTTGGAGCTGGACCTTAGGCTGAATGATGGGGGTGGATACGCTCCTTCAGATATACTGGACCGAGGCCGTTTAGGGCTTTAAAGGTCAGCACCAACACTTTGAATTGTGCTCGGAAACGTACTAAACATCAGGAATAACTTTTTGACAGTAAGAGCTGTTTGACAGTCGAACGGTCTCCCTCAAGAGGTTCTGCACTCTTCTTCTTTGGAGGTTTTTAAACAGAGTTTGGGTGGACATCTGTCATGGATGCTTTAGCTGAGATTCCGGCATTGGAGGGGGTTGGACTAGATGGCCCTTGTGGGTCCCTTCCCACTCTACTATTCTGTATGAGGCCTCCGCTCCAGGCATATACTCTTCCCTGAATGGAGCATGAAAATCTTTTCTCAGTGGCCCTGGAATAAGGCAAATGCCGAGTACTGTATGCATAATGATACAGTCATACCTCATGTTACGTTTGCTTCAGGTTGCGCATTTTCAGGTTGTGTCCCGCGGCGACCCGGAAGTACTGGAAAGGGTTACTTCCGGGTTTCGCCGCATGCGCATGCGCTCAAAATGACGTCATGCGCAGAAGTGGCGAATCGTGACCCGCACACGCGCAGACACAGGTTGTGTTCTGCTCATGTTGCGAATGGGGCTCTGGAATGGATCCCATTCGCAACCAGAGGTACCACTGTAGTAACTTTGTTATGGGAACCCAGGGAACTCTTACAAGGAGCTTTCCAGATGTTGAGTTTCCTAGATCAAAGGCAAGGGGGAGCACTTTGCAAGACAGTTTTCCAGCTTTGCAAAACCTGAGCGACCAGATAAGAAGAGGGGAGGGAAGTTTGTGACTGCTTTTGTTTCCCTTGGTACTCCTTGTGCAACTTTGAAACCCAAACACATGACCTGTCCTTAATGTAATAGGCAGAGCTGTCCTATACACCAATTACAGTGGTACCTCGGGTTACAGACGCTTCAGGTTACAAACCCCACTAACCCAGAAATATTACCTCGGGTTAAGAACTTTGCTTCAGGATGAGAACGGAAATCGTGCTCCGGCGGCACAGCGGCAGCAGGAGGCCCCATTAGCTAAAGTGGTGCTTCAGGTTAAGAACAGTTTCAGGTTAAGAACGGACCTCCAGAATGAATTAAGTATTTAACCCGAGGTACCACTCTAAGTCCGAGGAGGAAACAGACACCGCTTCCATGCCCATGTGGTTGGACTGCAAATTTATGGGGAAGAGAGCCATCCATAGCTGCTCAACATGTTGGCCCTGCCCTGCCCCTACAGTCGGAGGCAGCGATGCTTGTGAAGAACACTTTCTGGAAACCGCCGGAGGGGAGAGGGTGGCTCTTGTATTCGGATCGCGCTTGCAGGTTTCTCTCCGTGGTCAGCCACTGTGAGAACAGGGTTCTGGACGAGCTGCTGGAAACCCACAACCAGAAAATGGCAGCAAAAGTGGCCTGCACGCCCCTGTCATCACTGGAAACCATGAGTGATTTTCTTGTACCAGTGTAATGAAAGTTCCACTCACTCTACGTGGGGCTGCCCTTGAGACTGACCCAGAAACTCCAGTGGGTGCAGAATGCCACAGCGAGACTCCTTACGGGGTCTTCACCGCGGGATCACATTCACCTGGTGCTATACTGGCTCCCGGTGGAGTACAGGATCAGGTTTAAGGTGCTGGTTTTAACCTTTAAAGCCCTATACGGCCTAGGACCCTCGTACCTACGGGGCCACCTCTCCTGGTATGCCCCACAGAGAGAAACTTACGGCCTTCAAATAAAAACATCTTCAAGGTCCCGGGCCACAGAGAGGTTAGGCTGGCCTTGACCAAAGCCATGGCTTTTTCAGCTGTGGCCCCGACTTGGTGGAACGCTCTGCCACAAGAGACCAGGGCCCTGCGGGACTTGACATCTTTCCGCAGGGCCGGCAAGATAGAGCTGTTCCACCAGGCCTTTGGCCAAGGCACAGTCTGACCCCCTCCTTTGGCAATCCTCATAGAACTCTAGCCCAATGGTTGCCATTAATTTGATTTTGAATTGATTTTGGAATGAATTGGTTTTAGAATGCTGTGTTACTATTATTGTTGTTAGCTGCTCTGAGCCTGGCTTTGCCTAGAGAGGGCAAGATATAATTAAAAAATTATTATTATTATTATTATTATTATTATTATTATTATTATGATGATGATGTCAAATCCTACAGTCCCATGACCGGGATAGGATCGTGCCCCACGGCTGGGAAAACTTCCATTCTAGAGAGAAGAGTTCCTCTCTTTATCTTTTCTCCTACTGCTCCTCTGCCTTTTCACAGCAGCCTGGCATGTGGAAACCAAACAGGCGAAGCTTCTCTTGTCAAGAAGACACCCGGCAGGCTGCTGTTAAAAGCACAGGTGTGGGGCCGGTTCAAGTTTCGAAAAGGTGGTCACCCTAAAACAACCCCAGGTTTAGGAACACAATCCCAACCACCTCTTTTCTTCAATATTTCAGCCTAACCTTGGGCTTGGAGACCACATTTTTGACTCCCAGATAATCCTGGAAAGGGGAGAAACTTTCCCCGCAGTTACTGGGTAGGGGGGTTTGGATCTCCTTACCTGTACGCAAAGGGGAGGGGTCCCCCCTCTCTGCTTTCATTTGCAGGGCACTCTTATAAAGTCCCACTTTTGCAGTGTTGCTGTCGCCATCAGTGCATTGGCAAGAAGATGTGAGCCCAGGGTGGAAAATGGGAGGCGGAGCAGAGAGAGGCCGGCCGAGGGGAAAAGATCAACTATAAATAACCTGTCCTGTCCTGTCCCCGGCTCAGTGAGCTGCTGTTTTGCTCCAAGCGGCTTATCCCGCTGGCCTGGGTCCATTGGGGGTGGAGAGGGGCGGCTGCGTGCCCGCCCTGTGTTTGCCAACCACGAAAGAGCTCGTTCAGGAAGTTTATCTGCCCTGCTCCCAAAACCGCGCAGGGATTGATGGCTGAGACAACCTGCTTCGCTGACCTTTGCCAAGTGCTTCGTATCGTATAAATATCAGAGAGACGGTAGCCTGCAGAGCTGCATCACAGCGCTGCGGTCCGGCTGCAATGGCCACGTCGTCGGTGCCAAACACGCCGTTTGTGTCCCTCTCTGCCCCCTCAGCTGCCGGCCAGAGGGCAGGGTTCGAAATACAAGCTGCAAGAGCCTCTGTGGCAGAAGAACGGGGGCTTTCTCTGGCCCCCAAGATAGCATCCGCACCGTATTTTATTTTATTTTTAAATTATTACCAGTTTTCACATAACAAACTATTCAAACAAATCATCATTATTCCCCCCCCCATTTTCCCCTACCACCTCCCCAACAAATCCCTACGACTTCCCTCACCTTCTTTCTCTGATTTCTCAACCAGTTTTAACTTCTGCCTATTATAAAATTTTATACATCCTTATATTATCTATCTACTATGTTGACCCTCCATAAATTTGTGTATGTTTATTCACAACCTGCCAAGGAGTCCAGTTCATTTTGTTGTCTTTTTAAATAGTTTGTGAAAGGTTCCCATTCTTCTTTAAAGTCGCAGTTGTCCTTGTCTTGTAGTTTGCATGTCAATTTCGCCAGTTCTGCATAGTTCATTTGAAATATACTCGGAGTCGAGAGTGGATTTCATGCTCTTTATTCAGCTCATAGTGGTGAGGAGGAATGGAAGTTCCCCCAGAATGTCTGCTTTATATACATTATTCACACAATGGGTCCCACGTGATTGGCTAATTCCGGGATTCTCCTGTAGGCCAATCAGGTTGTGGATTCACTTCCACCTGGAGCTGGATTGGGTGGCTCCTGCGGACCAATCAGACTGCTGCATTGTTCTAGGACCAATCAGACTGCTGCATTCTGGACCATATTGTTCTAGGACCAATCAGACTGCTGCATTCTGAATCCTATTGTTCTAGGGCCAATCAGTCTGCTGCATTTTGAATCCTATTCAACTCAGTACATACCGGTAACATCATTCATTTCTCTTGCCACTGTTCTTTGGTCTGGGTTTCCTCATTCTTCCATCCTTGTGCAATCAAGACTCTTGCTGCTGTTGTTGCATACATAAATAATTTCTTTCTTTTCCTTGTCAGGTCTTGTCGTACTCGTATGTTTAAAGCGCTATGATACTGCTTTAAACCGTCATGGCTTCCCCACGGCCACCCAATTATCCCGGGAGCTGTAGTTTGTTCAGTGTGCTGGGAGTTGTCAGGAGATTCCCCAGTCCCCTCCCCAGAGCTACAATTCCCAGAGTTCCCCATGAAGAGGGATGAATGGTGAAACCACTGGGAATTGTAGCACTGGGGCTGACATGTTGGATGATTTGAGCCCCTCACCTGAAGCAGGAGATCAGGTTGTTATTTCTACTGCCCTTCATTTGAGCGTCCCAGGGCAATTTACATGTACCTGTTACAATGGGGCATGTTCACTTTTTTCAACTTTCAAATTCCAAAAGCAAACAAACAAAGTTGTAACATGGCTCAGGAATTCAAAAGATATTTTGATTAAATTAATATAATTTCGGTTTGCTTGGTAAAAGTAAAACGTGCGTAAAATTGCACGGAAATCTTTAAAACTGATTGCCAGGTACTTGAAATCAGAGTATTATATTATCTATTATTATTATTATTATTATTATTATTATTATTATTATTATTATTATTATTATCATCATCATTATTATTATTATTATTATTATTTATTGTTACGATTCAGCATCACCTGACGTTCTCAGAAGGAAAAACTGAAATTCTTTGGCTTGCTGAAACAACTTTTGTGCTTCATCAGACGTAGACTTACCAATCTAAATGTTGTCCAGACACAAAAAGAATAGCAGGTTTTAGTTCCTCACACCCAAAAACGTTCTTTTCTTTTTTTAAAAAAAACAACTCACTGAAGAAATTAGCAAAAAAATTATTCTACCCCTTAAAATGACATACCCTACTGTTACAGCTACCCTGTTACCTGCACAGGCTCAGATTTGTTTGTTTCATTACATTTAGAATAGAATTTATTATTTATACCCCGCTCATCTGGCTGGGTTTCCCCAGCCACTCTGGGCAGCTTCCAACAGAGTACTAAAATACAGTGGTCTGTTAAACATTAAAAGCTTCCCTAAAGAGGGCTGCCTTCAGATGTCTTCTAAAAGTCTGGTAGTTGTTCTTCTCTTTGACATCTGGTGGGAGGGCGCTCCACAGGGCGGGTGCCACTACCGAGAAGGCCCTCTGCCTTTTACACCTTACACCTTTTACACCTCTGCCTTTTTCTGCTAAGGAGCTTGAGGCGGCATGCGTGGTTATCTCCTTCCCTCCTCCTTTAATCCCTCACAGCAACCCTGTGAGATAGGTTTCCCACCTCATCCGCTGATGGAGGCCCAGACCTCTCCCTCTCCTTGTCTCCTTAGCAACAGCAGCGCCGAATCCCTGGACAGGCTGCTCCCCGCAGTGGGTTCCACGAGGTCGCCGCGGAAACGGACCACCAGCCAGTGCAAATCTGAGCCGCCCCTGCTGCGGACAAGCAAGAGGACGATCTACACAGCCGGCCGGCCCCCCTGGTACAACGAGCATGGTGCGCAGTCGAAGGAGGCCTTCGTCATCGGTAAGACACCTCACTCTGAGACCGAGGGCTGGCCGCGTTCTGGGAATAAGACGGAGAGGCAGTTCATCATCATCATCAAACCGTTTATTTGCATCACATACATACATCCAAAACAAATCAATACAGAATTACCACTTCCCCAGTGGCACAAAACATTTGCTAAAAGAAAGGAGGCAGAGCAGTCTATCGTCACATCTCTTGGTCTCCAGGGAGATCAGACGTCTGCAGTGTATTTCGACGAGAAAAAACCAAATAGAGATATTTAGCCACTAACTTGATGAGCTCCTGATCATTCCCCAGTAATAGTAAACGTATGACCTCCAACTCTGGTTTCCACTTGGGGATGCAGAGTTGATCTAGAAATTGCTGGTGGAGATCAGCATATAGTTTACAATTAAGAACCATATGTGTAAGGGTTTCCACCAGGTGGTCTTCACATGGGCAAGTTCTTTCTCCTTCCACCCTTCCTGAGAACCTTCCCCAAAGGAGGTTGGATGGATTTGAATTAAACCTGGCCAGCGAAAATGCCCTTCTTTCTTGAGGGTTAAGCAGAAATTCAAGGTCATTGTGGTTAGTTTCATGTGCCCAAGAAAGTTTAAAATAAAGAGGGGGACATGTTTTCTCTGCTGCTGCTGTTCGTTCTTGGCGTTCAATATCCCACAACCTAGTTTTTGTTATAGCCTTGGCAGATGGCAGGGACATCGATCCCAAAAGTTCCACTGACAGCCTGAGTTGCTGCCCCTTCTTATTAAACTGTTGTAGCCCTGGGGAAAGAAAGGGGTCTAACGAAACTTCGCTGAGGAGAGGATCTTTATCAGATGTAAGGCAGATGTTTAACCAGCATGGAAAATAGAGGCAGTTCAGTGCTGCCTTCAGAGATCACATCTGCTAGAGTTACGTGAGCAGAATTCCTCCATCTTGGCTCCGTCCACAGTATGGGTCAATGAGCTCTCCACCACAAGAAAGTGTTCCCCAGTTTACTGCAAACTGTCTTAAACTCGTTGCAAAAAAAAAGTTGCAAGTACAACTCAACACACTGCTCTTAAACAACCAGCAATGCATTCCGGTTTTCTTTGACTTATTGCCTGTTGATATAGTCCAAGAACTGGGACTAGAGAGAGAATAACAACAACAACAATAATAAATTTTATTTATACCCCACCCTCCCCAGCCAAGACTGGACTCAGGGTGGCTAACACCCGATATAAAAACAAATTGATTGAAATACAACTTAAAAACAATATTAAAATACAACATTAAAACAGTAAAAACATTAAAATGCAGCCTCATTTCAATGGAAACTCAAATCAAAAACTTTTTTGGGGATGAAAACGTCAAGTCTTCACCAGGCTAACTATCCAGACTGGTCCTACATGGGCCAGAAAAAAGCCAGGGAAGTCCCCAAATAGGAGTTCCATCACAGGAGGAGAAAGGAAACAATAAAAGGGGGAGGGAATCAAATTGATTCAGATAAGCAAGTTGCTTCCTCAATATGCTGGCAATATTCGGGGAGTGGGGGGGGGCATAGACTCCCAGGACTGAGCCATCAGTAAACACAAGATTGAAACGAAGTCTGCACCCAGAGGTGGAGAGAACGTTCTTCCACATGTGGTGGACTGGTAAAAGGGTAAAAGAGTATTTGGAAATGATACATAATGAATTGGGGGGGACGTTTAAAAGTATGTCCCCCCCAAAACAGAGTCCTTTCTGTTGGGTATAATTCAGACTGAAATTCCCAGGTGTCAAATAAGGTTTTTTATGTATGCTACTACTGCGGCACGTGTTTCGTTAGCCCAAAAATGCAAAACGAGCGAAGTCCCAACCAAAGAAGAGTGGCAACTTAAGTTGAGAGAATGTGCACAATTCGCAGACTTAACATATAGAATAAGAGAACAAGAAGAACATGCGTTTAAAGAGGATGGGAAAATGTTTACTGAATATATGGGAAATAATTGTGTACAGCTGAAAACATTGGCAGCATTAAGATAAATTCAAGAGTGTAAATAAGTTTTGATGGATGTAATGGAATACTGAATGGTATAGTTTTTTGTAAAAATATGCAGGGGTTTATGATGTGTAAAGGGACGCGGGAGGCGCTGTGGGTTAAACCGCAGAGCCTAGGACTTGCCGATCGGAAGGTTGGCGGTTCAAATCCCCGCGATGGGGTGAGCTCCCGTTGTTTGGTCCCTGCTCCTGCCAACCTAGCAGTTCGAAAGCATGTCAAAGTGCAAGTAGATAAATAGGTACTGCTCCGGCGGAAAGGTAAACAGCGTTTCTGTGCGCTGCTCTGGTTTGCCAGAAGTGGCTTAGTCATGCTGGCCACATGACCCGGAAGCTGTACACCGGCTCCCTTGGCCAATAAAGCGAGATGAGCGCCGCAACCCCAGAGTCGGCCACGACTGGACCTAATAGTCAGGGGTCCCCTTTACCTTTATGATGTGTAAAACGAACCATGGAAAGAACAGAAGGGAAGTCATTGATATCTTAAGGATGTAAAATGTTAAATTATAAAACAGAAAACTTAATAAAATTATATACAAAAAGAGAGAGATAAGAAGCGAAGGTTGCACCCTCGGTCTCTTTGCAGCTCCAACTGCAAAAGCATCCACCTGCGCTTGCTTTCTGCAAAAAGATGAAGGGCAGTATGCAAATGTAATCAATAAAATAATCAATAAAAATAGGCTTCCTATTCTGCCCTGGGATCTGCCAGGATAAAGGAAGGTTGACAAAAATACGTTTTTAATAAACAGACGGAACTGAAACTAAGCTGATTCCTTTACGTCCCCTGCACCCCTGACCCAGGTCTCGGTGGAGGCAGTGCCTCAGGGAAGACCACCGTGGCCAGGATGATAATCGAGGCCTTGGACGTGCCCTGGGTGGTTCTCCTTTCCATGGACTCCTTCTACAAGGTGAGAGAGGCAGAGCTCAACATCATAACCTTCATTTCTGTTTAATTTTCTTCTTTTAGGAAAGGGAACGAGGTAAAAGTGCTTGAGAAAGGCATCCTATTTGTCTATTCAGAGACATTTGTTTCATGCCTTTTCTCTTCAGCTGGAAGAAACTCCCTGGCTGCTTAGAGCATATACCATATTTTTTTGCTCTATAAGACGCACTTTTCCCCTCCTAAAAAGGAAGGGGAAATGAGTGTGCGTCTTATGGAGCGAATGCAGGCGGGAGGCTCTGCTCAGCGCTCCCTTTAAAGAGCCGCGTGGAGCGTGTGTGCGGCTCTTGGGGGCTTTTCCCTGAGGAGGGAGAAAACCATCACCACCTATTTTGGTAAGAAGGTTTCCAGGACGATGATCCGTCCCGGGATTTCAGCCTCAACAATGGACCCACCTCAGTTTCTTCCTGCCTGCGTGGCTAATTAAGAGGCCACCCAATTTTCTGCAAAGCTGTCAGGCTTTATCTTCCAAAGCCCGCACAGTTTAATTAGCTGATCGTTGCTTCTGAAGTTATCTTTCCATGCCTTCAATCAGATCCTCCCATATCTCGTCAGCGCAGCTAATCCGTTTGTTCAACAGAACACGCAGCTCATTTGCCGCCTTTATTGTTCCGTCTTCAGCAGCTCAGTGGGAGGACGGGTGCTTGGCATGCAGAAGGTCGCGGGTTCGAATCCCGTTCAGCAAGAATTGGGTAGCAGGCGATGGGAATGAGCGTCCTGAGCTTGAGACTCTGGAGAGCTGCTGTTGGCCAGAGTGAGCAATACTAGGCTAGATGGACCAGTGGGCTGAATCGGTGTAAGACAACCCTCTATGCGTTTAGTTTTCTCTTCCATCAATACGGTGCTCTAAACCTCTGTTTTCTGATAGAAACATTTCTGTTAGGCCTCCGAGGTGGTGAACCTGTGACCTGCAGATCAGATCCAGCTCGTGAAGCCAGTAGACTCTCCTTTTTTGGTTTTTAAGCAGAGGTTAGGGACACGGGTGGCGCTGTGGGTGAAACCACAGAGCCTAGGATTTGCCGATCAGAAGGTCGGCGGTTTGAATCCCTGCGACGGGGTGAGCTCCCGTTGCTCGGTCCCTGCTCCTGCCAACCTAGCAGTTCGAAAGCACGTCCAAGTGCAAGTAGATAAATAGGTACCACTCCGGCAGGAAGGTAAACGGCGTTTCCGTGCGCTGCTCTGGTTTGCCAGAAGAGGCTTAGTCATGCTGGCCACATGACCCAGAAGCTGTACGCTGGCTCCCTCGGCCAATAAAGCGGGATGAGCGTCGCAACCCCAGAGTCAGCCACGACTGGACCTAATGGTCAGGGGTCCCTTTATCTTTACCTTTTAAAGCAGAGGTTGGATGGTCATATGCCATGGATGCTTGAGTTGACATTCCTGCGTTGTAGTGGGTTGGACTAGATGATTGTTGGGGCCCCTTCCAACTCTACAATTCCTACCCTCGATCTTTCCTCCCTCTTTCTCAGTGGTATTGTTATGAGTTTGGGGTGAGGGGGAAGCAGGCTTTTATGCAGAGAGCCTTCTCACCCTGGGAAAAAGAAGATGGCCGCCGAACTAGCTGCAGAGTTCTGGAGGTTATCTGAGGCAAGTTCTAAATCTGCTTTTTAAACAGGCTCGACATTGAGCCAACCTTTGAAACTCCCTTTATAATATATTTTAACTCCTCCAGAGTTTTTAAGTAGGTTAATAGTCTTTTTAGCCTGTTGCTTTTTAAAAAAGAGCTCCTTTGCTACCTTGTTACCTTGTTATCTTGATGTCCGGAGGGTTTGCTCCCCGCGATGCCGACAATAAGGAAAACGGGTGACAGCTGATTTATTGCCAACTCCGTGCTACGCTCTGAACTATAAGCTATCAAATTACAAATCATAAACAGCTATCCCAAATCTTGCCTCATTTTGGACTTTAGCCCATAGCTGGGTGGACAAAGATTTACAAATGGTACTTACTAGAAAGAAACGTAGGGACCTGGGGATAGTGACAAGTCCATTGTTCCAGGAGTGCTATGAGAAACAGAGTAAAATCACGCAATACTTTTTACACACAAGGGACAACGAGAATGGAAATGGAAATGGAAATGAGCAAAAGATGGCTGGGATGGCTGAGTTGAAGCAGGATGAGGCTCTTCTTTTTCCCTCTGCTGCTCAAGATCACTCAACCTTCTCTAGAGGAATACAGGACACAGAGAATAACAACCAAAATAGAAATACGATGAGCCTGGCCCATGAAATAGTCTTGGCTGAGATATTATCTACAGAGTTACAGGAAGAAACCCGAAACTCCCAGAAACCTCAGACTTCATCTATGGGCTCCCAGACGGAAAATAATGACTGCTATCCTCAAGACTGGCTGCTCTCTATAAATCTGGATCTGGCAGCTATGAAAAAATACTTAACAATAACAAATGGGCTGCTCCTGACATTAGTGGAAAATTATCCCCTCCAAACTAAAGGCTCAGAACCTCATGGTGTTGATCTACAAACCACTCCTCAAGAGCCAGAATATACAAAGCAACCAGCAACCAGCAAGTGCACACAAGGATCAGCAGCGGAAAATCATTTACACCAAGGAAAGGACATAGGGCTGTATGTATCTGTCCCTAAAACTGAATTTCCTATCGAAGTAAATCAAAAGAAGCGAGGCATTAGTAAGAGATCCCATAAGAAGAAAGCTGAAACTAAAAAGAAAAGTAAGAACATAAAAACTGCAAGGAAATCTGTTACAAACCGACGTGCATGCAAAGTATGCTGGAAAAGGCTATATAAGCTGATTCCAACAAAATCAAAAACAAACTCTAATAAACCTGCTACACATGGCAGCAGAGAGAACAACAGTGTGGATCCAGGAAAAAAGATCCAGCTGAAGTCTTTGAAAGAAACATCATTGCTGCCTAATAAAACAAGTGAGGAAACGGAATCACTACCCGGGTGCCCTATGCTGAAACCCCAAGGATCCATAAATATTAAAGAAGACTCACCCCATACTATTGATTATGGCAGATTTCAAGATGAGCCAGTAGCAGGGCAAGACTTGCCCCAGGATAAAGGATGGAAACTGATGTTGGCAGATAGGAAGTTAGCTTTTCTTAACTACCCGAAGCCAAAGGGCTTCCTTACACAGGAAGAACGCTCGGTGCATTTTGTGAATATTTTAGATGATACGCTACCAGGGAAGATAAAATTAAATGACATTACCTCAGTTGATTTCATATTCTACAATGGATATTCTCTGCGAGTGATTGCCTCCTTCAAAGATCAAAACTTGGCTAAATATATATATAGATCAAGACATCTGCTGTCAAAGAAAAGGATAACGGTAACAAGATTCTTCGAAAACAGCACATGTTTGAAATTGTTCCCTGATGAGTTTACGACAGCTGAGATAAGATTTACTTGTAAACCAAAGGAGGAGAGAGGACACTCAAAAGACAAACTGGAACATACTGAGCAAGGGCCTTTGAAACCAAGACAGGAGATGAGATTGCCTAATGAGGGGATGGATAACTTCTACCCAGAAGAAAAGGCATTAATAAACCAGTTTGGATTGTTGCCTTTCTTTGCCCAATCTGAGATCTTGAGAAGATTGGAGACCCTTAGAAATAAGTTAACAGAGATGAATGCTCAGGAAAAAGTAAGAGAGAAAGAACCGGCAACGGACCAATTGAAGAAAGAGAACCTCTCTGTAAAAGCCAAGACAGACCTCATGAAAGATTACTTTTATAATACCTCTACAACTGCGGAGATAAACCTGTTAACAACAGATCTAACACAGTGCGTAAGGGACAGCAACAATCTACCATCTAAGAAGGAAACCATCCCTATGGCAACCACGAAAGACTACCCTCATATTACCTCTGCAGCTGCAGAGATAAACCTGAAAACAACAGATCTAACACAGTGCGTAAGGGATAGCAACAACCTACCATCTAAGAAGGAAACCATCCCTATGACAACCACAACGCGCTCTTGGACCAGCATGAGATACCTGGATGAGGATGAACTTGGTATCAGTCAAATAGAACACCTCAAGGTAGATTCGCCAAAAAAAGGAGTACTGATCACTAACGTTAGCACGCTGCACCCTTCAACTGATTCCATTGAGTACCTGGGCGATAATACATCTATGGACATTGCCAAAATGAATGAAATCCAACCAACAGATAAAAAGATAGGCCCAAAAAATCTTTCAAAGGCAAATTGACTAAGATCAATTTTTGGCAAGACAACGTGCAACCTTGCCTTGCTAACTTGGAATATTGCAGGTTGGCAAAAGAGGGTCTCTGACCAATCCTTTGTTAAATATATTCAGAGACATGATATTGTGTTTCTCCAGGAGACCTGGAGCACAAGTGAAGTGGAGTTAAATGGTTTTTCTGCGTTCTCCCTCCCAGGTCTTTTAAGTACTAGAGGGGGGCGAGTTAAAGGTGGGTTAGTTACTTTAATCTCAACAAGGCTAAGGGCCACATTTAAAAAACTAGACCCACTAGACCATCTGGCCACAGCTGTGCAAGTACAGTGGAGAACCCACAGCTGGCTGCTGATTAATGTATACCTACCCCCACAAAGAGAGAAAAGATTGATAAGAAATACTTGGGTTCAGTTAGAACAGTATCTTGACAAACTACTAAATCAATTTCCTGATGCCTCTGTAGTGGTGGCAGGCGACCTAAATGCCAGAACTGGACAATCTGATGAGGCTTTGTTTGCCCATTTCCACGAAACAGTCCCCATTATAGAGGAAACCCATCCAATACCAGCTAGAATATCAAAGGATAAAGGCTGCAATTATGCCGGCTTATGCCTACTACACTTGGTCAATAAGTTGGACCTGGTTATATTAAATGGCCGTACAGAGGGGGAGAAGGTCGGAGAATTCACATTTATATCTAACAATGGCGCCTCCACAATTGATTATATAATCGTGTCGTATGATCTTCAAAACAAAGTTCTGGAATGTAAAGTGGAGGAGCGCTTAGACAGTGATCATCTGCCATTAAGTGCACTCGTAGATGCGGGAAAGGATTTATCCTGCGCTGAAAAAATCGAGCATTCGAGCCCTACAGCTTTGGAGCTCAGATATTCGCGCATTAGATGGACAGATGAACTGCATAAGGAAATTTCAAGTAGGCTATGCTCAAAGGAATTCCTCATTAAGAGAGAAAACCTTATAACTTCCTCAAGCCATGAATTAAAGATAAATTTATTTCAGGAGTTAATTCTACTCCTTCAAGATCCCCTGAAGGAAAAAAGGAACAGGCCAAGTAGGCAATCCTCAGTATATAAAAACTCCAAGCCCTGGTTTGATCAAGAATGTCAGGATATGAAGCTAAATTTACTGAAAAAATACAAGAATTATAGATCTGCCAATTTACCCCAACTCCCCACGGGCTGGTTTGAAGATAAACGGAATTATAAAATTTTGATCAAAAACAAAAAACTCCTGGCACAGAAAAGAGAATGGAAATGCCTAATAGATGCATCCAGAGAGAGAGATTCGGCCACCTTCTGGAGACTGGTAGCAAATGGAGTGCGACCTACTTCCTCAGAAGTGGAGTATACTATACCTGCAGGGACTTGGGAGGCATTTTTCCAATCTTCATATTCAGCTCTGCCTTTGACTCAGCCACTAATACAGTGTGCGGCAGGTGATGAGTGGCCTCCGGTGTCGGTCGCGGAGATTAGGAGGCTTATTCAGGCAGTGTGGTGTAGTGGTTAAGAGCGGTAGTCATGTAATCTGGGGAACCGGGTTCGCGTCTCCGCTCCTCCGCATGCAGCTGCTGGGTGACCTTGGGCCAGTCACACTTCTTTGAAGTCTCTCAGCCCCACTCACCTCACAGAGTGTTTGTTGTGGGGGAGGAAGGGAAAGGAGAATGTTAGCCGCTTTGAGACTCCTTAAAGGGAGTGAAAGGCGGGATATCAAATCCAAACTCTTCTTCTTCTTCTTCACTCAAACACAGAAAAGCCCCGGGAGCAGATAACATCTCTCCTGAACTTCTCAAAGCCAATATTGACTGGTGGGCCCCAGTCCTTGCCACCCTTTTCACCAGCATAGATCAAACAGCAATAATACCAGAGGACTGGGGATTGGCAATCATCGTTCCCATATTCAAGAAAGGCTGCAAACTTGATCCAGCCAATTACAGACCAATCAGTCTCTTAAGCATCATCAGCAAACTTTATGCAACTCACTTACGTGAAAAGTTTGCGGACTGGCTGGAACAGGAGCACATCCTAAAGGAAGCCCAGGCTGGGTTCAGGGCACATAGATCAACTCTAGACCAAGGATTGGTATTGCAACATCTAGTGGAGAAATATACCTCAAAGAAAGGAGGCTCTCTCTATGTAGCCTTTATAGATTTTAAATCAGCCTTCGACTCGATACCCCGGCACAGACTTTGGGAAAAACTAAATGTCACAAACATCGATAGACGTCTTTTGCTTCTTATCCGTAGACTACATGAAAACACTCGGATCCGTGTTAGATGCGACCGTTATGGGAACCTATCAAAGGAAATCCAAAGTTCCCATGGTGTCAAGCAAGGCTGTGTTCTTGCTCCTATTCTTTTTAACTTCTATATAAACTCCTTAGTCGGAAAGATGGAGGAAGCAAGCACTCATTCCCCAAATCTAAATAATACACCAATCCCGGTCCTTTTGTACACGGATGATGTGGCACTTATTTCCTTCTCTTGTGTGGGTCTAAGAAAGCTTTTACGAGCTCTTACAGAGTATTGCGAAGCTGAACACCTAATAGTAAATTACACTAAATCAAAAATTATGGTGTTCTCCAAGAGAAAACTCCGACATAAATGGAAAATTAATAACCAACCTATTGAGCAAGTAACATCTTTTAGATATCTTGGAATAATTTTTGATGAGAAGGGATCCTGGTGCCATCAGATTAAGAATTCCATTGTAAATGCGCAAAGATCTTCCAGAGCTATTATAAGATTCTTTTACAGAAAAGGAGGTCAATATGTCCCTGCTGCCTCCCAGGTCTTTGTTGCAAAAATACTTCCACAATTGATGTATGGCACCCAGATATTTAATTGTCAAAAACTCAAGTCCCTAGAATCTGTACAAACTAAATTTTATCGTTCCCTACTAGGGTTACCTACCTGTGTCTCTAACACTGCCATTAGGCTGGAGGTTGGCCAACTCCCTATTAATGCCAGGATATGGATCTTGAAGATTCACTTCTGGCTAAAACTCATATTTTTCCCAGTGGGAGTGGCTCCATTGACTCTACTAGACCCGTTCCAGTCTAAATGGAGATTGTCGCTTTATGAAAAATTGAGGGGCCTGGGGCTTTCCTCACAAGAACTCATAGCCTCAGGCTTTGAAAAGGCTAAAATGATGGTGAGCCAGCGAATAGGAGATGTAGAGCTTCAGGACCATATGAGCAAGATAGATAAATATCCAGCTATCCAAGATTATGGAAAAGGATTTAATCTAACCCCATATTTGCTGGACCTACAAATCGCAAAATATAGGCGGGCGTTTACCCTTACCAGATTTGATGTATTGCCATCTGCCTTACTAAAGGGCAGATACGAGGGCACACCCTATGCTGAACGAGTTTGCCCATGTGGTCTGAAGGAGGTGGAAACGGCTTCACATGTGCTGTTACACTGCGACCTTTACGGGGATATCAGGTTACTGTTTATCTCCCCTATCGTTCAGAAATTTCCAGGTCGATCTGAATCTCAGCGGCTGAAAATCCTACTAGGAGATAAAAACCCAGAAGTAACACTGAAAGTGGCCAAGTTTTCTGCGGCCGCGATCAAGCGGAGGGCATTAGCTGTAAAAAAGTAAAAGATCTGACCCCTGGATAAGCCCCCCCCTTTTTTTAAGCCCATACATATACTGTAGTGCATATATGAGTATGTATATGTGTGTGTGTGTATATGTGTATTGTTTTTATGTATAATTTTACAACTTTTAATTGACACCATCACTCCCTTGTAAACTATTGCTGCCTTTTATGTTTTTCTTTTCTTCTGGTCTATGACCGTAATAAACTATTCATTCATTCATTCATTCTCACCCTGGAATCCAGCAATAGAAGCCTGTCTAGCTTCCTGGGTTGAGGAGACTGCCTGGGCGATGGGCCATTAAAGGGAAGGGGCTCTGTGTGAGATGGGCAATGGGTGGGAAGCCCCACTCTGTCAACGGACTGGTAGTTAGAAAAAGACCAAGGCGAGTGTTGAGACTTGGCAATCATGTGACCTAGAAGTAAAGCAGCGAGCAGGAGAATCACGGCACCATTTGAGAACAACACTTGATTTCTCTTTGAATCCAAGCGAGAAACAAGATCCTTTCGAGGGGTTAATACTGTGAGCGCCTCCACCGTAGGCTCAGGTTATATATGTGTGTGTAAATAAGCCATATATCACAAGGACGCCACAGTCTCCTGTGTTCCTAATAATAATAATAATAATAATTTATTATTTATACCCCACCCATCTGGCTGGGTTTCCCCATCCACTCTGGGCGGCTTCCAACAGAACACTAAAATACAATAACCTATTAAACATTAATAGGTTTTAAAAAGGGTTTTCTTGTGTGTGTGTTTGTGGCTGATTAGCTGCTCTCCCTGTGCAAAGGTCAGAGGGGGCAGGGTTTCTGTTGAGTCAGGTGATTAGCTGTGGGAGGAGCTTATCAGAGCTTGCAGGGCAGCGGCGCGTCTAGCGGCGCACACAGTTTGATCCATCTTTTAGATTTAGGGGAGCTAGTTTCAAACGTTTGTTGGGGGAGACCTAAGTTTTTTTTTGGGGGGGGGTTATTTGTCCTGTCTTCATGCTTTTTAAGATGGAGGACCACTGTAGCCACCCCCAACGACACGTTTTCAAGATGGAGGGTGAGGGAACAGCTACAGTCGCCTGCGGTTCCTGCGCAATGTTTTCCATCTTGCCAAAGGTTGCAGGCAGCTTTACCTGCAGCAATTGTATGTTGATTGCCCTCTTAGAAGACCAAGTCCAGCAACTGGAGGGACGTGTAGCTACGCTCCAAAGAATTAGAGAGCTGGAGCTTTTCTTGGAAGCAACAGAGAACACCTTCTCCACCAAGGAGGAGACAGGGGACACCCCTGAGAAGGAGGCTAGTTCACCAGCACAGGAGCCAGATATATAGAGAAATGTGACTCAAAGAAGTAGGAGGCCCAGGGTTCTCTCTGATTGTTTAGAAATACACAATCGCTTTGAAGTCCTCTCCCCTAGCATGGAAGACGAAGAACAGACTCCATTTGAGGATCTCTCCCTCATTACAGTCGATCAGGTATATGAAGACGAGCAGCAAAGTCAGTCCTCAGGGAATGTGCAGGCGACCTTGGAACGGACAGCTCGCGGAAGAACCCCGACCAAACCTAAGAGGAGGTGTGTAGTGGTGATAGGGGATTCCCTACTGAGGGGAACAGAAGCAGTGATCTGTGGGCCTGACAAGATGTCTCGGGAAGTGTGCTGTCTCCCCAGGGCTAAGATCCAAGATGTAACT
Source organism: Podarcis bocagei (assembly GCF_964188305.1). Lineage (NCBI taxonomy): Eukaryota > Metazoa > Chordata > Lepidosauria > Squamata > Lacertidae > Podarcis > Podarcis bocagei. The sequence goes on along the minus strand of NC_138129.1, from coordinate 6,998,462 downwards.
GAACGACTGCAAGGAATCATAAAACCCACTGACAAATACCCCTTCCTCTTGGTTCATGTGGGAACCATTGACACTGCAAGCAATAGCCTCCAGAAGATCAAAAGAGACTACGAGGCTCTGGGCAAGAAATTGAAGCAATTAAATGCACAAATTATCATCTCATCTGTCCTCCCAGTTGAACGACGTGGCCCAGGGAGAGAGGGAAAAATAGTGGAAGTGAACAGCTGGCTTCGCAAATGGTGTAAACAGGAACGGTTTGGATTCTTAGATCACGGACTACAGTTTCTTGAAGATGGACTTCTGGCAAGCGATGGGCTGCACCTCACAATGGTTGGGAGGAATGTTTTTGCCAAAAATCTCAGAAACCTCATCAGGAGGGCTTTAAACTGACTAATGTGTGTGGGGGGGGGGAGACAGTGCTCCTGAAGGTAGGAGTCTATCAATTGATGAAGATGATCATCCAAATGTCATAGACCAAATGAAGCAAACAGCACGCAGAACTAGTCGTGGGAGGAAAAAATCCTTAAATAAGAGACACGGGGGAATGATTAATGGACTTCAATGTCTGTACACTAATGCGCAAAGCATGGGAAATAAACAAGATGAGCTTGAGCTCTTGGTACAGCAAACTAAATATGACATAATAGGCATCACTGAAACCTGGTGGGATAAGTCCCACGATTGGAATGTAATAATGGAGGGATACAATCTATTTCAGAGAAACAGACCAGACAAGAAAGGAGGAGGAGTGGCGTTATAGGTCAGGGATGTGTATACCTGTGAAGAGATCCAAGATTTAGAACCTCAAAGCCAAAGTGAGAGCATTTGGGTCAAAATTAAGGGAGAGAAGAATAACAGAGATCTCATTGTGGGAGTTTACTATAGATCCCCAAGCCAAACGGAGGACATAGATGATGCCTTCCTGGAACAGATGGCCAAGCATGCAAAAGGAAGGGAGATAGTAGTAATGGGGGACTTCAATTACCCAGATATTTGTTGGATGTCAACCTCAGCCAAGAGCATAAGGTCAAACAGATTCCTCACTGGCCTTGCAGACAACTTCATTGTCCAGAAAGTGGGAGAAGCAACAAGAGGAACAGCCATTTTAGATCTGGTCCTAACCAATGTTGATGACCTGGTTAGTGGGGTAGAAGTGGAAGGATCATTAGGCGCGAGTGATCATGCTCTTCTGAAGTTTACTATACAGCGGAAAGGAGCAGCCAAGCATACTAGGACTCAATTTCTTGACTTTAAGAAAGCCGACTTCATAAAACCTAGGGAAGTGCTGGGTAAGATCCCATGGACAGTAATACTAAAAGGAAAGGGAGTTCATGATGGCTGGCAGTTTGTTAAGAGGGAGATAGTAAAAGCACAATTTCAGGCAATACCAATGAGACGGAAACATGGAAGGTGCCTAAAGAAGCCAGGGTGGCTATCTACAGAACTTTTAACTGAGTTAAGATTAAAAAAGGATGTGTACAAAAAATGGAAAAGGGGGGAAACCACCAAAGAGGAATTCAAACAAATAGCCAGCACGTGTAGACACAAAGTCAGAAAAGCTAAAGCACAGAATGAACTCAGGCTTGCTAGAGAGGTTAAAAGCAACAAAAAAGGCTTTTATGGGTATGTCCGTAGCAAAAGGAAGAACAAAGAAACAGTGGGGTCACTCAGAGGAGAAGATGGTGAAACGCAAACAGGGGACACAGAAAGGGCTGAACTCCTCAATGCCTTCTTTGCCTCAGTCTTCTCCGATAAAGAAAACAATGCCCGACCTGAAGAATTTGGAGCAAATGATTCAGCAGAGGAAACACAGCCCAGAATAACTAAGGAGATAGTACAAGAATACTTGGCTAGTTTAGATGTATTCAAGTCTCCAGGGTCAGTTGAACTGCATCCAAGAGTATTAAAAGAACTGGCAGATGTGATCTCAGAACCACTGGCAGTCATCTTTGAGAATTTCTGGAGAACAGGCGAAGTCCCGGCAGACTGGAGGAGGGCAAATGTTGTCCCTATTTTAAAAGGGGGGAAAGAGAGGACCCAAATAATTACTGCCCAGTCAGTCTGACATTAATATCAGGGAAGATTCTGGAGCAGATCATTAAGCAAACAGTCTGTGAGCACCTAGAAAGGAATGCTGTGATCATCAATAGTCAGCATGGATTTCTGAAAAATAAGTCATGTCAGACTAACCTGATCTCGTTTTTTGACAGAATTACAAGCCTGGTAGATGAAGGGAAAGCAGTGGATGTATCCTACCTTGATTTCAGCAAGGCATTTGACAAGGTGCCCCATGATATTCTTGTAAAGAAGCTGGTAAAATGCGGTTTTGACTATGCTACCACTCAGTGGATTTGTAACTGGCTGACTGACCGAACCCAAAGGGTGCTCATCAATGGTCCCTCTTTATCCTGGAGAAGAGTGACTAGTGGGGTGCCACAGGGTTCTGTCTTGGGCCCGGTCTTATTCAACATCTTTATCAACGACTTGGATGATGGACTCAAGGGCATCCTGATCAAATTTGCAGATGACACCAAACTGGGAGGGGTGGCTAACACCCCAGAGGACAGGATCACACTTCAAAACGACCTTGACAGATTAGAGAACTGGGCAAAAACAAACAAGATGAATTTTAACAGGGAGAAATGTAAAGTATTGCACTTGGGGGAAAAAATGAGAGGCACAAATACAAGATGGGTGACACCTGGCTTGAGAGCAGTACATGTGAAAAGGATCTAGGAGTCTTGGTTGACTACAAACTTGACATGAGTCAACAGTGTGACGCGGCAGCTAAAAAAGCCAATGCAATTCTGGGCTGCATCAATAGGAGTATAGCATCTAGATCAAGGGAAGTAATAGTGCCACTGTATTCTGCTCTGGTCAGACCTCACCTGGAGTACTGTGTCCAGTTCTGGGCACCACAGTTCAAGAAGGACACTGACAAACTGGAACGTGTCCAGAGGAGGGCAACCAAAATGGTCAAAGGCCTGGAAACGATGCCTTATGAGGAACGGCTAAGGGAGCTGGGCATGTTTAGCCTGGAGAAGAGGAGGTTAAGGGGTGATATGATAGCCATGTTCAAATATATAAAAGGATGTCACATAGAGGAGGGAGAAAGGTTGTTTTCTGCTGCTCCAGAGAAGCGGACACGGAGCAATGGATCCAAACTACAAGAAAGAAGATTCCACCTAAACATTAGGATGAACTTCCTGACAGTAAGAGCTGTTCGACAGTGGAATTTGCTGCCAAGGAGTGTGGTGGAGTCTCCTACTTTGGAGGTCTTTAAGCAGAGGCTTGACAACCATATGTCAGGAGTGCTCTGGTGGTGTTTCCTGCTTGGCAGGGGGTTGGACTCGATGGCCCTTGTGGTCTCTTCCAACTCTATGATTCCATTCTATTCTATTCTATTCTATTCTATTCTATTCTATTCTATTCTATTCTATTCTATTCTATTCTATTCTATTCTAAGCTTCCCCAAACAGGGCTGCCTTCAGATGTCTTCTAAAAGTCTAGTAGTTGTTGTTCTCTTTGACATCTGGTGGGAGGGCGTTCCACAGGGCGGGTGCCACTACCGAGAAGGCCCTCTGCCTGGTTTCCTGTAACTTGGCTTCTCGCAGCAAGGGAACCGCCACAATGCCCTCGGCGCTGGACCTCAGTGTCTGGGCAGAACGATGGAGGTGGAGACGCTCCTTCAGATATACTGGACCGAGGCCGTTTAGGGCTTTAAAGGTCAGCACCAATACTTTGAATTGTGCTTCGGAAACGTACTCATTCTCAAAAGGAAACACAAACCCTGGGTAAGTGCCTGGAACCCTTGGAATCTCACATCACTCAACTGGGGTTGCGTGCAACACTGGTGTTAGAAGTGGGACACATGTTTTCCAGAGGAGGGAAACCTGTGAGCAAGAGGTGCCTGAGTCAAGATAGCATGAACCCCCTCAAGAGGGTCCTGTTTCTCCCATAGCTACAGCCTTGGATTTAAACGGAAATAAAACGTTGCTCTCGAAAGCTGCTCCGACTCTCTCTCTGGTGCATTGATTTACTTCTAGGTGGCATCATTGCCAACTCCCAACTCTTGCTTTTGTCTTTTTCTAACTAGCAGCCAGTTGAGGGAGCCCCCCCCCAAAAATTGCCATCTCTCACAGATCTGTTTTTCTTTGTTCCCTTTAATGGCTCATCACCCAGGCTGTCACCTCAACCCAGGAAGTTAGCCTGGTTTTTATTTTAACACTTACTGGATCCAGGGGTTAGAAGGGGGTCTGCGTACAGCCTACTTGTCCCCACCCCAAACTCATAACAGTATTACAAAGAGAGCGTAGAGATTCTTTATATATATATATACATTTTTATTGATTAAAAAATCAATAAAAATGTATATATATGTCTAAAACATTGTATAAGATAAGAAGTTATGTTATATGACTGTTGGAAACGATATGTTTAAAAAATCGTTTCCAACAGTCATATAACATAACTTCTTATCTTATACAATATTTTAGACTTCCATCAACACCTCAGATGATTTTCTGTTCTTTATCACTTATTCTGCATTTCTTAATTTCTCTATTACTCTTAATTATCAGTAACTAATAATTCTCCTCATAGTCTTCCTTGCAATATTTCAAATAGTCCTCCTTACAAAACTTCTTGCAGTCCTACCAGCGTAATCTGTTCATTACAATTGCTTTTCAAATAGTTCATATATTGACTCCAGCCTTCTAAGAATCTCTGGTCCCGCAGGTTTCGAACCCTTCCTGTTAATTTATCCAGTTTTGCATAGTCCATCAATTTCATCTGCCATACTTCTTTCGTTGGTAATTCTTCTTGCTTCCGTTTTTGTGCCAATAAAAACAACTTACAGTCCTGTCTGTTAATATCACCTCCTCCAATGCCAAGTAAAAATGCTTCTGGTTTCTTAATAAAGAGAGCGTGGAGATTCAGGGAACAGGAAGCACTTCTAGGCCATCTTGTAACGGAACCACACCAAAAGAAGAGGTCCTTTTACAAGGGCTTTCCTCCTCCCTGATTTCCCACCCTGCCTTGCCTGTCCTCCCCACGGCTGCCCTTCGGATCATGACCCACTCTTTCTTTCTCCGTCAGGTCCTAACTAAGGAGCAGCAGCAACAGGCATCCAGCAACGATTTCAACTTTGACCACCCCGACGCCTTCGACTTCGACCTGATCATCTCCACCCTCAAGAAACTCAAGCAAGGCAAAAGCGTCAAGATTCCCATCTACGACTTCACTACCCACAGCCGCAAGAAAGAATGGGTGAGCCACTCCTCAGGTTGTCATTTAAGGGTTATTATATACCGTATTTTTCGCTCTATAAGACACACCGGACCATAAGACGCACCTAGTTTTAGAGGAGGAGAACAAGAAAGAAAGAAAATTCTCCCTCTCTGCACAGCGCCTCTCCAGCAAACCGGGAGGAGAAATGGAAGGGGCTCCGTTTCTCCTCCCGCTTCGCTGAACACAGCGAAGGCACACAGGTGGCGCTGTGGGTTAAACCACAGAGCCTAGGACTTACTGATCAGAAGGTCGGCGGTTCGAATCCCCGCGATGGGGTGAGCTCCCGTTGCTCGGTCCCTGCTCCTGCCAACCTAGCAGTTCGAAAGCATGTCAAAGTGCAAGTAGATAAATAGGTACCGCTCTGGCGGGAAGGTAAACGGCGTTTCCGTGCGCTGCTCTGGTTTGCCAGAAGCGGCTTAGTCATGCTGGCCACATGACCCGGAAGCTGTCTGCGGACAAACGCTGGCTCCCTCGGCCAGTAAACCGAGATGAGCGCCACAACCCCAGAGTCGGACACGACTGGACCTAATGGTCAGGGGCACCTTTACCTTTACCTTTACATACTGTATTTTTCGCTCTATAAGACGCACCCGACCATAAGACGCACCTAGTTTTAGAGGAGGAGAACAAGAAAGAAAAATTATTGTCCCTCTCTGCGCAGCGCCTCTCCAGCGAAGCGAAGTCAGAACAGCAAGAGGGGTCGCTGTGCAGCAAAAGCAGTGATCCCTCTTGCTGTTCTGGCTTCTGGGACAGCTGTGCAGCCTGCACTCGCCCCATAAGACGCGCACACATTTCCCCTTACTTTTTAGGAGAGGAAAAGTGCGTCTTATAGAGCGAAAAATACAGTATACATTGTGGGGTATTTTGCGTCCATCCGCTTGGAATCGAAATTCCTGGGGGAGAGGTGGCTTAAGGTCTTGGGGGGGTCTTACCCCCTTCCTTGGGGCGGCGGAACGAAACTGGCTTGCAGGCGATGCCAGTGGTTGCTCAGAGGGAATTCTGGGAAATCAACATGGGGGTGCCACCCAGCTGGGGGGCACTCTTGCCTCCCCGCCCCACTATTGGTACGTTCCTCACCCCTGAAAGAATCGCCAAAATACACTTCCCATTTTTATCATTTTATCCCTCCCAATGCGTGCAGTGAAAATTGGGGAGGGGGGGAGCATGTCAGCTCAGCTGTAGAATTTCATTTATTTATTAACATTTTGCTATCCCACCTGCCCTCCAACAGGGATTTGACCCCTCATCTCCCAGGTCTTTCCCCCCAATACAGTGGTACCTTGGTACTTGAACGGCTTGGCTCCCGAACAAATCGGCTCCCGGATGCCGCAAACCCAGAAATAAGTGTTCCGGTTTGCAAACGTTTTTTGGAAGCCGAACTTCCATCGCGACTTCCACATGAGAGAAGGAGGCTCCTGCAGCCAATCGGAAGCCACACCTTGGTTTTCGAACGCTTTTGGGAATCAGACAGCTCCCGGAACAGATTCAGTTCGAGAACCAAGGTACCATTGTACTCTAAACCACTACATCACACAGAATGACCCAGACCTGTAACAGAATGGATGAGTTTGGATCTTCTCCTATCATTATTCAGTGAATCTCGGGGGTGGAACAGAGATGTTACTTGCAGAACACAAAACTCCCCCTGATCCATAAGACTGGATCCTGCACCACAGTGGTATTTTTATACAGGGCGTTTTAGTTGTTTAAATATGTTCCTTTGGCGTTACACATTTTTGTTTATTTGATAGGATTTCTTACCTGGTAAGGTCCCGGGTTGGATTGCAGGAATAGAATCGCACAATAATAAAACAATTTTGCATTGCTGCAGACCACTTAAATATTGTTAAAATAGTAAGCAGTCTAGAAATACTTTAAATGAATAAATTGCATGTGCACTCACATGCATCTGTATATCTGTATGTCCACCCGCATCGTTCTGCCCGGACACTGAGGTCCAGCGCCAAGGGCCTTCAGGCGGTTCCCTCACTGCAAGAAGCCAAGTTACAGGGAACCAGGCAGAGGGGCTTCTCGGTGGTGGCACCCGCCCTGTGGAGCGCCCTCCCACTAGATGTCAAAGAGAACAACAACTACCAGACTTTTAGAAGACATCTGAAGGCAGCCCTGTTTAGGGAAGCTTTTAATGTTTGACGGACTATTGTATTTTAATATTTTGTTGGAAGCCGCCCAGAGTGGCTGGGGAAACCCAGCCAGATGGCTATAATGATGATGATGATGATGATGATGATGAGACGAGAGTGGTTGCAAACATTTGCGAGAAGCTGTGCCCTTTTTTATTATTAAAATAATAAAAATAAATTTATTAATACACACACAAACATACTTGGGCACTTGGCAAAGGGGAAGTTCTGGTGGTTGGCAGGGACAGTGAGCTTATGGGGCCACCCAGGTGCTTTTGGACTCCCAATAACAAATGAAATCAAAGTCTAGAGTTGAACATAAACAGCCTCGGTCCAGTATATCTGAAGGAGCGTCTCCACCCCCATCGTTCTGCCCGGACACTGAGGTCCAGCTCCGAGGGCCTTCTGGCGGTTCCCTCACTGCGAGAGGCCAAGTTACAGGGAACCAGGCAGAGGGCCTTCTCGGTAGTGGCGCCCGCCCTGTGGAACACCCTCCCATCAGATGTCAAGGAAATAAACAACTATCTGACATTCAGAAGACATCTGAAGGCAGCCCTGTTCAGGGAAGTTTAATATGTGACATCTTAGTGTATTTTTCATCTTTGTTGGAAGCCGCCCAGAGTGGCGGGGTACAAATAAATTATTATTATTATTATTATTATTATTATTATTATTAAATATATTTCCTCAACACAGGCATGCAAGAACTTAAACCGGTCGATATCCAGGTGCAATCTATGACTGATAGCCAACTGAGCATGCAATCGTAGCTGCATAATCTTTTATGGTTTGATGCATACCATGCGGCCCGAATATAAGCCGCGCCCACAAATAAGCTGCACCTTTAAAATTCAAGGGGGGTGGGAAGAGAAAAAGACAATGTCCGAATATAAGCCCTTAAAATTCTTCAGGCACTCACACCCATTCCATTTTACCGTATGTCTGTTTCAGCCGCAATATCGAGGAAGCCAATTTTTGTAATCTTTTACCTAAATATTATCACATTCTTGCCATTTTTGTGCCATACTTCCCAAATCACACCTTACATTTTATTATTTCCCCAATTGTTGCATCTTAACTTTTATCTTTGTTTTCTTAATTGTAAGTGTTTACTCACATCCTGCTGGTGAGTCCACTTCTTTGCAATATTTCTTTAAATACAACAGATTGCAGATTGCAAAATTAAAGTAGAGTAAAACAGGCAGGAGAAAAAAATATTTAAAGAACCAGAAGGGGGAGTTGAGGGAAGTCATGATGATTGTGTGGAATATAAAGTAAAATTCAATAAAAATTATTTTGAAAAAAGAAGAGAAAGCCCATTTTTGTAAGGTCGCGAATTTAAGCTACACTTTTAACTTTTCATGGTCGGAATTTGGAAAGAAAAGTGCTGCTTATATTCGGGCCAATACGGTAAAGTTAGATGTTCTTTACATTTGGAGCGCAGCTCTTGTGATCTCGGCGTGTTTGGACAAGAACACCTTTGTTCGTGTGAGATAACACGCTGCTCTTTGCAAGGAAAAGTTGTAAAAGCCACAGAAGGTCATTCCGTTTTGATTGCATATTCTTTTGGCGGTCTGCCTGGAGTCATTTCTGATGAAGGTTTACGTCCTTGCATACATCCGCTGCAAAAATATATATTCCTATGTTCATATGTGCCTTGACTCCTCCACACTTTTCTCTGTACTTAGCGTCTGGCTGGGGGGAATCGCAGGTTCCAGGTTTGGTTTTGGGGCTGGCAAAGGTTGAGAGCCCACCAACATCTAGGGAAGCCACAGCCTCACCCCCAAGACCTGATCTCACCAAAGGCCACTTCCCTTTGACAGCTCTCCTAATACAGTGGTGCCCCGCAAGATGAACGCCTCGCAAGACGAAAAACTCGCTAGACGAAAGGGTTTTGCAGTTTTTGAGCTGCTTCGCAAGACGAATTTCCCTATGGGCTTGCTTCGCAAGACGAAAACGTCTTGCGTTTTTTGCAAGTTTGTTTCCTTTTTCTTAACACCCTTAATACAGTTGCGACTTGACTTCGAGGAGCAACTCATAGAACGCGGTGTGGTAGCCTTTTTTGAGTGTTTTGGCGATTTTTGAAGCTTTTCCAAAACTTTTCCGGCACCGTGCTTCGCAAGACGAAAAATTCGCTAGATGAAAAAACTTGCGGAACGAATTAATTTCGTCTTGCGAGGCACCACTGTAATGATGATGGTGATGATGATGATTTCATTATTTATTTACTGGGTTGCCCCGGCCACACTGGGTGGCTTCCGACAGAATATAAAAACATAACAAAGCATCAATCATTAAAAACTTCCCTATACAGGGCTGCCTTCATAGGTTTTCTAAAATGCATATATACCATATTTTTCGCTCCATAAGACACACTTTTTTCTTCCTAAAAAGTAAGGGGAAATGTCTGTGCGTCCTACGGAGCAAATGCGTGGTCCCTGGAGCCGAATTGCCCAGGGGCAAAAAGCAGATCATGCTCTCTTTTTTTGAAAGAGGGAAGTGGGTGTTGAAACAAAGCCGCTGATCGTTTGCCGATCGGGGAGAGAGATAAGGGACGCTAGAGATAAAGGAGGCTGCCTGGGAGGGGGGAGGTAAAGACAGCAAACTTGCAAAGGGGGGAAACAGGAAGACTAAAGCAATAAGGGGAGAAATTAGAAGAAAAGGAAGAGCAAAAAACTGCTCCAGCTAAGGAAAAGACAGTAAGGCAAACGAGAGGGAAGGGAGTGTTGAAAATAAACAGCTGATCGGTGTGATCGGAAGAGAGATAAGGGACGCTAGCGGAGGCTGCCTGAGAAGGAGGAGGATTTTTGCATTGGGTCACCCCAAATTCACCATCAGATCACAAAGCATGTCCATGGCTACAGCTTGCACCAAAAAAATCACGCACCCACTGTTTCCTGGGGCTGCAATGGTGCAAAAACGTGGTTACAAAGCATGGATCCACATGGATCCTCAGGATTTTTGCATTGGGCTACCCCAAACTCACCGTCAAATCACATGTCTGTGGCCACAGCATGAACCACAAAAATCATACATCCACTGTTTCGTTCAGTTTTTTTCTTGTTTTCCTCCTCTAAAAACTAGGTGCGTCTTATGGAGCGAAAAATGCAGCAGTTTTTCTGTTTGGCATCCGATGGGAACGCTCCTGCCTTCCTTTCTTTCTTCCTTTCTCTCTCCTCCTTGCTTGCAAGCATTTTCACGCCTGTTTCAAATCCAATATTTCTTACGAGAGAACCTCCGCTCTCCCCCTTGGAAGCTCCTTGTCCCCTCCTTCCCTTTCCCCTTCTCTTTGTATTCGGATTAGAAGTGGCTCCCAGGTGGCTGTTGCTTCTTGTGAGGGAGAAGAGGGCCGAGGTGGTAGGGAAGCCTCCATTGGGCAAACACCGTGGGCAGCGTGCCAGATGTGCTCAGCTGGCACATTTGAACCAGGCTTGCCCTCCTCTCTTAGCAAATCAGTCTCTTAAACTTAAGCCAAGAAAGAGAATTCTCTATAAAACTGAATATCAATATACCGTATTTTTCGCTCTATAACACGCACCTGACCATAACACGCAAATTGTTTTTAGAGGAAAACAAGGGAAAAAACATTCTGAATGAAACAGTGGATGTATCATTTTTGTGCTTCATGCTGTGGCCACAGACATGTGATCTGATGGTGAATTTGGGCTGACCCAATGCAAAGATCCTGAGGATCCATGTGGATCCATGCTTTGTAACCACGTTTTTGCACCATTGCAGCCCCAGGCAACAGTGGGTGTGTGATTTTGGGGGGGGCAGGTGGTAGCCATGGACATGCTATGTGATCTGATGGTGAATTTGGGGTGACCCAATGCAAAGATCCTGAGGATCCATGTGGATCCATGCTTTGTAACCACATTTTAAGTGGGGAGGGAAGGAAAAACACAGAAGGGACAAGGAGCACGAGAGGGGTGTGCAGAGAAGCAGCTGGCTAAGAATGCAGGAGTGGGGTATAACGGGAGGGAGGAAAGGAAGGCAAAAGTTTCCCCCCACCCACCCACCCAAGCCAGCCAGCTCTCTCTCTCTCCCACCTGCATGTTTTCCGGCTGGAGCACGGAGAGGAATTAGAAGGAAGGACGCTCTGCTTTCCCCTCTTCTTGCCTGGAGGGGAGGGGCTTTCCCTGCTCTTTGTTCCGTTTGAGGAAACACAGCAATGAAACAGAGGAGGGTGGGCAGTAAGACCCTGAGGCAGAATGCAGGAAAGCAGCCGCTTCCTCTTTTCAGGTTTCCCTTCTCCGAGACACGATTTGATTTTTGCCTCTACTCGCACCAGTCGGCTCCAGGGACCACACATTCGCTCAATAACACGCACAGACATTTCCCCTTCCTTTTTCGGAGAAAAAATCTGCGTGTTATAGAGAAAAATACGGTACATGTCAAGACTTTGAGATTAGACCATTGAAGAAGCCCGGAAAACTATCTTGGGAGTGGGCTACCTGCAAGCCCCAGTAAAAGGGCCTCTTGATTACTTGGACTGAAAGGGCAAAACAGGTGCAAAACACCTGCACCCTGTCGTCTGCAACTCCATTAACATCTATCTACAACTCCACTAGCATCTCTCGGTATTGTGAACAACACCAAACTTACCTTTTGCTGGTACCTTCATGAACTTATTTAAAAGACTGAGTTAAGCATTTGAAAAATCTATTGAAACCAGACATTATAAGTTCATCTTAGGTTGGGTAGTTTGCAAGTCTCTGTGGCTTTGTTTAATGTTTTGTATTTTTCTCGGAAGGTTGATAAAGAATGTACAATTTATTATTCTGTGTATATTAATCGCCAATGTGTTGCATGAGTCACACTACTCCTCTCCTTTCCAGCAAGCACTGGCGACCCACCTGAGGAGGATGTTTTTTTCTCCCTTTCAAAAGCCACGTTTTGTTTCGTTTTGCTTGTTTATCCAGTCTTCATGGCGTGCCTTTCTCTTTCCAGAAAACACTTTACGGTGCCAATGTGATCATATTTGAAGGCATCATGGCGTTTGCAGACAAGGAACTCCTGAAGGTATGGCAAGATCCCTGGTGTTTCAGAAATGGCCCATTAACCCTGTTTTTTTAATTGATATTTTTATCTGCAAAGAAAGTGAAGGCCCTTGCCAGTGCTCAGGTGGACCTCTTTTTTATTTATATATAGAAGTCGTGTAAAAAAGGAGACAGAGGACTCCTTTTAGGGAAGGGTCTGTTTCTTCTTAAGGTAAAGGTAAAGGGACCCCTGACCATTAGGTCCAGTTGTGGCCGACTCTGGGGTTGCGGTGCTCATCTCACTTTATTGGCCAAGGGAGCTGGTGTACAGCTTCTGGGTCATGTGGCCAGCATGACTAAGCTGCTTCTGGCGAACCAGAGCAGCGCACGGAAACGCTGTTTACCTTCCCGCTGGAGTGGTACCTATTTATCTACTTGCACTGGCATGCTTTCGAACTGCTAGGTTGGCAGGAGCAGGGACCGAGCAACGGGAGCTCACCCCGTCGCGGGGATTCGAACCACTGACCTTCTGATCGGCAAGTCCTAGGCTCTGTGGTTTAACCCACAGTGTCACCTGCGTCCCTTCTTAGAAGGTCCCTGATTCCAATCGTTTCCAGATTTAAATGCTCACATAGCAGGGGGTGGGGAAGATTTCTCTCTGCCCGAGTACTCGAAAATCTGCTACTGCCGGTCCGAGTTGACAGAGTAGGGCTAGGTGGACAAATGTTTTGACCTGGGGCACAAAGTGTGTCTCCCCACAAAGAGTGACCACAGCTCTCTAAGGATTGTTGTTGCTGCTGCTGCTATTATTATTATTATTATTATTATTATTATTATTATTAATTACTATTATTATTATTATTTCAGTTTATATACTGCCTCTTTATTCAAAGATCACAGGGTGGTGTCCAACATTAAAAACACAATTTACTACTACTAATAATAATAACAAACAATAAACTGATCACAGAAAAAAATCATAATGTATCCCGGACGTTCCTTTAATGGTCTGTTTCACAGTCGGGCAATCTTGGGGCAACAGTGACCTCCAGTGGCCAGCTGGGGAATTGTCAGCAGAGAAGGATCTGCACTAGAGAGAGGGGAGTGGGTGGTTTGGGGCTGCTTCTCTTGCTTAAAAGACAAATCTGTGAATGGAGAAAGCCTTGGCACTTCCTGCCCGCAGCCCAAGCACTCCAGGGTGGGCTCCACTTTTGCAAGCAAGTCTTCTCAGCTCCCCTGTTTCCTTCTTTCTGAATGCAGCTTTTCCCTGCTGTTGAGCACTTCAAACTCTCCCCTAACATTGCTCTCCTTTAAAACGTGGAGTTTGCAATGTTGTTAAGGGCCGGCTTTGATGGATTCTGAGCATTATCCACTAACAGCTGTTATGGAAATGGGGGGGGGGCGCATATCTTTAAAGTTGTTACAATGCTACAAATATTGTGCCTGAAAGTATCCTTTCGACTTAACAGCTCAGAGAAGATACCTAGCTTTATAAATTCGTAGAAAATCCATACTTTAACCGACTCTCCTCAGCAGGATCAGGGAATCCTGTCATAATTCCCCAAGCAACAAGAGACATCCACAGAGGCAGTTTAGCAAGTCAGGTGTTCTGAAAGCCCATCTCCAGACAAGTCCTGAAGGCAAGGATATGTAAAGAGTTTTATTGTTATTTCAGAGATGAGTACTTAATTTTTTTTATATAAGATATTTATTAAAGTTTCAGAAATAAAAAAGAAGTTACAATAGTAATGATAAGAAAAAGAAAAAGAAAAAAAGAAAGAAGAATAAAAAAAGAAAAAAGAGAGTACAAAATACGAAAAAAGTAAAAACAATTAAAAACAAATCAATCTTTCCATATCTTGTCTTTCATTCACTTGTTTCCCTGACCTCCTCACACCTCCCCTTTTTTGTATTCCAGTTCAGTAAGTTAATTCAGCAAATCCTTTCCCTCTTTGTTTTTATCTTAAACCTTTGTCTTAATATGTAATAACTGTATATTGTCATCTGTTAACAGTCCATTTTTACATGCTCCTTATAACATTGCTGCTAAAAAACCCTTAACTTCATTCCAACATCATTCTAACATTCATTAATTTTACAGTATTTCTGTAGATAGTCTTTAAATTTCTTCCAATCTTCTTCCACCGACTCTTCTCCCTGGTCTCGGATTCTGCCAGCAGAGATGAGTACTTAAGAGGTGCTGGGAAAGGGGTCTGATAAAGTGACCTAATGTTGAATTTGCGTAACCCTTGTGTAAAGGTAAAGGGACTCCTGACAATTAAGTCCAGTCGCGAATGACTCTGATGACTCTGGGGTTGCGGCGCTCATCTCGCTTTACAGGCCGAGGGAGCCGGCGTTTGTCCGCTTCTGAAGACAGTTTTTCTAGGTCGTGTGGCCAGCATGACTAAGCCGCTTCTGGTGAACCAGAGCACGGAAACACCGTTTACCTTCCCGCTGGAGTGGTACCTATTTATCTACTTGCACTGTGTGCTTTTGAACTGCTAGGTTGGCAGGAGCAGGGATACAGTAATGCATCAAACATTAAAAGCTTCCCTAAACAGGGTTGCCTTCAGATGTCTTCTAAAAGTCTGGTAGTTGTTTATCTCTTTGACATCTGGTGGGAGGGCGTTCCACAGGGCGGGTGCCACTACCGAGAAGGCCCTCTGCCTGGTTCCCTGTAACCTCGCTTCTCGAAGGGAGGGAACCGCCAGAAGGCCCTCGGAGGTGGACCTCAGTGTCCAGGCAGAACGATGGAGGTGGAGACGCTCCTTCAGGTATGCCGTTTAGGACCTAATGAGTGATTCCCTGGGAACACATTGTATTCAGTAAGTGGAATATCTGCAAGTGCATCATCCCCTCTCCCTTCTTCCAGCTTCTAGATATGAAGATATTCGTCGACACAGACTCTGACATCCGCCTGGTCCGGCGCCTCCGCAGGGACATTGGCGAGCGCGGCAGGGACATCGAGGGCGTCATCAAGCAGTACAACAAGTTTGTCAAGCCGGCCTTCGACCAGTACATCCAGCCTACCATGCGGCTGGCGGACATTGTCGTCCCTCGGGGTAGGTGTCCCTTCTCTGGTCTCGCCTGGCGGGACAACAGCTTGTCCAGTGCTTAAATTCTGCGTGTTTTCTGTGCAGAATATGGCTCTCCATGGTTGTGAGACATGATGGGTATAGTGAGCCTCAGGGCCCACACAAGTGCCAGGGGCTGGACTGAGGAGGAATGGCCCTTTTCTGAACCTTCCCAAGGGCAGGAGGACAGTATTGATTTAGAAGAAGGGCATAGTCCAGAGGGGAAAAGCTGGGAAGTACTGGGTGAGGAATAGCTAGAAGAGAAAACACCAGGAGAGAGACAGCTGGAAGGTTCAGTGTCCTTGGAAAGCATTCCTGACCCCCCTTCGCCTAAGACTAGACGGGCTTGGAAAGTGATAGAACAGAAAGCGCAGCGGCAACAAACTCAGATTACCCAACGTAGGAGTGATGTAGATTAATGGGGGCGGAGGGGTGAACCTTAACTGGGAGCAACACCATTTCTAGAGAGAGATTCATTCCTTTGTCTCTCGCTGTGATTATTAAGGAAACTGACTATTAAGAAGGCTCCTTTCGTTTGATCTACTTATTTACTGCCACCGGGGGAGGGATCCGATTCCTCGAAGCATGGCTCCCCCCCCCACCAGGGAAGAAGGGGTGAGTGATGATCTACATCAGAAACAAGGGGGAGATATAATAATAATTATTATTATTGGTACTCTGCCCATCTGACTGGATTGCCCCAGTCACTCTGGGTAGCTTCCAGCATATACAGAGACATAATAGAATTGTAGAGTTGAAAGGGACCCTGGGGGTCATCTAGTCCAACCCCCTGACCAATATGGAACTCGAACCCACAACCCTGAGATTAAGTGTCTCCTGCTCTACCAGCTGAGAAAAAGACGGCAACTATCCAAGGCAGCGTTCCTTCCAGCTGCTTCAGACTACATGTCATGGACCGGAATAGCAGGGAGAGCCCAGCTGGTAGAGCATCTTAATCTCAGGGTTGTGGGTTTGAGCCCCACATTGGGTGAAATGTTCCTGCACTGCAGGGGGTTGGACTAGATGACCCTCAGGGTCCCTTCAAACTCTACAATTCTGTGATTCTATAAATCCCTTCGGTCCCAGTTGGTTGGAGCTGATGGGAGTTGTCATCCAAAACAGCCGGAGGGCACCACGTTGGCAAACAGTGCTGTAAGCAAGGGACATTGCAATGTTAATTTCGATTGCATACCGGCTGACTGTGTTCTGCTGCCCTCTAGTGGCTTTTCCGGGTCATAGCTGTTAGGAAACCGGTATCCACAATTCTCTCTCTCTCTCTGCTCCGCTCCAGGCAGTGGGAACACCGTAGCCATCGATCTGATCGTGCAGCATGTCCACAGCCAGCTGGAAGAGGTAAGAACCGCCGTGGGACGGGGCAGGAGGAAGGGCTGAACACTGGGTGTGCTGGTTGGGTTAGGGGGACTCTTGCAATCCCCTCCTTTGCTTCCACATCTTCGGGCAAACAGAGCTGCCAGGGTGGGTTTTCCGGTGGGGTCTGCAAGGAGGCCCGGCTTCTTTCCAGAACGTGTCCCAAAGACCCTCAGATTCTGCTGAAAAGGATTCCAGATCAGACTCCCTACTTGGCCCAGGCTTCCCAGTCGTCTAGCAAAGAGGACAAGGGAACTCTCAAGGCCATCTTCTCCAGCTGGTCAAATTCCAGACATCTTCAGGCCATCTTGGGGAAGTCTGCCCTCATGCAAATTCTCCGGGCAGGTCTGCAAATGTCATTTTCCATGTCTTTATCCCGCCCTTCCTCCGGCAAACTAAGGCAACCTATCAGGTTCTCTTCACCGTTTTCCTAAACTCCTTGAGCATTTGATCCTCTCCACCTGTGAGGTGGGCCACGGGCGCCAGATCGCCCAGAGAGCTCTGCGGCTTTGCGGGCAGCCAAATGCTAACCGGCTCAAGTCCTAATCCAACGTACTCTCTCTGGCTTCCTCCAGCCTTGCCCCTTCCAGATGTTGATGCGCTACAACAACCCATAAACCCCCCAGCCATTGGCCACACTGGCTGAGGCAGGTGGGCGTTGGAATCCAACAACATCTGTCGGCATCGTTAGACTGGGGCAAGGCTGGGGCAACTAAAGCCAGGGCCGTCTTAAGCATATGTGGCGCCGGGGTGCAAAAATCTGCCCGGTGTGCCCCCCCGGTTGCCCAGAGTTATTGACCTTTTTTTAGGGGGGAACCCCAAAGTTGTTGACTTTTTTTAGGAAAGGTTCCCCAGACTTTTTTTAGAGAGCAGACACCACACTTATAAAGAAAAGAGGAAACATAAAGAGCCCAGTGCAACAAACCAGCCCAAGGTGTCAGCGTCGGTGGCTGAGCAAAGCCGGGCACCTTGTGGTGTAATAATAATAATATAATAATACTTTATTATTTATTCCCTGCCCATCTGGCTGGGTTTCCCCAGCCACTCTGGGCGGCTTCCAACAAAACCCTAAAATACAATAACCTATTAAACATTAAAAGCTTCCCTAAACAGGGCTGCCTTCAGATGTCTTCTAAAAGTTTGGTAGTTATTTTTCTCTTTGACATCTGGTGGGAGGGCGTTCCACAGGGCGGGTGCCACTACCGAGAAGGCCCTCTGCCTGGTTCCCTGTAAATTGGCTTATTGCAGTGAGGGAACCGCCAGAAGGCCCTCGGCACTGGACCTCAGAACGATGGTGGTGGAGACGCTCCTTCAAGTATACTGGACCGAGGCCATTTAGGGCTTTAAAGTTCAGCACCAACACTTTGAATTGTGCTCGGAAACATACTGGGAGCCAGCGTAGGTCTTTCAAGATTGGTGTTATATGGTCTCAGTGGCCACTCCCAGTCACCAGTCTAGCTGCCGCATTCTGGATTAGTTGCAGTTTCCGAGTCACCTTCAAAGGTAGCCCCATGTAGAGCGCATTGCAGTAGTCCAAGTGAGAGATACCTAGAGCAGTGTTTCCCAACCACTGTTCCGCGGCACACTAGTGTGCCGCGAGATGTTGCCTGGTGTGCCGCGAGATGTTGCCTGGAGGGAGGCGGGCGAGTTGGGCGGCAAGAGGTGGGGCGGCGGCGGCGAGGAGAGGCCGCCCAGTGCGGGGCTCTCGCCGTCTGCCTGCCTGGCTGCCTGCGAGCTCGGCGGGCAGCGCCTCCGTCCGCAGCGCCCACCTCGCGGCTCTCATTCCCTGCCCCTGCCAAAGCTCACCCAGCCAAGCCGCGCTCTCCTTCCTGCCTCGCTTTGCTGCCTCCTCCCCCCCCACCCCCAAAGCTTGGAGGCTCCCCGGCAAGGGGGAGGGAAAAAAATTGAAACTTACACTTTCATGCGTCCCTCCCGGCGTGACGCTGCGCGCTGACGTCACGGGGCTGTAATGGTGGTGTGCCTCGAGATTTTTTTCATCAAACAAGTGTGCCTTTGCCCAAAAAAGGTTGGGAAACACTGACCTAGAGCATGCACTACACCAATCCCAGGTACGCAGGAAGGTGGAGCCGGCCGGCCGCCTCAGCGACTCGCTAGCTCGCTCACCCCCAAACTCACAGCACAGAGCCGCCCGCAGTAGAAGAGCCCGCCACGGCGCCCAGGTGCCCCACACCCCTGCCGCCAATGGTTAAGACGGCCCTGACCAAAGCAGAAGGGTGGCATTATTATTGTTACTACTCTAACCACTATGCGGCACTGCCCAACACAACTGAGGCAGAGTGTGGCCGCATAGTATTTGATTGGGCCGCAGTTCTGAGCTCACATCAAACTGCTTCTTGGCACTGGATCAGATTCTACGCTCCTGTGGTGAGGATCAGCCCCACATCAACTAACTGTGCGGAACAGACCCAACTGCAGAGAGCGGCCCTCCAGATACTAGAGGACTCCAACTCCCATCATTCCTTGTCAACCTGGCCAGTGTTCAGGGCTTATGGGATTTGTAGCCTTGGGGGGGGGGGGAAATCTGGAGAGCCACCAGTTCTCTGTCCTTGCAGTAAATAATACGGGAAGCCACTGCAGCTGAATTTGAGAAGTACTGGTCTAATTGGGAAATCCCAGGAAAGGGGGAATTTGCTCCCACTCCACTCCGACCCTTCAGATAAGTGGGGTGGGGAGTTTTTTGTAGTGGGGGGGGAGCTGCTCCACCCCCTCCATTTAGGGACCATCAAAAAGGATCAGTACCGTATTTTTCGTCCCATAGGACGCTCCGTCCCATAGGACGCACCTAGTTTTTTGGGGGGAGAATAAAGGGGGGGGGAATTCCTTTATTTCCCCTCCAAAACCAGGTCGGGGAAACCGAACCAGGTTCAGGAACAGCGGGATGGCGGCGCTGCGCCTCCCTGCTGTCCCCCAAGCTTGTGGGGCTGGCCGATGTCTGCCCGGCATGCGGGGCGCTCTGTGCCTCGCGCACTGGGTGGCAGGCTGCTATCCGCAGCATGGGGAGCCCTGCGGGGAACTCCTGCAGGGCTCTCCATGCTGCGGATGTCTGCCCGGCGTGAGGGGCACTCTGCTTCACGGCGCCCCTCGCGCCGGGCACAGGCTGCTATCCGTGGGGAGCTCTGCTTTCAACGTGCCCGGCGCTCCGGGAAGCAGGCTGCTATCCGCAGCCTAGACAGCCCTGCGGGACCTCCCGCAGGGTTGCCTAGGCTGCGGATGCGTTCCCGAAGCCTGGAGAGCAAGAGGGGTCGGTGCGCACCGACCCCTCTCGCTCTCCAAGCTTCAGCGAAATCCTGCATTCGCCCCATAGGACGCACCCAGATTTCCCCTTCATTTTTGGAGGGGGAAAAGTGCGTCCTATAGGGCGAAAAATATGGTAATCTAGAAGACAACCAAGGAGGAACCGAAGAGCCTCTGCCCAACTCTTGAGTTGCATATATAGGCGGCAAGTTAATTTTTGTCCTGTCTGAGAAGGTTCTGGGGACCTGCCCCCGAATGACTGGGGGGGAGGGGGGCGAAAGGCGCCAAAGGTGGGGGCAGGTCTCCGGAACTCACTTGCAAACTAACCGCATGAAATCCTCTGTTGCCCACCGGGTTGTCAGTTTGGGTATTTGGATGTGTTTATTCAAACCGCCCGTCCCCGTTTTCTGTGTTATTTCTTAAAAAGCTGTTCGCTTGTCCAGCTTCTTTGCTCAGTTTGCAGCTCTCACAGGGTGGGGAAAAGATTTCAACTCATGGGGGGGGAGAGAAGGGGGCGGTTTGCAAGAAATCTGCAACTTGGGGCTGCTCAGTATATGGAGCAAACAATGGACAAAAAACCTTGTGGTCAAATTTCTGAAAGGTGCTCTCAGTTGCACTGCAGTTTTTAAAAATCGTAATTTTTAATTCAAGGTCTAAACCATACTAGCAGGGGGGATATGACAAAACCATTTGTCTCGCATGCCCGGGAGGGCATAGCTTCTATACTAAAACGCCTGTGGCCCTCAACTGCACCCCCTAAAATAGCTCCCCCCCAGGCATGGGGCCTTCCAGATGTTTTTGAACTACAACTCCCAGTGCACGCAACAGCCAGGGATGATGGGAGTTATAGTTCAAAATATCTAGAGGCCAACAGCTTCAGGAAGGCTGCTCAAAAACCACTCGCTTTTCTTCTTCAGAGATAATATTTATGCAAACGTCTTGTGTGTAAAGCACATTTTTGTACCTGCTGCCGGCTTGTGGAAACACCACAGATCAGTTTAAAGGAAAACACCAGGAAACCAGTTTAAACAATGGCAGAAATTTGAACAAAGAGCATGAAAGAACCAGGAAGAGCAGGCTGAAAACCTTCAGTGCTGAATTTCAAAGAGCTGAAGTGAAATAAATCTTTCTTTTCTGCCTGCCTGAGAGTCACCAGGGATGGGGCCAGAGCAGTACCCCCAGGGAGGAAACCCCATAACCTGGGGGGCTGCCACAGAACTTAGGCAGTTCTGACGGATTCTGAAGCTGAACGGCAGGCTGACATTTCCAGTGGCTTTAGCTGACTCAAGATGTCTTTATTTGGTCATTGGCCAATGGGCTTGCGCACCATGTGGGTGTTCAGAGCGAGAATTCAACGGGTCCCTGTAACATGCGCCATTCAGACTGCGTGCGCACACACCACACCCCAATCTCTCCCTCCTCACAGTTATTTTTAAATGCTAATTTTAAATTCTAGGGCTAAATCATACCAGGCAATTCTGAAGCTGCCCTTACCAGTTTGGGGTTCAGGCGTATTTCCCCCCTTCTGTTTTCTCCCCACCACACAAACTTTTTTAACCCTTTCAGTCTCGAAGAGACACCGTAAGAAAAATTAGATTTGAGCGAAATCCTAAATCCAATTAAATATGTACGCTACGGGGTTTTTTTTGGGGGGGGCGAACCTGCCAGACATGGCGGTATTTGGGAAACGTAGTTGTGCGGTTAGTTGTGGCCACTTTGCAAAGCAGCCACTCTGACCCCCCCAAGAGAGCTGCCCCCTGAGCAAAGCTGAAATCGCAGCGGGTGCTTTTTAAAAATAATAATGATAATAATAAAGATGCTAACTGCTCCAAGTGCTGTGAATCCTGGGAAAACATGTCTCCTTGTGTTTTTATTTCCCCTTTTGCCTCTTAACGCCCTGCTGGTGTTTCCACTGTTTTAATACGGGGTTTGCTCGCTGTTCTTTGTGTTGCCGCGGCAGAGGGAACTCAGCGTCAGGTAAGGGCTCCTCCTAACTGTCTCCCTCTCTCTGTGTCCTCCTTTTTCTGTCTGCAAGGACAAAAATGCATCTTAATAACCGGTGCTGCTAAGCCGACTGTTTGCTGAGGCTGTGTGTTTTTGTGTGTGTGTGTGTGCATATTTGTGTGTTTAAACATTCAAATTCCTGCAGAATCATCACCGGATACATGCGCAGAGATCTGATGGTCAAGGGGCAAGGGCCATCACTTATCTGCGTTATCACAGAATCACAGAGTTGGGAGAAAACCTGAGGCTCATCTAGACCAACCCCGCCCCCCGCCTCCCCCCCAGCAGTGCAGGGATATGCAGCCATCCCTTACAGGAATCGCTGCCCCCTGTCTCTGCACGACAAGGCCCTCTGGTTCTGTGTTGAAGTGCTCTTGCGGTCCATTTGGTGAGGGTGGTTGGTCCTGTGATAAGAATTTTAAGGTTCCCGCCTGGCTTGACCCAGCCAACCTCCCAAAACAGAAAGGAGCCTTTTCAGGGGAGTATCGTGGAGCGCAGGTAATAATAATAGTAATAGTAGTAGTAGTAGTAATAATAATAATAATAATTTATTCTCTATACCCCACCCATCTGACTGTGTTTTCCCAGCCACTCTGGGCAGCTCCCAACAGAATAAACACGATAAAAGATCAAACATTAAAAACTTCCCTGAAGTTGTCTTCTAAAAGTCAGGTGGTTGTTTATTTCCTTGACATCTGGTGGGAGGGCATTCCACAGGGCGGATGTCACTACCGAGAAGGCCCTCTGCCTGGTTATTTAATCATAATCATAATAATTTATTATTTATACCCCCAGCCACTCTGGGCAGCTCCCAATTGTGTGTTAAATACAATACAGCATTAAATATTTAAAACTTCCCTAAACAGGGCTGCCTTCAGATGTCTTTTAAAGATAAGATAGCTACTTATTTCCTTCACATCTGAAGGGAGGGCGTTCCACAGGGTGAGTGCCACTACTGAGACGGCCCTCTGTCTGGTTCCCTGTAACCTCACTTCTTGCAATGAGGGAACTGCCAGAAGGCCCTCGGAGCTGGATCTCAGTGTCCGGGCTGAATGATGGGGGTGGA
The DNA here is from genome assembly GCF_964188305.1 of Podarcis bocagei. NCBI lineage: Eukaryota > Metazoa > Chordata > Lepidosauria > Squamata > Lacertidae > Podarcis > Podarcis bocagei. Next base: position 6,975,286 of record NC_138129.1, on the reverse strand, counting down.
GACGCTCCTTCAGGTATACTGGACCGAGGCCGTTTAGGGCTTTAAAGGTCAGCACCAAGACTTTGAATTGTGCTCAGAAACATACTGGAAGCCAGTGTAGGTGTTTCAGGACCGGTGTTATATGGTCTCGGCGGTCGCTCCCAGTCACCAGTCTGGCTGCCGCATTCTTCACACCTTCAAAGGTAGCCCCACGTAGAGCACATTGCAGTAGTCCAAGCTTGGGGCTTCAGCTTGCTACCTCAAATATGGGAAGCTGTACTGAGTCAGACCAATTCTCCTTCTAATTTAGCACTGCCTATGCCAGCTAGCAAGGGACGTGGGTGACGCTGTGGGTTAAACCACAGAGTCTAGGACTTGCTGATCAGAAGGTTGGCAGTTCGAATCCCTGCAACGGGGTGAGCTCGGTCCCTGCTCCTGCCAACCTAGCAGTTCGAAAGCACGTCAAAGTGCAAGTAGATAAATAGGTACCGCTCCGGCGGGAAGGTAAACAGCGTTTCCGTGCGCTGCTCTGGCTCGCCAGAAGTGGCTTAGTCATGCTGGCCACATGACCCGGAAGCTGTACGCCGGCTCCCTCGGCCAGTAAAGCGAGATGAGCACCGCAACCCCAGAGTCGGTCATGACTGGACCTAACTGTCAGGGGTCCCTTTACCTTTACCTTATTATAGATTGATAATTCATTATTGTGGCTGATAAGTGTTCAATTATTATTTGCTGATGTTTAATGTTTACATTTACCTATGCCAGCTAGCAACAACCCTCGAGGGTTTCAGTCAGGGGTCTTTCTCAGCCCCCCATGGAGACATGGCTGGGGTGGTATTTGGGACCTTCCCTTGAGCCATGCCCCCTGCGCCCTGCCTGACAACCCTCCCCTCTTTCGGCCCCCACTTCCCCTCATATCCCCCAGTCTCTCCACAAACCTGAGCCTGCAGCCACCCATGGGCCATTTGATGCTGTTTGGTAAAGATAAAGGGACCCCTGACCATTAGGTCCAGTCGTGGCCGACTCTGAGGTTGTGGCGCTCATCTTGCTTTATTGGCCGAGGGAGCTTCCAGGTCATGTGGCCAGCATGACTAAGCCGCTTCTGGTGAACCAGAGCAGCGCACGGAAACGGCGTTTACCTTCCCTCCGGTACCTATTTATCTACTTGCACTTTGACATGCTTTTGAACTGCTAGGTTGGCAGGAGCTGGGACTGAGCAACAGGAGCTCACCCCGTCAAGGGGATTCGAACCGCCGACCTTCTGATCAGCAAGCCCTAGGCTCTGTGGTTTAACCCACAGCGCCACCTGCGTCCCTGTTTATGCTGTTCGAGTTACCAGCTAATTGGGGAGGTCCAGAACATCTCCGTTCCCGACGAAGAATAGAATTGCTGGGAGGGAGCAGTTAGAAAACGTTTAAATAATTGGAGCTGAGCCGAATAGAAGAGACAACTTCTCTTTCTGCTTTCTTCACACACACACACACACACACACACACACACACACACACACACTTTTCTATATGTCTGGAAATGCTTTTTGGTAGAAGAAAAAGTTTTTAGGAGATGGCATGCCAGAAATAGATCCCTCCGTGTGGATCTGCCACGCCTTACCTCAGCTCCCAGCCTTGATCCCCTCAAGGCGCCCTCCTTATGGGTGCCTGGGGGCACACTAGCCCCCACATCTTGGAAATGTCAAGCCACTTCAAGGCTGCCCTCCTCCCCGTTTGAAAAACCTCAGCTGGGCTGCGCTCCTTCCTCTCCCTTCCTCTGTCTTCTCGCTTTTTCTCTTGTCTGCTTCCTGTTTGATTCTGCGAGAGCGCAATGAAAGGCGCCGGTGACATTTACCGCCCCGCCTGCTTTTTTTGTGGGGATTTGTGTGTGTCTTTTGAGCTGGTCACCCGGCCTTTTTGAAGGGTTTTTGTTCTCCGGGGAAGAAGGCTGAGGAGGAGGAGGGACAGAAGAATTGGTTTCCAAATGCGAGACTTAATTTTTTTAAAAAATAGATGAACGAGGAAAGGAAAAAGACCAAAAAAAGAAAGAAATACGCCATCCGCTTAAGGCTGCTTATCAGTTTTTTCCACTACCGGTCAGACACAGCAAAGAGGTGACAGGAAGCGCCGAGTACCTGTGTAAAATTCAGGGGCGAAAGGAAGGCGACCGCTTTAGGCATGATAGAAGTTCTTAAAATAACGCACGGAAAAGGGAAAGAGGAAAGACTTTCTCTCTCATAACGCCAGGCCTCGACCTCCAATAAAGCTGTATGTTGGAAGAGTCAGGGCAGATAAAACAACGCTGTCCAGGGTCGTCAAGACTGCGGAGAGAATAACTGGGTGCACTCTTCCCACCTTGGATCAAATCTATGCTTCCAGGTGCCATAAGAAAGCTGCAGAGATAGTGCAGGACAGTGCGCACCCCGGAAGTGATCTCTTCCAGCTTCTGCCTTCTGGAAGAAGGTCCAGGGTTATAAAGACCAGGACTAGCCGCCTGGGAAACAGCTTCTACCCAAACACGATTCTGGTTTTAAACGCAGTGCAAGGAGTCTGTATGGGAGTATATTGTATTTTAAAATGGGGTTAGTTACAGATAGGTAGCCGTGTTGGTCTGTCATAGTCAAAATAAAAAAATTCCTTCCAGTAGCACCTTAAAGACCAACTAAGTTAGTTCTTGGTATGAGCTTTCGTATGCATGCACACTTCTTCAGATACACAGTGTATCTGAAGTAGTGTGCATGCACACGAAAGCTCATACCAAGAACTAACTTAGTTGGTCTTTAAGGTGCTACTGGAAGGAATTTTTTTATTTTAAAATGGGGTGTCAGAGTTTTTAGGGGGCCAACCAGGCTGGGATAGCTTGGATAGCAGGCTTGTTGGGTTTTGAATGTCCTTTGTAGATTTTTCAATTTCGTTCCTCTGTATGGGGCAGTGACAATAAAGATTATCGTATCGTAAAAGAAAGTGCTTCTTCACACAGTTAAACTGTGGGACTCCCTGCCACAGGAGGGCAATGATGGCCACTTACTTGGATGGCATTAAGAAAGGACAGATTCATGGAGGAGGGGGTTGTTGGTGGCTACAAGCCATGGTGGCTGTGTTCTGTCTCCGTTGTCAGAGGCAGCAATTCTTCTGAGAAACAGTTACTGGGGAACACAGGACAGAGAGAGGGCTAGAAACCTGCTTGTTGGTTTCCCACAAGCATCTGGTTGGCCGCTTTTGAGAACAGGATGCTGGACTAAATAATAATAATAATAATAATAATAATAATAATAATAATAATAATAATAATAATAATAATAATAATTTATTATTTATACCCCGTGCATCTGGCTGGGTTTCCCCAGCCACTCTGGGCAGCTTCCAACTGAATATGAAAAACAATACAGCATCAGACATTAAAATCTTCCCTAAATGGGGGCGCCTTCAGTTGTCTTTTAAAAGTAAAATAGTTGTTTATTGCCTTGACATCTGCTGGGAGGGCGTTCCACAAGGCAGGCGCCACTTCTGAGAAGGCCCTCTGCCTGGTTCCCTGTGACCTCACTTCTCACAGTGAGGGAACCACCAGAAGGCCCTTGGAGCTGGACCCCAGCATCCAGGCTGAACGATGGGGGTGGAGACGCTTCTTCAGGTATCCTGGGCCGAGACCATTTAGGGCTTTCAAGGTCAGCACCAACACTTTGAATTGTGCTCGAAAACATACTGGGAGCCAGTGAAGATCTTTCAGGACCGGTGTTACATGGCCTCGGCGGCCGCTCCCAGTCACCAGTCTAGCTGCCGCATTCTGGATTAGTTTCTAAGTCACCTTCAAAGGTAGCCCCATGTAGAGCGCATTGCAGTAGTCCAAGCAGGAGATAACTACATGGGCCACTGGCTTGATCCTGCAGGCTCTTCTTGGGTTCTGAACATTCTTTCCGTTTTAACACACTTGCTACTGGGTTATTTTAATAAAGCAGACCTCCAAATGCGATGCTATTTTGGCAGTAATGGCCCTGAATCGTCGAGAAGGCGTTTGATACACTTGAGAGGTTCTCATGGGAGAATTCCCTGAGTTACAGCTTCTCCCAGCTCTTGCAGAAGTTGACACCTCTGCCCTGTGCAATCCTTCAGAGGCTGTGCCAGAAAACACCCTGTAATACTAAGTTGGTGTGGGAGCGGGCAAAGTTTGGTAAGGACCAGCCTGAGGGCCACACGACCTTGCAGGCAACCTCCCAGGGGCCGCATGTAACAAATTCCATGCCAAAGCTAGGCGTTCCTACTCCTCTCCACCCAGCCATACAAATGACTTTGTTACAGGTCAAGGATTCTGCATCCAGGCAAAAGAGATGCAAGATGCTTTTCCAGGGCAAATTTCCTCCCCCCCTTTTTTTTCAGGGCTCTTATTTCCCTGCTTTATTTTCTCTTCCCTCCCTCTTTGGTTATCTGTGTCTCTCTGTGTGTTTGGTTGCCTGTTACCTGCTTGGCTCATCCCTGAACTACAACTCCCATCTGATGAACAGAGGAAACTCCGCTGGGATATGTGAGGATCAAATTGCACACTCCAACTTATTATTTCCTTTTTTTCTTTTGGTTTGGTTTGAATACTAAATCGAGTGTCGAGCTTTTGCCGAGGTCTAGGCCTGCATGATGAGGAATCTACCATGTGGGTCGGCATGCCCCCTTTAGCGGGGCTATCTTTTTAATTAAGAAAGTTATATACCTCCCCCCACACACTAAAATCCACTGGGAGGTTTATAGCATATAACGGAGCATATATATATATACAGTGGTGCCCTGCAAGACGAATGCCTCGCAAGACGGAAAACTCACTAGACAAAAGAGTTTTCCGTTTTGGAGGTGCTTCGCAAAACAAATTTCCTATGGGCTTGCTTCGCAAGACGACAATGTCTTGCGAGTTCCTGCTGGTTTTTTCCCCTCCCCCCTTTTTCTAAGCCGCTAAGCTGCTTATCAGCTGATCCGATCAGCAGATAAGCCACTAAAAGCCGCTAATCCGCTAATCCGTCAATGGGCTTGCTTCGCAAGACGAAAAAACCGCTAGACGAAGAGAATCACAGAACGGATTCTTTTCGCCTTGCGAGGCACCACTGTAGCATATATCGCATATAAACGGAGTCCCGTGGTACCCAGGATACAAGGCGTGGGGCAGAAATTCAGTCTGGGTCACAATGCAAACCCATCCCAATTTGCACTTCCCCAAACAATCTATGATTGCACTTTGAACTTCTCCCAATTTTGCCAGGAGGGTGTATTATTATTATTATTATTATTGTTATTGATTTGCTAATTGCCTCCTAAACAACCACCTCAGGGTGATGTACAACAAAGACTATTAAGAACAAATGAGAACACTAAAACAGCAGAAAAACAACAACAACAACATAACAAAACAGTCTTGAGGGATCAACCAGCTGTCGCTCATTAAGCTGAATCAAGCCCCCCGCCCAGCCCCCCCAAGCTGTTTTATGACTGTTTTATCCCAATGCAATTGGCATTGGGACCATGGTATGGATGGAGGGAGTATTTCACAGAATAATTGAAATGTTATATTGGAAGGGTTCCTGAGCATCGTCCAGTCTAACCCCTCGCAATGGAGGAATGAATCTTTAAACTCCTCCCTCCCCTTTTACTATGGTCCTAGTAAATACCCCCCAACAGTTACTTGTTCTGGAAGGGAAGCTTCTGTTGGCTTCTATTTGGGGATTAAAAAAAATATTAATCAGGGGTGCAGCATTGAGGGATAAACTGTTCCTCTACCTCCCAATACGGTCCCAGTGCAGATCAGGGTCTCCCACGGTTGTTATTTTAAAAATCCTTTAGTAGAAACAAATTTACACACACACACACACACACACACACACACACAAGCAAATAAGTAATGAAGGAGTTGACAACATGGCGCCCGTGGACACAAGGGCTCCCTTGAGATCTTCCGCCAGAACCCTTGAAAAGTCCATAGATCTGAGACTCTTTCTAGCTCCTTGCTAAGCATTCGTACAGTTCTGTACCATCTCCCTGACTCCTGGTTAACCCTCTTCCATTCGACTGGCTTGTGGTTGGTTCTCTGTGTGTTTGCGTGTGCGCCTCTTTCTCCCGGACCCAAAACTGGCGAGGCACAAACCTTTAACCAGCTTCTTTTTTGCGTGTGCATGTTTTAATGTTCCTCTTTTTCCCCGCTCGCCCTGAATTAAAGCTCGCGTGTGTGCGTCCGCGAGCGGAAAGGATCTCCACAAGGCACTTTGTCCACCCAAACCAACCACACAGACACAGGGGACACAAAAAGCCTGGCGTTGAACAAATAAAGGGTGTCCTAATTAGAACCTCCTTCCTCTTCTTCCTCCAAGCTGCTAGCTAAGCTGCCGGCCGCTCCTCGAAACCACCGGTTTGTCATTCAGATGTGACTCATCCTGACCCTTTTATTCCTCCAACAACTAAGGAAGCTGGGCTCGTTTTCATTTTGGCAACGAGGCTTTGTCCTTCGCCCCACCACCCGCAGAAGACAGAACTCCACCCCTTAGGCTGCTTTGAAATAAATAATAATAAAAATAAATAAATAAATAAATAAATAAATAAATAAATAAATAAATTTATTATTTATACCCTGCCCATCTGCCTGGGTTTCCCCAGCCACTCTGGGTGGCTCCCAACAGAATATTAAAACACAGTAGTCTATTAAACATTAAAAGCTTCCCTAAACAGGGCTGCCTTCAGATATCTTCTAAAAGTCTGGTAGTTGTTCTTCTCTTTGACATCTGGTGAGAGGGCGTTCCACAGGGTGGGTGCCACTACCGAGAAGGCCCTCTGCCTGGTTCCCTGTAATTTGGCTTCTCGCAGCGAGGGAACCACCAGAAGGCCCTAGGCGCTGGACCTCAGTGTCCGGGCAGAACAATGGAGGTGGAGACGCTCCTTCAAGTATACTGGACCGAGGCCATTTAGGGCTTTAAAGGTCAGCACCAACACTTTGCATTGTGCTTGGAAACGTATTGGGAGCCAGTGTAGGTCTTATGTGGTCTCGGTGGCCGCTCCCAGTCACCAGTCTTGTTACCGGTATCTCTCTGTCACCCATCTATCTACCATATTTTTTGCTCTATAAGACGCACTTTCCCCCTCCTAAAAAGTAAGGGGAAATGTGTGTGCGTCTTATGGAGTGAATGCAGGCTGCGCAGCTATCGCTGAAGCCAGAAGAGCAAAAGGGATCAGTGCACACCGATATATAGAGCGAAAAATACGGTAATTTATATCCCGCCCCTCGTCCCAAAGGTTGCCAGTGCCCTGACCCCACAGGCGGAGGCAGCAATATTCTGGAAACCAAAGGGGGGAAGAGTTGGTCCTGTGTTCGGATCCCTGGGCAGGTTTCCCAGAGGCATCTGGCTGGCCAATGTGAGATCAGGATCCTGGACCAGATGGGCCTGATCCGGCAGGCTCTTCTTGGTCCCGCCCTGCCCAACCTCCGGTGTCAAGTTCAGCCACGGCTCCCTGCTAAGCGCTGCCAATAGCTTACTCAAGAGAGGTGGCCGGGAGTGAGATTCATGGGGATGATTAGGAAGGCAGGAGAGGATATATTATTTCATGATATCCTTCCCAACTTGCGCCAGCAAGTTCCATATTCTAGCATAGTTCCAAACATCCCCCTTTTTAAATTACAAAGCAATCAGCTTGTTGCGGACTCATCTGAGTCTTACTATTAAAAGATTCCTTCCTGGTAAAATCCCTCTTAAAAAGAATAAACACAAGAATCTGATTAACGTTAATATAAATGTAATTTACTCACAGATCCATTCAGGTTCACAGACGTGTCCCTGAAGGCAGGCTTAGGTTACATAACAACTAGAACTACAGTCATACCTCATGTTACGTCTCCTTCATGTTACGTTCTTTCAGGTTATGTCCTGCGGCGGCCCGGAAGTACCGGAAAGGGTTACTTCCGGGTTTCGCCGCTCGCACATAAACAGAAGCGCAAAATGGCATCACACGCACGCGCAGAAGCGGCGAATCACAACCCGCGTGTGCGCAGACACGCCGCTGCGGGTTGCGTTCTCTTCATGTTGCGAATGGGCCTCTGGAATGGATCCTGTTCGCAATCAGAGGTACCACTGTGTTCCATAAGTAAGTTAGTCCCAAGTGACTGCGACTAGACAGTCACTTCTCCAAACACACAGCAACATACAAAATGGAGAACACACACTGATCAGAACATGGAGGCCGTGTGCTCCTCCATGCAAGTACAACAGACCACCCCCTCTTCAAGTCACATGTAATGGAAGTCTGTCCCAGCTCAGGAGGAAACAGGAAGTCTTCTCCTGAGTGGTGCAAAACATCCCCTAACATGTCCACTGTAGGAATGTTGTACTGGACTGCAGTTTTACATCCCACAATATTCCCTCCCCATTGAGCCTGTCCATGGGGCGTTTCAGCCATGGCGAAAGGTCTGTGTGGTTGGTTCGGATGAGGAAAGCCGTGGGATCTTTGGGGTGGCTTCTCTGGCTGGGGGAGGAAGCAGCACTTCCCCAAGAAGCCTTTAACTTGACTTTAATTCTCCTCTTTTTCTTCAGGGCAGCACTGGCCTCGGCCCACCAATGCCACCCTCTCCCCAAGACTCTCAGTGTGCTGAAGAACACCCCACAAGTGAAAGGCATGCACACAATCATCCGGTGAGTTGGGTGCCTTGTTCTAAGTTCTTTTCAGCACCACGGAGAGCTCCTGGCGAGCCGCTTACTCCATTGAGAGCAGGAAGCAAACTGTTGCCTGTTGAGCATCCACCTTTAGACCCCCCCTTTCCTGTACTCTGCCACACAAGTGGCAAGAAAGGAGAGTTTGACAAAACAATGGGAAGAACTTTCTGACAGTAAGAGCAGTTTGACGGGGGAACCGTCTCCCTCGGGAGGTTGTAGACTCCACTTCCTTGGAGGCTTTTAAGCAGTGGTTGCGTGGCCATTTGTCATGGATGCTTTAGCTAAGATTACAGCATCGCAGGGGGTTGGACTAGATGACCCTCAGGTCCCTTCCAACTCTTATAATTCCATGAACCTAATACCTTCTTTCTCTCCTCTTTGTTACCCTTTCAGGGACAAGGAGACAAGTCGGGATGAGTTTATATTCTACTCCAAACGGCTGATGCGTCTCCTGATAGAACATGCACTGTCCTTCCTGCCTTTCCAGGTAGGCTGATCAAAGCGCTCTTCCAAACTACGGGTAGGCAAACTAAGGCCCTGAGGCAGGATCTGGCCCAATCGCCTTCTAAATCCGGCCTGCGGACAGTCCAGGAATCAGCATGCTTTTACATGAGTAGAATGTGTCCTTTTATTTAAAATGCATCTCTGGGTTATTTGTGGGGCATAGGAATTCGTTCATTCCCCCCCAAAAAAATATAGTCTGGCCCTGCCCCCCACAGGGTCTGAGGGACAGTGGACCGGCCCCCTGCTGAAAAAGTCTGCTGACCCCTGTTCCAAACCATGGCTGAGCTGAAAGGGATCAGGACTCTTTTGAAAGAGGATCCCATCTCTTTGGGTGATTTGTCGCAGTATCATTGGGAGGGAGCAGGCAGCATGCTCATTTTGCATCCTCTTGATTGGTTGGGATCACCCATGTGACCTCTATAAGTGGCATTGCCCTCGCTCAAAATGGCGCCCATCTCCCATCTGATTAGTTGCATTCTATTGCAATGTTGCCTCCTGTGTATAATCTCCAATGGCTTGGGATTGCTTGAGGGAAATACAGAGGGGAAATGACTGATTTGGCACCAGACTGTGAGGCAGGGAGGTGATTTGTGAACAGCGTCAAACAGCTATGAGAAAAGCAGAGTTGGGGGGCTTTCGGAGAGTGAGGTTTGCCCCACCTGAAATCATGGATTTCAAGCTAGAAGGTGGACCTGGAAAATGTTCTATTCAGCCCTAAATCTAAGAAGAAAATTTGAGGGCAGGTGATGCCACAAAAGCAGTGGCTTTCAAGTCCAGAGATGAGTTTTCTTCTCTTGCTGAAAACAGTTTAAAGAAGCAATATCAGGCTAAACTTAATTATGCCCCAAAAGTGACCTTCCTTGCTCATAAAATCCTCTAGAACCTCACCCTCTCTCTCTGCACCCTTTTTGTGGCCTGGGAAGAGAGCTGGATAGAAATGGTTTCAGCGATGGGCGCTTGCATTCTGCCCTAAGGAAACCTGGATTTGCAGCCTGCATAAGTTGTTTTTTAAAAATGCACACGTCTGTTTGTTTTGCGTAATTTATTCTGCTTTTCTGCCACTGATGAGCTCCGTATTTCTCACTTGGACTCTGTCCCTGCCCAAATTCCCTATTAATTCCTGTGTGCTGTTGCCTTTCCAGACCTGCACAGTTCAGACCCCGCAAGGGCAGGACTATGAAGGCCGAAATTACAGTGGGAAGCAAGTAAGTGTCGCTGGCAGAGGATTCTCAAAGCAGAGTCCGGAGAAAACCATTGGTGTGTGAAACCTGCTCCTGTTTTGATTCATAGTTCCAGCTTTCTGCTTGTGGCATCTTCTATTTGGGACAAATCTTAACTCTCTCTTTTTGCATTGCGGTGTTTTGAGGGGATATTTGCTGAAGCCTTTGACAGGTGCTGTGCTGGCAGTCACTCCTGAACCTGTCGGTGTCACAATAGTGACCCCTGGGTTTCTGTATCTGCACACTCAGAGCTTTTGGACAGCTTTCTCCTAAAAATAGCACACATCTGGGTCTGAGCATCCTTGAGTCTGGTGCACCTGGAGAGTGTTGGAACCGTGGGATGGAAAGCCAGCTGGCTTGGCCCCAGCCGGAGCGTGTCCCTTCTCAGCATTGCGGAGATCCATCAGTCATCCTCCGACGTGCGTCCGCGACTCATGCTACTGTGCATGCAAGAGCACACATTACTCAGCAGAGTAAACACACAACAGATCAGGCTCGAGGCGTGGATACTATACTAAACTACGCATTTATGATACATAAATCAGGACAAAGAAAAACATGGCTTCTCTCCTTGTCGTTCTTCTCGGGGAGAGAGAAAACAAAAGCAATACAGAGCGGAAGTTCCGCTCACGGGACTCCAGCAATCTGTGCTGGAATGTAAACAGACATGTCACATGTAACAATCCCACGTATCTGCAGCAAAGGGAGGAATGGAATTCCCAATTCAACCTGACACAAAAGGAAAGAACAGGCCCAGTTTCTGTTGAGAAGAACCCACCAGCAACTGAAGGAAGCAAGAGGATTATGTAGCAAGAGAAAGGTTTTCTACTATTTAAAAGATTTTCTAATTGATTAATTGCCTAGCTTCACTCGGTTTAAAATTAATTAACCGATTCAATTCAAATGCATTTGGTATCACTTTAATAAAGGCTCCTTTTCCAGGATCCTGAAAAAGAGGGATAATTTATCGGAGAACAGCTGGGCAGGATGACAAACTCCCACTGAGTCTTCCTGAAAAACATTGGTGTTGATTTTTTTAAAAAGGAATAATTCTCAAGAATGCTTGGAGTGAAGCGGTGGGGAGATTTCAGTGTTTGATTAAGTATTCTTAGAGAAACACACACACAAATCCACACTAGGTTTAAAAAAGGGTAAAAGACCCCTGGACTGTTAAGTCCAGGCAAAGGTGGCTATGGGGTTGCGGCGCTCATCTCGCTTTCAGGCCGAGGGAGCCGGCATTTGTCCACAGACAGCTTTCCGGGATTAAACTGCTACTGGTGCACAGAGGACCGTAACGAGTGCCAGAGTGCATGGAAACACTGTTTACCTTCCTGCCGCAACGGTACCTATTTATCTACTTGCACTGGTGTGCTTTTGAACTGCTAGGTTGGCAGGAGCTGGGACAGAGCAACAGAAGCTCACCCCTTTGCGGGGATTCGAACCGCCGACCTTCCAATCGGCAAGCCCAAGAGGCTCAGTGGTTTAGACCACAGCGCCAACCACGTCCCTTAGCAAATCCACACTACCAGAGGGTGAAGCGTGCACTGACAATTCTTGCCAGGGATCATGGGACTGCTGTTTCCTCTGCCTCCCAACTCAATGTAGAAGGCAGAGTAACCCCAAGTACCAATCTTGCCGGCAGGAAATGACTGTCCTAGGGAAATTGCGTTTGCCCTGCAGCCTGATTTCCGCTTAACAACCGGGTGGAAAGAGCTCTCCTGTCTCTGGCAAGCCCACCTCCCCACCAGCTACCCCCTCCCTTCTCAAAGGAAAGGAGCTTTCTACTTGGAAAGGGTTTGGAACTTGCAAGGAGAGCTGGCCAACGTTACAGATAAACCCCTTTTCGAACCGAACCCCGTCTGGGCCCACTTTGAAACGGAGCAGAGCTTTTTCAGCTCACTCATTTGTCTAAGGCGGGCATGAACACAACTCCACAGAACTTCGCTTGAAAACGGAAGAACAAGGCAGCGACTCCTTTGTATTCCTTTATGGCAACGACACAGCCTGATCACCTGGAGGTGATTCATTTTACTTAGCCCAGCCACGTTCTAAGAAATGCAGAATGGTGAGATAGAAGAAGAAGAAGAAGAGGAGGAGGAGGAGGAGGAGTTTGGATTTGATATCCTGCTTTATCACTACCCTAAGGAGTCTCAAGGGGATGCGGGTGGCACTATGGGTTAAGCCACAGAGCCTAGGACTTGCCGATCAGAAGGTCAGTGGTTCAAATTCCTGCAACGGGGTAAGCTCCCGTTGCTTGGTCTCTGCTCCTACCAACCTAGCAGTTCGAAAGCACGTCAAAGTGCAAGTAGATAAATAGGTACCACTCCGGCAGGAAGGTAAATGGCGTTTCCGTGCGCTGCTCTGGTTCTCCAGAAGCGGCTTAGTCATGCTGGCCACATGACCCAGAAGCTGTACGCTGGCTCCCTTGGCCAGTAAAGCGAGATGAGTGCCGCAACCCCAGAGTCGGCCACGACTGGACCTAATGGTCAGGGGTCCCTTTACCTTTAAGGAGTCTCAAAGCGGCTAACAATCTCCTTTTCCCTTTCTCCCCCTCAGCAAACACTCTGTGAGGTGAGTGAGGCTGAGAGACTTCAGAGAAGTGTGACTAGCCCAAGGTCACCCAGCAGATGCATGTGGAGGAGAGGGGAATCGAACCCGGTTCACCAGATTACGAGTCCACCGCTCTTAACCACTACACCACACTGGCAGTAGAGAGTTGGAGGAATTATACTTGCGGGTTTCCACCTTGTCCTCTGTCTTCCAGATTACTGGCGTGTCCATTTTGAGGGCTGGGGAGACCATGGAGCCAGCGCTGCGGGCCGTCTGTAAGGATGTCCGGATCGGCACCATCCTCATCCAGACCAACCGGTATACGGGGGAGCCAGAGGTAAATATCCAGGCCTGGTATGGGGCAAGGGCTTAGTAGTGGCCTGAGCTACTTGGCCACCTATCTAGCGGTATCCCAAACCCCTCAAAACTCAATGCATTGTTGCTCTGCACTATGGTCCTGTTAATATGGTTATTGGTCGGTTTTGTGGCTTGTTATTTTATGATTTTAATGAGACTGAGTTTGGGGCGGTATCCGGCTAACGTGTCCTTTCAGCACAAGGATCTGTGCTTTTGCAAGAGAACTTGCACCCCTAAATCTGTTCCAGGGGCTCCCCCAACCCATCCAGAGTAGATTTGGGAAGGGCTCTGGGTGCACATAGGGAGAAAGTTCTGTTGTGCAAGCATTGCACTGATATTCTTTGGATACCATCGTCAGTCTTTAATTCTGATATTTTTGTAACCTGTCCTGGGACCTTTTGGTCAAGTGGGTTGTGGCCAGCTAAATTTTGGGTCTGCACCCATTGAAACGGATGTGCCTAAGTTTTCCACACCCATTAATTTCAATGGGTCTACTCTCAGCATGACTTGCATTTAATACAACCTATTATTATTATTATTATTATTATTATTATTATTATTATTATTATTATTATTACTACTATTATTCAGCTTCTTGTTCTTTGATGGCATAGCTCATGCTACTTTAAGAGGGCTGATGATGGAGAAGAAGAGTGATAACAAAGATATTTAAGCAGTGTTGCTTGATAGATACAGGCCAGCCCAACGTCCTGTTTGGCTAGATCAAAGACATCAGGTGGATATTGAAGGAGTCCATTAATTTTGTGTAGTCCATCCTTTGCCAGCTGAGTGTCCTTCAAATCTTTTGGACTACAATTCGCGTCAGCCCAGCCCAGCTACAATAGGCAATGGTGTACAGTGGGCATGAATAAAACTTAATATTGCTGACAATGCAATGCTTTGCAACACTCTTTGACCAGGAGTACGTTTCCAAGCACAATTCAAAGTGTTGGTGATGACCTTTAAAGCCCTAAACGGCCTTGGTCCAGTATACCTGAAGGAGCGTCTCCACCTCCATCGTTCTACCCGGACACTGAGGTCCAGCACCGAGGGCCTTCTGGCAGTTCCCTCGCTGTGAGAAGCCAAGTTACAGGGAACCAGGCCTTCTCGGTAGTGGCACCCGCCCTGTGGAACGCCCTCCCACCAGATGTCAAAGAGAAAAACAACTACCTGACATTCAGAAGACATTTGAAGGCAGCCCTGTTTAGGGAAGCGTTTAATGTTTAACAGACTACTGTATTTTAATATGTTGGAAGCTGCCCAGGGTGGCTGGGGAGACCCAACCAGATGGGCAGTTTATAAATAAATTATTATTATTATTATTATTATTATTATTATTATTATTAAGCTTTCCAGAAGTTGTTGACCAAAACACCCAGAGGGCACCAGGTTGGGGAAGACTGGCCTATTCTATATCCACCTCTGGGCTCACTTGATGGTACTCACCAACTTTTGTCTTGGGGGATGTGGGTTGCCAACAGTGACCCTATGCAAGGAATGAGCAGGGCACTCCTGCTGGGGACACTTCCCTCCCTGCTTGCCGTCTCCGAACGCTCCCTTCCTCCTTCTCCCTCCTCCAGCTGCATTATCTGAGGCTTCCGAAGGACATCAGTGAAGATCACGTGATCCTCATGGACTGTACGGTCTCTACAGGAGCGGCAGCCATGATGGCTGTGAGGGTGTTGCTGGTAAGGAAGGCAGGTGGCGTGGGACAGCTTTGACTTAGCTGTTGGGAGAGAAGGAAAGAGGCTGTTGGGAGGGAGGGAAGGAAAGAGGCTGTTGGGAGGGAAGGAAAGAGACAGTTGGGAGGGAAAGAGGCAGTTGGGAGGGGAGGGAAGAGGCAGTTGGGAGGGAAGGAAAGAGAGAGTTGGGAGGGAAGGGAAGAGACAGTTGGGAGGGAAAGAGACAGTTGGGAGGGAAGGGAAGAGGCTGTTGGGAGGGAATAAGAGGCTGTTGGGAGGGAAGGGAAGAGGCTGTTGGAAGGGAAGGAAAGAGGCAGTTGGGAGGGAAGGATAAAGGCTGTTGGGAGGGAAGGAAAGAGGCTGTTGGGAGGGAGGAAAAGAGGCTGTTGGGAGGGAAGGGAAGAGGTAACAGCACTCCCCTCTGAACATTAGAAATGAAGGGAACAATGCTGAATATTTCATCTGACCATTCGCCGGAAGCATAAGCTGGGTGTGGGGAAACCAGATGTTGCTGAACTACAATTCCCACCAGCCCTAGCAAGCACAGCCAGTAACCAGGGTTGCTGGGAGTTGTAGTTCTGTAACACCCAGAGGGCCAAAGGGCAAGCTGGGGAGTGAAACTAAATGGCTGAAACCCTCTTCTTTCTCTTAGGACCACGACGTCCCAGAGGACAAGATATTCCTCCTCTCCCTGCTGATGGCCGAGATGGGCGTCCACTCTGTCGCTTACGCCTTCCCGCAGGTGAAGATCATCACGACCGCCGTGGACAAGAAAGTGAACGACCTCTTCCGCATCATCCCTGGTATTGGTGAGTGGCCAGGGTTAGAATCATAGAATCATAGAGTTGGAAGAGACCACAAGGGCCATCGAGTCCAACCCCCTGCCAAGCAGGAAACCCCATCAGAGCACTCCTGACATATGGTTGTCAAGCCTCTGCTTAAAGACCTCCAAAGTAGGAGACTCCACCACACTCCTTGGCAGCAAATTCCACTGTCAAACAGCTCTTACTGTCAGGAAGTTCTTCCTAATGTTTAGGTGGAATCTTCTTTCTTGTAGTTTGGATCCATTGCTCCGTGTCCGCTTCTCTGGAGCAGCAGAAAACAACCTTTCTCCCTCCTCTATGTGACATCCTTTTATATATTTGAACATGGCTATCATATCACCCCTTAACCTCCTCTTCTCCAGGCTAAACATGCCCAGCTCCCTTAGCCGTTCCTCATAAGGCATCGTTTCCAGGCCTTTGACCATTTTGGTTGCCCTCCTCTGGACACGTTCCAGTTTGTCAGTGTCCTTCTTGAACTGTGGTGCCCAGAACTGGACACAGTACTCCAGGTGAGGTCTGACCAGAGCAGAATACAGTGGCACTATTACTTCCCTTGATCTAGATGCTATACTCCTATTGATGCGGCCCAGAATTGCATTGGCTTTTTTAGCTGCCGCGTCACACTGTTGGCTCATGTTAGGAGGTCCTGCCCCTGGTCTTGAGCCAGCGAAGCTTCTGAATACCCGTTACTGGAAACATCAAAAGGCGAG
This sequence comes from Podarcis bocagei, assembly GCF_964188305.1. Taxonomy (NCBI): domain Eukaryota; kingdom Metazoa; phylum Chordata; class Lepidosauria; order Squamata; family Lacertidae; genus Podarcis; species Podarcis bocagei. The sequence goes on along the minus strand of NC_138129.1, from coordinate 6,958,801 downwards.
AGTTTCTCTTATGTTCATATCCCAATTATGTGTTTCCACTGTGAGAACAGGATGCTGGACTGGCGTGGCCATTGGCCTGATCCAGCAACCAGCTCTTCCTTATGTTCTTACGGTTGTCGGATCCCTGGAAAAGCTTTTGAGTTTTTCATTCTCTGATGGCTCAGAGCTGCTTGCAAGCAATAATAAAATTCCTAACCACCACCATTGATGCAGAAAATAAGGGGTCGTTTCTTAGCATTGTGGTTTTTTCCCTAGCTGCAGACAGTTTGAATAAGGCAGACATAGGCAAACTTAGCCCTCCATATGTTTTTTGAGACTACAGTTCCCATCATCCCTGACCACTGGTCCTGTTAGCTAGGGATGATGGGAGTTGTAGTCGCAAAACATCTGGGGGGCCGAGTTTGCCTATGCCTGGAATAAGGCGTCTGAAGCCAGCCCTGTATAGGAAAGCTTTTAAATGTTTGATGTTTTACTGCGGTCTTACAGTTGTTGGAAGCCACCCAGAGTGGCTGCGGTAACCCAGTCAGATTTGTGGCATAGAAATGTAATTGTTAGGGATTGATTAGCTGCTTGTGCGTAAAATCGTGCTCCCTCAGAGTTTGTGCGACCCCACAAACCTCAGTGTGTGACGGAGCTCCTCAGACATGTCTGCTCTAGTCACTAGTAGAGTCCGACAGTGGCTGTCTGCGGAAGCGTTTCCAGCAAAGGAGCTCCTTAACGGAAACGCGTCTCCTGGACTCACGGCGTGACAGTTTCCGGCGAGGTGTAGGTCTCCCTATGTGAGACTCAGATACCTCCCCACTGTTTTCGCTGGAAGCGTCCCTGAGCCCTCCCTCCTGCTCACATTCCCTCAGAGAATCACTCCTCCCCCTGCTGGTGCCTGCTTCAGCTGTTGAGTCTCTTTCTTCCTCCCTGAGCCCCTCCACCACCTGATGCTCCGATGGCAGTTCCCTGACAGTAATAATAATAATAATAGTTGTAAAAACAAGAAACATAATTCCAACCAGGACACACCAGTGGGTCCCACAAAGCAGACTTCTTTTCAGCGTATGACAAAAGCCAAACAATGGAGATTCATCTCTGTGGGGAGTTCCACAATTTAGGGTCTGCCTCAGAGAAAGCCCTCTCCTTGGCCAGCTTTCCCCACACTTCCGAGGTTGCTGGAAATACCCAAGAGAGTCTCCTCTGCCAGATTTAACACCCGAGAAGTGGTCAAGGCTTCAAGCACGCTCCTGCCACCACCTCGATTTGTGAAGGTGGCAAATTTCTAGGATTTGCTGAACGCGCATGAAACGAGTTGCAAGAATGAGAATCTAGCAGAAGGATTTTGGGGTTTTTGCCAGACGAGAACGTTCTGGGCACATCTCTGAATAGCACAGACACAGCTCAGCGTACTTCCTACGTGCACAAGGGTTTCTCGTAGCTCTTCCTAAATCCCGTTCCCTCCTGCCTCCCTCTAGGAAATTTTGGAGACCGATACTTTGGCACGGATGCGCCTCCCGACTGGAGTGACGAAGAAGACCTCCTGGACTCGTAGCAAGCTCCTCTTTTGTAAAGGAACCACTCTGGAGGGAAAGAGGCTTCTGCACTGCACCTTAACCCCCCAAAACGCCCCCCCAACATTTGCAAAGAGACTATCGCACTGCACCACAGTTTTTTCTTACTCATCTTCCATCAGAGGCCGTGGCTGAGAGCATATTTTTTTGGAAATGGAGCGGATGACGAGAGATGCTTGCTGCCTTTTTTTACGTGCTCGAGAGCGTTTCTGAGCCTAGAGGCAATGTATTTTAATTTAAAGATTTACTATAACTTATTTTATTAAAAAAAAGAGAGAATGTTTCAGCTAAGTTTCAAGTGTCTTGTTGACGATGGGTGTCAATCATGCCCAACTAACCAAGCAGTTCAACCATCTTTTGTGTTAATGCGGCCACAGACCCAACTTTCGTCTCCTGGTGAGGCAGTAAAGGCAGCTAGTGAGCCTTGTGGCTAAGTGGAGATTTGAACCCTGGACTCCCAGGTCCCAGTCCAACACTTTTAGCCACCACACCAGCTCAACTGTTTTTAAAACGGTCTTATCCAGATGGGGTAGCCCTTAGAGAAAAAGAAGCATTGTGTCGTATGAGCCTTGCAGCTGCAATAGTTTATACAGGATATAGAATACAGTCATACCTTGGAAGCCAAACGCCTTGGCACTCGTACATTTTGGCTCCTGAACGCCGCAAGCTCAGAAGTAAGTGTTCCGGTTTGCAAGCGTCCTTTGGAACCCGAACATCCAGCGCGACTTCGGCGGCTTCCGATTGGCTGAAGGAGCTTCCTGCAACCAATTGGAAGCTGCGCCTTGGTTCCCAAACGTTTTGGAAGTCAAACGGACTTCCAGAACGGATTCTGTTCGACTTCCGAGGTACAGGTGTACTGGAAAGGCATTCCTCAGTTGAGAGAATGGCTTTTATGTACAGAAGAGTTAGCAGGAATAAAGCTGCGGAGGAATGGAGAAGCTTTAGGGAATTTTTGAATGCAGAGTAAAAACACTAATTAAGAGCCACACCTTCCACTTAACCGTAATCCTTTATAGGAGTGTTTTGATATTATATGACCCATTTTCCAGAATACCATGATTTGTAATTTGGGCTGTTTATTCTGTTGTGCATTGCAGTTTTGATGCAGTTAGTAAAAAAAAAAGTTTTTTAAGTGCACTCATCCACCAGTTCAGCTTCTGGCCAAACTGTTTGCAGCGGTGGCAGCTGTACATGGGAGCTAGTGCATCGAGTTTAAAAAGCAACAACATTAATCAGTGAGACTCCAGGCCATGTGAAACTTGATTTGGGTATGTTTTCACATTGTTTGTGCCTTCCGCATCTCCTGCAAATGGGCTCTGTGATTCACACTCTGAAATATAAACAAGCTGGAGAATGAAGTGTTCTCAGGAGTTGTTGTCTTAGGAGAAATGTCAAAGCAGATGAAGCCCAACACCTCTCACAACATGGGCACCTTGCTAAGGGAATGAAAGTGGTAGATAATTCAGGAGTAGGGAACTTGTCTCCGCTCTCCCAGATCTTTTTGGATTCCAACTCCTACCAGCTCCTATCATCAAGGCCAATAATGAGGTATGATGGGAGTCATAATCTAGCAATGTCTGCGGGACTAACCAGTTGGGTACAAAACAAGGCTAGCTAAGTTGCTTGCCTCCATTTTGATGTGAAATGGGCACCTATACTCTGCGAGAGCAGACCTACTCAGGATGGCAGTTGGGGCTGAGTGACATGCCGTGCTGCCATCTTGGATGTGGCCAATGGGCTAACGAACAACACATGACAAGTCACGTGATGCTCCAAGATGGCTGCATTCATGAGAACTCTCTGGCACTCTAGCTTGGTAAGAGGCTCAAATCGGCCAAATTTGAGAAGGGCTTTCTGGAGAAGGAGCCCTAGAAAACAGGAACCAGAACCATCTCTCTGATTATAGCAAGTCCCAAACCAGTATTTCCACACAATTTGGCTTGGCTTCCATGCGGTGATGAGATTAGCCAAGGGACAAAAAGTACCTGTGAAGAAGTCTTGCTCTCAGCCAGGAAACTGTTCCATCAAAGCCAGTGCTACCTGTTCGGGCTGGCAGGGGCTCTTTGGGGTCTCAGGTAGGAATCCTGCCTTGCCCTTGTATGCTGAGTGCACTACTGGGTTTCCATGTGTTTGTTAAATTTATGTCATCCAAATTTATATCATCCAAATGGGGCTCAAGATGGCTAGCAGGAGAAACATAAAAATAGCAATTTAAAAATGTGAAAGCAAGCTACCTTTGAAGGTGACTTGGAAACTACAACTAATCCAGCATGCAGTGACTGGGAGCGGCTTCCTGGAACATATAACACCGGTCCTAAAAGATCTACATTGGCTCCCAGTACGTTTCTAAGCCCAATTCAAAGTGTTGGTGCTGACCTTGAAAGCCCCAAACAACCTTGGTCCAGTATACCTGAAGGAGCATCTCCACCCCCATTGTTCAGCCTTGACACTGAGGTCCAGCTCTGAGGGCCTTCTGGCAGTTCCCTCACTGCGAGAAGTGAAGTTACAGGGAACCAGGCAGAGGGCCTTCTCGGTAGTGGCACCCGCCCGCTGGAATAGGCTCCCAGCGGATGTCAAGGAAATAAACAACTATCTGATAAACAAATATGCAACTTTTAGAAGACATGTGAACGCAGTTCTGTTCTGTTGAGTGAAGTTTTTAATGTTTGACATTTTACTGTGGTTTTATAAATTGTTGGAAGCCACCCAGAGTTGCTGGGGCAAGCAAGTTGGATGGGTGGAGTATATATTACCAAGAATGAACTATCAGCCTGTCAGTCCTTTCCATGCCCGTTGAGTTTCCAGTCCAGGATTTTTTCACTCTTTTTTTATAATAATTTTTATTGAGTTTTCCATATTTAATTACATTTTATTACATAAACCTATAACCTTAAGCATTGCTCAAAAAGAGCATCGACCTCCTTCCCTCCCTCTTTCTGACTTCCAAACATCTTTTAATAAATTCTTAGCATTTCTATAACCACTTTTTTACCTTCTATCTTCTTTTAACATTTCACCTCATTATATGTAAATCAGCTCCTTATTTTCACATTACGAAACATTTCAACTCAAACCTACAAACGTTTTCAAATGTTTACAATTTTCTTTCATATAAAGTATAAATTTGCTCCAGTCCTTCTGAAACAGTTTGTCACGTCGATTCCAGATCTTCCTCGTCAGCTTTGCCAGCTCTACGTATTTTACCATTTTTATCTGCCATTCTTCCAGTGTAGGAAGTTCCTGCTCCTTCCATTTCTGGGCCAGAAGTATTCTTACAGCCATTGTCGTGTACATGAACAAATTTATATCTTTTTTCTGAATTTCCCCTCCAATTAACCCCAAAAAACCCTGGTTTTTTGTTGAAGTTATATTTAAAAACCTTTTTCAACTCATTGTATATTATATCCCAGAAGGCTAAGTACCTTAGTACAAGTCCACCACATATGAAGGAAATTCCCCCCCTTCTCCTTGCATATCCAACTGTTTTTATCTTGGTTTCTATACATTTTAGCAAGTTTAGTCAGCGTAATGTACCAACGATACATCATCTTCATTAAGTTCTCTTTACGTGGCACACATGCTGTGAATTTAATTGTTCTTGTCCACAATTTTCCCCACCTTTCAAAGTCAATATTATGTCCCAAATCCTGGGCCCATCTAATCATAACACTTTCCCCCTCTTCATCCTTTGTATTCCACTCTAATAATCTTATACATTTTCGACAGTATTTTCCTTTTAAAGGTAAAGGTAAAGGGACCCCTGACCGTTAGGTCTAGTCGTGGCCAACTCTGGGGCTGCGGCGCTCATCTCGCTTTATTGGCCGAGGGAGCCGGCGTACAGCTTCTGGGTCATGTGGCCAGCATGACTCAGCCGCTTCTGGTGAACCAGAGCAGCGCACAGAAACGCCGTTTACCTTCCCGCCGGAGCGGTACCTATTTATCTACTCGCACTTTGACGTGCTTTCGAACAGCAATTCTGTCTCAAGGAATTTTTCGCTCTTTCTGGCTGGAACTTCCTTGAGGTCTCAGGTGGGTTGTCCGTTCTTCAGCCTCTCAACCCAATACAGTGGTACCTCGGGTTACATATGCTTCAGGTTACATACGCTTCAGGTTACAGACTCCACTAACCCAGAAATAGTACCTCGGGTTAAGAACTTTGCTTCAGGATGAGAACAGAAATCGTGTGGTGGTGGCATGGTGGCACCATTAGCTAAAGTGGTGCTTCAGGTTAAGAACAGTTTCAGGTTAAGAACGGACCTCGGGAACGAATTAAGTACTTAACCCGAGGTACCACTGTACCTCTTTTTCCACTGGCAATGCCGGGGATTAAATTGGGGACCGTCTGCCTGCAGTGCCTGCGCTCTACCACTAAGCAAAGCTCTTCAGCTTGCAAACTTTCCAGTGCAATTTTAAATTTGCTGCATCGCTCGTCTCCTGACCAACCCTGCCTTAAAGGGCTGACCTTTGAGAGCATCCTGCTGGTTGTGGCAGCTGCCCCACCACACTGGAAAAAGCGTGTGGGCGTCCTTGTGAACCCAGTCCCCGATTATGATCATACCCTGCCCCTCCCTTGTCGAGTGACCAGAAAACCCAGATTTGTGCTGATAGTGAAAACAGCGGCAGATAGAGATCTCAGATAGGCCAAGCTGTCAAGCTCTTCCATATATAGCTGAGAGTGAGAGAGTCTATTCTTTCCAGCGGAAGCATCCATTACGGTCAATATCCTATACAGAGACTGTGTGCAGGTAGGGGAAAATTTTACAGGTCCTTTTATATACAGTGGTACCTCGGGTTACATACGCGTCAGGTTACATACACTTCAGGTTACAGACTCCGCTAACCCAGAAATAGTGCTTCAGGTTAAGAACTTTGCTTCAGGATGAGAACAGAAATCGTGCTCCGGCGGCACGGCAGCAACAGGAGGCCCCATTAGCTAAAGTGGTGCTTCAGGTTAAGAACAGTTTCAGGTTAAGTACAGACCTCCGGAACGAATTAAGTACTTTACCCGAGGTACCACTGTATTGCAGGGTTTTGGACTAGATCAGGGGTCTGCAACCCGTGGCTCCGGAGCCGCATGTGGCTCTTTTACACCTTTGCCGCGGCTCCGGGGCGGATACTAGCGAGGGGAGGAGGCGCATTGTGCGCCCCGACACTCCCCACTGTGGCGGGCGCTGTACTGGCTGTGACGTCGCATGGGGGCGGTGCATGCGTTAGTCACGCACCGTCCTGACGTCACCTTCCCGCCCGCCCTCTACATTGTAAGGGGCATGTACGCTGGTCACTGCATTGAAAGGGGGTATGTACGCTGGTCACTGTTTTGAAGGGGAGTGAAGAACACACACACACACACAAAAAGGTAACTTGTTAATTTAACGTTTATTTCTATGAGGAGGAGTAATTCTGAGGGGTCAAACAAAGAAATAATAAAAAAGTGACAAAAAAGTTATTTTTATAATGACAAGTTTTGCGGCTCCCAGTTTTTTTTTCTTCGGAAACGGGTCTAAGTGGCTCTTTTTGTCTTAAAGGTTGCGGACCCCTGCACTAGATAATGCTTGGGGGTTTACCTTCCAACTACACAGGCACTCCAAGCCCAGCAGAAAAGATTACACAGGTGCAGTCCAAAAGGTGTAAGAATTGGAAGGGTGGCGCTCTGTTATTTCAGAAGTAAAGCCCTTAGAATCGACTGCTCTCTAATCTTGATATCGCGAATCTGGTGCACCTGAGATGGTCTCCCCCAGCACCTATGAGGCCTCTGCAATTCCTCCCACATTTTTTTTAATCTCCTTTGGAAGTGGGGAGAAATAGAAAATAATAATATTAACCACGACCTATCTATGCTTCAAATATCATCTTACTTTCTCTTTGTATTTACAGGGTTGTGGAAAATAAAATATCTGTTATATTATATATATATATTATTTTAAAAAATGCTGATGGTTGTGGTGTGTTTTTTTTAAGAAAAAGGTAAAGGAAGTGGGGAGGTTCTGACCACAGCCGTAAAAAGAACAGAGAGGAAGTGAAATGGGCGTCACTCTTTCCTACTTCCACCCTGTGAACTTTGCCAGCCTGGCTTTGGCACCCGGGTAGCCAGGCAGGAAAGAGGGAAAGTGCCTGGAGAAAACGTGTTAGAGGGCAAAGAGGGAGGGACAGAAAAAATTTTATTTTGTGAGGGACAGCAGCAGTCACTAGGAGCAATTTAGGACTAATTTGTTTTTTCTTTCTCTTCTGGGTTTCTCTCTTTGTTTCTGGGGCTGGGTTGATGTTTATCACTCTGTTGCGCTGGGTTTGGGTCTCCTAGAAATGGGTCCATTTGCCTTCCGTCAGGTTTTTGTGACTGGTAGCCATTTCGTGAATAGCTACCCCTTCCATGACAGCCATTTTGTGACAGCGCCCACAGCGCTCTGTATTCCCACAAATCCCAAAGGATTGACAATAAATACGCTTTTCTAGAGTGAAGTGAGGCCAAAAAAACCATTGGTCTGAGCACCAGCACATCTGTTTACATTTTAATCCTACCTTTTTCTTCAGGGTGCCATTTGTATGGTTGATTCCACCCCATTCCCCTTTTATTTTCCACAACGACTCTGTGAGGTAGGTCATGCCAAGATCTTGTGTGTTATGTACTGAAGTTCTCACCCTGGGCCAGCAGGGGGATACTGTAGATAGTTTTCACTCAGGTCCACATATGCAAATAAGGGATTGAAAGTGACGTTCAGTGATTGGATAGTTACAGAAAATGGTTACTGTTGCGTTCTAGTGGAGCTCTATATAAGCAGGCTGGCTGAACCCTTCAGTTCATTTCAGTTCTGTTCTGGCCTGTGAATAAACAAGAGTGCCGTCTGATATGTTCACCCACAACTTAACATTGTGATTGTCCCAATGACGTCACCAAATGAGCTTTATGGATGACCAAGGATTTGTGCCTTTGTAAGTCCAATATTCTGGCCACTGCATGTCACTATTGGCTTTCAGGGAGTGGAAGGAGAAATTATCATTAGCCATTACATCTAGGGACGGTTTATCTTTAGTCTATTTCACTTTTGCATTCGTTCATGTTTATTTGTAAGTCTGTTCCACCTTGCTTCCTAGTTAATCTGTGGCGTTTCTCATCCTGCACGAAAAAACACATTTAAATACATAATTCAAAGCATATACCATCCCTAGTGGATTTTGCTCCAGTAGCTGGGATTCAGAGACAACCTAACTTCAAACATCTCCATCTTTAATAATAATTAGGGATGCTTGAAGAATTTGATCCTTGCAAATTCAGAAACAGACCCACACAGCACCTCCCAGACTTACATGTGGACCAGAATGTTGATATCTATTACTTTATTTGGAATTACAGGCAACCACCCATTTACATGGGGATCACGTCATAAGGATAATTATATTACAGTGGTACCTTGGGTTACAGATGCTTCAGGTTACAGACTCCACTAACCAAGAAATAGTACCTCGGGTTAAGAACTTTGCTTCAGGATGAGAACAGAAATTGTGCGGTGGCAGCAGGAGGCCCCATTAGCTAAAGTGGTACCTCAGGTTAAGAACAATTTCAGGTTAAGAATGGACCTCCAGAATGAATTAAGTTCTTAACCTGAGGTACCACTGTATTTCTATCCCACACATCTTACTGGGTTGCCTCAGCCACTCTGGGCAACTTCCAACATGTATAAAAACAAAACAGTAAACATTTTTATAAAAACTTCCCTATACAGGATTGCCTTCAGACGGCTTGGGGGTCAGATAACTCCATCCCCTCCAACATTTCTCCAATGAAAATAGGGATGTCCTAAGGAAAAGTGGGACATTCCGAAATCAAATCAGAAACCGGGACAGCTTCTCTAAATCAGGGATGTCCCTGGAAAATAGGAACACTTGGAGGGTCTGCCACTGTTCACGGCTTCGGGCACAATCCAGCGAGCAACACGAGAACGGGGCCTTTTCTGCAGTGGCTCCACTTCTGTGGAACACTCTCCCCAGGGAAGTTCGCCTGGAGCCTTCATTATACACCTTTAGGCACCAGGCGAAAATGGTCCTTTTAAACCAGGCCTTTGGTTGATCTTATTGACATCCTATGCCCTTTTAAAATGTGTTTTTGTGGGGGTGGGGGTGAGTATTGGGTTGTTGTTTTTATTTTGACTGTGTATTTTATGGTTTTATACTTTGATTTTATTCTGTGAACAGCCTTGGGACCTCCAGGCATGGGGCAGTTTATAAATTCAATAAATAAATACATAAAATAATAAAATAATAATAAATAAATTGGGGGAAATGAGACACTAACAGAAACTGATTTGGGCAGGTCTGATCATCTCTGTTGCCCACCCCCTCTGATTGCCCCTCTCTTTCTCTACCCAAGAAGAAAGAAAGCCAGGCAGCCTGCCAGCTGTTTCAGCCGGGTTAATGTGAGAGCAGAAAGGGGGACGGGGAGGGCACCAGGTGGCACGTTGGAAGATGGCCGACAATAACATCTCTCTGACCCATACGAGGTAATTAAGGGGCTGCTATGGGAAGTATGCAGTCTTCCTACCCCCCCCCCAGGAGACGGGGGGCGCTGCCTTGCCAGCGGTGTTCACAATGCACCCCCTGATCCGAGAGATGGGGGTGCCGAACACTTGGCACGAGCCCTTTGGTGAAGTCAGATCTTCCTGACACCGATTCCAATTAGCACGTGCTGGTTAGCTTCAGCTCGGAATTATAATTGGAAACATACGATTGGAATGAAGCTGAAGCACATATATCAAGTAATGTTCGAGAGATAAGACTGCTGATTAATGGATCTCTGTGACCGGGAGTGACGGATGGATAAGTAAATCTTCTGATGAATCACCACTAGGAGACTGTATGTTTGGAATGAAGGGGGGGTGGAGGAAAAAACTTTTTTTTTCTTTGCACAATGTGATATTAATAACCCTTCACCCCAGATAGAAATAAGATTGTTGCGTTTTTACTAATCGCAAGCAGGAATTCAATAACTGTGTGGGATGGATTATAACAGGAGAGAGGATTGGTGAACGGTGAGAAAGAGGAAAATTTTCATGACGCAGTTAAAAAATGGCGTCTCGCTAAGACAGGCTTGCCGGAGAAAGAAGGACAGGGGGAGGAGAATCAGGATCATTCGAAAGAGAAGGAATGTTGGAACACAAGCTTGACCTGACAGAGCCTCCTGATTCATTTGATTTATTTGGCAAGCCTGAGAAAAGTAAAGGACAGACCGAAGATTAATTTTTTATTATTTTTTTGGGAAGCGTTGAACAGAGGCTGTCCCTGAGCGATATGATCTTTGGAGAGTACAAAACCCACACAGAGGATGCCTGTTTTCAATCTGTTTGTGAAAATTATCAGAGATCACAAAGAAAGGAATATACGATAACAACAAGAAGAGAAAGAAAGTAATAAAGGACTATCTGGATTGAACTGGATAGAACTGTCTAATTAAAGCAGTAATATAAGTGATGTTTGGACTCGTTCGGAGTTTTGGACTCGTGTGGAGCTTGATGTATGGGTACCCCCAACAAAATTTAAAATTTGGCTGTATAATTTGGAACTAATGTGATTTGGATAATGTGATGTGATTGGCCTGTTAATAAAAATTATTTTAAAAAAAGAAAGAAAGGGGGACAGGATGGGTCTTTGGTCTGACAGCTCATTCGGAAGAGCATGAGACTTAATCTCAGGGTTGTGGGTTCAAGCCTCACACTGGGCAAAATATTCCCGCACTTCTTCCAACTCTACAATTCTATGATTCTCCTATGAAAATAGGGATGTCCTAAGGAAAAGTGGGTCTTTCCGAGATCAAATCAGAAGCCGGGACAGCTTCTCTAAATCAGGGGTGTCCCTGGAAAATAGGGACATTTGGAGGGTCTGCCGCTGTTCACAGCTTCGGGCACAATCCAGCGAGCAACACGAGAAAAGGGCCTTTTCTGCAGTGGCTCCGCGTCTGTGGAACGCTCTCTCCAGGGAAGTTCGCCTGGAGCCTTCATTATACACCTATAGCAGGGCTCTTCGTGCACAGCTGTGTTACAGAGAGAGGAGGTGGGACGAGAGTAGGGCCGTCTTTAGCATATCCACCGCCGAGGTGCAAAGATCCACCCAGCACCCACAATTTAGTGCTGCCCACATCTACACCCAAGATATACTTCTCCGCAGTTGCAGGCGAGGCCATGGCGGCGTCCTGCTCTTCCGAGTCTCACTGCCGTCGCCCCTCAAGAACCAGGCGCCCAAGTTCCTCAGCTTCACATCCAGGAGCTTTTAAAAGCTCCCCAGGAGTAGAAGAGGGACGCATCAGCTGCGCCAATGACGGGCAAGAGAGCAACACCTCTCCATGCAAGGCGGGACTCCGGGGAGAAGAAAGCGGCTAGGGTGGAGGCAGCGGCTTTGAATGTCAGCTTGATCAAAATTATTTTTTATTTCATAACAGGTAGATACCGTATTTTTTGCACCATAACACTCACTTTTTTCCTCCTAGAAAGTAAGGGGAAATGTCTGTGCGTGTTATGGAGGAAATGCCTACGGGTGGCATGCCTACGGATTTTCCTCCTCTAAAAACTACGTGCGTGTTATGGTCAGGTGCGTGTTATAGAGCGAAAAATACGGTAGTTAACAGCTTAGGCGGCTTCAGCGGTGGGTGACTGGCGCCCCCCAGAATTTGGCGCTCGGGTGCCCCGCACCCCTTGTACCCCCAGGTAAAGACGGCCCTGGATGAGAGAGTACAGTGGTACCTCGGGTTACATACGCTTCAGGTTACAGACTCTGCTAACCCAGAAATGGTGCTTCAGGTTAATAATAATAATAATAATAATAATAATTTATTATTTGTACCCCGCCCATCTGGCTGGGTTTCCCCAGCCACTCTGGGCGGCTTCCACAGAAACCAAAAAACACTAAAATATCATACATTAAAAGCTTCCCTGAACAGGGCCGCCTTAAGATGTTTTCTGAATGTCAGGTAGTTGTCCATCACCTTGACATCCGATGGGAGGGCATTCCACAGGGCGGGCGCCACCACCGAAAAGGCCCTCTGCCTGGTTCCCTGTAGCTTCGCTTCTCGCAATGAGGGAACCGCCAGAAGGCCCTCGGCGCTGGACCTCAGTGTCCGGGCAGAACGATGGGGGTGGAGACGCTCCTTCAGGTATACTGGGCCGAAGCCGTTTAGGGCTTTAAAGGTCAACACCAACACTTTGAATTGTGCTCGGAAACGTACTGGGAGCCAATGTAGGTCTTTCAAGACTGGTGTTATGTGGTCTCGGCGGCCGCCCCCAGTCACCAGTCTAGCTGCCGCATTCTGGATTAGTTGTAGTTTCCGAGTCACCTTCAAAGGAAGCCCCACGTAGAGCGCATTGCAGTAGTCCAAGCGGGAGATAACTAGAGCATGCACCACTCTGGCCAGACAGTCAGCGGGCAGGTAGGGTCTCAGCCTGCGTACCAGGTGGAGTTGGTAGACAGCTGCCCTGGATACAGAATTGACCTGCGCCTCCATGGACAGCTGTGAGTCCAAAATGACTCCCAGGCTACGCACCTGGTCCTTCAGGGGCACAGTTACCCCATTCAGGACCAGGGAGTCCTCCACACCAGCCCGCCCCCTGTCCCCAAAAAACAGTACTTCTGTCTTGTCAGGATTCAACTTCAATCCATTAGCCGCCATCCATCCTCCAACCGCCTCCAGGCACTCACACAGGACCTTCACCGCCTTCACTGGTTCTGATTTGAAAGAAAGGTAGAGCTGGGTATCATCTGCATATTGATGGACACCCAGTCCAAACCCTCTGATGATCTCTCCCAGCGGCTTCATATAGATGTTAAAAAGCATGGGGGAGAGGACGGAACCCTGAGGCACCCCACAAGTGAGGGCCCAAGGGTCTGAACACTCATCCGCCACCACCACTTTCTGAACACGGCCCAGGAGAAAGGAGCGAAACCACTGTATAACAGTGCCCCCAGCTCCCAGCCCCTCTAGACGGTCCAGAAGGATGTTATGGTCGATTGTATCAAAGGCCGCTGAGAGATCCAGCAGAACTAGGAAACAACTCTCACCTTTGTCCCTAGCTCGCCGGAGATCATCAACCAGTGCGACCAAGGCAGTTTCAGTCCCATGATGAGGCCTGAACCCTGATTGGAAGGGATCCAAATGGTCCGCATCCTCCAGGCGTGCCTGGAGTTGTTCAGCAACCACACGCTCAATCACCTTGCCCAAGAATGGAAGATTTGAGACTGGGCGATAGTTGGCCATACTGGCCGGGTCTAAAGATGGTTTTTTAAGAAGCGGTTTAATGACCGCCTCTTTCAGCGGATCTGGGAATGTTCCCTCACAGAGGGAAGCATTCACCACCCCGCAGAGCCCATCGCCCAGCCCTTCCCGGCTAGCTTTTATAAGCCAGGATGGGCAAGGATCAAGGAGACAGGTGGTTGGTTTCACTCGTCCAAGCAGCCTGTCCACATCCTCGGGGGTAACGGATTGAAATTGATTCCATGCAACTTGACCAGACAGGGCTCTAGCACTCTCCCGCCCCAGCCCTGCTCCCACGGTGGTGTCTAGCTCCTTCCGAATATGAGTGATTTTATCTGCAAAAAACTTTGCAAAATCGTTGCAGGAGATCTTGGGGTCTTTACAAGGCCCCGATGGTAAAGGTGGTTCCGTTAAATTGCGGACCACCTGAAAGAGTCTCCTGCTACTATTTTCTGCAGATGCAATAGAGGCGGCGAAGAAAGTCTTCTTTGCCGTCGCTATCGCCACTTGGTAGGCTCGATGTTGAGCTCTAACCTGTGTCCGGTCAGATTCGGAGTGAGTTTTCTGCCACCGACGCTCTAGCCGTCTCAGCGATTGTTTCATCGCCCTCAGCTCCGAAGAAAACCACGGGGCTGTCCGGGCTCCATGCAATCGGAGAGGGCGCTTCGGAGCCAGACAGTCGATAGCCCTGGTTAACTCCGCATTCCAGCGGGCCACCAGGGAATCAGCTGAAAGGCCATCAACACGGGATAAAGCATCCCCTACCACTCTCTGGAAACCATTTGGATCCATTAAGTGGCGGGGGCGGACCATCCGAATTGGTCCCACCTCCCTGCAGAGGGGAAGGGTCGCGGAGAAGTCCAGTTGCACCAGGAAGTGATCTGACCATGGCACTTCTTTGGTTTCATTTTTACTTAGTGTCAGATCACCCACGTCGCTTGAGGTGAATACCAGGTCTAAGGCATGTCCATGACTATGAGTTGGGCCCAACTTATTCAGGGACAGCCCCATGGAGGCCATGCTTTCCACGAAGTCCCGAGCGGCCCCTTGTAAGGTCGTGTCGGCGTGGATGTTAAAATCCCCTAGGACAACCAAACTAGGTGTCTCCAGGAGAACATCCGCCACGACCTGAAGCAGCTCGGACAGGGAATCCTTGGTGTAGCGGGGAGGTCGGTACACCAAAAGGAATCCTGTACTGCCCCTATTGCCCAACTTCCAGAACATGCACTCAGAAAACTGGGTCTTCCCAGTAGGACGCCTGGTGCAGACTAATGACTTCCTAAAAATCACTGCAACCCCCCCTCCCCGCCCACATGACCTGGGTTGCTGTGCGTAAGAGAAACCTGGTGGGCAAGCGGCAGCAAGGACGGGCCCATCTGTCTCATTCAACCAGGTCTCTGTCACACAAGCCAGGTCAAATCCTCCATCCACAATCAGGTCGTGGATGGCAGTGGTTTTATTCACTATTGACCTGGCATTACACAGCAACACCTTCAGGTTATGTGGGTTTCCCCTGTTGATTCCAGTATCCATCTGGTCAAGGCCAGACCCGGAGGCAGGGATAGTCTTCAAACAACGACTAAACCTGCCTCCTCGGTAATGACATGGTCTGGTCTTAGCGTAACTCCGCCTCCTGCCCATGATCACCGAGATCGGATGTCCCAGTGCTTCCCCCCCTGTGGAACTTGTCCCAGCCATCGTGTTGGCTGGGGCCTCACTCCCAGGCAGCCCTGATCCCACCCCTTAAAAACAAAACACAAACTATACAGAACCAATAAAACAACAGAAAACAAAAACAGAACAATTACACTAAAATTAATCCCCAACCAAATATCCATTACACCCACCCACCCCCAGCAAGAGAAAAAAGGAAAAAAAGAAATACAAATTTAAATTGCACCGACTGCTTGAGGACATTTTAAAACACATTGGAACAGGGAAGCAATTGCAGACCACTTCCCAGCTTCCCCAAAAGTTTGTTCCAAATAAGGGCCTGGGCCACGCCCCCTGGGCCAGTTGGAGAAGGCCCTGGAAGGGAGCAGGCCCTGCAGTCCTCACCCAGCCAATGGTCCAAGGCTTCCCTGCAGCAGGAGTCCCTTTATAGCCGGGAGAAAGGGCCTGGGCCACGCCCCCTGGGCCAGTTGGAAAAGGCCCTGGAAGGGAGCAGGCCCTGCAGTCCTCACCCAGCCGATGGTCCGAGGCTTCCCTGCAGCAGGAGTCCCTTTATAGCCGGGGAAAAGGGCCTGGGCCACGCCCCCCCGGGCCAGTTGGAGAAGGCCCTGGAGGGGAGCAGGCCCTGCAGTCCTCACCCAGCCGATGGTCCGAGGCTTCCCTGCAGCAGGAGTCCCTTTATAGCCGGGAGAAAGGGCCTGGGCCACGCCCCCTGGGCCAGTTGGAAAAGGCCCTGGAAGGGAGCAGGCCCTGCAGTCCTCACCCAGCCGATGGTCCGAGGCTTCCCTGCAGCAGGAGTCCCTTTATAGCCGGGAAAAAGGGCCTGGGCCACGCCCCCCGGGCCAGTTGGAGAAGGCCCTGGAAGGGAGCAGGCCCTGCAGTCCTCACCCAGCCGATGGTCCGAGGCTTCCCTGCAGCAGGAGTCCCTTTATAGCCGGGAGAAAGGGCCTGGGCCACGCCCCCTGGGCCAGTTGGAAAAGGCCCTGGAAGGGAGCAGGCCCTGCAGTCCTCACCCAGCCAATGGTCCGAGGCTTCCCTGCAGCAGGAGTCCCTTTATAGCCGGGAGAAAGGGCCTGGGCCACGCCCCCTGGGCCAGTTGGAGAAGGCCCTGGAAGGGAGCAGGCCCTGCAGTCCTCACCCAGCCGATGGTCCGAGGCTTCCCTGCAGCAGGAGTCCCTTTATAGCCGGGAGAAAGGGCCTGGGCCACGCCCCCTGGGCCAGTTGGAAAAGGCCCTGGAAGGGAGCAGGCCCTGCAGTCCTCACCCAGCCGATGGTCCGAGGCTTCCCTGCAGCAGGAGTCCCTTTATAGCCGGGAGAAAGGGCCTGGGCCACGCCCCCTGGGCCAGTTGGAAAAGGCCCTGGAAGGGAGCAGGCCCTGCAGTCCTCACCCAGCCGATGGTCCTTTGCTTCAGGGTGAGAACAGAAATCATGCTCCGGCGGCATGGCAGCAGCAGGAGGCCCCATTAGCTAAAGTGGTGCTTCAGGTTAAGAACAGTTTCAGGTTAAGTACGGACCTCCGGAACAAATTAAGTACTTAACCTGAGGTACCACTGTATTTTATTATGGGACAAGACGCATCCATTACCCCGCCCTCCCCTCCACTCCAAATGTATTTTGGTTGAAACAAGCAAACCAGACAAGCACCAGAAACAGCTAACAGAAATGCGATTTCAAAAGGCCTACTGACATAGCCTCTGTTCGGGTTCCAGCTTGTGAAGGGAAGGAAGTTAGAAGCATTGTTGCAAGTGGGTCATTATCTGCGTGCGCCCCTGCCCCCCCCCCCGACGCTTCTCTAGGTGACAATATGTGAAAGAATCGTGTGTGGGCGTAGCATAAGTGGAGAAGGTGTGAGAAAAGCACATCGCACATGAAAGGGGAAATGGACACTCGCAAACCTCTGAGCAAACAAACACATATTTCTACCTGCAGACCTAAACATCCCATTTATATTCTGCAGCATGAAGAAAAAAAGGGGGGAAGGGGAGAGAGCCAGTTGGAAAAACTTCGTTAAATTTACAAGTTTGCAGAATGACTGCGGTGCTACCACTGACCACATATCGAAGATACTAGTATTATTGTGTATGTTTTTAAATCTCATTATATTTTAAACTGCAATTTATATATTTGTGCACGTGGCTTGGAGCATTTTTGAAAAAGTGACAGATACAACATTACAAATATACGTACGCTTGCACTTCAGCAGCTCTGAAGTCATCTAGAGGGCTTCAGAAAGGAATGAAAAAGAGTTTGGGCATTGGAGGGGGGCTGAAGCTAAACCGCTGGCATCTCATATTCAAAATATCTCAGGTAGGAGAGATTAGGGAAAAGCAAAATCTCTTTGCCAAAGCTCTAGGAAAACTGCCACCAGGGGCAATGAATGAATGGGTGAGGAGCAGGGCCGGCCCAACCGGGAGACAGGGTGAGGTAGCAGCCTCCGGCGGCAGAAGCGGCACCAAAATTTCATGAGATCTCATCGAAAGCTTGTGAGATCTCGTGGAACACACTATACAGGGAGACCAAAGCAGTTTCTGTGCCAAAACCAGGCCTAAAGCTCGATTGAAATGGCTCCAGAAAATCGGTTTCTTCCAAAAGTGCCTGGATCTGGTCTGCAGCCACTTGCTCCAGAACCTTGCCCAGGAAAGGGAGGTTAGCAACTGTTCGGTAGTTAGTTAAAAGGTAAAGGGGCCCCTGACCATTAGGTCCAGTCATGACCGACTCTGGGGTTGCAGCGCTCTTCTTGCTTTCTTAGCCGAGGGAGCCAGCACACAGCTTCCGGGTCATGTGGCCAGCATGACTAAGCCGCTTCTGGCGAACCAGAGCAGTGCATGGAAACGGCGTTTACCTTCCCGCCAGAGCGGTACCTATTCATCTACTTGCAATTTGACGTGCTTTCGAAGTGCTTGGTTGGCAGGAGCAGGGACCGAGCAACGGGAGCTCAACCCGTCACAGGGATTCGAACTGCCAACCTTCTGATCAGCAAGTCCTAGGCTCTGTGGTTTAACACACAGCACCACCCACGTCCCTTAGGTAGGTAGGTAGTTAGGTTTTCCGAATTCTGGGAAGGTTTCTTAAGGAGTGGTTTTACCACTGCCTCCTTCAAACAGGCAGAGACCATCCTCTCTTGTAAAGAGGCACTGATCACCTCCCTGGCCCAGCCAGCTGTTCCCTCCCTGCTAGTTTCTATCAGTCAAGAGGGGCAAGGGCCTTGAGCGCAACTGGCCGCCCTGATTGATCCAAGCACCTTGTTCACATCCTCAAGCCTTTCCAGCTGAAACTCATCCAACACAACAGGACTAGACTGTGCTCTGGACACCCCGTGAGATTCATCTGCTATAACAGCAGAGTCAAGGTCTTGGTGGATGCAAGCAATTTCATCCTCAAAATGCTTTGCAAACAAGTCACAGCGAACTACCGCTGGTTCTACCACCTCCTTTGGGCCAGCCTGTAAAAGGCCCTGTACAACCCAGAAAAGCTCTGCCAAACGACATAATGAGGATGCAATGGAGGCAACGAAGTACAGTGGTACCTCTGGTTGTGAGCAGGATCCATTCCGGAGGCCCATTCGGAACATGAGCAGAATGTGGGGAATCTGAATACGTGCAACTACTCACACAGAGTCAGTTAGGGTTTGGCAGACAGCCAAGGCAATGTGAAGGAGTAAGTCTGCCTGGTGATACAGAGGCATGGAGACAGCTCCATGATTGGTCAAGCTGTCTCACAGGAATAATGATTAATAGCCTGCTAACTGGAATGTGTTAGTACGAGTTTGAGTGTAGGAGTTGTGAGTCGTGTATGAGAGAGCTAGTATAAAGATCCGTGTGCTGTTCTGTTCCTGTAAATAGTCCACTGTATATAATAAACACCTAATTACAAGTTCCTGGTTCCTGCTTCATCCATCCTGTCTGCAGCCAAGTTGACAATTGCTTTCGTGAACTCTGCCTTTACTTTGCTAGGTCTGGCTAAGGTCCTGCAACTAGTCAGAAAGATGTGAAATACCAATAGGTTTTGCAGCCCGTGTCTGCGCATGCGTGGGTCGCGATTCGCCGCTTCGGCGCATGAGCATGACGTCATTTTGCATGTCTGCGCATGCGTGAGCAGCGAAACCCTGAAGTAACCCTTTCCAGTACTTCTGGGTCGCTGCAGGACGCAACCTGAAAACGCACAACCTGAAGCAAACGAAACATGAGGTATGACTGTATGGCTTCTTTGTTGCCCTCACTACCACTAGGTAGGCTAGTGGCAGTGTTTGTTTGGTTGCATTCATTCAGATGGTTCCTCCACTTGCATTCAAGGTGTCTCCCAGCTTGTTTCCTCTCCCCTCAGCTCTGGAGAATACCAGGGGGCCAAAACGGGCTCCATGAAGTGGGAAAGGGTCTCAGGGCTTGAGCCACTCAGGTGTTCCAGAGGTCGGCCAGGGCTTTGACAGGGGCACCAGTTATATCAGCCGGAAAACTCCCCAGACCCCACTGGATCCATCAGCCTCCGAGGGCAGACCTTCCAAATAGGTCCCCTGCCTTTGTGGAGGGGGAAACGCGCTGGCAGCCTAAATCTCAACAGAGAGTGATTTGACCATGACAAGGGACCGATGTCAATGTCCCCCACCTTCAGATCACCCTCTTCCTGCCCCGTTGAGAAAAGGCTCATGTGCATTCATTTTTTTAAAAAAAGATATTTATTAAGATTTTCCAAATATTACAAAAGAAAAAAAGAAAAAAAGAAAAAAACAAAATAAAAATAGTTAAAAACAATTCAGTCTTTCAGTCACTTATCTTTCATTTGCTTATTTCCCGGACCTCCTCACGCCTCCCTTTTCTGTATTCCAGTTCAATTTGTTAATTCAGCAAATCCCTTCCCTCTTTATTCATCCTAGTCTTCAATCTTAAAATATTGTAACATTACATTTTTACCTATTAATAATCTATTTTCTCATATTCCCTTATAGCATTACAGCTAGAGACCACTTAGTTTCTATCCAACATCCTTCTAACATTCATTAATTTTACAATATTTCTGTAAATAGTCTTTAAACTTTTTCCAATCTTCTTCCACCGACTCTTCATGAGGCTCGTGTGCATTCAAAGCACCACAGCTAGGAGATATTCTCCACACAGAAGTACAGAGATGGGGAAAACTTCTGCCGCACAGGAGCATTGCTTGAGGAAAGCTGGCAGTCCTCCTAGGGCCAAAGGTATTCATAGATTCATAGAGCTGTAAGGGGCTCCTGAGGGTCATCTAGTCCAACCCCCTTCAATGCAGGAATCTCAGCTAAAGCATCTATGACAAATGGTCATCCGACCTCTGCTTAAAAACCTCCAAGGAAGGAGAGTCCACAGCCTCCCAAGGGAGACTGTTGCACTGTCAAACCGCTCTTGCTGTCAGAAAGTTCTTCTTGAAGTCACTGGTTCATGAACTGCTCTCCGGAGCAGAAGAAAACAAGCTTGTTCCGGAGGGTAGGACTCGAACTCATGGCTTCAAGTTGCAAGAAAGGACTCTCTGCCTCGGAGACCTACCCCCCCTCCAATGAGCCCACCTTGCTTCTGATCAAATGTCTGTCTATTTTGATAGCGTCACCTTCCGCCCCTGTCTTTGAAGGCAAGGCAACCATCGCTTGTTTCACCCCACAGAGAGAAGAATCATTGCCGGGGGTGGGGGGGTGGGAGAGTGGTGAGGGATGAAGAACGTGAAACTTTGCCTCAACTGTAAAAACTCAGACTGACGCGCCTGTCAAACAAAAGAGCAGCAAGGTGGCCAAACTTGCTCTCGGGTTTAATATCTGTGGCTTAGGACCTGCCTATTTTTAGCTGCCAAGGGGCCCTCATTCGAGAGCACCTGATTGTGGCACTTGTGGCTCGATTTCTTTGTGTCCGGGCAGGAAGTTGGTCTAAAATTTCCAGCAGAGCATTGCAGAAGAAGGAAAGCGTAGCGGGGCGGAGGGAGGGAGGGAAGCCTTGGGCCCCATAGAGCGCAGGTGCGGCTGTGTAGCTGCATCCTCACAAAGTGTGCAAACAGGCACATTCCTTGAGGGTGTGTGTGTGTGTGTGTGTGTGTGTTGGGAAGGGGGTTAAAGTAAGGTAAACCCAACAAACCTCCAGCAGCTCCTCTTTATCAAAGCGAAGTTGCTCAGCATTTGCAAAGGATGGGTAGCCGGTCCCCTGCCCCAAGGAGCTTACAAATCTGCAGCTCACCCAGGAAGACAATTGCTTTCGTTTTATGCCGCCCTTCTTCTGCAGAGCTTAGAATATCTATTTACAGTGGTGCCCCGCAAGACGAATGCCTCGCAAGACGGAAAACTCGCTAGACGAAAGAGTTTTCCGTTTGGAGGTGCTTGGCAAAACGAATCTCCTATGGGCTTGCTTCGCAAGATGACAATGTCTTGCGAGTTCCTGCTGGTTTTTTTCCCCTTCCCCCCCTTTTTCTAAGCCGCTAAGCCGTTTATCAGCTGATCCGATCAGCAGATAAGCCGCTAAAAGCCGCTAATAGCGCTAATCCGCTAATACTTCAATGGGCTTGCTTTGCAAGACGAAAAAACCGCTAGACGAAGAGAATCACAGAACGGATTCTTTTCATCTTGCGAGGCACCACTGTACCATATTTTCCCGTCTATAAGATGCCCCCATGTATTTGGGGGGACTCAGATTTAAGAAAATGGGGGGAGATGTATCCGTGTATAAGACGCCCCCTAATTTTTGGCATTATTTTTTAGGGGGAAAACCTAGTCTTATACATGGAAAAATACGGTATTTATTGTGTTCATATCCCATCTTTCCTACAGGTTGGTCCAAGCGGCCTACGTAGTTATCCCCTTCCCCATTTTATTACTATTTATTAAATTTCAATACTGTCCTTCACCCTCACAACAACCTTGCGAGGTAAGTCAGGCTGCGAGTGAGTGTCTGTCACAAGGTCTTTTCCCATGTTATCCTTGCAAAAACCCTGCAGGGTAACTGACTGATGAAGGTCAGCTTAATTCTTTAAGCAGGCCTTGTGGGTATCTGCCCTGATACGGAAGGGGGGGCATGTCTTCTTCACCTCCTCCTTTGCTACAATATAGCCATTTATTTCCAATTGTCAATGTCAAAAGGGACTAAAATCTATAAAATTCATAGAAGATCAATGTGCCAATTTGCTCAATTTCTCTAGGACTCCATGACACCTCCCCTGTCCTCCATAATCCCTCAAGCGAGGTGTCAAGTACTCTCAGGAAGACTCTAATCCTGTCAAATCACTCTGCCAAGCCTTTCCTCCGGGCGATGCCAGGTGGCAGACCATGCATACATGGACCATTGTCTTCTCATCAGGTACTCAGGATGTGCTTATCTGCGCATATCTCCAGCTCTGCATATTCCCCCCTCCCTCCTCCATATGTTAATCCGGTGTAACCCAACCTCTTCCTAATGTATTCGTGATGTAATCTGTGTAACCCAACCTCTTCTTAATGTATTCATGATGTAACTGGGATGTATTTTGCACTGTATTCTGGGACATGGAGGGAAGTTTCAAAAGTTCATGTCACCCCTTTCTCGCTGTTCAATCTTGCCTTGAACCTGTTGCGCAATAAACTTGGATCTTCTGCAGTTTGCTCCTGCGTCCGGCTGAGCTCATTTTCTTCCGCAGGGACCCACGGACTTAGTCCGATGAGCTGGGTGGCAGAGTAGCCCCGCACCCAGATTTTTCCGTAACATGCCCCCTTATCCATGCATTCCCAAATACCCTATTTTTCTGCCCATTTTTGCTCTGCTCCTCCCTCAACTACTAGGTCCTGCTCAGGGCAAAACCCTGCCATCACACCCGCCTAATTCACCCCCATTGCCCACTAGGGATGGAAGAGAAATTTGACTCAGTTCCCATTCAAAGCCTGTTCTACCTCATTCACACTTTCTGAAACAAAAAGCAAACTGCGACACAACCATCCCTCGAAAAGTGCATCTCTCTGAATTTTGCAATGCAGTTCTCCAGCCCAGTCGTGAGTATATTAGGGAAAGGTGTACATTAAGAAATGCACATATCTGTGAAAATAATGTACAGGTGGGAAATTGCTGTGCAAAAAAAAGGGCACGCATTAGGCAAAAAGGCATGTGCATTAGGAGAAATTAGCACTAAAATGCTGGTGAGTTTTCATTTTTTAAAAATTCTTCTGGGCATCATCGGCCAATTGGTGCTAAAGAAGGACAGAACTTTTTTTATGTATGCCACAACAGCAGCAAGAATACTCATTGCAAAGTATTGGAAGACACAAGATCTACCCACCTTGGAAGAATGGCAGATGAAGGTGATGGACTACATGGAATTGGCAGAAATGACCGGCAGAATCCGAGACCAGGGAGAAGAGTCGGTGGAAGAAGATTGGAAGAAATTTAAAGACTATCTACAGAAATATTGTAAAATTAATGAATGATAGAATGATGTTGGATAGCAATTAAGGGGTTTCCAGCTGTAATGCATTAAGAGAATATGAAAAAAGGGTTATAAATGGGTTAAAATCTAATGGTAAGGATTTGGTGAACCAATAATTTGAAGTGGAATACAAAAAAGGGAGGTATGAGGAGGTCCGGGAAATAAGTTAAAGGAAAATAAGTAATAGAAAATATGTGTGTTTTTAACTGTTTTTATTTTGTATTTTTCTTTTTTCTTTTTCATTTTTACTGTATTATTTTAAAAAAACCTTAATAAATATTTTTTAAAAATAAAAATAAAAATGTGAACATGTGAAAAACTGAAGTTAAGGACACTTGGTGGGATGTGCTTGGGAGGAGAGGAGGGGGGAGAGCAGGGGGAGGGCCAATTACAGTGGTTCTGGGTAGGGGGAGGTATGTCGTGGGAGGAGGGGCAGGCAGGGTAAGGGGCAGTTAGTGACTGTGCTGTGTGCCAGCCCGTCCTCCAACCTGGGCGATTGTGGTAGTCATATCAGCCAGCTCTCGGGTCTGCGACTGCTGTTGTTGAATGCCAGGTCGGTTTGGAATAAAATCTCCCTCCTCCATGATCTGAGGAGGCTGATCTGACATGTATCACTGAAACCTAGGTGGGTGAACAAGGTGGAGTTGGTCTCACCCACCTGTGCCCACCTGGGTACTCTCAGGGCAGCATCAGGTCAGACTTGAGGGTCAGGGAGTTGCTGTGGTCTACAGAGATTCTCTATCTCCAGGCTCTCTGTCCAGTCGGGTGTGAGTGTGTGTGTGTGAATCTAGAGTGTGTGTTCCTGGCGTTGGGCAATCGGGACAGATTAGGCAGCGGTCAGCAAACTTTTTTCAGCAGGGGGCCAGTCCATTGTCCCTCAGACCTTGTGGGGGGCCAGACAGTATTTTGAGGGGGGGGGGACAAATTCCTATGCTCCACAAATAACCCAGAGATGCATTTTAAATAAAAGGACACATTCTAGTCATGTAAAAACATGTTGATTCCCGGACTGTCCGCGGACCAGATTGCGAAGGCGATTGGGCTGGATCCGGCCCCCGGGCCTTAGTTTGCCTACCCATGCACTACTAAGTCATCCTTGAAATCAATGGACTAATTGATGGGCTTAAGCCAGCCACGCCCATTGAGTTTGCTGGATTCAGCTGAATATTTTCCATGTTAACTCAACCTTGTTCCGCCACATCCGGCCCATGACTCTCTCCAATGATTCACGCAGAGATACTTGAAGAGATCTTGCAAATAAATCTATTGGGAGACCTTTTGGTGACCCCTCCCGCAATTCAATTTCAGTTTCTCCCTCATCAGCCCACGCACCAAAATGCTCTTTTCCGCCCTCCAGATCAATAGATCTACAGCCGACACCACCCTCACAAACCCTTTCCCCACACTGCAAGATCAATTAAGTTGTTTAATGGCAGGAAATCAAGTCTTTTCTGCTGTAGAGAGAAATGGTGCAGGCAGTTCCATCTGCTAAACTTCTGTGTGGCAGGTTGCTTTCAAAGAGCCAGGATCAGAGGGAGACAGAAATTTGGCAATACTTCAACCCTCAGTATCGAGAAACTCAGATTCCTTATGAGTCCTGTGTTAATGACATGCACTGCTGTCACGAAATCAGTCAATCAGTTAGCAAAATCTTTTTAAATTTGCATATCAAATTTGCATACCTGGGGAGAAAACAGCAAAGACCTGACGAAGAGAGCACAGCAGAGGTTATATTTTTTGAGAATCCTCCAGAAAAGCAATCTCTCAAAGGACCTGTTGATGGCATTTTACCTTTGTACTGTGGAGAGTGTATTAGATTATGGTCTGTGTGTGTGGTTTGGGAGCTGCACGGTCACGGAAAAAACAATGCTGTCCAGGGTTGTAAAGACTGCGGAGAGAATAATTGGGTGCACTCTTCCCACTTTGGATCAAATCTATGCTTCCAGGTGCCATAAGAAAACTGCAGAGATAGCGCAGGATAGTGCACACCCCGGAAATGATCTCTTTCAGCTTCTGTCTTCTGGAAGAAGGTACAGGGTTATAAAGACTAGGACTAGCCACCTGAGAAACAGTTTCTACCCAAATGCGATTTTGGTTTTAAACGCATTGTAAGGAGTCTCTAGGGACGCGGGTGGCGCTGTGGGTAAAACCTCAGCGCCTAGGACTTGCTGATCGCATGGTCGGCGGTTCGAATCTCCGCGGCGGGGTGCGCTCCCGTCGTTTGGTCCCAGCGCCTGCCAACCTAGCAGTTCGAAAGCACCCCCGGGTGCAAGTAGATAAATAGGTACCGCTTACCAGCGGGAAGGTAAACGGCGTTCCGTGTGCTGCGCTGGCTCGCCAGATGCAGCTTTGTCACGCTGGCCACGTGACCCGGAAGTGTCTCCGGACAGCGCTGGCCCACGGCCTATAGAGTGAGATGGGCGCACAAACCCCAGAGTCTGGCAAGACTGGCCCGTACGGGCAGGGGTACCTTTACCTTTACCTTTAAGGAGTCTCTATGGGAGTATATTTTATTTAAAAATGGGGTATCACAGTTTTTAGGGGGCTAACCAGGCTGGGATAGCAGGCTTGTTGGTTTTGAATGTCTTATGTAGATCCCCCCCCCCCAATTTTGTTGTTCTGTATGGGACAATGACAATAAAGATTATCGTATCGTACCGTATCACCACACAAAGCGTACTGTACATAAAAATGTGCACCAAAGTTGCATATGAAAATGGAAAATTGCTTTGTGTATATGAGGCAAAAAGGCACCCAACAACACGTATATCAGGAGAAATGCTGAGGAATTCTCAGCAGGAATATTCGGGGAAGGGAAGAACTGCTTTGGAAAAATGAGAAATGGAAAGGAAAAAGATTTGCTTACCCCCACCCAATGCTAATGGAGTTATTGTGGTACTCAAGGCAGAAAACCCCATACATGGCTTTCCTTTTCACTGGCAAAAAACAAAACAAATTATAACTAACAATTTTCTGCCTTTTCATGATGCCCAAAATCAGCTGCCGCCTGACAATGCCCAATGACAGGACCCGCCCAAATCCTGTCCCTGCCATGTTGCTGATACAACAGTAACCACCAGCTCTTAAGCATTGTAATATCCTGAACACCAAGATCAGGAGATCATATGTGTAAAAAAAATTGACAAGGCAGACAGAGCCCAACGATCTTGGTGTCGACTTAGTCATGCCTGGACCAGACTCACTCAAATCAGTATGACTAAAGCCAAGCCCATGATGTCTCCGACAGGCTTGTCGAAAAGAAGAAAAATGTTCTGGAAACACAGAGGCTTGCCAGCAACTCCACACACCCCAGTGCCGGATTTACATATAAGCTAAAGTCCAGGGGTCTGCAACCCGCGGCTCCGGAGCCGCATGTGGCTCTTTTACACCTTTGCCACGGCTCCGGGGCGGATACTAGCGAGGGGAGGAGGCGCATTGTGCGCCCCGACACTCCCCACTGTGGCGGGCACTGTACTGGCTGTGACGTCGCATGGGGGCGGTGCGTGCGTTACGATCCTCTATATATAGCATTAAGGTAAGAAACAATATATGCAGTGTTATATTTGTTTTAAATGTCGCAATGGTTTTGCGGCTCCCAGTTGTTTTTTTCTTCGGAAACGGGTCCAAGTGGCTCTTTTTGTCTTAAAGGTTGCAGACCCCTGAGCTAAACAAACTATAGCTTAGTGCCCCACTCTCTTGGGAGCCCCCCAAAAAATTTAAAGGAAAAAAACACCTGGATGTACATTTCCAAAATATAAGATAAAAAGCAAATAAAATAAAACCTACAAACGGTTTGAGCTTAATAATTATTCCACTATTAATATACTTCTTCTTGAGGGACACGGGTGGTGCTGTGGGTTAAACCACAGAGCCTGGGACTTGCCGATCAGAAGGTCGGCGGTTCGAATCCCCGCGTTGCTCGGTCCCTGCTCCTGCCAACCTAGCAGTTTGAAAGGATGTCAGAGTGCAAGTAGATAAATAGGTACCGCTCCAGCGGGAAGGTAAACGGCGTTTCTGTGCGCTGCTCTGGTTCGCCAGAAGTGGCTTAGTCATGCTGGTCACGTGACCCAGAAGCTGAACGCCGGCTCCCTAGGCCAATAAAGCGAGATGAGCGCTGCAACCCCAGAGTCGGGCACGACTGGACCTAATGGTCAGGGGTCCCTATACCTATAAAGGTAAAGACCTTTATACTTCTTCTTAGTTATATTTCACTATTAATATACTTCTTAATTGCATTTCAGTTCAACAATGACTTTGATAAAATACACATTTTGTTATGTGCAAATGGCTTTAGATACCTATTAGGTCCATGAATTACCATATAGCATATATTCAACACAAAAAAACAGTGGCAATTTGCTGTTGACAAAGGACAGCTGGACATATAAATGGCCCCATTACCTTCAGCAGCTTAGGGCCTCATCAAACCTAAATCCAGCCCTGCCCACCCCCTTCTCCTATACCCTTAGAATCGTTTCCCCAGCACATTGTGGCTTGATGAGAGAATGGCTCATGTGTTATGACTATCAATTACTCCAAGGTTCCTAACCCCCAAAGTCCAGGGAAGCTGCCCTTTATTTCTTTTTCATGCAGGAGACACGACTAGATCAGTAACAAAAGGGGCAGCAGGACTCTTCTGAAGACAGGTATGTGCCCTAAAAACAAACCTGTTTGTGAAAGTCATCTAGAAATTTCTCTTCTCTGGTGTCTACTGAAGTTGGGCAGATGGTGGCCAAAGAACGGCCATTCTTATTCCTGGCACCCCAATTTTGGAATGAGTGGCTCATATCCACCAGGAACCATACATACCGTCTGGTGGGTCCCCAATTCTGTGCGATTCCCTCCTGGCTGAGATCAGACAGGCTTGAATTTCTGGTGTTTGGTGAAGACGTTTTTCTTAATTTCAGCAGGGGATTTAAACGAGTTTTCTATTCGTTGGTTTTCACCGATTTTATGCTATATCCCTATTCTAATCCTTTTCTATCTCCATATACCCCACTTAGAAACTGTGATATAATGTATATGATTTCTTTAAAAATATATTTGTAAAATTATTATGGGACCACAGAGACAACTAAACAACAACAAAAATAAAGGGTGGTATACAAATTAAATGAATAATAATAATAATAATAATAACATCATATATCCAACTAAAGGTGCAGCACACAAAACCTAAACATATCAAATAAGAACACCCAGTCTGAAATAAATGACAACTGTCTCTCTCTTCACAGCACAGGGAGAGATGCCTATAAATCTGAAAACTTTGTAAAATGAAATCCCAACAAATGGACTAGGCGTTATCTGGGTCTTCTCTTCCTGTCCCTTAGAGACCCAGAACCTATTTGCTGACTTTGCTCTGCAATAACTAAATTCCAGAGATTTTTATACCATGAGGAAACTGAGCAAGGATTTGAACCCAGGTCTTTCAGATCATGGGCTGACACTTTAACCATTATACTGCAATGGTTGTTATACTGTTCTTTTACCTGCTGGCATCTTTTAGTGTTTTATTGAGCAACTGCTGTTCCGCTGCTTCAAATAAATTTGGTGGCGCTGTGAATTTAACATTTTGTGTTGTTTGACAACTTTGTGGTACTTGAGGGGTTTTTTTGTGCGCCCTTAATTTGGGCGCTGCATTGAAAACAATCGTATTAAAAGACAGGATCAAAATATGTTAAATGAACGTATCAGTAACTTCCTTTATTATTAGATGTTTAGAATTATTAGATGACTTAAAAGCACCCTGACATGCCAAAAAGTTAGTAGCTTAGCAGGCATAAGGTTCACCTCCGTAGTGTAGGCCGTAGAACAGGGGTCAGCAAACTTTTTCGGCAGGGGGCCGGTCCACTGACCCTCAGACCTTGTGAAGGGCTGGACTATATTTTGAAAAAAAATTAAAATGAACGAATTCCTATGCCCCACAATTAACCCAGAGATGCATTTTAAATAAAAGCACACATTCTACTCATGTAAAAGCACCAGTGGCGTAGCGTGGGTTGTCAGCACCCGGGGCAAGGCAAGTAATTTGCGCCCCCTAACCCTAACCCCCAGATGTTGTGCCCGGTGCGGCCGCCCCCCCTGCACCCCCCACGCTACGCCACTGAAAAGCACCAGGCAGACCCCACAAATAACCCAGAGATGCATTTTAAATAAAAGACACATTCTACTCATGTAAAAAACGTGGACTGCTGGACCATCCGCGGGCTGGATTGAGAAGGTGATTGGGCTGGATCCGGCCCCTGGGCCTTAGTTTGCCTACCCATGCCGTAGAACTTGGAAAGCTATTTTTCTGAAGTTCTTCAACAACCATCTTTTTCTATTAGCTAATAGGACCAATCTTCCATACAGGTTGTGGGAAGGTCTTTAAATTCTGTTATAAACACAGCTACGTCCCCCCCTTAACCCTGGTCTTCTGCTTTGCACAACTGCAAGACAAAAGGAAATTCAGCACATCCAGCTTTCCCCAGAATGGAAATACATTGCAGGCACCCCTTCCTTGGAGGTTTTTAAGCAGAGGTCGGACGGCCATCTGCCACGGATGCTTTAGTTCAGGTTCATGCATTGCAGGGGGTTGGACTGGATGACCCTCAGAGGTCCCTTCCGACTTTACGATTCTGTGATTCTGTACATGCTTTGCAATAGAAAAAGAGTAGTGAACCTGTGGCTCTCTGTGTGTTGACCATGATGGCTGGGGGCTGATGGCCTCTGGAATCCCACAGTTTCGGGGGGGGGGGCATTGGTTTCTCATGCCGTGGCCCACAGTTAAATCCCAGTTACCAGTAATAGGGATCAGGAAAGGGGCAGGAAATTATAAGTCATGAAACAAAATCACAGCGGCAAGATTTGAGATGAAAGCAGTGGAGGGAAAACGACAAAATAATTGCAACGGAGAAACTTTTTATAGATAAAGATACAGTGGTACCTTGGGTTACACACGCTTCAGGTTACAGACACTTCAGGTTACAGACTCCGCTAACCCAGAAATTGTACCTCGGGTTAAGAACTTTGCTTCAGGATGAGAACAGAAATCGTGCAGCGGCAGCGGGAGGCCCCATTAGCTAAAGTGATGGTACAGGTTAAGAACAGTTTCAGGTTAAGAACGGACCTCCAGAACGGATTAAGTTCTTAACCCGAGGTACCACTGTATTTATATCCCACACATCTTACTGGGTTGCATCAGCCACTCTGAGCAGCTTCCAACATGTATAAAAACACTGTAAATCCTAGAACTAACAGAGTTAACAGAAATGGCTGTTTTTTCTAGGGCTATACATTGGTACCTCGGGTTACAGACGCTTCAGGTTATAGACGCTTCAGGTTACAGACTCTGCTAACCCAGAAATTGTACCTCGGGTTAAGAACTTTGCTTCAGGATAAGAACAGAAATTGTGTGACGGCGCGGGGGCAGCGGGAGGCCCCATTAGCTAAAGTGGTGTCTCAGGTTAAGAACAGTTTCGGGTTAAGAACAGACCTCCAGAAAGAATTAAGTTCTTAACCTGAGGTACCACTGTACAATGCAGCTGGAAAGGTTTGAGGGGGGAAAACACTGTGGAGTTGAAAGTGGGAAGTCAAACACTGTGGAGTTGAAAGTAAGAAGTCCTTTGCCCAAAAGATAATCCCTGAATTTCGTTCCTGCAAGGTGTTGTGTGGTGGCCACCAACCTCAACGGCCACCTGACCTTTCTAACTGAAGATGCTGGCGTCAAACCGGGGGGCTTTCTGCATATGCTCTACCACGCATGACCTATGAGGGACAAAAGCCGTTGCCCGTTGCGCATGAATCGAGCCCGAAACCCTGTTTCGTTGTTCATCATTCCAGTCCCCTCGTGCGGAGAACTGGTGAGCTGGCACGATCAGAGATGAATAGGCACTTCTGGTGAATCACCGTTGAAGGCCTGAAAGGCATGAATCATCCCATAGGGTACGAAACCCCATGGGGAGGTCTGGTGCTCCCCCTCGGCGGGAGACCTCGGCGCAGGAAAATACTGGCTCTCCTTCTGTCTCAAGGAGGGAAGATCTGAACCAGGGACCTTGTGATTCGAGGCGATGTGCTGCACCACACCGTCCCACACGGCTGACGAAAGAAAAGAGCGAAACTCACATCGTTCTGTGACTTCAAATGAGCCCTGAACTCCTCTTTTCACCCCTTAAAGGTCTTTTCTTTTTAGAAACACACACACACAAAACCTTCATTCTCAAGGCCTTTTCTGCTGCCTCGCTCTGTCCAGTGGTGTCATGGAAATTTCAGCGCAGACGTTTCGACGAGGAAACAGGAAACCGGTCGATGGTGTGGCAAGTCGCAAGAGCCGCCTTGGCTTGCGGAGGGCTCATAAAAGCAGGTAAGGGGGCTAGAGATAAGGAGAGGCAGGAAGAAGCTGGCTGGGTGTGTGATCCTGTCCAAATTAGCAGCTCCCCCCGCAATGTGCACCTCCAGGTAAGAGAAACGAACTTTGATTTTTAATTAGATAGCCTCTGGCAGAGGTCCCCCCCCCCATGTCCTTCAGTGCCCTTCTTCTCCCAGCTTTCTTCAAATCATAGAATTGTAGAGTTCAAGGGGACCCCAGGGGTCATCCAGCCCAACCCCCTGCAATGGTGAGCCCTTGCTATTTGAGTGGCTACCTGTTTTTAGTGTATCGGCAGCTAATAGTTGACAGGATGGAACCTACTGGCATTATGCACGAGCAGGATACCCATGAATGCCCAATGCTCAGCACAAACAGGCCAGGTAAGTCAGCAACGCCTTGCTGGAATTGTAAAAATATTTTTCATAGCTGCCTTATAGTGAACTAGACTTTGGGTCCATGTAGCTCAGCATGTCCGACACTGACTGGCAGCAGCCAGGAAATAGTCCTAGTTCTCCTTAGGGATGCTGAGGATAGAAGCAAGGAGCTTCTGCAGCACAATGGTGCTTATTATTATTATTATTATTATTATTATTATTATTATTATTATTACCAATTTCTTTTTCTTAAAAATTATTTGGTTTTTCCAAATTTTGAAATTTACAATTATCAAGCAACCAAAATAAAAAGAGAGTTCGGCAGAATCTCCTGGATTTCCCTCCTCTCTTTTTTGGGACCTTATATTAACCTTTTCCTCCTGCATCTTATCTATTAATCCAAATCTATTAAATCTCCATTATAGCCAAAATTCAACATTAAACTACAAGTGTTATTCCAATCCTACTAATAATTTTAATTGCTTGCAACGGTTTCTAAGGTAAGTTATATATTGTCCCCATTCCTTATTAAAATTTTGGTCTTCCTGATTTCTGATTCTTGTGGTCATTTTTTCCAATTCGGCACAGTCCATCAACTTAACCTGCCCTTCTTCTCTGGTAGGGAATCTTGTCTTCTTTCCATCTCTGGGCTTATATTTACCAATTTCTAAAGGAGGCCCGAGGGACAAAACAGCAAGGCAGTAAAGCAAAATGAAAAATATTTTTAAAAACAACTAAGAACATTTAAAGTCCTTCTTCGCGTGTCTCCTCCGCTAGAAATACAGAGGGTGGCAACACGAGAACAGGGCCTTTTCTGCAGTGGCTCCTGGTTTGTGGAATGCTATCCCCAGGGAGGCTCGCCTTTTAAATATATCTGCGGGAAGCGGGGCGGGTTACTGTTTTGTTGTTTCGGTTTAGTTATTTACTGCTCTTGATCTCGTATTTTATTCTGTGATAATTTAGAGATCTTTTGACGAAGGGAGATTTATAAATTTATTTCTTTCATTAATTGTAGAGCATTTTAAAATAGCCACATGCCCTCCCAGCTAATATAATTTAAAGGTTTCTGGGGACATTCCCTTTCAGCCATTCAATGCCGGGGGGCGAACAAGAATGTTTTAAAATTCCTCCTGAACTAGGATTACCAGATGTCCCCGGTTTCCCAGGGACAGTCCCCGGATTCACAGATCTGTCCCTGGGCAAATTCCGTCCCCGGAATGTCGCCAGATTTGCAAATCTGTCCCCGGGAAACGTGGGAGCGGCAGCCTCAGCAGCCTGGAGCCAGCCTGGTAGCGCAGTTGGCTCTGGCTGGCTTCAGGAGCTGTACGCTGCCACCGCCACTGCCAAAAGGGAATCAGGGACGTCCAGTGGTACAGATCTCCTGCCCCCTTCCCCCTTTGTTTTGACAGATTGGGGGAGGCTTGGGCGGGCGGGCGTTGCCCAGTTTTTAAAAAACTCTGCGCATTTATGTTTCACAGGGTGTGAAAGAAGGGCTTTGCACCTTGCCTGGCAGAGAAACCACGCTCCTTGCGCCCCTCCTTGGCAACAGCCGCCCGCCCGCAACTCCCGAGCCTCCCCCAATCTGTCAAAAGAAAGGGGGAAGGGGGAAGGAGATTGGGGAAGGCTCGGGAGTCACGGGCAGGCAGCATGCTGTTGCCCAGTTTTTTAAAAACTGCGCATTTATGTTTCACAGGGTGCGAAAGAAGGGCTTTGCACCTTAATACAATATGCATGTTTGCTTGGGCCCAGGGTCTTTTGCCTCACCATCCCCACTACTGACTCCCTGTTGCTACTCAGCTTCCAAAAAATAAAATAAAAGTGTCCCTGGATTCATTGAAAAAAAATCTGGTAACCGTATCCTGAACGTTATTATTTTTTTAAAAATATATTAAATTTTCCACAATTATAACAAATACCACATAACAGAACAACAAACAAAAAGAAAAACAAAAGCAGAAAAGTACATCAAAGAAGAAAACAATACAAAAGACACCATCCTACCCACCACAATACAAAAAAATTAAAAACGAACTTAATCCTTTAAAAACCCAACCTTAATTACATGTTGGTTGACTTCCTCTAATCCCTCCCTTCTGAATCTCTTTGTATCTGCATGTAACAGCTTTCCAATATCATTCTTAAACAAAAATATTTGCAACTGTTATCTATCTTATTCACTTTTCTTACCAATCTAAATCACATTTATATAATTACATCCTAATTTAGTCCTAGGCCTATTTCGTACTTTCAAGTGACTTCTAATTATTTATATTACAATATTTATTCAAATAGTCCTTAAATTTCTTCCAGTCCTCTTGGTATTCCTCTTCTTTCTGGTTGTGGATTCTTCCAGTCAGGTCAGCTAGCTCCAAAAAGTCCACCAACTTCATCTGCCAGTCTTCCACTTTTGGTACTTCTTGTGTTTTCCAGTTCTTAGCTAGTAAAATTCGAGCAGCCGTTGTGGCGTACAAAAATAATTTAACATCTTTCTTGGGCAACTCCAAACCTGTTATTCCAAGAAGAAAGGCCTCTGGTTTCTTCATAAATGTATATTTCAACATTTTTTTCAATTCATTATAAATCTTCTCCCAGAAGTCTTTCACCTTGGGACACGTCCACCACATATGAAAAAAGGTACCTTCTTTATCCTGAACGTTATTAAATGAGGGAGACAGGCGGCTGCACCTCCAGACCCTGCAATTGTCCCTATTTTCCAGGGACAACCCCAGATTTACAGAAGCCGTCCCGGTTTCCAGTTTGACCCCGGAATCTCCCGCTTTTCCTTAGGACGTCCCTATTTGCATCGGAGAAAAGTTGGAGGGTATGGAATAGGATGTCCCTGTTTCCGTTGGAGAAACCCCCGCGAACCATCTGAAAGTATAGGGAAAAGGTTTTTAATGTCTAATGTCTTATTATGTTTCTATATATGTTGGAAGCTGCCCAGAGTGGCTAGGGCGACCCAGTCAGATAGGCGGGGTTATAAATAGGCAAATTATAATAATAGTTATTATTATGGAATAGGGTGTCCCTGTTTTCATTGGAGAAATGTTGGAGGCTATGCACTTCATCTGCGAGGGCGTTCCACAAACGGGGAGCCACCACCAACAAGCCCCTGTCTTGAAATCAGCACTAATCAGACAGCACCTAGCACTCTGCAGGCGCCCCTGAGCTACAGGTGAAACTCAAAAAATTAGAATATTTTGGAAAAGTTCATTTATTTCAGTAATTCAACTTAAAAGGTGAAACTAATATATGAGATCGACTCATGACATGCAAAGCGAGATATGTTTCTACTTCTCAGAGGTCCAATCTTGCTCGATTTGCAATCCTTGTTTTGCTGATTTCCGTGAATATTCTAATTTTCTGAGATTGTTAATTTGGGGTTTTCATCAGCTGTACGCCATGATCATCACAATGATAACAAATCAAGGCTCGACATATCTCGCTTTGCATGTCATGAGTCTATCTCATATATTAGTTTCACATTTCAAGTGGAATTACGGAAATAAAGGAACTTTTCCACGATATTCTAATTTTTTGAGTTTCACCTGTATATGCCTTCCATAGTATTTGGCCAGCTGATGCTGGAATAGGTTTTCAGGATTAAAATGGTCTTTGCTCTTATCCCAGCAAGCAATATAAAATATATTGGAAATGTAGCCGCTGAAGTTGTCCAGTGTCCTTTGCTTCGCCTGCAAATTTATCCTGATAAATCCACAAGTCCACAATCTCCACCCAGCCACAAACCTTACTGTGGGACTGTGGACCCCTCGTTCTCAGTCTAACCTGCCTCACAAAGAGGTATGGAAGGAGCCATTTATTATTAACATGATTATTTATTAAATTTGTTGACCGCCCTTCATCCAAAGATCGGAGGGCTGCCCTGAGCTCTGTTGAGGAGAGGCAAGGTGCAAATGCATTAAATTAACGCATTTAAATTAAAAAAAATTAAAGACACAGGAACAGAACAGAAATACAAACATTAAAAAATGCAGAAATGCAAATACAAATATTCATCAGCTGGATGAAAAAGTCTCTTCCTTTGGTGCTCATTTTTTATATCGTTTTTAAAAGCCATCTTTAATTGTTTTTTGTACTGCTTTCAAAACTATTTTAGCTGGTGTTTTAGGTATTATTGTTATTGTTCTTGTTTTTTTATTATTTATCTTGTCTACCACCTTTCACCCGTAGATCTCAAGGCAGTTTTGTTGCAAATTGTCCTGGGGAACATGTAAATAACTATTAATAAATTGTTTTGTAATAATGGGTTGTAGCCAATGATTGTCCTGCTCAGAGTAGACCCACTGACATTAGGTTCATTAATTTCAGTGGGTCTACTCTGAGTTGGACTAGCTTCAGCTGCAACCCAATAACAATAAATCTTAAAATTAGACATTAATATTGGCAACTGAAGTAAAACATGATGCACACACAAACTGAGCAAAAAAACAACCCCAGAGCAGCTGTTTATATCTACGAATTAAGCAAAACAAATAGGATCTGCAACTGCATATTCTCATCTCCTAGCACTCGTTCCTGTTCAGGGTTCCAGCCCTCCATATGGATGGAAAGCTCTGTCAGTTTCAGTTTTCTCAGTGCCTCCTTTTCCCAGTCTGAAATTCACTTCTCTGCATTTCTGCGGCCATTTGTGATTTAAATAAATAAATAAAAACCACATGGGAATTCTTCAGCATTTTGCTGTGAATTTATCCTTTTTTTAAAAAAACACACTACATTGTTGCATGGCATTTTAACTAACACACACATTTTTGCAAACAATCTGATCGCCCAGTAATGCATTTCTGTATGTTATTTTCACTAGCAGATTCATCTTTACACACATTCACCCCTAAAACATTTATGCAGTACTTTTGTAAGCACTGTTGAGCAGGAGATCTGCGCTGCAAAATCCGGGTTTTGAAGGATGGCTGTGTTTTTGATTCTCGTTGTTTCAGAAAGTGATAATTTGATGCATTTGGCTCAAAATGGAAACCGAATAGAATTCCTTCCCCATCCGTAAACTACCAGACAGACATTATATGAGGATTGTACAGCTCAGCAAAGGTTTTTTGTCTCCCAGTTCTTTAACAACAAAGAAAGCCTTCCCCAAATTAGGTTTTTAGAATCTCTGATCTGTAAAACTCAAATTTCTTCTTGCGTGTGTAGGGCATCCCGGTGTAAGACTCACAGTCTGGAGAGGCAATTAACTCTGCCCCAAGCCACTGTTTTATACCCAGGTCAGGTTAACCAACCTCAGTATTATAGTGGAACAACAAAACAACAACCCCTAAATAGAACCCACAGTTCTGAAGTCTGTCTATGCCTTTCTTAATGTACCTGGCAGGTTCTATATCTGTTTATTACAATTCCTTTATTTTATTTGTGCATTTCTGCACTACCGAAGGATGTTCACGATAAGATAGATATTGGTTTATTGAGGAGCTACTGGCAATGGAATGTACCCAGTGAAGTAAATCTCATTCATATATATATATATATATATATATATATATATATATATATATATATATATATATATGTCTTATTCAATTTTTTTGACTTCCATCAATCCTGTCTGAAAATTTCCCAATCTAATCTCTTAGTATGCATTTCTTATCTTCCCTATTACATTTCAAACTCATAACCACTACCTCTAGCTTTTTCTACTTTGTAACGCTTCGTATATTTCCCCTTACAAAACTTCTTGTAGTCCTACCAGCGTAATTTGTTGATTACACTTCCTCTTCAGATAATTCATATACTTCTTCCAGTGGCGTAGCGTGGGTTGTCAGCACCCGGGGCAAGGCAAGTAATTTGCGCCCCCTAACCCGTGGATTTTGCACCCCCTAACCCGTGGAGCGCGCCCCCAGATATTGCGCCAGGTGCGGCCGCCCCCCCTGCACCCCCACGCTACGCCACTGAGTGCCACGCTTAGCCTTTGTGGCCAGGAGCCATCGCGAGCATATTTTAAAGAGGTCTAGAAAGGGAGAACCCCCCTCTCTTTTCCCAGCCCCCACCCTCGAAGATGATGGTGGCGGTGAATTAAATTTGTATACCGCCCTTCATCCATATATCTCAGGGCGCTTCACAGCATAAACATGGCCGTTCACATCCTGCACCGGGTCTTTCCGCGCTCCCCACGATGCCCGCCGGCTACCGAGGAGAGACCCCAGACCCGGGCTTTGCGCAGGGGGGTGTCTATTCCCTCTGTGCGCCAGGTGCCTCCAGTGAGGCTGAAGGGCAGAGGGATGGGTGCTCCTGACAGATTTGGATTTTTATGACTTTTTTGTATTAGGCTTCTGCATTCTGGCCATCTTTTAGCGCAGTGTTTCTCAACTGGGGGCCATATGGCTCCCTGGGCCCTCCCCCCAGGATATTCCAAGGGGGCCACAGATGAAAATCGTGTAAATGGGGCGGGTACGGCACGAGACGGGGGGGGGGCAGAGAGAGAAGTGAGAAGTGAAGAAAACAGAAGTGACCTAGAGAAATAAACAAGAAAAAGACGTTGCTGTTTCTTTGCAAGAAGTGCTGCTAGAGCTGCAGAATGAAGTAGCAGCCAGAGTAACTTTCAGTCAAGAAAAACACCGTTTTTGGATAAAGTGTACAATATCTTTAAAGTTTCCACAGCTTTGGGATAAAGCAAAATTGTTTTAGTGGCATTTCCTACGTCTTACTTAGTAGAAGGAGGTTTCTACCTGGCCTGAGCAGTCTGAAGGGCGGGGGGGGGGGGCAGCAGAGCGTAGAGGAGAGGGTCCCTGCCTAACCCCTTTCCCACCAGCCATTATCCAACTCAATATTATTCCAGGCTGAGCCTGCTTCTCTCAGCCCCGGGAAGCCATGAGTCAAGAGAGAGCCGGAGAGCCAGCGCTGAGAGCCGGAGCCAGCGGCGCCCCCTTCTGCCGGGAGACCCTCGCCCGCCCGCCCGCCGGCTTCCTCTCGGAGGGTTTAGGCGCAGCGAGGCCCCTTGGAGCTCTCCTCCCTCCCAGTCGGCAGAAGCACTGCCGCCTGTGGCTGGGCCGAGGGGATGGCGTCAGCGTCGGGGTGCGGAGGCTGCCCGTGCCCGGCCAGGCGTCGGTGGCAGCGTCGGCGCTGCTGCAGCGGCTGCTCCTCCTGCGAGCAGTGAGTGGAGCGCAGCTGCAGCGGCGGCGGGGGGCGCGCGCACGCTAGGGGCGCAAGGCTGGCGGTGGCGGCGGGGAGCCCGGCGGAGGAAGGAATTTGTCCCTTCCCTCTGGACTCGCGCCCCCCCCAGATGTTGCGCCCGGTGCGGCCGGCACCCTGGCACCCCCCACGTTACGCCACTGACTTCTTCCGATCTTCTGTAAATCTCTGGTCCCGCAGGTTTCGAATCCTTCCTGTCATTTTGTCCAGTTCTGCATAGTCCATTAATTTCGTCTGCCATTCTTCTTTCATGGGAATTTCTTCTTGTTTCCATTTCATTGGGGTAAATCTCACTCCAGAGATAACAGAGCGCCTTTTCAGGATCATAAACCTGGAGTAGTTCAATTGGTAGAACACAAGGCCCTTAATTTCAAGATTTGGCCCTCACATCGGGTGAAAGATTCCTGAATTGCAAGGGGGTTGGACTAGATGACCACTGTGGGCCCTTCCAACTTTACAGTTCTATGAGTCTATGATAATCAGGCTGTCGGTGCAGCAAAGAGATCCTCCACTGTATATTTTGGGAGACACCCAGCGCTAGCGATGTTTTCCCAGGTAGTTTGGATGCTGGACACGCCTAACTAAGAGTGCGGATCTCCGAATGTGTCCGCCTGTAATCCGCTGGCTAAACACTTTGAGGACAAAGTTTATCAGATGCCGCCGTTGATTCAGATGCCGCCATTGTGGCAGCACCAGGCAAGGATTCCAAAAGCATGTTGAACTCAGTGCTGTGGGATCGGTTTCAGTGACTGCAGCCTGTACAGTGGTACCTCGGGTTACATACGCTTCAGGTTACAGACGCTTCAGGTTACAGACTCCTCTAACCCATAAATATTACCTCGGGTTAAGAACTTTGCTTCAGTATGAGAACAGAAATCGTGCCCGGGCGGCGTGGCAGCAGTGGGAGGCCGCATTAGCTAAAGTGGTGCTTCAGGTTAAGAACAGTTTCAGGTTAAGTACAGACCTCCGGAACAAATTAAATACTTAACCCAAGGTACCACTGTATGTCCCAACCTTCTGTTCATTGTTGTTGTTTAGTTGTTTAGTCGTGTCCAACTCTTCATGACCCCATGGACCAGAGCACGCCAGGCACTCCTGTCTTCCACTGCCTCCCGCAGTTTGGTCAGACTCATGTTTGTGGCTTCGAGAACACTGTCCCACCATCTCGTCCTCCATCGTCCCCTTTTCCTTGCACCCTCCATCTTTCCCAACGCCATGGTCTTTTTCAGGGAGTCTTCTCTTTTCATGAGGTGGCCAAAGTATTGGAGCGTCAGCTTCAGGATCTGTCCTTCCAGTGAGCACTCAGGGCTGATTTCCTTAAGAATGGATAGGTTTGATCTTCTTGCAGTCCATGGGACTCTCAAGAGTCTCCTCCAGCACCATAATTCAAAAGCATCAATTCTTTGGCGTTCAGCCTTCTTTATGGTCCAGCTCTCACTTCCATACATCACTACTGGGAAAACCATAGCTTGAACTATTTGGACCTTTGTTGGCAAGGTGATGTCTCTGCTTTTTAAGATGCTGTCTAGGTTTGTCATCGCTTTTCTCCCAAGAAGCAGGCGTCTCTTAATTTCGTGACTGCTGGCACCATCCTTGTTTATCCCACCTTGTTAAAGCTATCCAGACTGAACGGGTCAAGGGTAAACACACCTTTAAAGAGATGGTCCCGCTTCTTAGAAAGCCAATTCTGGACTCCAAACAGCTGTGCTGGCTGCCTGTCTGCTACCAAGCCAGGCTCACAGTTCTTGTATTAATTTACAAAGCCCTGAACAGCTTAAACCAGGGACCGCCTGAACTCTTATTTCCCACCTTGAACAGCGAGATCTGTAGAGGCATCGGTCCTTGTCTCCTGCATTGGTGAGGCTCATTTGACATGGAGTCCTGAATGTCAATTGCCCCACCCTCTGGAATAGAGATTTAGCACCTATGGGTGCCGGCACCTTGGGGCCCCAGTTAGCCATGCACCCACAAAATTCCCCACAAAGGGGCTGTGCACCCACAAATTTCGACGCCAGGGCCATGCACACTGCCTGGCACCCACACCCCAGGGCACCCAGACACTTTCTATTTTAACCTTTGAACATTTGATGAAAGCCTTTCTCTTTTTTTCCAATTACATTTTGTTAAGTTCCAACATTCTTAACATGTACAGTGGTACCTCGGGTTAAGTACTTAATTCGTTCTGGAGGTCCGTTCTTAACCTGAAACTGTTCTTAACCTGAAGCACCACTTTAGCTAATGGGGCCTCCCGCTGCCTCCGCACCGCCGGAACACAATTTCTATTCTCATCCTGAAGCAAAGTTCTTAACCCAAGGTACTATTTCTGAGTTAGCAGAGTCTGTAACCTGAAGCGTATGTAACCCGAGGTACCACTGTACAATCAAAACACAACTTTGTCTTTCATTTCATTTTTATCTACTTCCCACCCCGTTTTCCATGGACTTGTTGTTTCTCCCTTTCTGCTGCCCCCTGTCTTCTATCTATTAAACCATAACCACAGTATTATAATCTAATTACTTCTGTCGCTCCTAACTCAGATCCCGCTCACAAATTTGCTGAAAACCTTTCTATGCTGCCAGGTTCCTGCGGACAACAAAAAAAAAACATATTCTGTAATGGGTGATCTGTGATTTCAAATTTTTACGTGGGTTGTGTTTTTTTGTGTTTTTTTTTGTCCGTGTGCAAACCGCTTTGATATTTTTTAAAGAAATTGCAGCACGGAAGTATTTTACAAATGAATCAATAAAAGGGTTTGACTGTTTGTTGTTCTGAGAATTGTAAGCTACCAGTGAAGAGCAGTGGATCATTTTATTACGAAATAGAATGATAAAATTGTAAAGTTGGAAGGGACTGTGTGGGTCACCTAGTCCAACCCTCTGCAATGTAGAAATATTTTGCCCAACATGGGGCTCGAATTCACAGCCCTGAGTCTGAGAGTCTGACGCTCTATAGACTGAGCTAAGAACTCAGGTTTGGTTGATTTCAAGTGTCCTGTCCAGGCTATTCCAAAGCTGAAGCCTAGCTGTGAATTGCTAGAGGTGACATTGGCCTTCTCTAGGGCTGTTTACCATTACTGGGATTTTAAAGGCAGACTTGATGTCTGGGGGAAATTTCAGAAAAGCAGTGCTTTGTCCTGGATCTTAGGTAAGCCAGTTTTAAAATTGTGGTTCTTTTGGCATTTGGGGTGTGTTTCTTAACAAAAGCTCAATGACTTTCGGGGCATCCTGGTTTTACTTTTTGAACTATGGTAACCCCATCTTCTCCAAATTAGGATCTGACTGCAATGCTTGCCTTTCAAATATGTCTTTGTTTTCCTGCAGTGACCACACCTGAAGGACAAAGGGAGCCCTTTCCCAGGTGAGGGGCGTGTCAAGGACTG
The DNA here is from genome assembly GCF_964188305.1 of Podarcis bocagei. Taxonomy (NCBI): domain Eukaryota; kingdom Metazoa; phylum Chordata; class Lepidosauria; order Squamata; family Lacertidae; genus Podarcis; species Podarcis bocagei. The sequence continues at coordinate 6,915,690 of NC_138129.1, read as the reverse complement.
TCTAACCTGAGAATGGTGAAACGTGAAGGTCAATCTCAGGTCCGTCAGCCCATGAGACGCTTCCTCCAGAGCTCTGGAGGCAGCTGGGACCAGCAAGCATCAGTCGGGTGGCCATTCTTGTCTTCTGACACCAGGTGAGATCCCTTTAAGCAGGTGTGAGCGAGACAGAGAGAGAACTTTCCCCCTTGACTTCAGTGGTGGTAGGAGCTGCCATGTCCTCATGGCCTAGTGGTGTCCAAACTTTTTTTAAAGACAGCCAGATTTGATGAAGTGAAGGGCCGTGAGGGCCGACCAAAGTTGTTGACTTTTTTAGCATTGAAGTTATTGTAAGGTTAACAAACGTCCCCATTTTCTGGGGACAGTCCCCGGATTTACAAATCAGTCCCCTAAACGACTAAACAACAACAACAACCCCTGACAAAATCCATCTATTTTGTATGAAGTTGAAAAGTCTCCCCGGATTCATTGAAAAAGTCTGGTAACCTTAAGTTATTGACCTTTTTTTATGATTTTACCCCAAAGTTGTTGAGGTTTTTTTTTAGGATTTTACCCCAGGGAATAAACTGCCATAGTGGCCAGATTAAACTGACCGACTGGCCAAATTAAGCCCCCAAGACAGACTTTGGACATGCCTGAAGCAGGAACTCTTTTAGGACTTGAATTCTTTCCTTTTTTTAAGCTGTTCTGAGAACCTTTCTTGGCTTAAGGGCAGAAAATCAACGCTGTCAATAATTATATAAATGATTTAAGCATGGTTCCATTGTTGAGATATGAGCCCCTAGCACAAATTCCTTTTTAGTTTTCTTCCCTCCAACTTTCAGGGCCAAAGTATAAAGGGTGCTTATTGCACAATGTTATGGGAAAGCGTTGGCTTTTACCTGTGAACAGCATGGGCATGGGAAGAGCCAGGATTTTTGAGGGGGGGGGGCAGTCAAAGTTGTTGATCCACATTGCGAGGAGCAAATTTACATAGCAGGGGGAGGGGGAGGCATCTGCTGGGTGGGGAGGAACCTCAATTAATTGAGTACTTTCTTTTTTTAATTTTATATTATGCTTTTCAGGTGTATACATTTCACAAATTTTATAACCATTTTAACATTGCAAAACTTGGACTTCCTTCTCCCTCTTTCTGCGGTTCCTTAAATTTATTTTTAATATCTTTTGCATATCCAAATTAACTTAATTTGCTCATTTATTCATCTACTTTAAATATATACTGCAGGCTATTACAATAATCCTGCTAATGTTTTTAAGACGTTTAAAATTTATCTGGAAATATTCAATAAACCATTTCCTAATTAACTGAGTACTTTCAATGAATGAATGAATGAATGAATGAATGAATGAATGAATTTATTAATACGGTCACAGACCAGCCGCAACACACACAATATCGCAGATCATAAAAAAAAAATCAGAAATACAAAGGACAATATGAATATAACAAGGATTTAAATATAAAAATTAAAATTAATTATTAGCGTGCTCCCTGTAGTTAACATTTAGGGGTTTGGTCATTATGGGATACCACTTGCTTCCTGCGATTGATTGCAGACACACAGAATTTGGCTACATTTAATGTAGTCTTGGGATTCTTGTACTCTAGCAGTAGTTTTTAACTATGGTGTTCCGATACTTTCCTGGACTTTTGCAAAACAGGTGTAATAAAAGTCAAACTTATATCCTCATAAAGACGGCAACGTAATAGTACGTGTGGAGCAGTTTCAACTTCAACGAGCCACAAGGGCAGAAAATCATACTTTCAATTATTTTCAATCATTTTTGTGGATGGGGGGGGTCAGCTGCCCCACCTGAGCATCACCCATGAGCATGGGGAGGTCCTATGCTGGTTGGGACCCCAAGATGCAAATTTCAGGCGTTCCGAACCGGATTGGAACCACAGTGGGATGTGAAGTGCTAAACCCCCTTGCTTCCCCCAACCTGGGGGCCGTTCTGAATCAGAGGCCCTGTGCTGCTAATTTATGTGATGGGGGGTGTCAAGGGGGCTCCCCAACTGAAGGAATGCACAGGGAAGAAAGTTAACTCTTTATTGTCAAAGCGGGCAGTTGTTTCTACAGCTCTTAATACCCATGTGCACCAGTCTAGCATCTAGGCAGCTATTCCCAGGTCCATGTTCATAATAATAATAATAATAATAATAATAATAATAAATTTTTATACCCCACCCTCCCTGGCCAGGGCGACTAACACCAATAAAATAAAATCACAGTAAAAACATAATAGGGGGAAAAGAGAGGGAGGCGGGGAAAGCCAATTTAAAATACAGGTTAAAATGCCATTTAAAATGCAGCCTCATTTTAAAATAGCTGATAAATCAAGACCATAAGGGGAGGGAAACATAAGGGTCAGACTGAGTCCAAACCAAAGGCCAGGCGGAACAGCTCTGTCTTGCAGGCCCTGCGGAAAGATGTCAAGTCCTGCAGGGCCCTAGTCTCTCGTGACAGAGCATTCCACCACGTTGGGGCCAGTGCTGAAAAGGCCCTGGCCCTAGGTGAGACCAATCTAACCTCCTTGAGGTTCGGGGACCTCCAAAGTGTTGTTATTTGTGGACCTTAAGGTCCTCCGCAGGGCATACCAGGAGAGGCGGTCCCGTAGGTACGTGGGTCCTAAGCCACTGTTCAATGGAGCAGTTGCAGCAGCAGTAGGGACCACCACCTCCTCCATCAGTTTATATACCTTCCCCTAACAGGCTGCACACATGCAGCCAGAGACTATGCCCATGTGGAAGTTTCCTCTGCTCATCCCTCATCAACCCCTTCCTGGTTCTTGTGGGATGTAATCCACCGGGAGCAGTCAAATACAACACTCCTTGTTTTCCTAAAGTGGACATGCGAGGGAATGTTTGGTCCAGCCAGTTGAAACTTCCTGTTCCTCCTGGGCTGGAGCATCCTTCCTTTTGCATGTGATAGAAAGTGGGCATGACCTAACCTGTCCAGGTAACAAAAGGTAGAGTCACGCAGCACCCTCCCCTCTTTTTCACTTCCTTTTTCGTTTGACCAGCTTTTAGCAGAAGCACTGGGATTATCCCCCCATATGGGGTAGACCCATATGCACATATTTGTAATGAAGTCCGCCTTCAGGGATCCAACTGTGAACTGATGTAATTAAACTTCTTTTATTGACTTATGAATAAGATTGTGGTGTGTTTATCTTTTAAGAGGGCTTCAAGGGAACTTACCAGGCATGTACAATTCAATCTGAGACAGACTGAATTGTATAACAGTGAGAGGCTCACACGAGCCTGCAACCAGTGGTCTGCTGTGCATGTAAAAGGGGAATGTAAAAGGGGAATGTAAACTCTGCTAAGCAAAGGCACTTGCCAGCGCAAGTTAGGAAGGATATTAATGAACAATATATCCTCTTCTGCCACCCTGAAGATTCCCACAGTTCTGGGAGACAGTGGGGCAGGAGAGGGTGGCAAAACACCTGGCCCTTGGCTGACCTCACCTGCCTCTTCCTCCAGCTCTGAAGCTTCTCCTGCCTATGACTCTTGCCTCCTGACTGGTAAATGTAAAGGGACCCCTGACCATTAGGTCCAGTCGACTCCAGACCGACTCTGGGGTTGCGGCGCTCATCTCGCTTTATTGGCCAAAGGAGCCGGTGTACAGCTTCCGGGTCATGTGACCGGCATGACTAAGCCACTTCTGGTGAACCAGAGCAGCGCACGGGAATGCCGTTTACGTTCCCGCTGGAGTGGTACCTATTTATCTGCTTGCACTTTGACGTGCTTTCGAACTGCTAGGTTGGCAGGAGCAGGGACCAAGCAACGGGAGCTCACCCCGTCGTGGGGATTCGAACTGCCGACCTTCTGATCGGCAAGTCCTAGGCTCCTGACTGGTATGGGTCCCCTCAAATCACTGGCCCCCTCTCCCAAGTCAGAATCCAACCCATTTCCCCACCCCCACCCCTGTGCACCCTTGGGGCGGGGAGAGCTTGTGATATAAAAAAGCACTTGTGGGCAATATGCTAGCACGCATGTATGCCTTTAAGCATAGGGCATTTGGTGGGGTGGGGTGGGGTTACAAAAAAGTGGATGTGTTTCACGAGGTTGGAAGAGCATGTTAATGCAACTTCAGTCAATCCTGATTTTTCTGGTATGCACTTGAACCCCTCTTGCAAAATACTGACAGTCTGGAGGCGACCAGTCTTGAATACGATAATATACTTTAATAATATTTAATGCATCCTTTCATTACTTAAGTGGAGCAATTACACTTTCACATTCTCCTCTTCCGATAAGTCCATCAAGTTGGCAGTCTAATTCCGCCCCTGTCCAGGGGGGGGGGGAGGTTGCGGCATGGGTGAAGACCCCACAAAACAACAGGCTAGGCGGCAAACTCATGTCTGGACTGTACCAATTCGGGTTTCTGGCATGGAAACGCACGATTCCAAACATGTCGGGAAGAAAGGTGGCCGGGAAAAGGCCCTGCCACGCCAACTGGGCATGGATTTCAGAAATCTTTTTGCAAAAAGGGATGAGTAAATCAAATATAAATGCATCCAAAAGAGACTGTGCCAGATACTCTATGGGTTTCATAGAATCATATGGGACCCCAAGGATCATCTAGTCCAGCCCTCTGCAACGCAGAAATCCCAACTCAAGCATCCATGACAGATGGTCATCCAACCTCTGCTGAAAAACCTCCGAGGTAGGAGAGTCCACCACCTCCCAAGGGAGACTGTTCCACTGTCCAACAGCTCATCATCATCATCATTATTGTTATTATTATTGTTATTATTATTATTATTTATTTGTACCCCGCCCATCTGGCTGGGTTTTCCCAGCCACTCTCGGCAGCTTCCAACAAACATTAAAAATACATTAAAATGTCACACATTAAAAACTTCCCTGAACAGGGCTGCCTTCAGATGTCTTCTAAATGTCAGGTAGTTGTTTATCTCTTTGACATCAGGTAGTTGTCAGGTAGTTGTTTATCTCTTTGACATCTGGTGGGAGGGTGTTCCACAGGGCGGGCGCCACCACCAAGAAGGCCTGGTTCCCTGTAGCTTTGCTTCTCGCAATGAGGGAACCACCAGAAGGCCCTCAGAGCTGGACCTCAGCGTCCGGGCAGAAAGATGGGAGTGGAGACATTCCTTCAGGTATACTGGGCCGAGGCCGTTTAGGGCTTTTAATGTCAGAAAGTTCTCCCTGGAGTTTAGTTGGAATCTCCTTTCTTATAACTTGAAGCCATTGATTCGAGTTCTGTCCTCTGGAGCAGGAGAAAACGAGCTTGATCCATCTTCCATGAGGCGATGGCAATCCTCTCAGTCTCCTTTTTTTCCAGGCTTAACAGGGATGCGGGTGGTGCTGTGGGTTAAACCACAGAGCCTAGGACTTGCCGATCAGAAGGTCGTCGGTTCGAATCCCCGCGACGGGGTGAGCTCCCGTTGCTCGGTCCCTGCTCCTGCCAACCTAGCAGTTTGAAAGCATGTCAAAGTGCAAGTAGATAAATAGGTACCGCTCCAGCGGGAAGGTAAACAGCGTTTCTGTGCGCTGCTCTGGTTCACCAGAAGAGGCTTAGTCATGCTGGCCACATGACCCGGACGCTGTACGCCGGCTCCCTCGGCCAATAAAGCGAGATGAGCGCCGCAACCCCAGAGTCAGCCACGACTGGACCTAATGTTCAGGAGTCCCTTTACCTTTAACATGCCCAGCTCCTTCAACCATTCATCATAAGTCTTGGTTTCCAGACCCTTCCTCTGCACACATTTCCCCTTGTACCTTGTGATACAGGGAAGAAGGCTGGCCCAGCCGCTCCCTCGTTGGGAATATATAAAATCCAGCTGTTTCACAGGTCTGACCTGCTGCCACTTTGCAAGGGGTGAAAAAGAATTGAAGAGACGAAATCTTGTTTCCATTCCTCTCCCGCTGCCCGGGGCCTCCCCAGGCATAAAACTCCAACTGCCCAAAGTAAACAGACACGCTTCTCTTTTAAGAGACATGCTTAGACAAGTATGATTCAGCTTCACGGTCCCCAGATCAGCGTAGATCAGGTGGGTCCAGTCAGGATACCTTGCAGCGTGACAGCTTTAATTGCCAGTCTCTGTGACCTCTGGGAGACCCGCCTACCGCATGTGCTTGCAGGAAAAGCCTAGGTGAGTCAACAAGGGGAGGCAACGATTTCCTTGAGTGAGTCTGGAGGTTCATTTCTCAGCTTGGTGCCATTCGAAAAGCTTCCTAAACGCTCCGCAATGTCTCCTCCATTCATTAAAATGTGACAAGTGGCATGCTTAAGTACACACAAGTCTATAATTAATCCCTAGGTGATCCTCCTATTGTTGTGTCGGGAGCAACAAATGCATCATTCACAAAAGATGGAAGGGGGGTGGGGAGGCGGACCGGCAGTGAAAGTTCCCAAGTGGAAGCTTTGCCATATTATCACCGTCACAAGCCGGCGCATCTCGGTGCTTGCCAGAAGTTCTGAGATGACTGCCAGGAGCGATCCATCTCGGCACCGCTCTTTGATGACCTTTCGTTGCTGCAAAACGACCCATCTTGTTTTGGCAGACATTGCTACATGCATCTGCATGATGATGTGTTTTTATCTGTCTGTTTGGTTTTATTGTTTTATGCAGTGGTACCTTGGGTTACACACGCTTCAGGTTACAGACACCTCAGGTTACAGATGCTTCAGGTTACAGATGCTTCAGGTTACAGACACTTCAGGTTACAGATGCTTCAGGTTACAGATGCTTCAGGTTACAGACACTTCAGGTTACAGACGCTTCAGGTTACAGACACTTCAGGTTACAGATGCTTCAGGTTACAGATGCTTCAGGTTACAGACTCCGCTAACCCAGAAATAGTACCTCGGGTTAAGAACTTTGCTTCAGCATGAGAAGAGAAATTCGTGTACCGGCACCAGGAGGCCCCATTAGCTAAAGTGGTACCTCAGGTTAAGAACAGCTTCAGGTTAAGAACGGACCTCCAGAATGAATTAAGTTCTTAACCCAAGGTACCACTGTATTTATATTCCACACATCTTACTGGGTTGCCTCGGCCACTCTGGGCAGCTTCCAACATGTATAAAAACAGAACAGTAAACTTTTTTTAAAAAAAACTTCCCTATAAGTTTCAGGTTAAGAATGGACCTCCAGAACAAATTAAGTTCTTAGCCCGAGATACCACTGTACTTTGCTTCCCACCCTCCACAAATTTACTGGGTGCCCTTTTTAGAATTTATAGGAACCCAAAGATCAGGGATCATGTCAGTGGCCTATGCAGCCGAGGATCAGGGCTAGCTGCAACAGTGGGGGTCCCCACACATAAAGTGTGTTCACATTACTTGGAGCACAGTGGACGTGTGTGTGTGTGTGTGTGTGTGTGTGTGTGTGTGTGTGTGTGTGTGTCCCCTCCCAAGGACCACCTGCTTTCAGAATTCCCTGATAACATTGAGGAACACTGGAGCCTGTGAACAAACTATTGGATACCAAACCAAGAAACACCGGGACTGGTTTGATGAGAATGACTGTGAGATTGAACGCATGATTGACATGAAAAGGAAGGCCTTTCAGATCTGGAAAATAATAATAATAAATAATAATAAATTTTATTTATACCCCGCCCTCCCCAGCCAAGACCGGACTCAGGGCGGCTAACACCAGATATAAAACAATTGATTAAGATACAACTTAAAAACAAGATTAAAATACAACATTAAAATGCAGCCTCATTTCAATAGAAATTCAAATCAGAAACTTTTTGGGGGTGAAAACGGCAAAGAGATAGAAACTGTGCCACTAAGGAAAAAACCTATGCCAACTCTAAGGCCGAGGTTCAAAGAAGAACCAGAGAACTAAAAACACCTGGTGGATAAAAATAGCTCAAGGGATCCAGCACTTAGCCGACACTCATGGTGCACAGAGTTTCTTTAAAGCCACAAAGACCATCTATGGGCCAATAAATTGTGGCATATTCCCCCTACACTCAGCAGACGATATCACACTTCTAAAAGATAAAGAAGCTATTGCACTGCACTGGAAAGAACATTACCAACATCTCCTTAACCGCAACTCCCCTGTAGCTGCTGAGGTCCTCTCATAAATTCCGCAAAACCAAGTTAGAGATGAGCTTGCAGTCTCTCCAAATCTGGGAGAGTTGTGTACAACTGTTAACCAAATGAAAAACAACAAAGCCAGCGGACCTGATGTGATACCTGCCAAAATCTTCAAAGTGGGCGGAATTGAACTTACACAACAACTTCTCAAGCTCATCGAAAAAATATGGGAAAGAGAAGAGATCCCAGCAGACTTTAGGGATGCCAAAATTATCAATCTCTTTTAAAAAGGTGAAAGAACTGATTGTGGAAACTATTGAGGCATCTCTCTATTAGCTGCAGCTGGCAAAATTCTGGCAAGGATCTTAGCAAACCGTCTCTTAACAATATCCGAGGTGACCCTTCCTGAATCCCAAAATGGTTTTTGGCCTTCCAGGGGGACAGTGGACATGATTTTCACTGCTCGACAGCTTCAGGAAAAATGCAGAGAGCAAAACCAACCCCTGTATATGGCGTTTGTCGACCTGACTAAGGCTTTTGACACTGTAAATCGTAATGCCCTGTGAATCGTCCTTCTGAAAATTGGCTGCCCAGATGAATTTGTGAACATCATCTGGCTCCTCTATGATAATATGACAGCAACAATCGCAGATAACAATGGCTCTCAAAGTGAACCATTCACAGTGGGATCAGGTGTTAAACAGGGTTGTGTTATTGCTCCATCTGTATTCATTATTTTCATTGCCATGATCCTACAATTTGTCAGAGGGAAACTCCCCACTGGAGTAGAAATCATATATCGAACAGATGGAAAACTCTTCTATCTGAGCCGGCTGAAAGCAAAGAGTAAGGTTACTGTAACTTCCATCAGTAGATAATAACGTAGTGTGTGCACGCTCAGAGGATGACCTCCAAACCATCCTAAATATCTTTGCAGAAGCTTACAAAAAGCTTGGCCTATCACTCAACATCCAAAAAACCAAAGTGCTGCACCAACAAGTACAAAATAACCCCTCTGCAGTGCCACAAACTGAACTCAATGGTGTAACGTTGGAAAATGTTGATCACTTCTCCTACCTAGGCAGTTATCTTTCCACAAGGGCCAACATTGATGGCGAAATCCAGCATTGCCTGAGCTCTGCAAGTGCGGCTTTCTCCCGACTGAAGTGCAGAGTGTTTGAGGACTTGGACTGGGACATTCGCAGGGAAACCAAAATGCTTGTTTATTGTACTACCAACCTTACTATATGCTTGTGAAACATGGACTACTTATAAATGCCATCTCCAACTCCTTGAAAGATTCCATCAACGGTGTCTCCAAATTTTTTTACACATCACTTGGGAAGACAGGCAAACTAATATCAGTGTACTGGAAGAAGCAAAGATCACCAGTGTTGAAGCAATGATTCTTCAACACCAACTTTGTTGGACTGGTCATGTTGTGCGGATGCCTGATTAATATCTTCCAAAGCAACTACTCTATTCTGAACTTAAAAATGGAAAGCGTAATGCTGGTGGTCAACAAAAGAGGTTCAAAGACTGTCTCAAGGTAAATCTTTAAAAATGTAGTATAAACACTGGCAACTGGGAAACACTGGCCTGCGAGCGCTCCAGTTGGAGAACAGCCTTTACCAAAGGTGTCATAGGCTTTGAAGACACTCGAACTCAGGACGCAAGGGAGAAACGTGCTAAGAGGAAGGCACGCTTGGCAAATCCACACCGTGATCAACTCCCACTCAGGAACCTATGTCCCAACTGTGGAAGGACGTGTGGATCCAGAATTGGCCTCCACAGTCACTTCCGGGCTCATTGTTGAAACCGTGTTTATGGAAGACAATCTTACTTGGCTATGAGTGATCGCCAAAGAAGAAGAATGCACTTCACAGCCCTTCGCCCTCCAGGCTGTTCACATCAGCACAGCTTCATTAGTGTCAAATTAGTTGCTCTTTGTGTACACACCAGGGAGCACTGATGGGGCCCCAATATCTTTACTCCCATGCAATGGTCTTCAAACCTTGACTAGAGCTGAATTATAGTAACGGCTTAAGGACTCCAGTCAGTGTGGAGCTGGTTTGAGAAAAAACACCATGCAGACGACAGTATTTTACAACAAAGTGCAGGATGCATAGGCCTTTCTGATAATAACGTGTGAACGTGGATTAAAAGCCCAGCGCTGGGCGTGCACAGTGAGCAGTATTTTTGAATGCAGCCAGAGACACCCTCGCTTGCAGCCATTGATGACCCTCTGCTCCATGAATTTCTCCAATCCTCTTTTAAAGCTATCTAGTTTGGCGACCAGCACAGTCTCCTGTGGAAGAGAGTTCCATAGGTTAACTGTGTGAAGAAGCACTTTCTTTGCCCTGCCCTGAATTGTATTGTTAGTTGCCTTGGACATCCTTAAACGGGAAGGCAGGATATACATTTACTAAAATAAAAATAAGTACGCAAACCCTGGCAGTTTCTAGCAACGGCCGTGCTGCCTCTGACAGCGGAGGGAGAACATAGCCATTGTGGCTAGTAGCCACTGATAGCCCCCTCCTCCATGAATCCATCTTTCAAAGCCATCAAGGTTAGTCGTCCTCACAGCCTCCTGTGGAAGTGAGTTCCACAGTTTAACCACATGCAGAGTGGAGAAGTACTTTCTTTTTATCTTTGCGTGGTGAGTTCTTGCCCCACCCCCAGTGGAAATCATGACACAATTATTAAGCTTAATGGGCTAAATAAGGCCACAACTTTATTGGTTACAGGTGATGAGCGGTACTGGCTTAGGCATTGGTCCTAACTGACTATATCCAGCTTCAGCCTGTCCGCTTGAAGTCCAGGAAGGGTTAACCTCCAGTAGGGGGAGTCCTGCTGATGCACATCAACTAGGAACTCTCCCGGGGTCACCACTTGGGGGAGTGCCTTAGGCCCTCACCTCCATAGGCTTCGGACAGGGCAACGCCCCCCGGAATCCTTTACCGGACTACCCTTCAATACATGGGGCAGGTGATGGCGCTACCTCCCCTCTTCCATATACAGAACAATACCAATGCCTAATCGCCAGTACCCAGAAAGTTGTGACGATTTGCTACGAGGTAGGCGAAAACCAAGTGGCTGGTGCCAAGTGGAAAAATTCCTACCAGGCCCCTAAACGGCGACCAACCAAAGTCCATAGCAAGGTCAAGGAACGAAAACCCTATAGGGCGGGAGGGTGGGAAAAACAGGAACAGCTGGCAGGCGGCAAAGAGGGAGATCCCCGGCCGCATCCTGCTTTAAATAAGGCAGGCCACGCCCCCAGAGCCAGCCGATTGGCTGGCCAGGAGGTGCCGCGGCCGGGAATCCCCCCAATCACGTGGGGGCTGGGTTCCAGCCACTGCGCGTGTGATGGGGCCGTGAAGCCTGCAATTCCACCTCCTCCAAAGGGCGGAAGTGGCTTTCCTGAATCTTCCAGCATTCAGCTTCATTGGGTGTCTGTGAGTTCTAGTGTTATGGAAAAAACAACAACGTTAAATCATAAAGCCATAGAATCATAAAGTTGGAAGGGACCCTGAGGGTCATCTAGTCCAACCCCCTGTGACGCAGGAATCGCAGCTAAAGAACCCATGCCAGGTGGCCACCCAAACTTTGCTTAAAAACCTCCAAGGAAGGAGAGCCCACCGCTTTCCGTTCCACCGGCAAACACCGTCAAACTCCAGAAAGTCCTTCTTAAAGTTTAGCTGGAATTCTCATTTCTAAATAAAGGGCAGCGAGTTGATGATGCAGAGCAGTGAATGGGGCTCAAGGTTTCTGCTTTCGCTGGCAGAGCCATGTTCTTTCAAGATGTCACTGTGCCCTGCAAAAATGCATTGTCCTCTGCAAACGAACTGCATTCCCCACCTGGGTCCCTGGCTCTGCGATGCGCTATGCTAGGCACTCGAAACCTGGTCTTCTTCGCACAGAGACACCAGCCGGCATTCAGGCCTGTAATGGGGAAGAGGCTCAGGCGAGGGATGACTCGCTGCTCAGGGTCTTTGTGACTCAGACTCTGAAGAGATTGGAGAAGATTCTCTGCAGTTTTTTCGACCCAGAGTTTCTGAGACGCCCCAAGAGAATGGAAATGCCGGAAGGGGGTTTCCTAAAATAGACTTGGTGCGTTGTAGCTGCGCAAATCAAATCAAAACACCCACCTCCAGGTTACAGCTGGTTCCATCAAAGACATTTCCCACATAAAAGGCTTCTGAAATTCTTTTGAGACAGGAAGCTGCACCATTATCCACAAACCCAGGCATCCCCAACCCGGTGCCCCCGTCAGATGTTTGGGACTAAACTCCCAGCAGCCAAGGCTGCAGCTGGTCCGAATTGTACCCCAAAACATCTGGAGAGTAGCAGGTTGGGGGGGTGTTATGTACTGAGTTGAATAGGATCCAAAAGGCAGCAGTCTGATTGGTCCTAGAACAATAGGATTCAGAATGCAGCAGTCTGATTGGTCCACAGGAGCCACCCAATCCAGCTCCCAGTGGAAGTGAATCTGCAACCTGATTGGCCTACACGTGAATCCTGGAATTAGCCAATCACAGGGGGCCCATTGTGTAAATAATGTATATAAAGCAGACATTCTGGGGGAACTTCCATTCCTCCTCACCACTATGAGCTGAATAAAGAGCATGAAATCCACTCTTGACTCCGAGTAGATTTCAGGGTGGGTGGTGTAGCCACCTTTTGAGGAAACAAAGCATGTTCTTGGGCTGCTTCTAGGCTGTTGCTCTTTTCCAGGTGAGATTCAGCTTCCTAGTGGCCAATTCAGGCTGTGCAATTAAAGTGGATTTGGGGAAAACTTCCACAACTTTTTGTGGCATTGGAAGGGATGTAAAAACGCTCTGGAAAGCGCTGGACTTGATGTCATGTAACCTCCCACAAACAAATCGGAATAGGAGCTCAGTGAAAAGTCGACATCCTATAATGTCCCACTAAGTTTTTTGGGCAGAGCAAACTAAGCATTGGGGGGGGGGGGATTCCGAAAGTGAAGTGGTTTGTTTGTCCCAGTGGGCGAGGGGGTGGTGATGACCAAGCAAGACCTGATAGGTAATAATCCACTTGGAAAAGATTTGTTTTAGATGCACCAGCAGGAGACCAGTAGATGCATTTCTGTTTATCAAAGATATAAGCTTAATAATAGTACCCAAGGGAAATCAACAGCAGATTACGCAGAGATAAATCTTGGGGAGTGAAAAGTCTAATAAACAATAAAATGCTTATTACATGAAAGGATTAAAATATGTCAGGTTAAAATTAATGATTTAACCACTGATGAATCCTACCCTGACCCACGTAAACACCTCCAAGGCTACAAATCCAGAGTGGAATTCTAGGAAACAGGCTCCTACGGTCTTAGATGCATGTTACTAGGGTGGCGCTGTGGGTGGGTGGGGCTGTGGGTCAAACCACAGAGCCTAGGACTTGCCGATCAGAAGGTCGGCGGTTCGAATCCCCGCAACAGGGTGAGCTCCTGTTGCTCAGTCCCTGCTCCTTCCAACCTAGCAGTTTGAAAGCATGAAGTGCAGGTAGATAAATAGGTACCACTCCTGCAGGAAGGTAAACTGCGTTTCCATGCGCTGCTCCAGTTCGCCAGAAGCGGCTTAGTCATCTGGCCACACGACCCGGAAGCTGTACACTGGTTCCCTCGGCCAATAAAGCGAGATGAGCGCCACAACCCCAGAGTCGGCCATGGCTGGACCTAATGGTCAGGGGTCCCTTTACCTTTACTAGGGCAGCTGACCTTGGACAGCTGCTTCCCACATCGCTTCTGGTGGTACTAGTAGCTTCGAGAACACTGCCCAACCATCTCGTCCTCTGTCGTCCCCTTCTCTTTGTGCCCTCCATCTTTTCCAACATCAGGGTATTTTCCAGGGAGTCTTCTCTTCTCACGAGGTGGCCAAAGTATTGGAGCCTCAGCTTCAGGATCTGTCCTTCCAGTGACCACTCAGGGCTGATTTCCTTAAGAATGGAGAGGTTTGATCTTCTTGCAGTCCATGGGACTCTCAAGAGTCTCCTCCAGCACCATAATTCAAAAGCATCAATTCTTTGGCGATCAGCCTTCTTTATGTTCCAGCTCTTACTTCCATACATCACTACTGGGAAAACCATAACTTTAACTACAGTATATAGACCTTTGTCAGCAAGGTGATGTCTCTGCTTTTTAAGATGCTGTCTAGGTTTGTCATCGCTTTTCTCCCAATAAGCAGGTGTCTTTTAATTTTGTGGCTGCTGTCACCATCTGCAGTGATCATGGAGCCCAAGAAAGTAAAATATCTCACTGCCTCCATTTCTTCCCCTTCTATTTGCCAGGAGGTGATGGGACCAGTGACCATGATCTTCGTTTTTTTGATGTTGAGCTTCAGACCATATTTTGCGCTCTCCTCTTTCACCCTCATTAAAAGGTTCTTTAATTCCTCCTCACTTTCTGCCATCAAGGTTGTGTCATCTGCATATCTGAGGTTGTTGATATTTCTTCCGGCAATCTTAATTCCAGCTTGGGATTCATCCAGCTCAGCCTTTCACAGGTACCTCTGCAAATTGATCTTTTATTCCCTGTTATTCACAGTTTCCTGATACTGCTTGAATACAAAGCCATTCACATATCCAAGTGGAAAACTCATCTGTGCTGCAAGCATGTCTCAATTTTCCTACATCCTTGGCCTCTCTAGTGACAAAGGGACTTGGAGGGCTGAGACATGCCCCCTTCCAGACAGCTGCTGCCTGTCCAGTCACGGTTGGCCATAGTTGGCTAGAATCAGAGATAGCTGTGTCAGGAGTTCAGCCTACAGTTGAGTAGGACCCTGGCAGAGACACATGCCTGACTGGCATGTTCTCTCCCTCCTGGTCTTTTGTTCAGGAGCTTCAAAAGCTTTCTTCAGCTCTAACATCACAGTGACCGATGCCAACAGACACCGGCACACTTAGGGATCTGCAGAGTTTACACATTTCACACGACAGACCTCAGCAACTCAGCATTTTGGCTAATCTACTTTATTTACACATAAACACACACAGAGCACTGCAACATGGCTCCCTCTCTCTCTAGCATCAGACAGCAAAGAGAAAAAGAACAAAGGACAATAGTCCCACTTCACGGAACACAGGAACAGAAACATCGTGTTTCCATCACTTCCCACTCTGTGGAGTCAAAACATACACCATCATGGGATATACAAAAATCCCATGACTGCAATCATGGAGCAGGAATTCTAACAAGCTGAACATGGTGCCCTCCAGATGTCAGTAGAGTCCAGCTCCCAACAGCCCCAGCCAGCAGATCCAATGGTCAGAAATGACAGCAGTGGTCATCCAACAGTATCTGCAGCTTTAGGTACCACTGGGGTAGATCACCCAAAGGGCAGACTCAGAATGAGGCAGCATTGCATGCCCACATCTCTATAGACTTCAGTTCTGGAGCCCCAAAGTCAGTTCCTCTCGGGGTAAAATGCCTTCAGCTGAAGCTGTATTTGGATTTGGGGCAGGGTGGGTCGAATAATGCAAGCTGCCATTTTGCAAAGCCCACAGCTTTGCACACTTTTGTGATAGGTGGTCCATGGATCCGGAATGCTTAGGCACTTCTTTCGGCTCTCTGTTTCTGATGGTGCATCCTTAACCTAAGACAAGCACACTGCAACATGGAGAGGCCCGGTTAATGAAGACTCCAGGAGGCAGCATGGGTATCTCTGGGTACCAGTCACTGGCAAACAATGGCAGGGAGTGGCATGATCCTCATGTGCTGCTTATGTGTCAGTTCTTACCAATGTTGTTTATTCAATATTCACAGAGAGAGGCTTAGAAATGCAGTGTTGCTCTGAGTAGCTCTCCACCCACCTTCTCTCCCACTTCCTCATTCGTCAACAGTACCACCCACCTTACAGTTGCCATTTAGGGCCATCAGTCTCCGAGCCCTTTGCTCTCCTACTTTCAGCGCTTGCCAGGTTCTACGAGAGGGGGGTCTGGAATGCTTTCTAGTGATAGCATTCCATGGTTCCAGTTACAGATAGGTAGCCGTGTTGGTCTGCCATAGTCAAAATAAAAAAATTCCTTCCAGTAGCACCTTAAAGACCAACTAAGTTAGTTCTTGGTATGAGCTTTCGTGTGCATGCACACTTCTTCAGATACACTGAAACAGAATGCAGGCTCCATGGCTTCAGCGATAGCAACGCGAAGCCTCTGAAGCGCAGTGGGAGCGCTCCCGCCATGCTCCGGAGGGTTTGCATTGCTTTCGCTGAAGCCTGGAGAGCGAGAGGGGTTGGTGCGCACCGATCCCTCTCACTCTCCTGGCTTGGCTTCGCTGGAGAGGTGCTGCGCAGCTTTCCCTCTCTGTGCAGCACCCCTTCAGCGAAGCGGGAGGAGAAATGGAAGGGGCTCCATTTCTCCTGCCGCTTCGCTGAAGGGGCGCTGCGCAGAGAGGAAGAGAATTCCCCCCCCCTTGTTCCCCCCCTCTAAAACAAGGTGTGTCCTATGGTCGGGTGCGTCCTATAGAGCAAAAAATTATTATTATTATTATTATTATTATTATTATTATTATTATTATTATTTATTTGTACCCCGCCCATCTGGCTGGGTTTCCCCAGCCACTCTGGGCAGCTTCCAACAAAGATTAAAAATACATCAAAATGTCACACATTAAAAACTTCCCTGAAAAGGGCTGCCTTCAGATGTCTTCTAAATGTCAGGTAGTTGTTTATCTCTTTGACATCTGCTGGGAGGGCGTTCCACAGGGCGGGCGCCACTACCGAGAAGGCCCTCTGCCTGGTTCCCTGTAGCTTCTCTCAGTGAGGGAACCACCAGAAGGCCCTCGGCACTGGACTTCAGCGTCCAGGCAGAACAATGGGGGTGGAAATGCTCCTTCAGGTATATACATATTTATTTATTTATACCCCGCCCACCTGGCTGGGTTTCCCCAGCCACTCTAGGCGGCTCCCAACAGAATATTAAAAACACGATAAAACATCAAACAGAAAACTTCCTTAAACAGGGCTGCCTTCAGATGTAAATCTATAAATCTGTTGTAAATCTATACTGTCTTCCTCTTCTCTGGAAGGGTCAGGCTGGGGAAGCAGTCTCCCCCATTCCTCCTCTGTCCAGGCCCTGACATTATGGGTTTCCCATAGACCTTTGGCCAGCCACTGGGAGGCTGGCAGTGGTCTGATCTTGCAGAGCTTTTCTTGTGTTCTCCATGTTATATAAACAACTTGTCTCCTAATTCATTAGACACTACTTGAGATATCACAAGTGTTTTATTAATGAAAAGAGTGTTGGATTGCATGAGTCAACGGAACTCCTTCAAAGTATGAATTTTTCTACCTCGCTCCCCTCACCTCACCCCCAGCTCCCAATCAATGAACAAATGAACATCCCAGTCCAGCAATCAAATTTCCTTTGGCTTCAATGAGGCTCTGTGAAGGTGCCAAGATCTTTACCGCTTGTAGTCTTCTGCAGGATCAAAGGCCTCCTAATATATCCCTTGGCAATATATGCTTTCAGATTTAATATAATACGTCTGCAATTGCTGAAATTTCTCCCACGCACAATAGGGAGGAAATGGACTGAGACTGCTGTGAAAGGAAGGGAAAGGAGAGCAACGGTGCAAAAATGCAGGATGAATGTCCTCCCACCCTCCTTGGACAGAATTCGGTGAGCCTTCTGGGTTCACCAGGAATGGAAGCTACTGGTCCCAAACTGACAGTTTAGTCCAGGCATCCTCAAACTCGGCCCTCCAGATGTTTGGGACTACAGTTCCTATCATCCCTGACCACTGGTCCTGTTAGCTAGGGATGATGGGAGTTGTAGTCCCAAAACATCTGGAGGGCCAAGTTTGGAGATGCCTGGTTTAGTCGATCTGGCTTCCCCAAAGAGGGTCTCCATAGACTGCCCCTTTGCCCTTCCATCTGTTGCTGAATCTCTGTTTGCCCACAGTCCGTAAGATCTTCTAGAGCAGGGTCTGGGTGTCAGTGACTGCCCAGATGTTGTGAACTACAACTCCTATCATCCTTGAGCATTGCCTAGTCCTGCTGGGATGGATGGGTGTTGTGGTCCAAAATTCCTGAAGATGCCCAGGTTGGCAGAAGCTGCTGCAAAGTGTCCCATACATAGATGGTTCCTGTGGCGATCACACAGGGTCCCCGGACATTTAACAGTCTACTGATCCCTGTGCCACCACTGTGCTTGCTTCCCTGCTGCCACCAACCAGTTACTCTCTGGTAAAACACTGAGTCCAGTCGTTTGTTAAAAGTGAACCCCAAAAAACAAGTTTATTTTACAAATATTAACAAGATTATGGTTTCTCAGATAATATTTCTGTCAGTATCTTAACTTTAGTTTCTTTACCAGCCTATACCTTCCTAATCTTAAGGCAGCCCTGTTCAGGGAAGTTTTTAATCTTTGATATTTTACTGTATTTTTGGTTTCTATGGAAGCTGCCCAGAGTGGCTGGGGAAACCCAGCCAGATGGGCGGGGTACAAATAATAAATTATTATTATTATTATTATTATTATTATTATTATTATTATTATTATTATTATTATACCTTCTGACTGATTACCTCAACTGTTTGACTGACTCCTCTTAACAAATTATCTCCCTCTCTCGCACCAGACTAGCCCAACCCACAGACTTATCTTCTCTGTCTCTCCTAACGCCAGACTGTCTTCTCAACAACTCTAACTAGCTAAAAAACCTCTGTGCTTAAACCTTATACACAGTCAACTCTCCTCCCTGGGTTCCCATGGGTTAGTCATTTTACAATTAGTTAACCCTTTCCTTATGAACCCAGTATGATGTCACACACATAGGAGGGCAAACGCCACAGTGCCATTTAAGGACATATGGATAGAAGAAGAGTCTTCTGGATCAGGCCATCTGGTCCAGCATCCTGTTCTCACAGTGGCCAACCAGAAGCCCGTGGGAAACCTACAAGCAGGATTGGGCCCAAGAGCTGCCTCTTCTCACTGCAGTTTCCAGCAGCTCATATTCAGAAGAGTTGCTGCCCCTAATCATTGAAGCAAAACATATTTATCTGTCTGTCTTTGTTGCCTGCAATGCAAACAAATATGAGCTTGGAAATGAGTTGTGTGAATTAGTGAAATGGGCTCAGGAACACTTCCGCTTGTCCCGTGATTCTAGGCACAGGTCTGAGAGGTTGTTCTTTCCCCAGGAAAACCCACTGCTTACTGTTGAATCAGAACAAGCATCAGTTGGGGTTTCTGCAGATGGACGTCTGTTCCACTTCAGCAGTAAACAGCAGGTTTTCCTGGGTAATGCAGGAACAAAACAAAAAATCTCTCAGAGCTGGGCCTAGATATCACGGGACAAGTGGAAGTGTGGTTGAGCCCATAGATGATGTCACGCTCTGTTTGCATATCCTGATAAACTTCCCATTTCTCCGCTGCCATTTGCAACATCAAATGCCCCACAATCAGCGGCGGAGCAAGCCAATCGGGCGCCTGGGGCAGCGCACGTGTCCTGCGGCCGGGGTGGGGTGAGCCAGGGCAGGATCCATGGGGCCTCTGAGGAGTCTGCCTGCCTCCTCCAACTCAGCCGCCCTACAGCTGAGGGGGAGGCAGCGGGCAGACCGTCTGGGGTAGTGTGGAGCCTGCGGGGGCCCAAGCCACCGAGTCACTCCCAGGAGAGACGCATGGCTTGGGCGTGCTGCAGGCCCCGCAGTGAGTGTGACCTGCCATTTTGTCACCCGCCTCAGTGGTGACACCCGGGGCATCCCGCCCCCACCACACACCCCTCCCTCTGCCCCTGCCCTCAATGCCGTAAACTTATAATAATAATAATAATTTATTATTTGTACCCTGCCCATCTGGCTGGGTTTCCCCAGCCACTCTGGGCGGCTTCCACAAAGACCAAAAATACACTAAGATGTCACACATTAAAAACTTCCCTGAACAGGGCTGCCTTAAGATGTCTTCTGAATGTCAGGTAGTTGTTTATCGTTTTGACATCTGATGGGAGGGCGTTCCACAGGGCAGGCGCCACTACCGAAAAGGCCCTCTGCCTGGTTCCCTGTAGCTTTGCTTCTCGCAATGAGGGAACCGCCAGAAGGCCCTCGGTGCTGGACCTCAGCGTCCGGGCAGAACGATGGGGGTGGAGACGCTCCTTCAGGTATACTGGGCCGAGGCCGTTTAGGGCTTTAAAGGTCAACACCAGCACTTTGAATTGTGCTCAGAAACGTACTGGGAGCCAATGTAGGTCTTTCAAGACCGGTGTTATGTGGTCTTGGCGGCTGCCCCCAGTCACCAGTCTAGCTGCCGCATTCTGGATTAGCTGTAGTTTCCGAGTCACCTTCAAAGGTAGCCCCACGTAGAGCGCATTGCAGTAGTCCAAGCGCGAGATAACTAGAGCATGCACCACTCTGGCGAGACAGTCCACTTATAATATAGACGCTGTATCCCATCATGCAATGCAGCCTCCCCGTTCCAAATCCACAAGAAAAGTAATCAAAGGGGAGGGAGCCACAAACCTACTGCTGGGTTGCGCTTTCCCACACAATGGCAAGAGTTATCATTGCACATCATTAGAAATGATGGAGTTTCATGAGACTCCATCTTACAAAAAGATGAAGGCTTTGATTACTAGCAATTGGCAGCTTCTGCTCTTTGTCTCTGAATGAGATGCTTCAATCTCCTTTGTCCCAGTGTCTGATCACAACAGAGCCCAGAAAGGTAAAAGTGGTCACTCATTCAGTGTTAAGGAGGGCTTCGAAAGAGACTCTGGTTTCAGAAGAAAGCCAAAAGGTGACATTTCTAAGGAATTATTATTGTTATTGTTATTGTTGTTGTTAGTGGAGGGGTAGAAGAGGGAAGTGAGGAGCAGATGGGACTCATCGTCCTGGGAAGGTAATAATAATAATAATAATAAATTTCATTTATACCCCGCCCTCCCCAGCCAAGACCGGGCTCAGGGCGGCTAACACCAGGTATAAAAACAATGGATTAAAATACAACTTAAAAACAAGATTAAGTACAACATTAAAATGCAGCTTCATTTCAGTAGAAACTTAAATCAAAAACTTTTTGGGGGTGAAAACGTCAAATCTTCACCAAGGCCAACTATCCAGACTGGTCCTACGTGGGCCAGAAAAAAGCCAGGGAAGTCCCCAAATAGGAGTTCCATCACAGGAGGAGAAAGGAAAAAGGAAAGAGGAGGAGGGGATCAAGTTGATTCCAAGCCAAAGGCCAGATGGAACAACTCTGTCTTACAGGCCCTGCGGAAAGAAATCAGATCCCGCAGGGCCCTGGTCTCACGAGACAGAGCGTTCCACCAGGTCGGAGCCAGTGTTGAGAAGGCCCTGGCTCTGGTTGAGGCTAATCTGACTTCCTTAGGGCCCGGGACCTCTAGGGTGTTGCTATTTATAGACCTTAAGGTCCTCCGCGGGGCATACTCCTGGTAGCCCATCCAGGAGAAGGAAAACACTGATCCTAAACTTCCGCTGCCTTGAGGGATAGCTTTGGGAGAGAAAGGGCTAAGGAGCAAACATGACACAAATCTAGAATGGAGCCCCTAAGATGGTTAGATAGCATCTTGTTTGCCTCCTTCTGGCAACTCCTGCAGCCAAGCTGGTGCCAAACGTCTTGCTTGCTTTCCTTTGGACCCCATCAGCAACGCTGAGAGAGGGGGGTCTTGTTGTCTAGGCAGCCCAGGACCCCCATGAACACTGGCCAGTCTTGCACCCCAGGGAGGTCTCTTCAATGCGCTGTAGACTTACAATGTCCACTCACTCATTGATGGGGAGGGGACTTAAAGGCAAAAAACCAACCAACCAACCAACCAGGATACCATTGTGTCTCTCAGTGGCTCACCTTAAAGATCCAGCATGGAAAAGATGGGAGGAAGTCGTTTGCATGCAGGCAAAGTTCCACGAATTATCTGTTCTTTTGAGAAATTTACACGCCTTGTGAATGGAATGTTAAACTCTCAGCCTCACAATAGATAACTCATTCCCGTCCTAAATGCTGAATGATGCCATAAAAAAGAGAAGAAACCCCATAGATGATTGTGTGAAGTAAACTACAGCTCCAATTTACGTTAATACTTGGGGGGTCCACTTATTTGTGATTAGACAAAGAAAAGAATGATTCCTCCGTACTCAACTAAGGGAAGAAAATTGCTTTCAAGAGTACTATCTGGGCTTTTTAAGTGGTGTCTTCAACTGCATGAGATCACGAAATGAATCACGCACAAAGCACCTAGAGAAATATTCCTTATTTTTAATGCATGAAATGGTAGCCTGGAAAAATAATCTAGTTATGAGAGGAAGCTATCAAAGTCCAACCCTTCACACAAAGGTCCCTATAAATTGCCAATTAGAATATTTTAAAAATGACAGTAGAGACAGTCCCATTATCTGAATGCCAGTTATCTGAAACATCTAAATTACCCAGGTTTGCCCCCTCCAACCTAAGTCAATGTAACCTTGGATAAATAGTGCACATGTTAGCTGAACAGTGAGTTGTCCAACTGTCTTGTCTTTTTGGCCCCCCACGCCCCCCCAAAAAAACCTTGCCTTCTCTCTACATTTGGCTGGAATGGAGGAGGCACTGTGTTAAGTGCTATGCACAGTAAAGCAATAAAATCAACGGTGGTGAGCCCTAAACGGCCTCGGTCCAGTATACCTGAAGGAGCGTCTGCACCTCCATCATTCTGCCCAGACACTGAGGTCCAGCTCCAAGGGCCTTCTGGTGGTTCCCTCACTGTGAGAAGCCAAGTTACAGGGAACCAGGCAGAGGGCCTTCTCGGTAGTGGCACCCGCCCTGTGGAACACCTTCACACCAGATGTCAAAGAGAACAACAACTACCAGACTTTTAGAAGACATCTGAAGGCAGCCCTGTTTAGGGAAGCTTTTAATGTTTAATAGGTTATTGTATTTTAGTGTTTGTTGGAAGCTGCCCAGGGTGGCTGGGGAAACCCAACCAGATGGACAGGGTATAAATAATAAATTATTATTATTATTATTATTATTATTATTATTATTATTACTACTACTACTATTATTAAGGTGATCATTTTGCCCCCAAGCTCTGGGCTTCTTGACGTTTCCTTGAAACTAGAGTCCCCAGTGCATGATGGGAAAGTCCAGAATCTGGGAGCGAATTTGTGATTCCCATCAGGAACACATTCAGGGTCTTACCAGAAGCAGGTAAGTTTGAGGGTTCAGTAAGCTTCACCCCATATGCACAGGTGCAAAGTGAGACTGGATTCCCTGACTTCTCCAGAAGTTGGAACACGTTCCTAACTCTTTTAGCTGGCATGGGAATATCAAAGTTTGGGTTTTTCATTCATGAGATGGCTGTGGAGCCAAAGGAGGTCAACTCCGGAAGATCAGTTTTCATCCAAGCCAGTGGTTCTCAAACTTTTTTTCTCTGCGCCACACTTTCAGAATAAAAATTTGCTCACACCACACCAGATTTCTCGTTCGCAAGAAATACACTGGAAAATGAAAAAACAACAACTCCTAATGGTGCTTGATTTATAGCATAGAGCACAACTGCTTTATAATATGGCCATGGTGCATACAGAAAGTATAAAATGATACAGCTACATAAGAACATAAATCATTAATTATAAACAAATCTTCTCCAGCACTCAGTTCGAATGGAGATTCTGGATCACAGCTAGGATTGTCCTCACTCGATGCTCTTGCTCTCATTTTCAAAAGGTATCTATCCATATTCTGCAAATAAATAAATGAAAATTGATACTATATAATTCTATACAAATGTTTAAATGTTTCTCTGATTGTCCTGGAGTTTTCCTACCACATTTACTGTCCTCTCCTGCCACACCAATGTGGGACGCTACACCCGATGAGAAGCGGTTATCTAAGCAAATGAAGAGAATTAAAAACAGAAACAAAATAGCAGCACAATAAACAATGGGAGAAAGTGTCTAAAAGACCAATCCTACCTATAAAAAGTGGGTGAAACTTATTCTGGCCTAATTTACACTAGCATAAGTTACTCCTATTCCAAACACCATTCAGGAGGAGTTTGATTTATACGACCTTTTTGTCAGTCTTTTCCTCCTGCATTACTGGGTCATGTGACTGAGCTGAAACGGGTTCAGAATAGCTCACTTGGGGGACTTACCCCAGGGTAAATTATGCCAACTTAAATTCTGCCATAAAGAAAGCTGATCACCAAAGAATTGATGCTTTTGAATTATGGTGCTGGAGGAGACTCTTGAGAGTCCCATGGACTGCAAGAAGATCAAACCTCTCCATTCTGAAGGAAATTAGCCCTGAGTGCTCACTGGAAGGACAGATCCTGAAGCTGAGGCTCCAATACTTTGGCCCCCTCATGAGAAGAGAAGACTCCCTGGAAAAGACCCTGATGCCGGGAAAGATGGAGGGCACAAGGAGAATGGGACGACAGAGGACGAGATGGTGGGACAGTGCTCTCGAAGCTACCAGCATGAGTTTGACCGAACTGCGGGAGGCAGTGGGAGACAGGAGTGCCTGGCGTGCTCTGGTCCATGGGGTCACAAAGAATCGGACACGACTAAATGACTAAACAACAACAAAATTCTGCCTGCTGAATCCCAAGGTAAGGGACTTAGACCAGTGTATCCCCTTCTGAGCTGCAGCTCAGCTTAGGAAAGGTCATACTCTACCAAACCCATATCTTGGGTTTGGGTTATGTTGCGAGTGCCTAATAAAGGCCAAGTTAGGTGAATTTAACATCTGTGGATTTTAGTGGGGGAAAGTGAGTGCATGCTTAAATGTGCCCTATTCCATTCAGTGGTACCCAATTATTAGCTTTGGTTAGATCAGTGCTCATGTACTCTGGCTGGATCAAACCAGCATTCTTAAGAAGTATAAAAGAGTCTACTTAAGGAAAGAAGGCCTTGCAGAAGTAATTGCACCTATGCAGAAAACATAGTGCTTTTTAAAATGAGGGGGGCGGAACTGAATTTATGAGTATTTTCAATGCAATGCAGGGATGAGGCATCCTTTATTTTTTACTGGAAGCAGCAAATAAATGGAAGGGTGGAAGGAACCTTCATAGCTACAAAGCAGATCTTAATAAAGGCTGTGCAAGTGTACTGGCTGCTCAAAATATCTAAACGGAGTTCCCCCATTATGCTGGAGCAAGATAAAATGGACAATTAGTTCGGAGGTGTAAGAGAACCATAGGCATACAGGATAGCTTCTACATCAGCCTCAATTCATCATCTGTAAAATAGGGGTAATGATCTCCTGTGTCTTACAAGGATGTTGTGAGAATAAAAGAGATGAGGAAATATTATCAAATATACCTCTCAGGTCTGGAAGGAACTGAGCTTTGAATGTGTTAAAAAAAAATAAATCTATAAAATACTCACGCTTCACTCCAAGCACTGCCCCCTCCTAAACAAGGAATAGGACTTTGTAAATACTAGAAACCCAAACTTTAAGACTCCGCAGGAGAGGAAACTGGGGATGTGGAACAGTGGAAGGAGTCCTGCTACCCCTATCTATATTGTCTTGTGGTGGTTGCTATTGCTACTAACCAAGCCCAAACTGCTACAGTACTGTTACACACCACCCCAATCTCTGAGCAGCGAGAGAGTCCAGTGGTTCCAGGTGTTTACCAAGGTTTGGCTTCCTTGGAAGGAAGGTCCGTGGCAACTGTGGTGTCTTTGGGATATATGGTTTTATTTGCACCTGCATACAATCTGAGCATAAGATGCCTCACAGGATTAGCACCCCCATTGATTGTGCTTCTTCATTCATCACAAGTTTAGATACAGCCCAGAGCAAACATGTCTCTGTGTCCAGCTCCCAGCCAGCTTCCAGCTCACTCACTTGCACTACTCTCCTATTGCTCTTTCCCCTAATATTTAGGGGAGGGGGGAGGGCAAGACCCACCCATTCATTCTGTGGCACAGAGCAACTTCTTTGGTTATGCTAATCATGGTGCATAATTAGCCAGCCACAACCCTTGCCTAGGCCAGGGGTTGTCAACCTGGTCCCTACCGCCCACTAGTGGGCGTTTCAGGATTGTAGGTGGGCCGGAGGGGGTTCTATGGCACAAGCTGAATCCTCCTTCCATCGATGGTAAGAAGATTTTACCATCAAGAAAGATGCATTAGTGGGCGGTAGGTATAAAAAGGTTGGCTACCCCTGGCCTAGACAAAGGGACTAGTTTGTCAAGTTTCTTCTCATAGCTTCTGTCCCCACAGATATAGGAACCCAAAAAGATTGGACAAATTCATGGAGGCTATTGAAAGTAGAGACATCACCTTGCCAACAAAGGTCCATATAGTTAAAGCTATGGTCTTCCCAGTAGTGATGCATGGAAGTGAGAGCTGGACCATAAAGAAGGCTGATCGCCAAAGAATTGATGCTTTTGAATTATGGTGCTGGAGGAGACTCTTGAGAATCCCATGGACTACAAGAAGATCAAACCTATCAATTCTTAAAGAAATCAGCCCTGAACGTTCACTGGAAGGACAGATCCTGAAGCTGAGGCTCCAATACTTTGGCCACATCATGAGAAGGGAAGACTCCCTGGAAAAGACCCTGGTGCTGGGAAAGATGGAGGGCACAAGGAGAAGGGGACGACAGAGGACGAGATGGTGGGATAGTGTTTTCGAAGCTCCCAGCATGAGTTTGACCAAACTGCGGGAGGCAGTGGAAGACAGGAGTGCCTGGTGTGCTCTGGACCATGGGGTCACGAAGAGTTGGACACGACTAAATGACTAAACAACAACAACAAATTGAGGGCTACTAGCTACAATGACTGAGCTCTGCTTCCATAGTTGGAGGCAGCAATGTGTTGGAATACGAGTTGCTGGAAACCACAGGAGGTGAGAGGGCTCTTATGCTCATTTTCTGCCCCCTGGTTTCTCCCCAGGCATCTGGTTGGCCAATGTGAGAACAGGCTGCAGGACTATATGAGCCATTGGCCTGACCCAGCTATTCATTCTTACCTTCCTTTGTTATTTGAACTAGGAAGGACTGTGACATCGTGCAGACTGAACCCCCAAAGCTGCAGCAGGACTTTCATTCACCCAGCACCCTCCTTCTCCCCATCCCCACGTCTCCAGCCCGGGTAACTGGAAAGCACAGAAGAAGGAACTGAGACCCTTCGCATCCCGTTCATTCAACTCTATGTTTGATAAGGAACTCGAAATTAGGAACCAACTTCAGCCCCGTTGCGTCCAGGCAGCGCCGGCGATTTCAGCACGTCGGACAGCGCCCGCGCCTGCCTTGCCGTATTTGCGCTAATTGAACCCCAGCAATTTTATATGTGTACATGTCTAATGCAATCTCTTTAGAAAAGGACTCCGCTCTCTCGTTCCTCTTCCCTTCCCGGGGCTGGAGAAGACTACGTCACAGTTCCCGGCGCTAGGGAGCCCCCACCCCATCTCTCTCTTTCTCTCTCTCCCGCTCCTGCTGGGGAAGGAGGGGGTGGAAGGAGCCGGGAGGGGTGGAAGGAGTCTCCCCACTATAAATAGGTCTGCTGGCTTCTTGCAGACAGGAGTCTGATAAAGATTGGGGGTGTCAGCAGCGCCAGGCAAGAGTTGTAGGGCAAAAGACCGAAACCTCTTGAAGGCTGCGCAAGGTGAGTTGCAAGGACCAAGCCCTCCTTTCGGACAGACCCTGCTAGCGCACCTGGGATGTAGCATCTGGAGCGAGGAGTTGGGCGTGATTACATGCCAAGGGGGGGTCCTACGGTGCGGGGTTATAATCCTGAAGCAAAGAGGCAGGTGAGCAGGTTTTCGGGTGAGGGATGGGACAGGGGGTGAAGGAAAGAAGCTTCTTTGTAATTAATCCAAGGTACCGGGAAGCTACAGGTGCAGAAAGATTGTAAGTGCAACCTCTTCACCAGGGGAGACGGAGGTGAAAGATCAGCTATGAAGTGGCGTTTCTGTGTTTACCTCCACAGAACAGGGACAGGAGCAAATTGCTCCCAGGACAGCAAACGTGCTTATTTGTTAAATATTTATTAATGAAATATTAAATGCTTGGATATCACTTTCTACGTCTTGAGGAAGGAAGAGTATGCCCTCACCAGCACTTGAAAGGCTGCTGCTATTCTTGTTATTCTTTCCAATCTAATATTATTAATTATCATCATCATCATTCCACCCTCCACTGTAAGGTCCCAGGGCAGGTTAAGGCAATATAAATGAAAAGTTTAAAACCAATTAAACCTATTTAACTCATTCATTCCCACAGCAGGACCTCCTAATTTTCATGTAGATGGGTTTGAAGAGGGATTACACCCATTTATGGAAGAGGAAAATGTATTGGCAGGTAGTAGTTTTTACACGGTCTGTAGCAGTATAACTCCGGAAGGCAGACTCAGGGCAGGCAAATGACAGGGACTTCCCTCAAGTAATTTGGTTCGCACCATTAGAAATCAGGTGCTAGACCCATAATATGATTCAGCAGGGATCTCCTTATAAGCAGAGACTGTAAGACAGGTCTTTGGATCATTTCTAGAGGAGCCAATAATGTTTGGTTCCCAGTAAATCAGGGTGAATTAAAATGAGCTTCATGGCCAAGGTACGAATATAGAGGGTTAGGAAAGTGTTATTATTGCAAGTCACATTGGTTTTTCATCTATTTCCTTTATTCCATGCTTTTCCTTTTGTAGTGTGCAGCATGGCTCATTTACTTAAGCCAGCCGCATTGTGTTGCTCAAATCTTTCTTGTACATGGCCATCTGCAGCACAGGGACGGCTCTTTGGTTGGGGGTAATAAAGTTTTGATGACCCCCCTTCATTCTTCCTTTTTTTTAAAAAAAAAAGTGTTCTGCTGCTTTTCTGGGCACAGTCCAACTTTCTCAACATCAGTAGTGCTTTTAGATCCATTTAATGCCAGCATAACCTTTAAATCTGCTATGGCACGGAGTAAATGCAGCAATGGTTCTTTGTCCTGTGCAGACACACATTAACCAAATTCAACAGTGTGGCTTAGCCCAGCATAGGTTCACAGGGTAGCATGATAAAAATGACACTTGTTGAATGTTTGCTATGCAGCTGTCCTCCTAGGCATAGATTCTACACCCGGGGAAATAAGAGAAAGCAGCTAATTTGATGGTTCTCATGAGGCAACAGGTTGTAGTGCAATGCCTTGCCATTCCAGGTGTGTTCCGAGAGGTGTTATGATAGCCATCTTCAGGTATCTGAAGGGCTGTCACCTGGAAGATGGAGCAAGCTTGTTTTCTCCTGCTCTGGAGGCAGGAGAATGGAATCAAACCAATTGATTCAAGTTAGGAGATTCCCACTAAACATCAGGAAGAACTTTCTGGTGGTAAGAGCTGTTCGACAGCCTTTGAAAGGTGATGAACTCTCCTTCCTGGGAGGTTTTTAAGCAGAGGTTGGATGGCCATCTGCCAGAGAATTTTTAGCTGAGATTCCTTCACTTCAGTGGGTTGGACTAGATGACCCTTGGGTCCCTTCCAACTCAAAGATTCTGTGAACACACAAAACGATTTACCCTTTAGGAAATGCATTAGTGCTAGGGATTTAAGACAGGACTCTGCACATGCAAAATATGTTCTGTTATCAACAAGACGCACCACCTCCTCCACCTCAGGCAAATAGCAACAGGAAGATGCCTTCTACTGAATCAGATCTTTGGTTCTATCTAGCTCAGTATGCCAGCACTGACTGGCAGTGGCTCTCCAAGCTTTCAGAATGGAGACATTTCTAACTGCACCTGGGTAAGCTGAAATTTAGCCCCTGGCACCTGAAGTTAGAAGAATCAGATATAGCAGGTGACAGGAGCGACCTGTTGCTAACCTGACACCCTGGAGAGCTTCTGCCAATCAGAGTCGGCAGGCTGAGTTTAGACTGGCCGGTTTTAAGGCTGCTTCCTGAGGCCTTCCTGAAACATTATCAGGTGGCAGAAATGAATTGAGTTGAATGCAAAGTGCCCTGAGCTAGGTGCAGGAGTATTTAAACTGTGTTTGGGTGAAGGCTGGGCTTCCTTTCTGTGAAAATTCCTGCACAGCAGGGGGTTAGACCAGATGATTCTTTGATTCCCTCCCAACTCTGTAATTCTGTGATACTATGGTTCTCTGCAACATGGAGAAGCATCTCTGAAAGACAGCCTGCCCTCTGTTACCAAACCACCCTTGCAATTAATCAACTATTCACTTGATTTAAAAGACAGACGGCCCCTTCACTAGTGTGTGTGTGTGTGTGTGTGTGTGTGTGTGTGTGTGTGATGATGATGATGCTTTAAAGCACGTCCACCTAGCTCAATATTGCTTACTCAGGCTGGCAGCAACCCTCAAAGTTCTCAGACAGATCTGCTATCTTATTAATTGATTTCAATTTATGTACTGCTTGATTGTGCTGCTCTATAATGAAGCTACGGCCACTCACCCCCAGACCCCCAAAAAAGACCTAGGGAGGAAATAATTGTAGCACTATGACCCTCATTCCACCAGTGCAAGATTTTCAGTTGGCTGGGTGGAATGATTCTCCCCCTCTCCTCTCCTTACATGATGTTCTGGGGTTTCCCCCAACATCCTGAACCAATTGTGGGGGGGGGGGGGGGGGCATGGATGAAGAGAGAGGGAGAAAAGTCTCATTATGCTAATGGAAACCCTTGCATGTTCACAGTTCTCCAGTGTTTAAGCAGCTAGCTTGTTTTTCATTCTTGTTTTGATGCTGTTTACATTGTTAGACCCTTTGAGACTCTTTGGAGTGTGGGGGAAGGAGGTGCTTTGAAGTAAATCCATTCCTGCCAAGCCCAGAGTTAACTCGGATCCTGCATTCTCTCCTAGATCACCGATCTTTCAGACAAGTCTAAACTGAATTCTCCCCTCTTAGGCAAAGATCATAAGACGACCTGGCTGGTAGCCAGATTCTGCACCCAGATTTGTAGGCACAGATCATTCTCTAGAATAAAATAGCTCACTAGGGAAATGCTGAAGTTGCCCTTTCGGGCGCCTTGGGGTCAATTTTTTATGGTAGCCCAAATCTCAGTTGTATGGGTGCATGTATATATCTTAATTTTAACTCATGAGCTATTGCTGCAATCTGCTCCAATTGTATATTTTATCTTTATGAACGCTGTTTTTGTTGTGTGGGCTGGTCTTTGACCGTAATAAATTATCTATCTATCTATCTATCTATCTATCTATCTATCTATCTATCTCTCCTAGACAAAGGACGTTTGATGATGGCACAGATGGTCTCGGCTGCCTTTTGCCTCCTCCTCCTGTTTCTCCCCCTGAAATCCTGCCTCCCTTCAGAGTGGCCCAGGCCAGCTATGTCCCATCTGCTCCCCGTAAGCAGCCTGAGCTGGGAGCAGTGGCTTAGCCGCTCAGAGTGGGAAGACAACCCCCCAAGACCCCCGGCTGGTTCAGAAGAGGGACTCTTCCAAGACCAAAGATCTCCCGGGTCCTGCAAACCACCAGAGGCCAGATCGGGGTCCCGGCATCAGCAGCAGAGAGCTGAGCGGTCTGCCGGCTCCAGCAAAAGACGCGATGGCCGCCCAAACTCCCTAGACTTGACCTTTCACCTCCTCCGGGAGTTTCTGGAGATGTCCCGCGAAGAGAGACTGGCTCAGAAAGCTCGGAGTAACAAAATATTGCTGCATAATATTGGCAAGTGAACAGGGATTGAATGGAGGGACTGGGCATAACTGTAAAGCTTAACATTTATTCTTTCAATTGTGCAGTTCGGTGTTCTTTTTTTGGGGGGGGGGAATGATGTGATATCCCTTAATCTTGGGTCTGCTCTGTCAATTTCTCCTACACTTGTATGTGTTTGTGTGTGTTATATTGGATCCTTCTGCCCAGCAACAAAAGAGGACAATGTGTTTTGCTACAACTCCCAGAAAGTTTCTAATTCACATTGTTAATATACTTTCTATATAGTGCTGTCAATACACGCCAGCCCTCTTTGACAGAGGGGCATAAGTGAGGAAAGGGCAGTTTCCGGGCAAAAGGTGTTCCAAATTTGAGGTGGCAGAAGGAGTGGGGGGTATGAGTTGAGCAAGGCTAACAGGCTTCAAACATGAGTGAAAATGCTCTCCTAGAACGTCGTGCAGAGTTTTCTAGCGTTGCATTCGCAGGTACAACACAAAATTTGAAGTGCTTGTTCCAAAGGCAGGAAACCTGCAGAGGCTCATACAAAATTTTTTAAGAACTGAAAAGCCACAGCGGTTCTGCAAGCAGATTTTGGGCAAGAGTCAGGGGGAAACTAGTCTCCTGCTCTTTCCTGATAAGAAAGGAGGTCATTTTTTTTTATTTCAGATACAGTGTGGGGGGGGAATCTTTCCTGTGCTAGAACTCAGCTAGAAGCAGAGGTCCTTAAACTGTCCATCGTCAAGCCTGTAATTAAATCCTGCCAAAAATGTACAGCTTATTGAGTGTTCTTGGGGGTGGGGTGCTATAAGCATGTCTTGTATCTTTTCTACAGCTTTGGGATCATGAGGATGTGATCACGGCAAAACGTGTGTGTGTGTGTGTGTGTGTGTGTGTGTGTGTGTGTGTGTCTGTTCAGAGTGCCGAACACACTGCGGTCTTCTCTAGCCGATACCCAGCAGTTCACACCTCCTGATCCAAATGTGCCCTGCCTGATTTAGTCATGTACAGATGTTGTTATCTCTCAGTCTCCTAAAGCAACCACTGAAGTGTCCGGAATAAACTTTATTTTTTAATAAGGCTGCTTCCTTCTAGGGGTGGGGTCAAACACAGGTGGGGCCTTCGACCTCTGCAAATCACGGTTGTAAACAAATTCAACCGGTGGGGACGCACTTTGCACCATCCTGAATTTAATACTCCTCTTTGGAAAGCACCAAAGTGGAAGAGAATTGGGAGAATGTGGTGGGGGGAGGGGTGACAGTCAAAGGAGAGGAAATGGGAAAGCTGGGGAGTGCCAAGGGGGTGCTGTCCTTTTGAGTACGTGGTCTGGCTCACTTGCTTGAGCTCTGCACTGGCGCGTCTCCCTCCTTGCTGATCATGGAGTGGGTTAGGCCAACCGGTGTGCTGAGCGACAGATTCTCTTGAAGAGTGCAGTTGGACCTGATGGTTAAGAAAACACCAGGAGATCAAACACCAGGAGAACATGTATCAGGATGCAAGGGAGCATCTTGTGATGATATATGGAAAACTTCAAGGTGGAGAGAGGGTCAGGCAGTGGGTTTTAAACATCTGTGCTCTGGCTCAGACCCTAGTCTGGATTCTGGCCAGTCCAAAATGGATCCATCTGCAATAGCTTCATTCACTATCCAGAGCAGGGGTGGGGAACATTTTTCGAGGGCCACATTCCCTTATGGAGAACCTTCCAGGGGGCGCATGTGAGTGCAGGGAAGGGCCAGAGGTGAAAACAGGCATAGCAAGAGATATGCCTCTTACCTCATGCAGGAAGCTACATTCCAGCCATGCAAAAGCCAGATGTTTCTACATTCCTCTGCATCTCTCCACCTTCCACCCCAACAAACAAATGTCATTATCATAGGCAAAATCTCTCAAGGAGAAGCCAGAGTAATGGGATGAAGCATGGCCCAGGAAGAGCCTCAGGGGCCAAAGAAGCTCTGGAGGGCCACATTTGGTCCCCAAAGCTGAAGCTTCCAAAACCCTGCTCCAGATTCCTCCACTCCTTCCATTGACACAACCATCAATTCACAACCCTCCAGATATTACACACATTCTGCAGAGATGGCAGCATGGGGGTCTCAGAATGCCAGGCAGAAAGAGACCCCCTGATACTGCCCTGCATTCTCACTGCAACATTCAGAGACACTGAATCATGGACGTTGTGATCTTACGGTGGGAAGACTTCAAGCTTTGGGCACTGACGTTGCTTTCACTCAAACCCAGAGATGCACCAATCAAAGCCAAGTTTTGATGGCAGAAACTGAAGGAGAATTTTGAACCCAAGAACGGTGTAGCGGTCAGGGTGCTGGACTAGGACCTGGGAAAGCACGGTTCAAATCCCCACTCAGCCATGAGCCTTGCTGAGTGGCCTTGGCCAGTCAGTGCCTCTCAGCCTAACCTACCTCACAGGGCTGTTGTTGGGATTGGGGGGGGGGGGAAACATGCACGCCACCTAGAGCTCATTGGAGGAAAAGGTGGAATATAAATGATGCAATAAATAATTTGTTCTTAGGGCCAGAAATGAACTGCTCTCAAAGTCCTTTCCCCCCACCACTGACTTAATCATTTCAGCAGGATTTTTTTTGGGGGGAGGCATTTTATTGTTGCCACAGTTAAACAATTGGACACCAGAAACCCTTGTGGATCAAGTTCAAATCACTCAGATGTTCAGCCAGCAGATCCCAGTTGACCTTCCACCCACCCCTGACTTAAGGCTTCAGAAACAGCCATTCTTGTTCAGGTATGTCTCCCTTTCTCTGTTGCTCTAGTTACAGGTAGGTAGCCGTGTTGGTCTGCCATAGTCAAAACAAAATTAAAAAATTCCTTCCAGTAGCACCTTAGAGACCAACTAAGTTTGTTATTGGTATGAGCGTTCGTGTGCATGCACATTTCTTCAGATACACGCACACGAAAGCTCATACCAATAACAAACTTAGTTGGTCTCTAAGGTTCTACTGGAAGGAATTTTTTTATTTTCTCTGTTGTGTTTGTGTTGCTGGAGGAGAGTCCAATCTGATGACCTCCCTTCCATGCTCCCTTCCTGTATTTTAGCGACTGCACGAAAGAAAGCATGGAAACTGCCAGCGTGGAATGAGATGTCCTCCGGTTCCGTCCTCACCTCTGCACTAACTCTCCTTAATCATGTAGCCAAAGGGTAGTGGGGTTGAAGAAGCTGCTGAGGAGAGGTTCAGTAATCTCCTCGCTTCTCCATCTCTCAGCGGTGGGACTGGATTCAGGAGCCTGGGGAAAAGAGGGGGGTTCAAGGAGTTAAAAGCAGCTTCAAAGGACAAGGATGGAGGAAGAGAGCTTTGGAGTGTGCGCTTCTAGGAACATAGAGGCAATCAATGCATGCAGAGTACATAGATACCAAGAAATAAATAATAGTAGTAGTAGTAGTAGTAGTAGTAGTAGTAGTAGTAATTTATTTATACCAGACCATGTCATTACAGAGGAGGCAGGTTTAGTCGTTGTCTATTCCTGCCTCCGGGTCTGGTCCTGACCGGATGGATACTAGAATCAGCAAAGGATACCCACATGACCTGAAAGTGTTGCTGTGCAATGCCAGGTCAATGATTCATAAGACCACTGCCATCCATGACGTGGTCATGGATGGAGAACTTGACCTGGCATGTGTAACAGAGACTTGGTTGGATGAAGCAGATGGGCCTGTCCTTGCCGCTGCTTGTCCACCAGGTTTCTCTTACGCACAGCAACCCAGGTCATGTGGGCGGGGAGGGGGGGTTGCAGTGATTTTTAGGAAGTCATTAGTTTGCACCAGGCGTCCTATTGGG
This sequence comes from Podarcis bocagei, assembly GCF_964188305.1. NCBI lineage: Eukaryota > Metazoa > Chordata > Lepidosauria > Squamata > Lacertidae > Podarcis > Podarcis bocagei. The sequence goes on along the minus strand of NC_138129.1, from coordinate 6,880,324 downwards.
AAGACCCAGTTTTCTGAGTGCATGTTCTGGAAGTTGGGCAATAGGGGCAGTACAGGATTCCTTTTGGTGTACCGACCTCCCCGCTGCACCAAGGATTCCCTGCCCGAGCTGCTTCAGGTCGTGGCGGATGTTCTCCTGGAGACACCTAGCTTGGTCGTCCTAGGGGATTTTAACATCCATGCCAACACGACCTTACAAGGGGCCGCTCGGGACTTCATGGAAAGCATGGCCTCCATGGGGCTATCCCTGAATAAGTCTGGCCCAACCCATAGCCGTGGACATGCCTTGGACCTGGTGTTTACCTCTATGGATGTTGGTGATCTGACACTAAGTAAAAGCGAATCGAAAGAAGTGCCATGGTCAGATCACTTCCTGGTGCAACTGGACTTCTCTGCGACCCATCCCCTCTGCAGGGAGGTGGGACCAATTCGGATGGTCCGCCCCCACCACTTAATGGATCCAAATGGTTTCCAGAGAGTGGTAGGGGATGCTTTATCCCATGTTGATGGCCTTTCAGCTGATTCCCTGGTGGCCCGCTGGAATGTGGAGTTAACCAGGGCTATTGACTGTTTGGCTCCGAAGCGCCCTCTCCGATTGCATGGAGCCCGGACAGGCCCGTGGTTTTCCACGGATCTGAGGGCAATGAAACAATCGTTGAGATGGCTAGAGCGCCGGTGGCGGATAACTCATTCCGAATCTGACCGGACACAGATTAGAGCTCAACGTCGAGCCTACCAAGTGGCGATAGCGACGGCGAAGAAGACTTTCTTCACCGCCTCTATTGCATCTGCAGAAAACAGCAGCAGGAGACTTTTTCAGGTGGTTCACAATTTAGCGGAACCACCTGCAACATCGGGGCCCAGTACGGGCCACATGTTCTCCTGCAATGATTTTGCAAAGTTTTTTTCAGATAAAATTGCTCAGATTCGGGAAGAAGTAGACTCCACCGTGGAAGCAGGACCGGGGCGGGAGAGTGCTAGAGTTCTGTCTAGTCAAGTTGAGTGGGATCAGTTCCAATCTATTACCTCCGAGGATGTGGACAGGCTGCTTGGACGAGTGAAACCAACCACCTGTCTCCTGGATCCTTGCCCATCCTGGCTTATAAAAGCTAGCCGGGAAGGACTGGGCGATGGGCTTCGTGGGGTGGTGAATGCTTCCCTCCGTGAGGGAGCCTTCCCAGACCCGCTGAAAGAGGCGGTTATTAAACCGCTTCTTAAAAAACCATCTTTAGATGCGGCCACGATAGCCAACTATCGCCCAGTCTCAAATCTTCCATTCTTGGGCAAGGTGATTGAGCGAGTGGTTGCTGAACAACTCCAGGCACGCCTGGAAGAAGCAGACCATTTGGATCCCTTCCAATCGGGATTCAGGCCTCATCATGGGACTGAAACTGCCTTGGTCGCACTGGTTGATGATCTCCGGCGGGCTAGGGACAAAGGTGAGAGCTGTTTCCTAGTTCTGCTGGATCTCTCAGCGGCGTTTGATACCATCGACTATAGCATCCTTCTGGACCGTCTTGAGGGGCTGGGAGCTGGGGGCACTGTTATACAGTGGTTCCGCTCCTTCCTCCTGGGCCGTGTTCAGAAAGTGGTGGGGGGATGAGTGTTCAGACCCCTGGGCTCTCACTTGTGGGGTGCCTCAGGGTTCTGTCCTCTCCCCATGCTTTTCAACATTTACATGCAGCCGCTGGGAGAGATCATCAGGAGGTTTGGGCTGGGTGTTCATCAGTATGCGGATGATACCCAGCTCTACCTCTCTTTTAAATCAGAACCAGTGAAGGCGGTGAAGGTCCTGCGTGAGTGTCTGGAGGCGGTTGGAAGATGGATGGCGGCTAACAGATTGAGGTTGAATCCTGACAAGACAGAAGGACTGTTTTGGGGGGACAGGAGGCAGGCAGGTGTGGAGGATTCCCTGGTCCTGAATGGGGTAACTGTGCCCCTGAAGGACCAGGTGCGCAGCCTGGGAGTCATTTTGGACTCACAGCTGTCCATGGAGGCGCAGGTCAAATCTGTGTCCAGGGCAGCTGTTTACCAGCTCCATCTGGTACGTAGGCTGAGACCCTATCTGCTTGCGAACTGTCTCGCCAGAGTGGTGCATGCTCTGGTTATCTCCCGCTTGGACTACTGCAATGCACTCTACGTGGAGCTACCTTTGAAGGTGACTCGGAAACTACAACTAATCCAGAATGCGGCAGCTAGACTGGTGACTGGGGGCGGCCGCCGAGACCATATAACACTGGTCTTGAAAGACCTACATTGGCTCCCAGTACATTTCCGAGCACAATTCAAAGTGTTGGTGCTGACCTTTAAAGCCCTAAACGGCCTCGGTCCAGTATACTGTTCAGGGAAGTTTTTAACGTGTGATATTTTACTGTATTTTTGGTTTTTATGGAAGCCGCCCAGAGTGGCTGGGGAGGCCCAGCCAGATGGGCGGGGTATAAATAATAAATTATTATTATTATTATTATTATTATTATTATTATTATTATTATTATTATACCCCACCCATCTGGCTGGAGGCTCCCAACAGAATATTAAAAAGGCAATAAAAATCAGTCATTAAAAACTTCCCTAAACAGGGCTGCCTTCAGATGTCTTCTAAGAGTCAGATAGTTGCTTATTTCCTTGACATCTGATGGGAGGGCGTTCCACAGGGTGGGTGCCACTACTGAGAAGGCCCTCTGCCTGGTTCCTGTAACCTCACTTCTCACAGTGAGGGAACTGCCAGAAGGCCCTTGGCACTGGACCTCTGTGTCCGGGCTGAACGATGGGGGGTGGAGACGCTCCTTCAGATATTCTGGGCCGAGGCTGTTCAGGGCTTTAAGGTCAGCACCAACACTTTGAATTGCGCTTGGAAAGAAGAGCCCGGATGCTGGATCAGGCCAAAAGCCCAATCTAGTCCAGCAGCCATTTCACACAGCAGCCAACCAGGTGCCTATAGGAACCCACAAACAGGAGCTGAAGGCAACAGCATTCTTTCCACTCTTGGAATACCTGTCATGCAGGTAACATGTTTCAAAGGACACCCGGCACCATCCTCTGGGCTCATCGACCCAGGTGCAAACACCTTCAGAAACTGAGCTTCCCTCTTAGCCCCAGCTCCTACCTCAGTGAAAGCTCTCGCAGATGAAACGTGTGGCTCATACTTGAGGTATTGTTAAGCGAGGAAGGACAGAACAAGAAGAGCTAAGAATAGACTCGCCAAGAGTCCGTTGCAAGGCTAGACGGCCCAGGCAGCTCTTTGAAGCAAGCAAAGGGAGGGAAGAGTTTAATCATCGCTGCGAGAGGCATCTCAATGGGGTCTGGAGGAGCAGAAGGGCACCCGCCCCGCATGCAATTATGGGCACCGTTCTAGGACACCTGCTCCCTGTTGCTAATATATAACAGCCAAATAAATGCCCCGCTTCAACAATGCCTGCTGGAGGAAGAGAGTAGAGAGAGCTGTTCTCAGAAGCAAGGCAACTTTGCACTTGCTTTGCGGAAGCCAAGCCGTGGCTTGATCATTTAACCCAGTGGTTCTCAAACAGTGTACCGTGGCACCTTGGGGTGCCTTGAATGGTGGTCAGGGGTGCTGTGGGCAACACTGGCGCCTGACTGTCTTTCCTTCCCTTCCCTCCCTCTTGCGTCTCTGCCTCCCAAAGGCTTGCACAGCTGTTTGTTGCTGCAGCCCTGGCTACAAGCTCCCCAGGTGAATAGTGCATCTGGGGCTGGCCAGGGAGTGCTTCCCAGGCCCCTGTGGGGCAGTGTGAGGAGGCACCTCTCTGTGGGGCAGTGGGGGCAGCTCAGAGGCCAGGGGCAGCAGCTGCAGCTGTTCAGAGGACTCCCAAGGAAAGGGGAGAGGACAGGACGCTGAGGGAAAGCTCCACAAGGGAGGGTGTTTGAAAAAGGGTGAGGGGCTGCCAGCTCTGCAGGCAAGGGGTGACATAACTGGGTTCCTGAGCCCCACAGGGGCCACAGAAAGAATGTAGTTGGTCAAAGGAGCCATGGACTCAAAAAGACTGATTTAACCCTTCCCACTGCCACAGCTTGGGGACGCAGGTGGCGCTGTGGGTTAAACCACAGAGCCTAGGACTTGCAGATCAGAAGGTCAGCAGTTTGAATCCCCGCAATGGGGTGAGCTCCCATTGCTCTGTCCCTGCTCCTGCCAACCCAGCAGTTTGAAAGCACATCAAAGTGCAAGTAGATAAATAGGTACCGCTCCAGTGGGAAGGTAAACGGTGTTTCCGTGTGCTGCTCTTGTTCACCATTAGGTCCAGTCGTGGCCGACTCTGGGGTTGCGGCGCTCATCTCACTTTATTGGCCGAGGGAGCCGGCGTACAGCTTTCGGGTCATGTGGCCAGCATGACTAAGCCGCTTCTGGCGAACCAGAGCAGCGCACGGAAATGCTGTTTACCTTCCCGCCAGATTTATTTACTTGCACTTTGAGGTGCTTTCGAACTGCTAGGTTGGCAGGAGCAGGGACCGAGCAATGGGAGCTCACCCCGTCACGGGGATTCGAAGCACCTACCATATGATCGGCAAGCCCTAGGCTCTGTGGTTTAACCCACAGCGCCACCCGTGTCCCTTTTATCTTGGTGTGTATTTTACTTTAAAAGAAAGACAAAGGGTGGGGGAGATGAGGAGAGGCAGGTGGAAGAGACTTAAGACTGATGCGTATACAGAAAGAGGAAAGCTTCTCTCTCTCATTCTCGTATATCTGGGGACATCCAATGAGGATGAATGGTGGAAGGTCCACAGTTGAACAGGAACCAACAGTTCTGAGCCTGGCTAGACTCCTCCCACCCAAGGAGAGCCATGCCAGTTGAGAATGAATCATAGAATCATAGAATCATAGAATCATAGAGTTGGAAGAGACCACAAGGGCCATCGAGTCCAACCCCCTGCCAAGCAGGAAATGCTTACGGCTTCCCCACAAAATGAGCAGAGAAAGTTGGGTAACATGACAACCAACACAAGTCTAGCTTCATGTTGCCACTGACCTGGCTGGTGGCAGGTGCCATGCTGTTCAGAAGATGGGCGTGACCAGCTTCGCATTCCCTACCATTGCCCAGGCCTCTGCTCTCCTCGGTCTCTGCTGAGCCGTCCGTGGTGCTGAAGGCTTCGCCAGAGGCTACCTCCACTTTGGGCTGCCCCATGTCTTGGCTGAGCACATTACCCTGTAAATCGCATTCTGGCAAGGTTGCAGGGGGACTGGAGCCGGTCAGATGGAGCTCTGCATCCAGCTGACTCCGAAAGAAAGAAAAAATCAGGAGAAGATGAAAGGCTACAATGAAACCTAAGCTTCTGCCCAACTCTTGAGTTCAAAAGACTCTGCAAAACCTTTAAAAACAATTACACAGCTCATTAAACAAGTTCGATTTTTACTCTTTAGCCATCTCATTTTAAAAACTCAAAGGGAAACAAAATGAATTGTTGTGATAATTGCCTGTATATGCCATCATTTGCCTCTTTCATTTGGTCATGCTGTTCTGTTTCCTTTCAAATGAGAAAGACGGGCAAGGGGGAACCATTTTTGGCTTGAGGGTCACGTTGCTTTCTGGTCAATGTTCTAAGAGCCGCATGGCAGTGGTGGAAGGGGCCGGAGGCAAATTGGGTGGAGCAAAAAAGTTTATTTTTTTTTATCTATGCACACTCACACATCCACATACCCCTATCCTCCATCTAGGCAAAAATACTCAGGATGTGAAGCAGAGCCATTGAGGGGTGAGGCCTGGCCTGGGAAGAGTTCTGAGGACCAAACAGAGAGGACTATAGGGCCACATTGGACCCCCAGGCCTGAAATTTCCCACACCTGTCCTAAGGGACAGTACTGCAAAGACATGGAATGCAATGGATTGACACCATGGGAAGATGAGGGAAGGGTGGAGGGCAACTTAACTCAAGCTCCTTCTGTGTAAGGAGGTCTCTGGCATTTTTTCCAGGTTGTAACAGAGGCCATTTGCTGCAGGGCCACCACCTCAAAGTGGAAACTGGATTTTTTTTTGTTTCAGAAGGTGGAGCACAGATGAAGGTAACAGCCCTGCCTTCCTATGCTCCTTAGCTCTTATGAACCCTGGTCCATCTAGTTTTGTCTTGTCCACAATGTGTGGTCCTCCAGGACTGCAGAGAGGGTCTTTCTTGGTCCTACCTGGTGATGCCAGGAATTGAACCTGGACCTTCTACATGCAAAGTGGATGCTCTGCCACTGAACGATGATGGTCTTTCCCTGTAAGGGGAGAACTCAGAAGCTTTTTAAAGCTTCTGAAATATAGAGTGTGCTCATTCCGTAAAGGAGCAGTCCTTGCTTCACTTTAGGGGCATGGGGAATTAGAGGAAGGTCTAGTGACATGAGCCTCTGCATGACTTAAGAACAGGGAAGGGGGACATATGTCCTTCCAAATGTTTGGTGGACCCCCATCAGTGCCAGTCAACATGGTCAGAGGTTGTGGGACCTATAACTTGACCACACCTGGGGTGCACTGGTTCATTATCCCTACCTTGAGATGTCAGAACAAAATGCCATGGAAAACTTGTGGGATGTAATCCATTGGTAGAGTCAAATGCAAAATTCCTTATTTCCTTAGAGTGGGCACAGGCAGGGGGACATCCAGTCAGGGTAACTTCCTGTTCCACTGGTCTGGAGCTTCCTCCCCCTGCATGTGACCTGGGAGATGGACGTGGCTCTGGCTGACTCCACAAAAGAGCCGAGTCATGCATTTTCTCAGTCTTGAAGTTGTCTTGTTCCAGTGTTGTCTTAATGTAAATTCTGCTGTCTGCTGGATCTCAGCCAGCAGCACATGAGTTCAGTTTCCATATGAGATGAACTCACACTTTGCTGTGTAACCACTAAGTAAAGCCTGCCTTTCAGGGATCAAATTGTGAACTGAAATGTGAGTAAACTTTTTGTTACTTTGCTCAGAAAGACTCTAGCATCTTTATTCTTTTAAGAGGGATCAAAAGGGAAATGGACTGCAAGAAGATCAAACCTATCCATTCTTAAGGAAATCAGCCCTGAGTGCTCACTGGAAGGACAGATCGTGAAGCTGAGGCTCCAAGACTTTGGCCACCTCATGAGAAGAGAAGACTCCCTGGAAAAGACCCTGATGTTGGGAAAGATGGAGGGCACAAGGAGAAGGGGATGACAGAGGACAAGATGGTAGGACAGTGCCATATGGAACTGACGGAAAGGTCTGGCAGAATCCAAAGCCAGGGAGAGGAGATAGTGGAAGATTACTGGAAAATTTAAAGTGTTTATTTAGAAATTTTGTTAAAGTAATGACTATTAGAAAAATGGTGGAATGATATTTTATGGATTTAGCAGAAATGCTATAAGAAGGTAATAAGTAATTTACCTTTAATGGGAAATAAGGTTAAAGAATATGTTATTTATAATACAGTATGACAGAAGATAGAGAAAGATGGAAAGGATTTGCTGAAACAAGTACTAGAAGTGGGATACAAGAAGGGAGGTGTGAGGAAGTCGAGGATTCAAGGGAATGAAGGACAGAGTATGGAAAAGGAGGGATGTTTTTAAATTGTTTTTGTCTTGCTTTGTTTATGTGTTTAGTTTAATGGGTTTAGGGTGGGTTTGTATTGTTTATATATTGTATTGTTTTTGTTTTTTCTTGTCTTTTTTCTTTTTTTCTTTTCTCTCTTTCTTCCTATCTTTAACATTCCCACAAATGTGATTCTATCCAGTGGCATAGCGTGGGGGGTGCCAGGGGTGCCGGCCGCACCGGGCGCAACATCTGGGGGGCGCGAGTCCAGAGGGAAGGGACAAGTTCCTTCCTCCGCCGGGCTCCCCGCCGCCACCGCCAGCCTTGCGCCCTAGCGCGCGCGCGCCCCCCGCCGCCGCTGCGGCTGCGCTCCACTCACTGCTCGCAGGAGGAGCAGCCGCTGCAGCAGCGCCAACACCGCCACCGACGCCTGGCCGGGCACAGGCAGCCTCCGCACCCCGACGCCGACGCCATCCCCTCGGCCCAGCCACAGGCGGCGGCTGCTTCTGCCGACTGGGAGGGAGGAGAGCTCCGAGGGGCCTAGCCGTGCCCTGCGCTCCCCAAAACCCTCCGAGAGGAAGCCGGCGGGCGGGCGAGGGTCTCCTGGCAGAAGGGGGTGCCGCTGGCTCCAGCTCTCAGTGCAAGTCTCAGCCGCGGGGGGGGGGGCGAGGACGGAGCACAGCTGGAAGCCCCCGGACCCGCCGGGAGGAGGAGAGGCGCTCGCCAAGCCCGGATCTGGAGCTCCACCTACAGCCCAAGGAGGGGGGGCAGGGAGGCGCCCGAGGGGAGGGGGCTTCGGCTGCCTCGGCCCACGGGGGCTCCGCAAATAATAAATTTAATAAATTCCTGCTGAGCCTTTGGGGGGTCCTTGGCTCCTTCGCTCGCCCCCAGCCCCATTGGCGTAGCGTGGGGGGGTGCAGGGGGGCCGGGCGCAACATCTGGGGCGCGCGTGCTCGCACTCGAGTGCTAAAATCCACGGGTTAGGGGGCGCAAATTACTTGCCTTGCCCCGGGTGCTGACAACCCACGCTAGGCCACTGATTCTATCAATCCTAACCCTTTAAGAGAAAAGCAAAAATGCTGCAGGTCAAGCACACAGCCCAAGGAGACAGAGGAGTCTGAACCTCCCAAGTCGCCCTTCTTGCCTCCCGAGGGCAGCCCCACTTTGCACTTAAGAAACCTAGACCTGGATCTCACCTGCTGGCCACCCCATAAATTGTCCTCTTTGCCAGCCAGGCCTTCTGTCCCAGCCTGTGGCGTAGCTTTCACCCCACTGCTCAGCGTCTCGTTTGTCGTTGGGGCTCTTCCCTGAGCCTGCTCTTCCTTTCCAGGAGTGAAGAAGTCCTCAGGGTCCTCTCGTCCCTCGCCAGCCGCTGCCCCGTACTCTGCCAAAGCATCTTCAGCCTCGGTAGAGGCGCCATCTTCTTCCGCCATTGGCTCAGACTCTTCTTCAACTAGAAAGGGGATTTTTAAAAAAGGCAGCATGAAGGTTAAGGCGCTGGTGGCACACAGTGGTTGCACAGAAGTACTCCTGTTGGGATTTTTACCTATCCGAGCTGCTCCAGCAAGTGGTACTATGATTTGTATACATCATGTGAGTGTCTGAGACAGCATGAGAAAGGAAGTCTGTATTATCTCTTCCTTCTGAGTGCTATTGGAAGTTGGTTTCACTTCTGTGTGTGTCGCGGTTCTGTACTGGTGTTCAGAGAGCACAGATGTACTGATGGAGTCTCTGTATACAGTCATACCTCAGGTTAGATGTGCTTCAGGTTGAGCGTTTTCAAGTTACGCTCTGCAGCAACCCAGAAGTAACGGAACACGTTACTTCTGGGTTTCGCTACTCGCACATGCGCAGACACTCAAAATGACATCATGCGCATGCGCAGAAGTGGCAAAATGCGGCCCGCGCATGCGCAGACGCGCTGTCGCGTCTTACGTTTTACTCAGGATGCGAACGGGGCTCCAGAATGGATCCCGTTCGCATCCAGAGGTACCACTGTATAAGACTGTAAATAAAGTAGTTTTAGAACTACAATTGAGTTTTTCGTCTGCTATGATATACCAGAAGACTGGCGTGCTCTTTTCAGGAGAGAAGGGTTGCTTATTACCAGCCGCTCTGGACTGAAGAAGATTTGCAGCCAGAGGGAGCCACCGGGGAATGCTCTGGAGACTTGGGAAGTTTGCAGCCCTCCCAGGGCATTTTTCCAACAGTCCCAATGCTCTACACCCCAAACACTCTTGGACTGCAACTGCCATCGTCACTGACTATTGGCCATGGTGGCAGGAGCCGTTGTTCAACATCCTCTGGAGGGCACAAAATTAGCCACTGCAATCTGAAGACTGCTTTTGACTTGCTGTGCAGACCTAGATATCTGGATCCACAGGCTCCATCAAAATCCCAGAGTGGACTTTGGACTCCAGAAGAGGAACTCTTGATCCATCCCTACTTCTGGTTTCATGCACTTGGGTTTTATTGCATATTGAGTATTCATATTCACTTTGGAACTTCCTGCCTATTGACATGGGGCTTCACTGTACAGTCAAACCTTGGTTCCCGAACGGCTTAATTGCCGAACAAATCAGCTCCTGAATGCCACAAACCCAGAAGTAAGTGTTCTGGTTTGTCAACATTTTTCAGAAGCCGAACCTCCGACATGGCTTCTGCTTGAGTTCCTGCAGCCAATCGGAAGCCACGCCTTGGTTGTTGAATAGTTTCGGGAGTCAAACCAACTCCTGGAACGGATTAAGTTCAAGAACCAAGGTACCACTGTACTCTTTTCTGCACCTGCTAAAAACACTTTTGTTTACCCAGATATGTAGAATGTTTACATGTGTTTTAATCTGTTTTTAGCTTATCAGTCTTAATTATTTTGGAATGTTTTAAACAGCTTTTTTAAAACCATGTTTACTGATAAGTTTATTGTTTTATTCTTTTTTTGTAAACCTCTTTTATTATTATTATTTTGTTATAATGAAGTGGTGTGTAAATTTTATGAACTAAGTAAGTAAAAATAAATGCACAGGGTTGTTTTTAATGAAGAGTGAGCTAATAATAATAAAATTGTGAAATCAGTCAATCAAATCCTGATTCAAATCCTTCAATAACTTGAATGGGGGCACCCAGGGGTGCTTCCCTCCCCACCTTTGATAAAATCCAGCTGGTAGAGAAGTCGTTCTTCTGCATTGAAGTCGACTGTGTAGTGATCCATGTTGTCATAGCCTGACTCCAGCTTCTCAGGTTTGCAGCTGTGGGACATCTCAGAAATCCTGCAGGAGGGAAAGCAATCACAGGTCGCAGGTGGAGAGCTTCCATCTTTTCAAACCCGAAAACTCGAGAGGGGAGGAAGGAAGAAGGTAGATATGCAGAGGCAATAAGGCAAGGAATGATACTTACTTCTGGATGAGAACTTTGGCATTCTGATGTGGGAGGAGAAAGGACACAAGTGGAAAGAATCGGGATTTGTTAAGAGCAGATGACAAAGTAAGAGGAGAGTCATCCCTCATTTCTACGTCCGTGAGCCAACTCTGTGTGAGAAAACACTTGACTGCAATAGCTAACAAAGGTAAAGGTAAAGGGACCCCTGACCATTAGGTCCAGTTGTGACCGACTCTGGGGTTGCGGTGCTCATCTTGCTTTACTGGCTGAGGGAGCCGGTGTACAGCTTTGGGGTCATGTGGTTCATGACTAAGCCGCTTCTGGCGAACCAGAGCAGCGCACAGAAACGCTGTTTACCTTCCCACTGGAGTGGTACCTATTTATCTACTTGCACTTTGACGTGCTTTCAAACTGCTAGGTCAGCAGGAGCTGGGACCGAGCAATGGGAGCTCACCCTGTCACGGGGATTCAAACCACCAACCTTTTAATCGGCAAGTCCTAGGCTCTGTGGTTTAACCCACAGCGCCACCCGCGCCCCTCAATAGCTAATAATACCTGGCTAAATCTCAGAAGGTGGCCAGTGAGGACATGAACGTATAGAGGTGCCTGGCTTGCTGAAGCAGACCTCTGGGTTCATCAAGATCAGCACACCAGTGGTTCTCAGACTTTTCCCCCCTGGGCCACACTTTCAGGATTTTGCTATTGCTGCACCGAAATTCTTATTGATAAGAAATACGTTGGAAAACAAAAAGAAACAACTCCTTGATTTATATAACACAGAACACAACTATTTTATAAAATGATCATGGGACCACATTATAAAGGAGAAAAGGATGCAGCTGCGTAAGAATGCTCATCCTTCCCAAAATATAATTATAAACAAGCCTCCTACATATGTAACTTAAGTACATGTAAAAACTCAATGAGGGGCGTGCACTTGCTTTTGCCGCATAATCTCGTTTATATTAGGCCTAATTTGAGACAAACTTTCATCTTCTCATCAATACAAAGAAGCCTTTCTCTTTTCTGATCTTTTGTATTTGCCAGAGTTGAAAATCCCCATTGATAGTGATATGTCGTGGAGAACTGCAAGAGAATGCTCTTGAAAACAGAGGCACGGATACTGTTTCTGGTTGTATAGCCAAACAAAATTGTTTTGATTCTATATGTCAGGGAACTGCCATCAGTGTCCGAGGGAGAGAGCAAGCTCCAGAGGGATCCCAGAGAGCGTCCCGGGAGTGGGAGAGGCAGCCCGTCTTCTGGGGAAGAGAATCAGCGTAGCTCCAGTGGAGAAGGGGGGCAGATGGGGGAATCGGCGAGGCGGTCCCATGACTCCTTGCCGGGGACCAGCGGGGAGAGTAGAGGTCCTCCGCTGCCTACGCCCTCCTTGCGCAGAAGGCTTCCGCGCAGGGAGAGTAGGAGGAGACTTGGCGTCAAAGAGCTTCTTTGCTGGAAGAAGTTTAAGAAATGCCCACTGACGGATTCTGCCAGTGATTGAGACAGCCACGGGTGAGTGGCTGCCTGGACAGAAAAGGTTCACTCAGGCAACCCAGCCAGAGGTTGGGACAAACTTACGCACAAGCAACCCCTAGAACCATTACACTATACTACACAAGCAATCGTTTTTTCAGCAGGGGGTTACATTCTGGACCCGTGGGGGGGGGGTCTACATAAAGCATTCCATTCTGTTCTGTCCTTTCCATGACATTTTGGGGTCACTTCTGGGTTCAGTGTGCGTGCGTTATCGCGCATTAATCAGACGCATCTTAATTGGCCGTTGCCTGTATACACTACACTGAAATGTTTCAATGTTTATTTCTTTGTCCTTGGATCTTCCTGTTACGCTCGTCATCCTCTCCTGTACCCCACCCTTTGAGAACCCCTAGTCTGCACTGACCACCAGCAGCAATCTGGGTTTGCAAGCACAGAACCTTTCCCAGAGACTCCAGGGACTGGACCAGGGCTGGATTTAGGTGTGATGAGGCCCTAAGCTACTGAAGGGAATGGGGCCCTTTATATGTCCAGCTGTCCATTGTCAACAACAAATTGTCGCTGTTTTCTGTGTTGAATATATGCTATATGGTAATTTATGGACCTGATAGGTATCTAAAGCCATTTGCACGTGTTGCCGTGCAACCAGTCCATGCAGAATGTAGGCACCCTATATAGAGAAATGAGCAAACCAGTGATATTTTAGGGAGCAGGCTAGCAGGCGGGGCCCATTAATTACATCATAGGAGCCTACACAACACAAAACACTGTTGGTGTATGTAAGTTTTATTTTATTTGTTTTTTATCTTATACAGTGCTACCTTGGTTTAAGAACAGCTTGGTTTATGAACAACTTGGATTAAGAACGCTGCAAACCCAGAAGTAGGTGTTTTGGTTTGTGAACTTTGCCTTGGAAGCAGAACATGTTCCGCTTCCTGTTGAGTGTGTTCCATGTGTAAATTGAGTCCTCTGCTGCTATGGGAAAGCATGCCTTGGTTTAAGAACACTTTGGTTTAAGAACGGACTTCCAGAATGGATTAAGTTCATAAAGCAAGGTACCACTGTATTTTGAAAATGTACATCCAGGGTTGTTGTTTTTTTCTTTAAATTTTTTTGGGGCCCCCAAGAGAATGGGGCCCTAAGCTTTAGCTTGTTTAGCTTGTGCATAAATCCAGCACTGGACTGGACTCCTGTAACTACCTGCAGAAAAGCTCTGTCACAGAGCCAGGGTCCCATCCTTACCTTTGTAGCTATAGGCTCATACTGTTGCCTCACCCCCAAGTCATACCATTGCTCCATGTAGCTCTGTATTGTCTACATCAGGCAGAGGGGAGACCTGTGAGGCTCTCTCCCCCGCCCTCACAACAAACCCTCTCCAGCCTAGGGAGACTTGCTTTTCTCTTTGCAAAGGAAAAGTAGGCTATCTATATTAATTGCTGCTGCTTTAGAAGCTGGTTGTGATTCCAAATCTAAGAAATGTTCTCAGATTCTTACCCACACACAACATCTTGTGAGTCACCCTGAGCTCCCTTTGGGAGGAAGGAGGGCAGGCTATGAAATCGGTGAAAGAAATCAATCCAGTAAAATAATCTCTGAGCCATTGGCTGTGCTGGCTGGCACTGAAAGGAGCTGGGAATTGAAGAGCTTTTGGACAAAGGGTGTGTTCTACCACTGCTCTATGGCTTTTCCCCAAGGTCTGAGCAAGATTTTAACTCGTCACTTAGGGACGGCTTGATTCCCCTCCATAGCTGTTTGTGCCTTCCTACCAGGAGGGAACCCCAACAAATCGTGCAAAACTTGCAAATATGGGCTTAGTTTGTGTAATGTGTACAGGTCCCCCAATTCAGCTTCCTTGGGCTACTTAAATACAATGTTAGGTAAAGGTAAAGGGACCCCTGACCATTAGGTCCAGTCGTGGCCGACTCTGGGGTTGCGGCGCTCATCTTGCTTTATTGGCCGAGGGAGCTTCCGGGTCACGTGGCCAGCATGACTAAGCCGCTTCTGGCGAACCAGAGCAGCGCACAGAAACGCCATTTACCTTCCCACAGGAGTGGTACCTATTTATCTACTTGCACTTTGACGTGCTTTCGAACTGCTAGGTTGGCAGGAGCAGGGACCGAGCAACGGGAGCTCACCCCATCACAGGGATTAGAAGCGCCAACCTTCTTATCAGCAAGTCCTAGGCTCTGTGGTTTAACCTACAGCACCACCCGCATCCCAAATACAATGTCAGGGTTTCTTTAAATCAGGTTCATTGCACTTGCAGAAGGAAAACTGCTCCAGCAGCCACATCTGGGGCAATACTGATGAGCTGTTCCCATTGCCTTGAGTTTCACAGGTCCATCTCAGAACTTATTAGAATCTTAATACTGGAATGGATCCAAAAGTCCAGATACACCCAGCAACATGGAAATGCCATCCACATTAACAAAACGTCTCCTAAATTTCCCCTGTCTCAGACACTGGAGAGATGCTGCCAAGGAGTGTAGACAATACTGAACTGAATGGACCAATGTTCTGGCTCAATATAAGGCAGTTTCCTATGTTGCTAGGACATGTTTGAATGCTTGCCTACCAAAAGAGAGACTCTTCCTGCACAGAGAAAACCAGTTTTTCAGGGAGGTGGTTGCCTTACATCATGGCAAACTAAGGCCCGGGGGCCGGATCCAGACCAATCACCTTCTAAATCCAGCCCGTGGACGGTCTGGGAATCAGCGTGTTTTTACATGAGTAGAATGTGTCCTTTGGTTAAAAATGCATCTCTGGGTTATTTGTGGGGCATAGGAATTCGTTCATTATTTTTTTTCCCAAAAATATAGTCCGGCACCCCACAAGGTCTGAGGGACAGTGGACCGGCCCCCTGCTGAAAAAGTTTGCTGACCCTTGTCCTAGGACCTGTTTTGATTGCTTGCCTACACACACACACACACACACACACAGAGAGAGAGAGAGAGAGAGAGAGAGAGAGAGAGAGAGAGAGAGAGAGAGAGAGAGACTCTTCCTGCACATAGAAACCCAGTTTTTCAGGGAAATGGTTGCCTCCTTACATGCTACATTTCTTTCAACAGGGAGCTGTTTTTGTGGGACAGCATTCAAACACTTGTAGTCAGAAGTGAAGCTCAGGAAGACCTGCTCCACTCCAAGGACTCATCTATACAGCTGCAAACGTTTCAAGTGTTTTTAAGTGCAATATACAATGTGAAACTAGATGGCGACGGTGAGCCTTATGGAAAATTCAAGAACATTTTCAGAACATTTTTTTATATGTGTGTCGATTGCACCCTTAGTCTACTGCCTTGTTTGTTGGATGGAGTGTGGAAGCAGAGTGGTTTTCGGTTACTTAACCTGCACAAATACAGCCATCTGTGGCTCCTCCATGGACTGCAAGGCTGTGTCCACCAGTTTGGAAGAAGAGTCAATATGGTCGCCACATGTTTTGCAGATAGATTTCAGGTGCTGGATCTTTTCCTCCTGCTCGTAGGTGATCCTCTGCAACATGATCTTCCGCCTCTCTTCCAAAATGGCGCACATGCGGTCAAACTTCTCGCACAGGGCCTGCTTCTGGGCTTTGCAGTTGTGCTGCTCAAAAAACGGGGGGGGGGGTTAGAAAGCTTAAACTGAAATTGGTCGCTTGGTACTAAAACGGTCCATGTCAGACTTAACAAAAGGTGGTTTGTCGTTCTGAGAACAGGTTCACATCTTCTGCACTCCCTCAAACCTCTTCCTATGGGCTTGAGATCCAAACCTCCCGCTCTTAGTTTTGAACTAACCACAGTTTCTGAGGGTGTTATGGAAACTCTAGAGCAAGTAAGTTCAAAGTTTGGACACCCCTGCTCTAGAGGATGTCCAGACTCAAGGAATGGTAATTTGTTCTAACGCCAGTTCATTGGAACATAAAGGTAAAGGGTAAAGGGACCCCTGACCATTAGGTCCTGTCATGGCCGACTCTGGGGTTGCGGCGCTCATCTCGCTTTATTGGATGAGGGAGCCAGCGTACAGCTTCCAGGTCATGTGGCCAGCATGACTAAGCCGCTTCTGGCGAACCAGAGCAGCATACGGAAACACCGATTACCTTCCCGCTGGAGCGGTACCTATTTATCTACTTGCACTTTGACGTGCTTTCGAACTGCTAGGTGGGCAGGAGCAGGGACTGAGCAACAGGAGCTCACCCCGTCGCGGGGATTTGAACCACCGACCTTCTGATCAGCAAGTTCTAGGCTCTGTGGTTTAACCCACAGCGCCACCTACGTCCCTTTGTTGGAACATACGTATAGGGAAAACATGGCTAGTTCAAAACTGAAACTTGTTTAGTTTATGCCCCTTGAGGAGGAGGAGGAGGAGGAGCAGGAAGAGAGGCCTCATTCTCCTAACTGCAAGCCACGGTCTGTTGTTATGTCTGAACCTGAGGGCACAAAAAGGAATATCGATCAAAATTATCAGCCTCACTCAGGAACCACTGGAAACCTTGACAGTACAAACAGCAGGGAACTGACTGTTTTACCTCTGATGACTAAAAACTGGGCTATATATATTCGTATCCAACTCATTCAATCCATATGCCATGGAACTTCACCCCTTTCTCCTCTCCCTATGCACACCCCATGCCCTCACCAAGTCTACGCCAATATATAGATATATAAAAACATAAAGGTAAAGGACAGTTAAGTCCATTCAAAGGTGACTTTGGGGTGCAGCGCTCATCTCGCTTTCAGGCCAAGGGAGCTAGCGTTTGTCCACAGACAGCTTTCTGGGTCGTGGGGCCAGCAAGACTAAACCGCTGCTGGTGCGACAAGACACCGTGACGGAAATCAGAGCGCATGGAAACGCCATTTACCTTCCCACCGCAGTGGTACCTATTTATCTACTTGCACTTTGGCGTGCTTTCAAACTGCTAGGTTGGCAGGAGCTGGGACAGAGCAATGGGAGTTCACCCCGTCGCAGGGATTCGAACCACCGACCTTCTGATCAGCAAGCCCAAGAGGCTCAGTGGTTTAGACCACAGCACCACCTGCTTCCCACCTAGAGATATATACAC
Organism: Podarcis bocagei; assembly: GCF_964188305.1. Lineage (NCBI taxonomy): Eukaryota > Metazoa > Chordata > Lepidosauria > Squamata > Lacertidae > Podarcis > Podarcis bocagei. The sequence continues at coordinate 6,862,949 of NC_138129.1, read as the reverse complement.
ATGTCATACACAGTATATATACAGTCATACACAGGAAAAAATTGCTTATGATTTGGATAAAGGCTGAGGTCAACCTATCTAATAAATGTTTATACTGTTAATTTGGCTCCACAGCTTCTCTAAGGCAAAAAAAAAAAAAACTATAATGAGGGCAATATTTCTTACCTTTATCACATTTGAGCAAATTAACAATATTTATTCATCTCCTCTCCAAAACTGACTTTAAAAAAAAAAAAACTCCCTGCAGAAATAGGTGAGATACTTTTAAAACGATGACAGATTTCCTCCAGGAAAAAAGCTTGTTCTTTGCTTTTTTTCATACATAAAAAATCCATTAGCACCAGCAATTGTTTTTGTTTTTTTAAAAGTATATAAATCTCACCCACCTTCTCCCCCGAATCTATTCTGCTTAATTTCCTTGGTTTTTGACAGAAAGGCATTTACCTACAGTCAGTTGAGAAGGTGATATGAGGGAGGGGAAATTGCAAAGCTAACTCCCCCTCCCCACAGTATTTAATGACATAGATCTTAACGCAATGCAACCATCTTAGCAAAAGTTCTTAAATGGTGAGTCCTTATCTGAACACCCAGTTTGTGCACTTCCATCAGACAAATCCTCTGGCTTAGTTGTCAGGGAAACTTTTTACCAAAGTCTTAGAGCAAATTAACAAAACAAAACAAAATCGTTCATCTCCACTGAAATTGACTTTTTAAAAAATACCATACCACCCCTGATGTCAACAATCATTCTGATGTGGTGAGCACTGTGACATAGACACCAAAGGAAATGTCACTGGTCCTTTGAACACTGTGACCTGACACAGATAAGTGGAGAGATTGCGAAAATAAAAAATAATGAAATGTTGAGGAGTCACGTCCTACCTCGACGTTCCTGCAGGAGCCTTGCAAATCCCCAACGTAGGCTTGGATCCTGTCGTTCGCAGCCACAAGGGCACCAATCCCACCAGTCAGCTCTGCCTGGAAGGGAGAGGACCGAAATTAGACTGATTTGCCAATGACACTGCTCAGCAGGGTCGTCTTGCCCATAGGCACTAGGGGTGCGGGGTACCTGGGCGCCGGGCTCTCAGGGCACCAGGGCGAGAGTCCGGGGCCTGAGAGTTGAGTCCGGGGAAGACCATGCCCATCAGTCGGAGCGCCGTGGCAGGCTCTTCTGCTGCGGGCGGCTCTGCACCGTGAGTTCAGGGGCAACCGAGCCAGCAAGACACTGAGGTGGCCAGCCGGTTCTGCCCTCCTGCGTGCTTGGGACTGGACAACCAGGGGGAGCACACCAGGCAGATCTTTGCACCCTGGTACCACATATGCTTAAGACAGCCCTGCTGCTCAGTCTGCTCCCCTAGTGCTCCCGGAAGAGGGCAGTGTTTCAGACAGCCACATCCAACCCAAACGAGTCCCTTTCAAAGTGAGATACAGAAGGGATCCTCCTTATGAGCACAGGATCACTCCCCATGCCTTGCACCCAACTTCAGGCCACCCTAAACACAAAATGCTGCACAGCCAGCAACACGCAAAGGGGAAGGAAATGGCTTCAAGGAGACACTCTTCGTTCATGCAGACCCCAAAGGCATTTGGTTATTGATTGGCCGCACCATCCAATAACCAAATTTCTCAGTTACAGATAGGTAGCCGTGTTGGTCTGCCATAGTCAAAATAAAAAAATTCCTTCCAGTAGCACCTTAAAGACCAACTAAGTTAGTTCTTGGTATGAGCTTTCGTGTGTCAATCTCCCATTCCCACCACCCTTCTGAGTAATACCCCTCCCCACCTTATCACTATATAGAAGGATCTGGCAACTTCTGTTTCAGTGTATCTGAAGAAGTGTGCATGCACACGAAAGCTCACACCAAGAACTAACTTAGTTGGTCTTTAAGGTGCTACTGGAAGGAATTTTTCAAATTTCTCAGGGCGGTTTGTGATGTCACCTGTGCTGTAAGATCCAGCAGGTCCCACTTGGTGGGAGGTCTTTTTGCATCACAAGAGCCCTGCGGTCCACCCTGTCCAACATACTGTTCTCAACTTGCCCAACCAGATGCCGCATGGCCAAGCCCACAAGCAGGATCCAAGTGTAGCATCCCTCTCCCCACCTCCAATTCCAGAGAGTGGGTGTGATGGCCTGGGGCTTGGACTCGGACTCGGAACCAGAGGAGACTCTGGAGTTGCGGCGCTCATCTTGCTTTACAGCCTGAGGGAGCAGGCGTTTGTCTGCAGACAGTTTTTCCGGGTCATGTGCCAGCATGACTAAGCTGCTTCTGGCACAACGGAGCACCGAAACCAGAGCAGCACACGGAAACGCCATTTACCTTCCCGCCGGAGCAGTACCTATTTATCTACTTGCACTTTGATGTGCTTTCGAACTGCTAGGTTGGCAGGAGCAGGGACCGAGCAACGGGAGCTCACCCTGTCGTGGGGATTTGAACCACCAACCTTCTGATCAGCAAGCCCAAGAGACTCAGTGGTTTAGACCACAGCGCCACCCGCATCCCATACATACATACATACATACATAATCCATCAATTTGTTTTTCTCTAATAAAACATTGCTCCTTCTTAGTGTTCTGAAACTACGTAGGAAGAAGGGAAAGCACTTTACAATAGCCCTCTCCTCCTGAACGGAGGAGGAAATGGAGAGGAAGGAAGGAGCTCTGATAAGCTGGAAGAATGGGACAGTTTGGGGAGGTGTTGGGGGTCTGATAAAATGAGGCATGTGTGCCCCCCTCCCCAGGGTACAGGATGCCACACCTGTGCCCTAGTAGCAGGGCCAGATTTAGGTTTGATGAGGCCCTAAGCTACTGAAGGTAATGGGGCCCTTTATATGTCCACCTGCCCTTTGTCAACAACAAATGGTCGCTGTTTTTGTGTGCTGAATATATACTATATGGTAATTTACGAACCTAATAGGTATCTCAAGCCATTTGCACATAACAAAATATGTATTCTATCAAAGTAATTGTTGAACTGAAATACAATTAAGAAGTATATTAATAGTGAAATGCAGTTAAGAAGAAGTACATTAATAGTGAAATAATTATTAAGCTCTAACTTAAAATGATTTTTTAATGCATAACAAACTATGGTAAATAATGCAAACAGGCTGGCATTTGGCAATAACAAAAGTTCCTTCGGAAACACAATTTACAAAGACTCATAATCTAGTCTCTAGAAACTTGCTATAACATGAAATATGATGCAAACCACTAATAATGATAAATAGCAGAATGTAGGCACCCTATATATAGAAATGAGCAAACCAGTGATCTTTTAGGGAGCAGGCTAGCAGGCGGGGCCCATGACTTACATCATGGGAGCCTACACAGCACAAAACACTGTTGCTGCATGTTGGTTTTATTTTATTTGTTTTTTATCTTCTATTTTGGAAATGTACATCCAGCTTTTTTCCTTTTAATTGTTTTTGGGGCCCCCCAAAAAGTGGAGCCCTAAGCTATAGTTTGTTCAGCTTATACGTAAATCCAGCACTGCCTAGTGGTGTCTCCAGCTAAAGGACAGGTCCTTCTGCCAACGTCACGGAACAGAAATGGAAACAGTGGAGGCACCCTGGGAAATCTGAGCCATCAGCGAGAAGCCAACCTTTTGTTGCATGTAGATGTCAGAGAGAGGCGCCACTTCGCAATCCTTGTGCTCCCCGAAGACCTTGCAGAGGGAGCAGGTGGGGACCCCGCAGGTCACGCAATAGATGTTGATCCTTTCTTCTTCATGCTCTTCGCAAATCGGGTGCTCGGTTTTTAAAGGGGGTCTTGGGGGGAAACAAGAGAGGGAAATGAGCTTATAAGGTAAGGAGAGACAGAGACAAGAAACATAAGCCAAGGAAAATAGCCACCAGTCAGGAGAGACAATACAGAGTTGCACGTTAAACATTTAAAGTACAGTGGTGCCCCGCAAGACGAATGCCTCCCAAGACGGAAAACCCGCTAGACGAAAGGGTTTTCCGTTTTGGAGGTGCTTCGCAAAACAAATTTCCTATGGGCTTGCTTCGCAAGACGAAAATGTCTTGCGAGTTCCTGCGGGGTTTTTTCCCTCCCCCCCCCTTTTCCCAAGCCGCTAAGCCGCTTATCAGCTGATCCTAAGCCGCTAAGCCGCTTAACAGCTGATCCGCTAAGCCGCTAAGCCGCTTATCAGCTGATCCGCTAAGCCGCTGATCAGCTGATCCGCTAAGCCGCTAATAGCGCTAATCCGCTAATCTGCAAATGGGCTTGCTTCGCAAGACGAAAAAACCGCAAGACGAAGAGACTCGCAGAACGGATTCTTTTCGTCTTGCGAGGCACCACTGTACACTCCCCAGCAAGGAATCCCAGGAACTGCAGTTTGCTAAGGGCGCTGGGATTTGTAGCTTTATGAGGAGGAAACCACAGTTCTCGTGATTCTTTTTTTTGGGGGGGGTGCTTTCAATTGAGGTTGAATCCTGACAAGACAGAAGTGCTGTTCTTGGGGGATAGGGGGCGGGCGGGTGTGGAGGACTCCCTGGTCCTGAATGGGGTAACTGTGCCCCTGAAGGACCAGGTGCGCAGCCTGGGAGTCATTTTGGACTCACAGATGTCCATGGAGGTGCAGTTTATTCTGTATCCAGGGCAGCTGTCTACCAGCTCCATCTGGTACGCAGGGTGAGACCCTACCTGCCTGCGGACTGTCTCACCAGAGTCGTGCATGCTCTAGTTATCTCCCACTTGGATTACTGCAATGCGCTCTACGTGGGGCTACCTTTGAAGGTGACCCGGAAACTGCAATTAATCCAGAATGCGGCAGCTCGACTGGTGACTGGGAGCGGCCACCGAGACCATATAACACCGGTCTTGAAAAGACCTACACTGGCTCCCAGTACGTTTCTGAGCACAATTCAAAGTGTTGGTGCTGACCTTTAAAGCCCTAAACAGCCTCGGTCCAGTATACCTGAAGGAGCGTCTCCACCCCCATCGTTCTGACCAGACACTGAGGTCCAGCAGCAAGGGCCTTCTGGTGGTTCCCTCGCTGCAAAAAGTGAGGTTACAGTGAACCAGGAAGAGGGCCTTCTTGGTGGTGGCGCCTGCCCTGTGGAACGCCCTCCCAGCAGATGTCAAGGCAACTGAAGGCGGCCCTGTTTAGGGAAGTTTTTAATGTCTGATGCTGTATTGTTTTTAATATTCAGTTGGAAGTAGCCCAAAGTGGCTGGGGAAACCCAGCCAGATGGGTGGGGTATATTTTTTATTATTATTCTTATTATTCTTATTATTCTTATTATTATTACATATTGTGGCTACAGTGAAAAACAGACCTGGACACTTCGGCTAGTTAGCATTTATAAAGGCGAACCGTTTTTAGAGTCTCGGGAGCTCTAGTTATAATGGGAAAAGCTAAGCCCCTGGGGAAAGGGCTTAAGCCAAGGTAGTCAACACGGTGCCCACCTGATATTGGACTCCAACACCCATCTTCCTGGGCAAGACACCTGGGGATGATGGGAGCTGGAGTTCAAACTCACCTGGAAGTCACCCCACTGGCTATTCCTGGCTATCACCATTTTGCTTCCATCACAACCTGTTCTTTCCATTTCAGTTTGGGTGGGGCTCAATTTATGCCCCCTGTTAGAATTCCTGCTTCATGGTTGCAGTCATGGGATTGTTGTCTATCACATGACGGTGTATGTTTTGACTCCACAGAGTGGGAAGTGACGGAGACAGGATGTTTGTGTTACTGTGTTCCATGAAGTGGGACTATTGTCCTTTGTTCTTTCTCTTTGCTGCCTGATGCTAGAGAGGGAGGGAGCCATGTTGCAGTGCTCCGTGTGTGTTTATGTGTAAATAAAGCAAGGCAAAGGGACCCCCGACCATTAGGTCCAGTCACAGACGACTCTGGGGTTGCGGCGCTCATCTCACCTTACTGGCCAAGGGAGCCGGCGTACAGCTTCCGGGTCATGTGGCCAGCATGACTAAGCCGCTTCTGGCGAACCAGAGCAGCGCACGGAAACACCGTTTACCTTCCCACCAGAGCAGTACCTATTTATCTACTTGCACTTTCACGTGCTTTCAAACTGCTAGGTTGGCAGGAGCAGGGACCGAGCAACGCGGGGATTCGAACCACCGACCTTCTGATCGGCAAGTCCTAGGCTCTGTGGTTTTACCTTCCCGCCGGAGCGGTACCTATTTATCTACTTGCACTTTGATGTGCTTTCGAACTGCTAGGTTGGCAGGAGCAGGGACCGAGCAATGGGAGCTCACCCTGTCGCAGGGATTCAAACCGCTGACCTTCTGATCGGCAAGCCCTAGGCTCTGTGGTGTAACCCACAGCACCACCCGCGTCCCAGTAAATAAAGTAGATTAGCCAAAATGCTGAGTTGCTGAGGTCTGTCACGCAAGTTGCGCAAACTCTGCAGATCCCTAAGTGTGCCGGTGTCGGTTGGCATCGGTCGCTGTGATGTTCAGCCTGAAGAAAGCTTATGAAGTTCCCAAATGATTGACCAGGAGGGAGAGAACATGCCAGTCGGGCATGTGTCTATGCCAGTGTCCTACTCGAGTGTAGGCTGAACTCTTTCCCTTTCAGTTTGGGTGGGGGATGGGGGCTCAATTTCTGCCCCTTTCAACACCCTCAGTCTCCTTTCTGGCTGGCAGGAGATTCGGAACCAGCAAAAACGAAGGGACCTCTTATTCACACGGCAGGAAACTGACTGCTCTCAACTGCGGTGGCTTTAAAGGGGATTTAAAAGCCCTCTTTGTGGCTACTAGTCTCACCACAGCTATATGCTCTCTGTCCATGGTCAGAGGCAGCATGCCTCTGAATTACCACTTGCTGGGCCAGCAGCAAAAGTGGCCCATTGCCCTCCTATCTTGCTTGTGGATTTCCCATTGGGCTCTCTGGTTCTCCACTGTGAGCAACAAACGATGCTCCATCTGATAGGCCTTTGGTCTCATCCTGCTACAAGGCTGTCCTTGGTCACCTGGGCGTCCTTTTACTTCCCTCCTATAGCAAAATTCACCAGCTACGTGAAGGGAGGGGGAGAGGGGTCAGAAATGTTGATTAAAATCTCTTTTTCTGTGGCATACAGAGACCTCTAGTGGCCAGCTGAAACATTTCACCACCCTCAAAATAAAAAAAATTCCTTCCAGTAGCACCTTAAAGACCAACTAAGTTAGTTCTTGGTATTTCACCACCCTGTTTTGTTTTGTTTTTTTAAGTGTTACACAGGAGTTTAAAACGTATGCAGGATTTGAAGAATAGCAGCAAATGAGAATGGCAGTTTAATCATTTTTAATTAACGTATATAATGGGTGAAATTTAAGTAATATAGCAGCTTTATAAGTTAAGGAACGAACAGCATGGAAAGGTGGATGGGAAGTCAACGGATATGAGAGATTTATTCAGATGGTTGTTCAAAAGAATTTGAAAAAGTTAATTTTTGAAAAAGTTATTTAAAAAAAATTGAGAGCTCCCTCTCCCTCTCTAAATTTCTTCCCACGCTCTCTGTTTTCTCCAGTCAAGTCTCTGCTACTCAGGATCATTGGCTGTAGATGTCTAATCAAATACCGTATTTTTTTCACCATAACACTCACTTTTTCCTCCTAGAAAGTAAGGGGAAATGTCTGTGCGTGTTATGGAGGGAATGCCTACGGGTGGCATGCCTACGGATTTTCCTCCTCTAAAAACTATGTGCGTGTTATGGTCGGGTGCGTGTTATAGAGCGAAAAATACGGTAAGTGCCTGGTGGTTAAAAGAGCTGGGTGTGTTTATTTGGGTAAGAGAAGACTGAGGGGAGATATGAAAGCCATCTTCAAATATCTATTTATTTATTGGTTTGTTTGTTTTCTGTTTATTTATTTATTATTAATGTTGAAATACCTATATGAAATCTTTACATAATGATACATATACATTATATTCGTAAATTCACATTTCCACATTTCATTATTTACCAACATTTATCCATTTCTTATTTCTTGCCTTGTGTCTTCCCTCCACCCGTGCGTGACTTCCTTGTTATAATTTTGTAACTTTATTATTGAGATTGTAATTTTGTATCTTAATAATAAAACATTCAGTCTTATATATCTGCTTAGCTTAACTTTGTGAAATCAGTCTATTACATATCAATAAATTCTTGCTGGAGCATCTTTTGGTCATGTATTCCTCTACACATTTCCATTCCTGTTTGAGATTTTGATTAGATTCCATTCGAACTGTTGCCGTCATTTTTGCCAATTCAATCATTTCAAAAAATTTATGTTGCAGCTTTCAAATATCTCAAAGGCTTTTCACACGCAAGATGGGGCAAACATGTTCTCTGCTGCTTGAACTGATGGGTTCAAATTACAAATTACAAAATAGGTGACTCTGATGAAACATTAGCAAGAACTTTCCAATGCTAAGAGGCGTTTGACAGTGGAACAAACTGACTCGGAAGGTTGGGAACTGTCCTTCTTTGGGGGGTTTTAAACAGAGGATGGATAGCCATCCGTCATGAATGCTTTAGTTGAGATTCCTGCGTTGCAGGGGGTTGGACTAAAATATCCCTGGGGTCCTTTCCAAACCTTACAATTATATGAATCTATGAAATATCGGGGGAGGGGAATGAAACATTTGCCCACTATATATAGTTAAATTTTCTGTTTTACAATTTAAAACACTCATTTTAAATCCTTAACATATCAACGATTTCCCTTCTTCTCTTTCCATGGTTCATTTTACATACCCTAAATTGCTGCATATTTTCTAAAAACCATACCAATCAGCATCCCATTATTACATCCATCAAAACTTGTTTATACTTGTTTAATTTGTCTTCATTCTGCCAACGTTTTCAGTAGTACACAATTATTTCCCATACATTCAATAAACCTTTTCCAATCTTCTCTAAACGTATGTTCTTCTTCTTCTCTTATTCTATATGTTAAGTCTGCGAGTTATGCATATTTTGTCAACTTAAGTTGCTATTCTTCTTTTGTTGGGACTTCGCTCGTTTTCCATTTTTGGGCTAATGAAACACGGACCGCAGTTGCAGCATACATAAATAATCGTTTTTGACACCTGGGAATTTCAGTTTAAATTATCCCCAACAGAAAGGACTCTTGGGTTTTTTTGGTAAAGTACTTTTAAACACTTTTTTCAATTCATTATAGATCATTTCCCAATACTCTTTTATCCTTTTACAAGTCCACATTTGCCCACATTTTGGGGTATGCAAGACACACCCACCCCCACCCACCCACAAACATACACAATGACTGTTGGGTCTCACATACCTCTCTGGTCCCCGGGCTGATGCTTGCTTATAAATATCAATGATGTTTTCAACCAGAAGGTTCCTTTGCAGTCCGTAGATGCCATGTCTGTCAAGGACCACTTCATGGCGGCAGGACGGGCAGCGAAACCTCCCCGCTGAGCCCAAGGTCGTTCCTCGAGACTGAAACACACAGAAGAGATGTTTTGGAGGCAGGGACACCTCCCAAACCCGTGTGTGTGTGTATTATTGCAGGATTCCAGGCGCTTACCTAGCGCACATCAGAGAATGTGGTGTCTTTATGATATTTGGTTTAAGGTAAAGAGACCCCTGACCATTAGGTCCAGTTGTGAACGACTCTGGGGTTGTGGCGCTCATCTCGCTTTACTGGCCAAGGGAGCCAGCGTACAGCTTCGGTGTGATGGCCTGGGAATCCGATTCAGAGGATGAACCGGAGGAATCCCAGCCTGCACAGGAGTCCCCGCCTCAAGGGCCAGCTGAACTGGGGCAGGGCCTTGATTCTGAGGCGCCTACACCTGTGCCGGATCCTCAGGAGCAGGCACCAGGTGAATCCATTCTGGCTCCAGAGGTGGTTGCCTACAGGTGAGTCTCCCCCTGGGCCCAGTAACCCTTCAGCCTCTCCTGAACTGCAGAGGCTCAGGGCAGAGAGGCGAAGGGAACTGGTTTCTCCCAGGAGGAGTGCTCGCCTTAAGGCCAGGAGAGGCGGGTCTCCTGGGGGCCGGGTCCGCCCCTGGCCTCAGAGAAGATAAAGGCCAGTCAGCCCGGTCCCAGGTTGCGGAAGCAACGTCGTTGTTGAGTACCTGCTCCTACCCAGACCCAGACCTGACCTTCCAGTGTTCCTGTCCCCGCCCGGCTTCCTGCTTCTGACCTTCCAGTGTTCCTGTCCCCGCCCGGCTTCCTGCTTCTGACCTTCCAGTGTTCCTGTCCCCGCCCGGCTTCCTGCTTCTGACCTTCCAGTGTTCCTGTCCCCGCCCGGCTTCCTGCTTCGGACCTCGCCTTGCTCCTTGTGAACTGTTTCCAGGCTAGTGACTCAGGACTGGACTTTGACTATGACAACGGTAACCTTCCCCCCGGGACTAGCACATTCTGGGTCATGTGGCCAGCAGGACTGAGCCGCTTCTGGCAAACCAGAGCTGCGCACGGAAACGCCGTTTACCTTCCCGCCAGAGCGGTACCTATTTATCTACTTGCACTTTGACGCGCTTTCGAACTGCTAGGTTGGCAGGAGCAGGGACCGAGCAATGGGAGCTCACCCTGTCGCGGGGATTCGAGCCTCTGTTGTTTAACCCACAGCGCCACCCAGGTCCCTCTTGCACAGGATACTGTGTCCTAAATGGGGAGGTGCCTCCAAACCCTCTGCAATGGACAGTAGTGTTCTCATACTGAGATGCCAGCGCCCCAGCCCTGCTGATGGAGAGATGGACCAGGAACCCAATGCACCATCTCTCTGTTCTACACAGGGATTGCCAGCTCAGAAGCGGCCCTTATCCTCCTTCTGGCCCTGCAGCTGTTGTGGGACTGGGTGCAAACATAGCGCGGTACTAATCCAAACTGTGCACGTGCAGATTCATCATCGCCATCATTATTCCATTAAGAGGAAAGCATGAGGAAAAATCCAGTGGGGAAGTGCTTAGAGGTAATGATATTGAAAAGAATGATTGCTGACCTATGGTTATCACATTGCCTGGAATCAATCCAGGGAACTTGGAAAGCAGCCGAGTTTAAACAATGCTGCTGTCAGCATAAAAAATGCTTTGCCTTTAAGGCTTCAACTAAATGGCTTGCTTATGAAGCACAGAATTGTAGGGTTGGAAAGGGATCGTAAGAATGATCTAGTCCAACCCCCTACAACGTGCTGCACTGAGGGTGCATTTCAGGGGGAGATGATGATGATGATGATGATTATACCCCGCCCATCTGGCTGGGTTTCCCCAGCCACTCTGGGCGGCTTCCAACACAATATTAAAATACAGTAATGCATCAAACATTAAAAGCTTCCCTAAACAGGCTGCCTTCAGATGTCTTTTAAAAGTCAGATAGTTGTTTATTTCCTTGACATCTGATGGGAGGGCATTCCACAGGGCAGGTGCCACTACCAAGTGCCTGGTTCCCTGTAACTTGGCTTCTCGCAGGGAGGGAACCGCCAGAAGGCCCTCAGCACTGGACCTCAGTGTCCAGGCAGAACGATGGAGGTGGAGACGCTACTTCAGGTATACTGGACCGAGGCCATTTAGGGCTTTAAAGGTCAGCACCAACACTTTGAATTGTGCTCAGAAACGTACTGGGAGCCAATATAGGTCTTTCAAGTTCGGTGTTATGTGGTCTCGGCAGCCGCTCCCAGTCACCAGTCTGGCTGCCGCATTCTGGATTAGTTGTTACCTTCAAAGGTAGCCCCACGTAGAGCGCATTGCAGTAATCCAAGCGGGAGATAACCAGAGCATGCACCACTCTGGTGAGACAGTCTGCTGGCAGATAGGGTCTCATCCTGCGTACCAGATGGAGCTGATAAACAGCTGCCCTGGACACAGAATTGCCCTGCGCCTCCATGGACAGCTGTGAGTCCAAAATGACTCCCAGGCTGCGCACCTGGTCCTTAAGGGGCACAGTTACCCCATTCATGACCAGATTAGCCTTTTCCAACACTTCAGAAAGCCCAAGAGGCTTGGTGGTTTAGACCACAGCGCCACCCATGTTCCTGACAATGGAGCCTTTGGGTCCATTGGGTGGAGAACAGAAAGTGTCTCTCTGTGTAGAAACTAGCCTACTGTACAAGGTAAAATGTATCTTGCTCTGATCACTTTGGCTTTGACCCCGCTCAAAGCATCTGGCATGTGCCCACCCCCAAAAAAACTTGCCTAAAAGGGAATGCAACCCCCAGGCTGAAGAAGGTCCCCCACCCCTGATCTAGGCCAGTGTTCTCTACTCTGGCTCGCAGTAACTATTTGGGGTATCCATTCGGTTCCTAAGGTGGGTGGTGGGCTTACAGGGGGCTGCCTCTAGAGGTATAAATGACCATCAGTCTTTGAAAATCTGTTATCAAGTCCATCCACTTTGTTGTATTAATTTAGCCAAATAGCTATAACAGGATTTTGAACGAATGTGCAATTCATCATTATTGCTTTTGAATGTTATTGTGCTGTTACCTCCCTTAGTTGGTTGTGCGAACCGCTATTCTGAATAATGCTTTTTATAGGGTAGGGCCACCGGCGCTGGGAATGCGTTTGTGGAAATAAGGGGGCAGTGGGTCTCCAAAATTTGGGAACCCACTGGGCTAGGGTCTCGGACATCTTTTCCTCCCCATCTGATCCTTTTAAGGAGAGAGGTCCTAAGTTGGACCTGGGATGCTCCGCTTGCAAAGTGCCTGCTCTGCAGAACTGAGCTGCGATCCCTCCCCAGAGGGAAATTAGCTATTAGCCGAAGCAATTAGCATTTCTCCTCTGCCTGCAGGTGTTTAACACTGTTGCTGTGTGCATTGTTGTTATTTGTTAGCTGGCTATTTGCTCTGTGATTTCTGTGGCACTGGTAATCATTTTAGGTGAGGTTTTTGTTGGCCTCCGCTGGAGGGGGAAAGCAGGTTAGAAATCTTAGCATTGGTCAACAAAAACAAACTCTTGAACTTGAAGGCGTGGCTCTATCTACTGCGGCTTTCTCCAAGCCAGAAGCATCCTGATATCTTGGACTACAACTCCCATCAGCCCATGCTGGCTTGGGCAGATGGGAGATGTAGTCCTGCACATCTAGATGGCCCCAGGTTGGCAAAGACTAGTTTTTGCTGTTGTTGTTTAGTCGTTTAGTTGTATCCAACTCTTCGTGACCCCATGGACCAGAGCACGCCAGGCACTCCTGTCTTCTACTGCCTCCCACAGTTTGGTCAAACTCATGCTGGTAGCTTCGAGAACACTGTCCAACCATCTCGTCCTCTGTTGGCCCCTTCTCCTTGTGCCCTCCATTTTCCCCAACATCAGGGTCTTTTCCAGGGAGTCTTCTCTTCTCATGAGGTGGTCAAAGTATTGGAGCCTCAGCCAGTGGCGTAGCGTGGGGGGTGCAGGGGGGGCCGGCCGCACCGGGCGCAACATCTGGGGGGGGCACTCGCACTCGCAGCTCTCTGCCCCTACCTGGCTCACTCACTCTCTCTCACTGCAGTGCTGGCTGTGCGAATCCGATCCGAGCCGCTGGGTCGCCACCCACTGTGGAGGGGGTGGGTGCCAGGCGTGCGGTGCGGAGAGAGAGCAAGGGACTATCTGGGGGAGGGACAGTGCAGCGGCCGCCCAGCGCAGCGCTGAGTGTGGGAGAGAACCACACCAGACCAGACCAGGCAGCAGCAAGAAGAAGCTGGCAGTGGCGGCAGGTTAGGGGTTAGGGGGCGCAAATTACTTGCCTTGCCCCGGGTTAGGGGGCGCAAATTACTTGCCTTGCCCCGGGTGCTGACAACCCACGCTACGCCGCTGGCCTCAGCTTCAGGATCTGTCCTTCCAGTGAGTACTCAGGGCTGATTTCCTCAAGAATAGATAGGTTTGATCTTCTTGCAGTCCATGGGACTCTCAAGACTAGTTTACTGTGAAGCATTTGGGTGAAAAGATACCAAATCCTGACATTTTCCCCAAGACATTTGTTTGCTTTGCAGTGCTTAGATTCCTTCCTCAGGCTACGTCCGGACAGATTTGGATAACTAGGGGATTGCGACTGTTCTAATTTCCAGCTCCTTCCGTTCTCCTGAGAGATGCCTGACACCTGCCTTCACACGATTAAATGTCTTGCGTTTTGCTCTTGGCTTCTGGCCTTTGGTTTCTTGTAAAAATGCCATGAGTCCTTCTTGAGCAGCCCACGTAACTTGTCTGCTTCCTGGCAGCCTCTCTGGAGGTTTCTGTGATGACTTTCATTATAACACCTGTTCTGAGCTGAAGTTGTGATATATTTCAATAGCTGTGTTTTTGAAGACTCACTGGGACAATTTAGTCACCTTTTATGAAGCTCAACATGGCCTCAGTCAGAATAAAGGCAACTCTGAATAACGTAGTAGTAGTAGTAATAATAATAATAATAATAATAATAATAATAATAATAATAATAATATATTATTTGTACCCCACCCATCTGGCCAGGTTTCCCCAGCCACTCTGGGCGGCTTCCAACAAAGATTAAAAATACATTAAAATGTCACACATTTAAAGCTTCCCTGAAAGAGGGCTGCCTTCAGATGTCTTCTAAAAGTCTGGTAGTTGTTTATCTCTTTGACATCTGGTGGGAGGGCGTTCCACAGGGTGGTCGCCACTACCGAGAAGGCCCTCTGCCTGGTTCCCTGTAACTTGGCTTCTCGCAGGGAGGGAACCGCCAGAAGGCCCCCAGCACGGGACCTCAGTGTCCGGGCTGAACGATGGGGGTGGAGAGGCTCCTTCAGGTATACTGGACCGAGGCCGTTTAGGGCTTTAAAGGTCAGCACCAACACTTTGAAGTGTGCTTGGAAACGTACTGGGAGTCAGTGTAGTGGCTTATTATTGTTCTAGAATGATTAGAGATGAATTTAAGGATCGGTCCAAATACAAAAATGTAAATTTGTTCCCTTGTAAACTCCAGCTCATTTATCTTTCACTTTCTCAACCCTCCCCATTGCCTGAGAGGAACATCATTCCTGAATTACCCAAATGTTTTAAAACTGCAATTGACAACACATATATAGTTATGAGTTTTTTTGTGGGGGAAGTGGGCTGTGTGCTGGGACCCTTCTAACCCCTGGATCCAGCAAGTGTTAAAATAGAAGCAAGGATTCAAATTCCTGATGAGGTGATAGCTTAGCTAATGGGCCATTAAGGAAACAAAGGTAGTGGATCTGTGCCAGATGAGAAATGGGTAGGCACCCCTCTCTCAAATGGCTGGTAGTTAGACACAGGCCAGAGTGGAGTGGTGCCAGCTAGATGCTAGGAGTGGAAAAGCAGCAGGCTGAGAAGCTAGAGAGATATCTCTGCCTGATTCTGTTTGAATACAGTCATACCTTGGTTCTCGAATGGAATCCGTTCCGGAAGTCCGTTCGACTTCCAAAAACGTTCGGAAACCAAGGCACGGCTTCCAATTGGCTGCAGGAGCTTCCTGCACTCAATCGGAAGCCGCATCAGCCGCGTCGGGCATTTGGCTTCCAAAAAATGTTTGCAAACCGGAACACTCACTGCCGGGTTTGCTGCATTCAGGAGCCAAAACATTCGAGTCACAAGGCGTTCGAGAACCAAGGTACGACTGCACAAGGCTGGATCTATGGGGAAAAGCAACACCCTTTTTGGGGTGTTAATGCTGTGAACCCCTCCATCACAGGCTCAGGCTGTATATAGGTGGAAATAAACCAAATAATAATAATAATAAACCTTTGGTTAAAGGGCAGTATATGAATAGAATAAATAAACAAATGTTTCGTGGGGCGAGGGGTTGGCACATTTTCATTGTGTCCTTCCAGATGGCAATAATGCAATAAGCATCACATAACAAGTAGCAAAGCGGAATGATTTGTGGACAGTCCATTATAAATCCACCACTAATGGGCTATTCTTGTGTCAGTGACATGTTGCAGAATGCACTCACAACCCTCCCCCCCAAAAAAAAAATCCCCATCAGTAGGGAGGGGCCCACAGTGGAAGACATAGGGTGATAATCAATGCTAAGCACTCTTAGACCAACTGGAATGAATGAAGTAACTTAAATACACTCATTTCAGTGGCTCAGCTCTTGAGTACAATTTAGTTGGATGCAAGCCGCAGGTCCTTACACTTTGCAGCACTCTATAAAGTTCCAAGGGGGAAAGATTCCTTGGGAAATCCCCTTCTGATAAAAGAGCGGTTCTTATTTTTGATTTTGGGCCAGTTCAAACAATCACACGCTCTTTGCGACTACAGGGCCTGTGGCAGTTGCACAGTGCTAGCACTGCATTACACCAGGGTGAAAACACACCTTAAGCAAATGTTTCTCGATTGGTCCCATGTGGTACGTATTTTATATCGGCAACTGAATTTCCTAGTGTTTTGCGCTGACATTTGGTTTTAAACAAATGACTGGATTCCAACACGGAAATCACACACACTGGGTGGAGAATGGCAGCTGAAGTCGTCGTCATTTGTCTATCTCGAGAGACAATGGAGTGCACCTCTGGGGCTGAAGTCAAACCACTGGAGAATCGCAGCACCTGCTGTGGCTGAATAGATCGGGAACTCGTAGCTGCTGCCTCCAGCATCGTTTTTGGTGCATTAGCAGCACCAAGGATATGTCCGGGGGGGGGGGGCAAGCCTGGGCAGTGTGGCTGGAGGTCTTGCGCTGCCCAGATGACAAGACCACCCTCTCGGCCTCACTGATGGGGTCCAAAGGAAAGCAGGGCAAGACGTTTGGCACCAGCTTGGCTGAAGGAGGTGTACAAGGCGCCATCCAACAGTCTTAGGGACTCCACACCAGATTTACACAAGGTTTACTCTTTAGCCTTTTCTTCTCCCGAAGATGTCCCACGAGGCAGCGGGTACTGTGGCTGAAGTACATTCAGTTTCATCAGCTGACCACCTGGTTCTAGAGCTATGGATAAGTATTTCTCCCTCTCTGCTTTTTGCAAGTCATTCCGGTCTATAAATAGGTACCATGTCCTTAGCCATCTTACAGCACAGGGGTGGGGAACCTCAGGGGTGGGGGCCAAATGCAGCCCTTCAGGCCTCACTACCGTCTCCACCCCCATTGTTCTGCCCGGACACTGAGATCCAGCGCCGAGGGCCTTCTGGCGGTTCCCTCACTGCGAGAAGCAAAGCTACAGGGAACCAGGCAGAGGGCCTTCTCGGTGGTGGCACCCGCCCTGTGGAACACCCTCCCACCAGATGTCAAGGCAATAAACAACTACCTAACAATTTAGAAGACACCTGGAGGCAGCCTGTTCAGGGAAGTTTTTAATGTGTGACATTTTAATGTTTTTTAATCTTTGTTGGAAGCCACCCAGAGTAGCTGGGGAAACCCAGCCAGATGGGTGGGGTACAAATAAATTATTATTATTATTATTATTATTATTATTATTATTATTATTATTATTATTATTATTATTATTATTATTATTATTATTATTTTATTATTCCTGGGCCCCTGAGCTCTCCCTAGGCCACACCCCTTCTTTCACAGGCCACGCCCATTACTCCTAGGCCACACCCCTCAACACTTTCACACCCTCCTTGAGTGTTTTTGCCTGCTCTCAATGTGTCCTTGTCCTCCGATGTTACCTGTTACTTGTCTTGCTGTAGGATACAGAGGGATGTGCAGGTAAAAGTAACTAATAAAGGTAAAATTGGCATTATTTGTTCTGCCCACCTTTGCCCTCTGTGTTTGGCCTGTGCCCCCCCCCCGAAGGAAAAACAACTCTCAGTCTGCAAAAGCTTCCCCAGCCCTCTTGTAACCCCATAATTATTTTTTTAAAATCCAAACAGGGAACCAGGCGTTTCCCCTCGCCACCATACAGGGGTCGCTTATAGCATGTGTCTGTCAGTCCACACAGATTCACCCAGTGATCTTGCTAGACACAGGACCTTCCCCAAAGCTCACGCCACCTGCAATGACGACGGGCATTTTGCTAGCGATTCCATATCCCTGGTGTGACCTTCTCTCTTTGAACACCTTATGCGCTTAGCCCTAAAATGAAAACCAAGCCAAGCTGCAAACCCAGGCATGTTCACGGCTCACCTGAAAGATGTCGTTGGCACATTTCCTGCACAGGTTGTGCTGGCAGGGCAGGATGACCACCGGCTTGGTAAACATCTCCAAACAGATGGGGCAAATCAGCTGCCTTTCCAGGCTATCCATGGTGGGGCAATCTCTAGGGCAGGAGTTGTAGTCCATGTGGGTCGACATGACAAGGGAAGAGGCAAGTGCCGATCTGGAGGGGGCTCCCTGTGTGCCCTCGCGCCAGTCCTGGAGTGCGGCGGTGAGAAAGGGCAAGGGGAACGGCTCATGACTGCCAACGCCTCCATGTGGGAGGCAGCTGTTTGCTCTGATTTCCCCAAGGTCCGCAAAAGATCGGCTCAAATGCTCCAGGAATGTGATGGTGGAGACTCTCAAGCTCCTGCCGTCAGGGAACAGTTTGCCTTTTTATTCTGCCTCAGCATCCCTGCTCAGACACAGACGTCGTGCATCGAAGATACTGTTACGCGCCACCCCAGTCTCCAAGCAGCGAGAGATTCCAGGGGTTTCAGCACTTGGTTTCCTTAGGAATGAAGGCCAGCAGAGACGGTGGCGTCTTTAGGATATGGAAAGCGTAATGCCGGTGGTCAACAAAAGAGGTTTAAAGTCTGTCTCAAGGCAAATCTTAAAAAATGTAGTATAAACACCGACAACTGGGAAACACTGGCCTGTGAGCGCTTCAGTTGGAGAACAGCCTTTACCAACGGTGTCATGGGCTTTGGAGACACTCGAAATCAGGACGCAAGGGAGAAACGTGCTAAGAGGAAGGCACGCTTGGCAAATCCACAGCGTGATCAACTCCCGCCCGGAAACAAAAGTCCCCACTGTGGAAGGACGTGTGGATCCAGTATTGGCCTCCACAGTCACTTACGGACTCATTGTTAAAATCATGTTTATGGAAAACAATCTTACTCGGCTACGAGTGATCGCCAAAGAAGAAGAAGGATACAGTGGTGCCCCGCAAGACGAATGCCTCGCAAGACGGAAAACTCGCTAGACGAAAGAGTTTTCCGTTTTGGAGGTGCTTCGCAAAACGAATTTCCTATGGGCTTGCTTTGCAAGACGACAATGTCTTGCGAGTTCCTGCTGGTTTTTTTCCCCCTCCCCCCCCTTTTCTAAGCCGCTAAGCCGCTTATCAGCTGATCTGATCAGCAGATAAGCCGCTAAAAGCCGCTAATAGCACTAATCCGCTAATCCTTCAATGGGCTTGCTTCGCAAGATGAAAAAACCGCTAGACGAAGAGAATCACAGAACGGATTCTTTTTGTCTTGCGAGGCACCACTGTAGTGCTAAAACTTCCACCCCTTCCTTTGAAAATAGATAAGGAAGAACCTTATGGAGCAACTTTTGGTTGGGATGGGGGCACTACACGAGGCTCCCTTTGAAGACTGCATGGAAACAGCAGCTAATGCAGAATGCAGCCAGTGGCTATTATCTCTGGTGGGATAGTGTCTAGCTAGTGTGTCAGACTAGGATCTGGGAGACGACCAGGGTTCGAATCCCCACTCAGTCATGAAGCTCACTGGGTGACCTTGGGCCAGTCACTGCCTCTTGGCCTAACCAGCGTCACAGGGTTGTTGTAACCATATGAGTCCCTTAGACGAAAAGGAAATGGGCTGGTCTTTTTGAAAACTTCCACTTCGCCTCAGAATTCCTCAGAAATTTCTGTGGCCACTCTACACAAGATAGCTTTGAGTCCAAAGGCTGCCGCAGATGGGTGGGGTATAAATAATAAATTATGATTATCATCACAGTTGCTCAGGATAAGAAGCTAAGGAAGGTGGCTTCCATGCTTGATTTCTTCCTCCTTTAAGTCACAGCATTTTGGTTAATGGCAGAAAAGGCCCTAATCCAGCCTTAAAATAAACATTAAAAAAAAACAGATCAAGAGAACACTTCGGGTGGTTTTTTTTGCCTTGAAAACATTTATTTTACAACCTTGGTTTCTGATAATTTAGCAGTCTTTATTTTTTCAATTTTATGTTCCTATTCAGACATACAATACATAAATTACATGCTAAAACATAAAATAAATTCCTTCTGCTTGAACTGTAGGTATGTACAGGAGCTCAGTATTTGCGAGTGTTAACAATCCACAAAGTTCGGACAGCCACAGCTACTTACATACAATTTAAAGGATGACCCTTTAAGTAACATAACAAAATATATATATATATTTTCTATGTATATGTATATATATATAATTGCTTTTCAAATGCATTTATACTTTTTGATTGTTCTTTACAACTAACATTTTTCTTAATTTTAAAAAAAATCTGGATTTCCCCTTTTCTCCAGCAAGTACAAGTGCAATATGAGACTCTTGATACATCTTCATCAGGTCACACAGACTTCAGGAGAGGCCACAACAAATCTTACTAAAAATCAACAGTTAAGTGAATGATGGAATCTACCAAACTTTGCTTTCTGGAGCCATGGTTCATTTCAATGGGGCTTGCAAACCTTCACTGAAAGGAACGGCATGAAAGGAGCAATGGCTGACTGGGCCACAGCTCATCCTAACTTTTTTTACTCATATGCAAGAAGAGGCTGCCTTGAATAGAGCGATAGCTACACAAAACAAAAAACACATACCATGTTCCCCAATAGAGGAGAAGGGGCAACAGCAGCAGGAGATGATGATACAAAAATTAATAGAACACCAGCAGTAGCTGAACGACGCAACACACGCGCACACACACACACACACACAGGACTAATGTGGAAAACGCAATTTCTACAGCTTTTGCAGCTTGGCAAATCTCCAGGTTCATTACATACACACACACAGCCCACCCATCGACACACAACACACAGGCGTACCAAAAAGTAAAATAAGATCGCTGAGTCAAAACATTGAAACGGAAATAAGCTGCAGGTCTTGCGCTGTGCAATTAAACAATTTGGGTTGGCTTGCCTCCAGCAAAATACCAAAAATCAAATGTCAAGTGTTATTGTTGGCCTACAGATTAGAGTCTAAGAATTAGGCAACGGGACTGCGGGGAGAGGTAAAGAAACAATGGAAAGGCAGGAAGGGTCCCTGTCTTCTTCCTCCAACAGGGAAGGGGGGAGGCTGTCTCTGTCATGCCTAGTTTTGGGGTCTTTAGATCAGGGGTCAGCAAGGTTTACCTCGCCTGGGCCGGTTCACTCCTGCGGAGATCACTCCATGGGCTGGATCGCGTCTGCGCAGATGCGATTTCCGGCATTTGTGTTTGCGCAGATGTGATTTCCGGCACCGCGGAAGCAAGTCCCCACTCCGTACTGTGCCGGTTTAGCACAGTGCGCGGAGACTTGCCGAGTGGGCGGCTCGGTTCAGGGGCGGCTCGTGGGCCATTTAAACGACCCCGTGGGCTGCTTGTGGCCCGGGGGCTGCAGGTGGCCAACTCCTGCTTTAGACAATCACATCGACTCATCTCCTTAACAGTCAAAGCTGAACTACCAACAGAAAAGAACCACAGCAATGCAAGCACTCATCCTACGATTTCCCATGCTATGCCCCACTTTGTTAAATACGCTGCCGCTAGAAAGAGCTTAGAGCCATGCCCTGCAACTATTTCAGAAGCCACCTTCCCCTCCACTTCAACCCACGACAACCATCCCAGAAAGAACTCTTTGCCTCTCAGGATATTGCTGCCTTCTCTTTGAATCAAGCCGACATGTTCAGGGGTTTGGTTTTTTTAAGGACATGCATTCGCTGTCCATTCTTGATGTGTTTGTTTGCAGGAGCCCCAATTGCTGCAGGAGGCTCCTAGAATCAGGGCACAGTTCCCACCTCCACCTGTAACGTAGGTAAAAACTGTCGCAAGGGTTGCTGATCCAACAGCAGACCCCCCAGCAACACCACCACATCACTGAGAACATAATGTGAAACTCTGCCATTGAATAAGCTTGGGGGGGGTGCTCTCGTGATAGGCTACTATGCAATGAAATGTTATGGAGCATCACATTTTATTGACTACTGTGAGGGCTAAAAGAAAAGGAGGGTGGAGAGAAGCAATGTTTGGAAGTTACTAAGCTGAAAGAAAAAGCGCTTGGTAACATCAGAAATGGCAGAAATCTACCCACAAGTGCTACAAGGATGTTTAAGTAAGTGTTTTATATATACATGTATATACAGATAAAAACAACAGATTCATACATACACAGCCTGTGAAATTTATTTAGCATTCGTAGGTACAATGCCCCTTGGCTCCCCAAACAAAGGATGGCTGCATTGCTCATTGCACCAAACAACTATTTTTATTTTTTTATCACTTCAACAGCAGCTGCTGCAGAGGGGATTTGGAGCTCATCTGGAATGTAGAATAAATTAAGACCAGTTTCCCAAGCGACAGTTTTCCTGAACACATCAGGACTTGGCACTTTGGTGTCTGAAAACGTAGCATCTGGTTCTTAGTAGCTCTGAGAGCAGTGTGCCTTTTCCACAGCAGTTATATCTAATCAGTGTATCCATGATACATTTTCAGACACAGGAAAGCCTCCCAGGATCACTCCTGTGTTGGGAAAGGGATGGAGAATCAGCGCTCAAAGCAAGTTTCCGGGTGCAAGCCTGTGGCTTGGCATGATTTAGTAAAAAGCTTGGAAGTCCAACCAGCAAGCTACCAACCTTCCTCAGGTTGCATTAGCCCCAAATTGCATCTCCCAGGTAATCAAAACGGCAGCCCGCAAAGCTCTCCGTACCACGGGAAGCTGTACAGATCCTCCCTGACTCTGCACAAGTGGTCTGATGATTGGGCAATAATGAGCAGGTTAACGACAGGAGTTCCTAACACAACCAGCTCCCTGAATGCAATCTGAGAGCAAAATGGGCAGGTTCATGAAGATGCTTGTGAATGCTAGCATCACTTAAAGTAAAAATGAAAACACTAATTTAATTGGCTGGCAACACATTTAAGCATACAAAAATGGTGCAAAAGTTTCATATGCATTGGCAGTGAATGTTCTTCATGTAAGCCAGTGCCAATGGACTTTTAAAAAATTCATTGCCCATTTTTCATCTCTCGCTTCATTCTCACTAGCTCCAAATGAAAAAAAGCTGTGTTGATTTTAGTGAGGGGGCAGAGAAAGATGCTCTGCGACTCACACATTCAAGTCCCTGGGAGCTGAATTGAGCCAAAGAGCCAGAGCTAGGATGTGGTTTGGCCACCATGCAAAGCAAAGCAGGTACTTCTGGGCTTGTGGCGGCTTGGTGCATTATATATGCCTATCACAAAGCCACGTGGAACTCACTTTAATTGGCCGGATCCACTGGTTTTGACACAGTTAAACAGGACTGAAGGACAACCTTCTGCAAGTCTTCTAACAACATAATATGAGTTTGAAAAAATGAGAAAGGTGAGTCATGGCAGTCTAAAGGAAAACTGCTGTAAGGGGATGAGGTAGTGGACTTGATAAATAAGACTGAAGACAGATGGATGTGGGTTTTGTTCCAGAAATTTTAAAGGTAGCTTGAAAGAAGGCTCACACTCAGAATCACGTATGCTCACCCCCACTCTCACCTTCTATTAAATGACTTTGGTATGGTCTCAAAAACCCTTAAGTCCTGTTTGTCCAGAGGCAGCAACAAGAAGACTTACAGCAAGTACACAAATGCAATGGAAAGTGAAACTCCTCTCAAATCATTTTCAGCTTTGTTTGCCTCCAGTTGAAGATAGAGATATTAGAAATTTGAATTAGAAACTTTCCTTTATATCAAACAGCAATCAGACTTTGAAAGAGCCCCGGTTCCCTGTGTCCAGCAGCACAACGTTAGGAACAGAGAGCAGAGACTGTGTTTAAGACTATGTGAAGCACCTTCATCCTGGCATTTTAGCTTAGCAATTACTGGATATTTAGAACAAGCTTCAGTGGGATGCAAATCTAAAGGACACAATGGCGTAAGAAAACACAGGAAGTACTACAGCTTTACCCCCAAATCACTACTGGAATGATCATGAAATCATTGCCCAACAGCAAAATGATTAATAAATTGATCTACTTTAAGTGAACACAAATAGCGATACAGTACTCTGATCTCCAAGACTGAGAAGGAGAAGGGAGGGGGGGAAGTGCCTTGAAACTGTATTAATTAACTATGCTAGAGATTGAAGCAGCTTGTTTCCAGTGGCAGCAAACTGTTTAGGGGTTATTACATGTTTGTAAAATCCAGCATGATCCAACTGGATCATGGCCCAAGTTCTTCACTAGATGTTTTGCTCTGGAGCGCCAATAAGCATCACATAACAAGTAGCAAAGCAGAATGATTTGTGGACAGTCCATTATAAATCCACCACTAATGGGCTATTCTTGTGTCAGTGACATGTTGCAGAATGCACTCCCAACCCTCCCCCCCCCCCAAAAAAAATCCCCATCAGTAGGGAGGGGCCCACAGTGGAAGACATAGGGTGATAATCAATGCTAAGCACTCTTAGACCAACTGGAATGAATGAAGTAACTTAAATACACTCATTTCAGTGGCTCGGCTCGAGTACAATTTAGTTGGATGCAAGCCGCAGGTCCTTACACTTTGCAGCACTCTATAAAGTTCCAAGGGGGAAAGATTCCTTGGGGAATCCCCTTCTGATAAAAGAGCGGTTCTTATTTTTGATTTTGGGCCAGTTCAAACAATCACACGCTCTTTGCGACTACAGGGCCTGTGGCAGTTGCACAGTGCTAGCACTGCATTACACCAGGGTGAAAACACACCTTAAGCAAATGTTTCTCGATTGGTCCCATGTGGTATGTATTTTATATCGGCAACTGAATTTTCTAGTGTTTTGCGCTGACATTTGGTTTTAAACAAATGACTGGATTCCAACAAGGAAATCACACACACTGGGTGGAGAATGGCAGCTGAAGTCGTCGTCATTTGTCTATCTCGAGAGACAATGGAGTGCACCTCTGGGGCTGAAGTCAAACCACTGGAGAATCGCAGCGCCTGCTGTGGCGGAATAGATCGGGAACTCGTAGCTGCTGCCTCCAGCATCGTTTTTGGTGCATTAGCAGCACCAAGGATATGCCCGGGGGGGGGCAAGCCTGGGCAGTGTGGCTAGTGGTCTTGCGCTGCCCAGATGACAAGACCACCCTCTCGGCCTCACTGATGGGGTCCAAAGGAAAGCAGGGCAAGACGTTTGGCACCAGCTTGGCTGAAGGAGGTGTACAAGGGACTCCACACCAAATTTACACAAGGTTTATTCTTTAGCCTTTTCTTCTCCCGAAGATGTCCCACGAGGCAGCGGATACTGTGCTGAAGTACATTCAGTTTCATCAGCTGACCACCTGGTTCTAGAGCTATGGATAAGTATTTCTCCCTCTCTGCTTTGTGCAAGTCATTCCGGTCTATAAATAGGTACCATGTCCTTAGCCATCTTATAGCACAGGGGTAGGGAACCTCAGGGGTGGGGGCCAAATGCAGCCCTCCAGGCCTCACTACCGTCTCCACCCCCATTGTTCTGCCTGGACACTGAGGTCCAGCTCCGAGGGCCTTCTGGCGGTTCCCTCATTGCGAGAAGCAAAGCTACAGGGAACCAGGCAAAGGGCCTTCTCGGTAGTGGCACCCGCCCTGTGGAACGCCCTCCCACCAGATGTCAAGGCAATAAACAACTACCTAACAATTTAGAAGACACCTGGAGGCCTGTTCAGGGAAGTTTTTAATGTGTGACATTTTAATGTTTTTTAATCTTTGTTGGAAGCCACCCAGAGTAGCTGGGGAAACCCAGCCAGATGGGTGGGGTACAAATAAATTATTATTATTGTTGTTGTTGTTGTTGTTATTATTATTATTATTATTCCTGGGCCCCTGAGCTCTCCCTAGGCCACACCCCTTCTTCCACAGGCCACACCCATTACTCCCAAGCCACACCCCTCAACACTTTCACACCCTCCTTGAGTGTTTTTGCCTGCTCTCAATGTGTCCTTGTCCTCTGATGTTACCTGTTATTTGTCTGGTTGTAGGATACAGAGGGATGTGCAGGTAAAAGTAACTAACAAAGGTAAAATTGGCATTATTTGTTCTGCCCACCTTTGCCCTCTGTGTTTGGCCTGTCCCCCCCCCCCCCGAAGTCTCAGTCTGCAAAAGCTTCCCCAGCCCTCTTGTAACCCCATAATTATTTTTTTTAAATCCAAACAGGGAACCAGGCGTTTCCCCTCGCCACCATACAGGGGTCGCTTATAGCATGTGTCCGTCAGTCCACACAGATTCACCCAGTGATCTTGCAAGACACAGACCCTTCCCCAAAGCTCACGCCACCTGCAATGACGACGGGCATTTTGCTAGCGATTCCATATCCCTGGTGCCACCTCTCTTTGAACACCTTATGCGCTTAGCCCTAAAATGAAAACCAAGCCAAGCTGCAAACCCAGGCATGTTCACGGCTCACCTGAAAGATGTCGTTGGCACATTTCCTGCATAGGTTGTGCTGGCAGGGCAGGATGACCACCGGCTTGGTAAACATCTCCAAACAGATGGGGCAAATCAGCTGCCTTTCCAGGCTATCCATGGTGGGGCAATCTCTAGGGCAGGAGTTGTAGTCCATGTGGGTCGACATGACAAGGGAAGAGGCAAGTGCCGATCTGGAGGGGGCTCCCTGTGTGCCCTCGCGCCAGTCCTGGAGTGCGGCGGTGAGAAAGGGCAAGGGGAACGGCTCATGACTGCCAACGCCTCCATGTGGGAGGCAGCTGTTTGCTCTGATTTCCCCAAGGTCCGCAAAAGATCGGCTCAAATGCTCCAGGAATGTGATGGTGGAGACTCTCATGCTCCTGCCGTCAGGGAACAGTTTGCCTTTTTATTCTGCCTCAGCATCCCTGCTCAGACACAGGCGTCGTGCATCGAAGATACTGTTACGTGCCACCCCAGTCTCCAAGCAGCGAGAGATTCCAGGGGTTTCAGCACTTGGTTTCCTTAGGAATGAAGGCCAGCAGAGACGGTGGCGTCTTTAGGATATGGAAAGCGTAATGCCGGTGGTCAACAAAAGAGGTTTAAAGTCTGTCTCAAGGCAAATCTTAAAAAATGTAGTATAAACACTGACAACTGGAAAACACTGGCCTGCGAGCGCTCCAGTTGGAGAACAGCCTTTACCAAAGGTGTCATGGG
Organism: Podarcis bocagei; assembly: GCF_964188305.1. Classification (NCBI taxonomy): domain Eukaryota; kingdom Metazoa; phylum Chordata; class Lepidosauria; order Squamata; family Lacertidae; genus Podarcis; species Podarcis bocagei. The sequence continues at coordinate 6,835,962 of NC_138129.1, read as the reverse complement.
CTTTGGAGACACTTGAACTCAGGACGCAAGGGAGAAACGTGCTAAGAGGAAGGCACGCTTGGCAAATCCACAGCGTGATCAAGTCCCGCCCGGAAACAAAAGTCCCCACTGTGGAAGGACGTGTGGATCCAGAATTGGCCTCCACAGTCACTTACGGACTCATTGTTAAAATCATGTTTATGGAAGACAATCTTACTCGGCTACGAGTGATCGCCAAAGAAGAAGAAGAAGGATACAGTGGTGCCCCGCAAGACGAATGCCTCGCAAGACGGAAAACCCGCTAGACGAAAGAGTTTTCCGTTTTGGAGGTGCTTTGCAAAATGAATTTCCTATGGGCTTGCTTCGCAAGACGACAATGTCTTGTGAGTTCCTGCTGGTTCCCCCCCCCCCTTTTCTAAGCCGCTAAGCCGCTTATCAGCTGATCCGATAAGCCGATAAGCTGCTAAAAGCCGCTAATTGCGCTAATCCGCTAATCTGTCAATGGGCTTGCTTCGCAAGACGAAAAAACCGCTAGACGAAGAGAATCACAGAACGGATTCTTTTCGTCTTGCGAGGCACCACTGTATATGGTTTCATTTAAACTTTTAATTGTAATCTGCTTGGGGGCAGGGACCTGCCTTGTGAGCATTTTCCTGTGTAAAGCACCATCTTCACAACACTATAAAGAACCAGAAATGAGAACATAGTGCTAAAACTTCCACCCCTTCCTTTGAAAATAGATAAGGAAGACCCTTATGGAGCAACTTTTGGTTGGGATGGGGGCACTACACGAGGCTCCCTTTGAAGACTGCATGGAAACAGCAGCTAATGCAGAATGCAGCCAGTGGCTATTATCTCTGGTGGGATAGTGTCTAGCTAGTGTGTCAGACTAGGATCTGGGAGACGACCAGGGTTCGAATCCCCACTCAGTCATGAAGCTCACTCGGTGACCTTGGGCCAGTCTCTGCCTCTTGGCCTAACCAGCGTCACAGGGTTGCTGCAACCATATGAGCCCCTTAGAGGAAAAGGAAATGGGCTGGTCTTTTTGAAAACTTCCACTTCTCCTCAGAATTCCTCAGAAATTTCTGTGGCCGCTCTACACAAGATAGCTCTGAGTCCAAAGGCTGCCGCAGATGGGTGGGGTATAAATAATAAATTATGATTATCATCACAGTTGCTCAGGATAAGAAGCCAAGGAAGGTGGCTTCCATGCTTGATTTCTTCCTCCTTTAAGTCACAGCATTTTGGTTAATGGCAGAAAAGGCCCTAATCCAGCCTTAAAATAAACATTTTTTTAAAAAAAACAGATCAAGAGAACACTTCGGGTGGTTTTTTTTGCCTTGAAAACATTTATTTTACAACCTTGGTTTCTGATAATTTAGCAGTCTTTATTTTTTCAATTTTATGTTCCTATTCAGACATACAATACATAAATTACATGCTAAAACATAAAATAAATTCCTTCTGCTTGAACTGTAGGTATGTACAGGAGCTCAGTATTTGCGAGTGTTAACAATCCACAAAGTTCGGACAGCCACAGTTACTTACATACAATTTAAAGGATGACCCTTTAAGTAACATAACAAAATATATATATATATTTTCTATGTATATGTATATATATATAATTGCTTTTCAAATGCATTTATACTTTTTGATTGTTCTTTACAACTAACATTTTTCTTAATTTAAAAAAAAATCTGGATTTCCCCTTTTCTCCAGCAAGTACAAGTGCAATATGAGACTCTTGATACATCTTCATCAGGTCACACAGACTTCAGGAGAGGCCACAACAAATCTTACTAAAAATCAACAGTTAAGTGAATGATGGAATCTACCAAACTTTGCTTTCTGGAGCCATGGTTCATTTCAATGGGGCTTGCAAACCTTCACTGAAAGGAACGGCATGAAAGGAGCAATGGCTGACTGGGCCACAGCTCATCCTAACTTTTTTTACTCATATGCAAGAAGAGGCTGCCTTGAATAGAGCGATAGCAACACAAAACAAAAAACACATACCATGTTCCCCAATAGAGGAGAAGGGGCAACAGCAGCAGGAGATGATGATACAAAAATTAATAGAACACCAGCAGTAGCTGAACGACGCAACACACACGCACACAGACACACAGGACTAATGTGGAAAACGCAATTTCTACAGCTTTTGCAGCTTGGCAAATCTCCAGGTTCATTACATACACACACACAGCCCACCCATCGACACACAACACACAGGCATACCAAAAAGTAAAATAAGATCACTGAGTCAAAACATTGAAACGGAAATAAGCTGCAGGTCTTGCGCTGTGCAATTAAACAATTTGGGTTGGCTTGCCTCCAGCAAAATACCAAAAATCAAATGTCAAGTGTTATTGTTGGCCTACAGATTAGAGTCTAAGAATTAGGCAACGGGACTGCGGGGAGAGGTAAAGAAACAATGGAAAGGCAGGAAGGGTCCCTGTCTTCTTCCTCCAACAGGGAAGGGGGGAGGCTGTCTCTGTCATGCCTAGTTTTGGGGTCTTTAGATCAGGGGTCAGCAAGGTTTACCTCGCCTGGGCCAGTTCACTCCTGCGGAGATCACTCCATGGGCTGGATCGCGTCTGCGCAGATGCGGTTTCCAGCATTTGTGTCTGCGCAGATGTGATTTCCGGCACCGCGGAAGCGAGTCCCCACTCCGCACTGTGCCGGTTTAGCACAGTGCGCGGAGACTTGCCGGGTGGGCGGCTCGGTTCAGGGGCGGCTCGTGGGCCATTTAAACGACCCCGTGGGCTGCTTGTGGCCCGGGGGCTGCAGGTGGCCAACTCCTGCTTTAGACAATCACATCGACTCATCTCCTTAACAGTCAAAGCTGAACTACCAACAGAAAAGAACCACAGCAATGCAAGCACTCATCCTACGATTTCCCACGCTATGCCCCACTTTGTTAAATACGCTGCCGCTAGAAAGAGCTTAGAGCCATGCCCTGCAACTATTTCAGAAGCCACCTTCCCCTCCACTTCAACCCACGACAACCATCCCAGAAAGAACTCTTTGCCTCTCAGGATATTGCTGCCTTCTCTTTGAATCAAGCCGACATGTTCAGGGTTTTGGTTTTTTTAAGGACATGCATTCGCTGTCCATTCTTGATGTGTTTGTTTGCAGGAGCCCCAACTGCTGCAGGAGGCTCCTAGAATCAGGGCACAGTTGCCACCTCCACCTGTAACGTAGGTAAAAACTGTCACAAGGGTTGCTGATCGAACAGCAGACTCCCCAGCAACACCACCACATCACTGAGAACATAATGTGAAACTCTGCCATTGAATAAGCTTGGGGGGGTGCTCTCGTGATAGGCTACTATGCAATGAAATGTTATGGAGCATCACATTTTATTGACTACTGTGAGGGCTAAAAGAAAAGGAGGGTGGAGAGAAGCAATGTTTGGAAGTTACTAAGCTGAAAGAAAAAGCGCTTGGTAACATCAGAAATGGCAGAAATCTACCCACAAGTGCTACAAGGATGTTTACGTAAGTGTTTTATATATACATGTATATACAGATAAAAACAACAGATTCATACATACACAGCCTGTGAAATTTATTTAGCATTTGTAGGTACAATGCCCCTTGGCTCCCCAAACAAAGGATGACTGCATTGCTCATTGCACCAAACAACTATATATTTTTTTTTTATCACTTCAACAGCAGCTGCTGCAGAGGGGATTTGGAGCTCATCTGGAATGTAGAATAAATTAAGACCAGTTTCCCAAGCGACAGTTTTCCTGAACACATCAGGACTTGGCACTTTGGTGTCTGAAAACGTAGCATCTGGTTCTTAGTAGCTCTGAGAGCAGTGTGCCTTTTCCACAGCAGTTATATCTAATCAGTGTATCCATGATACATTTTCAGACACAGGAAAGCCTCCCAGGATCACTCCTGTGTTGGGAAAGGGATGGAGAATCAGCGCTCAAAGCAAGTTTCCGGGTGCAAGCCTGTGGCTTGGCATGATTTAGTAAAAAGCTTGGAAGTCCAACCAGCAAGGTACCAACCTTCCTCAGGTTGCATTAGCCCCAAATTGCATCTCCCAGGTAATCAAAACGGCAGCCCGCAAAGCTCTCCGTACCACGGGAAGCTGTACAGATCCTCCCTGACTCTGCACAAGTGGCCTGATGATTGGGCAATAATGAGCAGGTTAACGACAGGAGTTCCTAACACAGCCAGCTCCCTGAATGCAATCTGAGAGCAAAATGGGCAGGTTCATGAAGATGCTTGTGAATGCTAGCATCACTTAAAGTAAAAATGAAAACACTAATTTAATTGGCTGGCAACACATTTAAGCATAGAAAAATGGTGCAAAAGTTTCATATGCATTGGCAGTGAACGTTCTTCATGTAAGCCAGTGCCAATGGACTTTTAAAAAGTTCATTGCCCATTTTTCATCTCTCGCTTCATTCTCACTAGCTCCAAATGAAAAAAAGCTGTGTTGATTTTACTGAGGGGGCAGGGAAAGATGCCCTGCTACTCGCATATTCAAGTCCCTGGGAGCTGAATTGAGCCAAAGAGCCAGAGCTAGGATGTGGTTTGGCCACCATGCAAAGCGAAGCAGGTACTTCTGGGCTTGTGGCGGCTTGGTGCATTATATATGCCTATCACAAAGCCACGTGGAACTCACTTTAATTGGCCGGATCCACTGGTTTTGACACAGTTAAACAGGACTGAAGGACAACCTTCTGCAAGTCTTCTAACAACATAATATGAGTTTGAAAAAATGAGAAAGGTGAGTCATGGCAGTCTAAAGGAAAACTGCTGTAAGGGGATGAGGTAGTGGACTTGATAAACAAGACTGAAGACAGATGGATGTGGGTTTTGTTCCGGAAATTTTAAAGGTAGCTTGAAAGAAGACTCACACTCAGAATCACGTATGCTCACCCCCAATCTCACCTTCTTTTAAATGACTTTGGTATGGTCTCAAAAACCCTTAAGTCCTGTTTGTCCAGAGGCAGCAACAAGAAGACTTACAGCAAGTACACAAATGCAATGGAAAGTGAAACTCCTCTCAAATCATTTTCAGCTTTGTTTGCCTCCAGTTGAAGATAGAGCTATTAGAAATTCGAATTAGAAACTTTCCTTTATATCAAACAGCAATCAGACTTTGAAAGAGCCCCGGTTCCCTGTGTCCAGCAGTACAACGTTAGGAACAGAGAGCAGAGACTGTGTTTAAGACTATGTGAAGCACCTTCATCCTGGCATTTTAGCTTAGCAATTAATGGATATTTAGAACAAGCTTCAGTGGGATGCAAATCTAAAGGACACAATGGCGTAAGAAAACACAGGAAGTACTACAGCTTTACCCCCAAATCACTACTGGAATGATTATGAAATCATTGCCCAACAGCAAAATGATTAATAAATTGATCTACTTTAAGTGAACACAAATAGCGATACAGTACTCTGAACTCCAAGACTGAGAAGGAGAAGGGAGGGAGGAAAGTGCCTTGAAACTCTATTGAAACAATGAACTATGCTAGAGATTGAAGCAGCTTGTTTGCAGCGGCAGCAAACTGTTTAGGGGTTATTACATGTTTGTAAAATCCAGCCTGACACCGGGTCATGGCCCAAGTTCCTCACTAGATGTTTTGCTCTGGAGCGCCAATGTTGTTAGGTCATGAAATCAGTCCAAGATGGTCAATTTTAGTTATGTTAAAATCAAGACTGAAGCCGGGCAGCAGGAGCGCAGCTGAGATCATACTTTACTTTTAGGCAAAGAACTCTGTCACCTTTTATAAATTCTCCATATTACACCCTCCATGTAACCCTAAACAAGATGGATGAGGCTTTCAAGTCTAGATATGTAAATCTCTGTGTGTGTGTCCCCTAACCCCTAGGTGGGGGATGTTGAGTAAAACCCAGTGACAGGCATTAGGAACGCATGATAAGCCTGTTTTCGCCTAGAGAAAGATACAAGTCTGAAATATATTAAGTTTGAATCATGCAGGTGGATTCAAGGAACATTAAAGTACTGAGCTGTCCAGGGTATTTAGCCAAAAACTAAGGGTGCAATATCAAAACAAGTGTTAACAATGTGTTAGCTCACCCAAATGTTAAGAACTGCCCTTCTGCCTAGCCTAAGTAAAGTGAACATGCCATATTGGGAACCTTTGGAGAAGACTGGAGAGGGCAGGAGAGGAAAGAAAAGAGCTGGCTCGGCTTTCAAAAGACAGTTTTGGTCCATATGGTTAAGAAGCTTTCAAAGATCTTTCCTTTAGTACAGATTTCAGGTCAGGTGTAGGGAAGATGAAGTCCTGCAAAGAAAGCAAACCCTGCTTGTGGGGAAGCAGAATGCATGTAGAACAAAGTCAGGCCTCATCCCACACGATCTGCATTACGAGACTGTGGGATGCTCAGGAGGTGATGGCAGAGCCCGACTGCACTATTTCAGACTGCAGACAAGAGAAGACATTTCTACAATGCTCCCCAATAAACTTGTGAAACAGGCAAAGGGCTCAATCAGACTCGCTTTTCCTTATGTGTTAATTTTTCTGTTTGCATTGACTTTGCTTTTCTCCACACGCCCTGGGGAATATTCATATTGGCATCTCCTACTTGCAGTCTGAAATGGTACCACCTCAGAATGGTGTGTAAGAAGAGACAGCCACAGTTAATTCCAAAGAGAGAAAATGGGGGGGGGGGGAGAGAGAGAGAGAGAAAAAGAGAACAGAAGGAAGACTGATCTGAGCTCTGAAACTCAAAAGCAGCAGCAGCCCTGAAAATGGGTGATGCATTTTTAAGTGGATTGAACATTTTCTAAAATGAGACTAAACAAACAATAGCAGAGAAGTAGAGAATATAAGTTGCTGAGATACCTAAGGAAGCCTCATGATGCCCACCACATTCACACTCTCTCACACACACAATTTCCATTCATAATTTTTTTTTCTACCGCAGAGAGGGAAACCGTTCCAGAATATCCATCACAAAGTTATCAATGAAGGGATGTAAGGGAAACCCCAAACAAAATAAACATTATCTTTAAAAAGAACACGTGCAAATTATTTCATGGGTTAACATACAAGGAAACAGATGTGATTAGTTATTTGACAACCATTCAGCAATAGTAATTAATCAACCACGCAGTGCTCCAATTTTGTAAAGCACTGCACACTGGTTAGAGCAGATCAGACTTATTGATCCCATTTTAGCAGGGTAGAACAGAGGCAATCAAATTTGTGCTAGGAAGCCACATGGCTGTAGCTACAGATAGAAGACTTGGTGTCTCAGCTCCAAAACACTGTGTTTTGTCTGCTGAGCCAGTCAGCATAGATCTGTTTCCAACATCACATAGCAGCAAACTGAAGCTTGCCACCCAGCAAACACTCAAAAGGGAGCCACAGCCAATCTCAGTCCCCTGATAAGTATGCCTGTACCTGCAGCATTTATTCTAGAAATGTTTTTTTAAGTACTCTTAGATGCATACCTAGAATGCATGTGTAAAGTGGCCTTAGTTTTCTTTTTAAGAGGTGCTTGTAAAAATGTAAAAAGCAATGCATATTCAAACAACAGAAATCTAAACTTTACTCGACTATTTATTTGCTTAGACTTCATTCAAACGCGACAGTAAGAGCATCCATTCTGTTTTCCATGTTCATGCACAAGTTAAAAAAAATGGCAGTAACTGATCATAAATAGTGCAGGGGAATGATTAAATTCAAACAAAATTAGTGTGCACTTTAATTTGAGATAATTCAAGTAACGTCTGGCTTTATAACAAAACCAACATTTTGGCCCTCTCCTATACAAGAACATCTTAACTATAAAGCCACTGACACTCAGAAGATGAAACAGATGTGCAGGGAACATTTTTTTCCCTTTTAAAAAAAATCCCTTCCATGCAACATCAGCCATTTTCAAGGTTAGCTCTTGAGACAGGGGTGTTAGGAGCAAAGGGGCAGTTGGGATATACTGGAAATCTTAGTTGCTATCAAGTGGTTGATCAACAGCCGCCTTCAAGTGATGTTTGTAGCTCAACTGTATGGAAGTTTGGTGGCTTCTGTGGCAAATTTAAATTCTCTTTGAAAAATGCTCATTGTTTTTTTGGCTGGTATCGCTGCTTAAAATGCAGAATGTATCCATCACACTCGTTGTGATAACTCCTCAATACATTACAACACAAAGACATTTATAACATAAAACTCCACACATGCTAATTTTTTTTCTTTTTTAAAAAAGGAAACGAAATAAGACCAAAAGCTAAACTGCTTTAAATACTGCATGCTACAGTATCATCCATGTATCATCAAGATACGACACTGAAGGTGACAAAAGGCGAAGGGATTACAAAATATTCTCAGCAGGTTGGAGGCTGCCCTCTAATTGTGGGAGGACGTCTCCCTTCCCCGTACTCTATTATCTAATGTCCATGATTCTAGTGCTGGATTGGCCATATTATTTATTCTTATCCATTCTAGTTAACAGTGCTTCCTTAACTTAGTTAAATCCATCGGTATGGTAGCTGGGGTGGGAGTCCGCTGTGAGCTGGGTCGTCTCTGAGACTGGCTGTATCACAATAGGTGTATCTGAGGTGTCTGAAAATCAAAGGAAATCGTGGTTAGACAGCTCCCTCCTAAAACTGCTGAAAGGAAGTGATGCAATGAAGACCTGGCTTGTCAAAAGCAACTTGCCAGCCCTAAGGGCTTCTAGGCAACCAGGTAAAGGTAAAGGGACCCCTGACCATTAGGTCCAGTCGGGACCGACTCTGGGGTTGCGTGCTCATCTCATTCTATAGGCCGAGGGAGCCGGTGTTTGTCCGCAGACAGCTTCCGAGTCATGTGGCCAGAATGACTAAGCCGCTTCTGGCGAACCAGAGCAGCGCACAGAAATGCTGTTTACCTTCCTGCCGGAGTGGTACCTATTTATCTACTTGCACTTTGACGTGCTTTCGAACAGCTAGGTTGGCAGGAGCAGGGACCGAGCAACGGGAGCTCATCCTGTCGCGGGGATTCGAACCACCGACCTTCTGATCGGCAAGTCCTAGGCTCTGTGGTTTAACCCACAGTGCCACCCGCATCCCTAGGTAACCAGGTAAGGGCATCTAAAAAATTTTCCCTTCATTGCAGCTATAAATGACCAGCGTAGGATTGTGGGGGAAACAGGGAAGTTTGCAAGGCCAACTTAAGATTTCTGTGCAGCCGTTAATTTTTAAAAAGTTCCTCCTTCTTAGGATGTTGGTTTGCTTCATTATTTTTCCATCAGTTTCAGTTAAACAGACAGAAGGGTTGCATTTAATTAATTATTTCAACACCATATTCTTAGTTAATGGTGTCCATACAGTGAGCAATATGCAAGGTAGGGGAAATTCCTCCATAAACTGCTAACCGTGTCAACAAATGTTATCTTCGCCTTTCCTCTTAAGGCTACACCAACTAGCTTCGAAAGAAGCATACCCACTGGGTGCCTTTAGACCATCGTTCCATGAATGGGACTGCAAAGATGAAGGGAAGCACTCTCCAGCTTCTGCCATCAAGCCAGGAGTCAAGAGCTACTGGACGCTTGCACTCTCTGCCTCCTATAGCAAGGAGACCCACCAGCCTGGCCAAACCCATGGATCAGAGAAGGAACAGCTTGCAAGAAGCTTGGCTTTCCCTCTCCCTGCCAGAAAGAACTCCCAGGTGCAATTGCCACAAGCCCTGGGACTGCGGAAGTGAGAAGCAGCACACTCTGGCCCCCAACCACAGGACAGGGGACAAAGGGGGTGCCCGGCTGTGTGTGTGTGTTTGCAATTCGTGTACAGGTATTGTGAGCTGGCTCAAGGGCCATTCCACTGACAGGCAAGTTATAAAATCTTCTAAATGATATGATCAACGAATTTGCTCATCTCTTCACCATTTTGTACATGAGCAAACCTCGCTTTCATTCAGGGAGATATTTAGGAATCTCCATGAAGCCAGGTCTTCAGAAAAAAAACACATTTGCAGCACAGATATGCTTTTTAGGCACCTCCTTCAGTTGAAACTACACGAAGCTCCTCCTCCTCTTCCTCTCTCTACTCAGCCCTGTGATTTTGAGACATTCCATGTGTGGCTGACCTGGAGAGCAGAAGACTTACCCCTCTCATCTGACTGTAGCTGTGCCTCCAAGTCTTCGGGGGAGACATAGTATTCCTGCTCTTCACCTTCAGGGGGTTTCGGTTTACACTTTCCACAGCAACAGTTACAGCAACAGCAGAGACAGCAACAGCAGTAGCAGCCCGTGATGAGTCCACAGAACACAAACAGCGCCTGCAGAGAGGAAAAGGGAAAGTGTCTCCAACCAACGAATGCCAACTTAACTTAGATCTCATGCTTGGGATATCAGCAGCAGAAAAACAGCCCCTTGAACTTAAAAAGCTCGCACCCTCCTGACACGTAGCATAAAATCTAAAATGGGAAGGGAACCTCTCAGGCAAAGGTTTGCCTCTTCACAATTGTGTATGATGGTCTCATGAAAAACTGCCCATGTGTCGTACAATTGCAAGTTACTATGTCTTGAGGTGAAGCAAAGGCCAACCCCTCTGCTCTAGCACTCCCAAATCACTGCTGTAGTTTATGCTATTGCAGTTGATGGACTGTCCCAGCCTATGGCTTCTCATCAATTACTGTGGGTGGAATTCAACCATGCGCTCTTCCAATCATTCTGTCTGCACAAGTACTGCCAGGTGGAACGACCCCATGTTGTGTTCTGGAGCTTCTCCCAGCTCCCCAGAGCCAACTCTGGGGGCGCAGGGCATGCAGAGGGAAGAGAGGGAAGGGAGCCCATTGCAGAAGGCCTTCCACAGACCTTTGGCTGTCGGGGCTGATTAGTTGAATCCCACCCTGTATTCCCCCAAAATGCAAGCCAATACATCCAAGATAAGGCCCAACAAGCACTAAGAAGTCCAGCTGTTGCATAAAATAAAATAAATAAAATATGCCTAATTTGTACAAAATTACAAGAAAGCTAATCATTGCAAAACTCCTAGATTAGGGAGCTGCTTCAGTTTGCCACTCAGTTATCTGCTCCATGACGCTCAAAAGCTTCTCTCTCATGACAAAGTAGTCAGGAGAAAGCAGGAAAAGAAAGTATCCCAATGGGTGATTCATCAAAACAGGAAACTAACACATTCAGAAAGCAAGTTAAGTGACTTCAACAACTGACACCACATGACACACTGAGCTTTTGATAAAAGACCACACAACCCTTTTTGTACTGTAAACTTGAGTCAAAACAATCTTCTTTCAAACCACAAGGAACCTACAAAAGCATTCCAGGAATTTCAAGAGATAACGCTTCGGAGACTGCTGCTTGTGGAATATTTCTAAATCAGTTGCCATTTTAAGCCAGAATCCATATTTTTTAATGGCTGCACTTAAAACTTTTAATCACGACTGGACACCACAGGCCAAAATTTACAACAGTACTATCATTAAAAAGGAGAATTCTGCTTTTTCCCCTCATACAGGAGGCAATGTCTCTTCCATATAGAATCACAGAATTGTAGAACTGGAAGGGACCCCCAAGGTCATCGAGTTCAGCCACCAGAAATGCAGGAATAAACTAAACAGAAATATAACAGCACATGCCCATCATCTAAAAACAAGAGCAGCAACGTCTCTTGCTTCTGAAACGTTTTTACCCACACACAAATCTGAAAAATGGATTATATGAGTTTCGTTCAATTAATTAATGGAGTTCTGTAATAGGCTGCACCCCTAGGGCATCAGAAAGAACTTTCTGACAGTAAGAGCTGTTTGACAGTGGAACAAATTCCCTGGGAAACTGGTACTGTATAGACTCTCCTTCACTGGATGTTTTTGAGCAGAGGTTGGATGGTCAACTGTCAAGGTTTCTTTGGTTGTGATACCTACACTGCAGGGGGTTGGACAAGATGACCCTCAAGGTCCCCTCCACCTCCACAATTCGGTGGTTCAATGGTTCTCTTGAAAAACTAACATACCTACTGGGGAGGCAGCAGAATCTCTCAAGGTTCCTAGAAACTGTTGAAACACCATCCTCTATGGGATTATTATTGTGCTACACAAAGAACATGTTCAGAGGAGAATCTCTCTGTTGCTTACCTTTGCCCACCAGCTGGATAGCACAAAGTACGTGTTCACATTCTCCTCTCCAAACTGCTCTGCTACATACAGACCCAAGGAGCCATACTTATCATAAATATTTCGTTTTGTAGCATCAGTTAATATCGCGTGTGCATTGTTGATTTCTTTAAATTTCTCTGCAGCTTCCGGATTATCTGGGTTCTTATCGGGGTGATATTTTAATGCAAGTTTCCTGTGGAAAGAAGAAACCACAGAAGATCATGACAAGCCTTCTGGATCAGGGCAAAGGTCCGTCTAGTCTAGCGTCCTGTTCTCACAGTGGTTAAACCAAATGCCTATAGGAAACACACAAGCAGTATCTGGGTACAGCAAAACTCTATACCCCTCCTGTGGTTTCCAGCAACTGGCATTCAGAAGCATACTGCTTCAGATAATGGAGGCAGAGCACAGACCATCCTGGTTAGCAGCTATTAATAGCCTGATTAATAGCCTCCTTGAATTTGTCTAATCCTCTTTTAAAGCCATCCAAGTTGGTGGCCATTGCTGTCCCTTGTGGGAGCAAGTTCCATAGTTTAACTCAAGTCAAAAAGAGTAAAATTGTTTGTGCCCAGATTTAGTCCGTAATGGCAGAAAGCATCCAACATAGTCAATGTAGGGCTGGTTTATATGAAAAGCAAAAGCCCATTAGAAAATGTCAAGTAGCTGCTACTCTGGAAAGACTGTCAATTTCTGCACATAAATATCCTGCAAAGAGCGCCTTGTCTCTAAAGTCACATGAGAGAGATACAACTTCAAGCAGATGTTTGCCCAAAGCAGAGAACTGCAGTTGCCGGTTGACTCTTCCACATCAAGAGGAACAAAAGACTAATATTTCCAGACAGATGCACAGCTACCCATTTACGGTGAGGAATAATATAATTTTTTTCAAAAAAAGGGGAAGATTCACTGTGATACAGAACATAGGAAGCTGCATTATATTGATGGTACAACAAAAGCTAACATACATTTCCACCAATTTCTGTTCACAAAAGAATACCTGCAGCCAGAATCTCCACAAATCTCCTATTGTTTGCTTCTGTTCTGAGAAATAGTGGGAATACAATTAAAGTTTATAATTTGGAAGCCAGCGTTTCCGCCCTGAGTTAGTGCAAACTCAGGAAAGTAGCTTGCTCACTAAATCACTTATCGTTGTGAAAAGGTTTACTGCTGACCCCTAGTGTCTAATTCAGTTCATTGCAGTTTATCACTAGTATGCCCCCTGAACTCACCTCTGGGCTCATCCTTGCTTCCCTTTCTTTGTCCTGAGATTTCTTGTTCTTCTCATGATTTCTAGACACGGGTCCAAGAGATTTTCCTTTTGGCCTGCTGCTTTCCCCAGGAAAAAACCACTGTTTACTGCTGAATTGAAACATATTTCAATCTGCAGAAAACTCAATTGACGTTTGTTCTAATTCAGCAGTAAACTGTGGCTTTCCCTGGGAAAAGCGGAGTAAAGAAGACGCATGCCTAGAAGACTACTGCTGGTTCACCAGAACATCTATTTAGCCTATGGACTTTTATCTTCCACTGTTCCCAAAATAATTAAAACAAGAGCATCAAAAGTTTTGATTTTTTTTTAATGTGATTAAAAGTTTGGTGTGAAAAGCAGACTGATCTCTACAGCTAAGATTTATTCCCAAGACAAGACTCATCACTGAGTCACTAGACCTTCTTTTTCCATTGCTGCTGAGTAAAATAGCTGTGATGAAGACACAACTTTATAAAAGCAACATTATATGGACTGACAAGAAAACTATAGATCATGATTCAAGCTTTATTATATTCCAAACTTTAGGAGAGATTTTATTACTCAGTGGTATGACCTATGACTGAAAGAGCTGAAGTTCTGAAAATATAACTGAATCAATCTCAGGTTCTACTTATCTCAAAATCATCACAAGATACAGCTAGAGCAAATAGTGTGCTGTGTAAAAGGAGTATATAAATTTGTCTGATTTCTTCTACTCAACTACTTTGAACAAGGAAGTTGGGTTAGATTCCTATTACCATGTTCTGTGTTTTTCCCAGATAGAAACCATAGCTATGTATGTTTCAGATAACCCAAATGGAGTACGAGTAAATAGAATCACCTCACTTGCAGTGTTTAGCATCTCAGAGATAGCAGAAACTTACAGAACAATAATCATGAGGCAAGCTGGCTGTGTTAGAATGGATGCTATGTTCAGAGCGAGCTCTTGGCCTCCTTACCTGTATGACTTTTTAATATCATCTGAGGTGGCGTTCTTGTCCAGTCCTAGAACATGGTACAATGATTCCCCAGACGTAGACAATGAGCGTTGCCTCTGGTCTCCCATCTTGAGCTAACCTGGGGAGAAAAGAGTTTAGGACAAAAATCAGAATTGGGCCGAGTGCTGGATTTCATACTAGGTGGTGTACCAGGGTTCACAGCCCTGCTCAGTCATGAAACTCATTTGGTGCGTTTGGGAAAATCACCATCTCCCAGCCTGACCAAACTCACAAGAGCGTTGAGAGTAACAGTCAGGAAAACCCATATATGCCACTCTAAGCTTCCAGAAGGAACGGCGTGATACAAAGAAGATAAAATTGGTTTATAATCTCAAGCTTCTTCCAACCCGCTTTAGAAAAACACCTAACATCTCTGAAGATATGACTATGCCCAGTTCGCACGTAACACTACGCCAAACTGTGGCTAAGCATTGACAAGCAAACATGCCGGAACTTAAGAACAAAAATCACTACCCACGGTTTTGCTGCTGTTGCTCTACACAGAGCTAAGTGATGGTTTGGTTAAGCATTTTGTTTGAACCTGACTTGTGGTTTTTCTCCCCCAAACAAACCATGAGCGGCAAGCCAGACTTTTAGAAGACATCTGAAGGCAGCCCTGTTTAGGGAAGCTTTTAATGTTTAATAGACTATTGTATTTAAATATTCTGCTGAAAGCCACCCAGAGTGGCTGGGGAAACCCAGCCAGATGGGTGGGGTATAAATAATAAATTATTATTATTATTATTATTATTATTATTATTAGCCAAGAGCAAACTTTACTTTCACCTCATGGCTTGTCTGAAGTGAGGCAACCCACGAAACCAGGTTAGGACGCAGCACTAAGCCAAACCATGACTTAATTCCTAGTTGCACAGCAGCAGCAGAAATGGGGGAGCAGCAAAGTAGCACCAATTTTTGCTCCGAGTACTGAACAGCCACAGTGTGTGAACCAGTCTACTATTTCTTTGACCCCTGCACTACTTGAGGAGCAAAAAATCCCATATCACGGTTCGTAATTGCTGTTTATGTATAGCTATTAACCTCCCATCAAAACTGTACACAACAAAGGGGTCAGAAAACTCTCGCAGAACATAAGCAATATGTTTTTGGTAACCTTAAAAATGCCCGTTAGAATCCAAGCAACACTTCGTAGTCTAGCTTTAGATGCAAATTAATGCTAAATGGGGTCTGGGGAGCTAATAAGGACCCAGTTACCATAATGGGTCCATCTAGTACAGTATGCTGCCCAGAAAAGCTCACAAAAATCTTATGATGACTATATCTAACCATTACTGATATTTCCCTGTAAAGGGTAATCAAGAGATGTTATTCCTGAACATGGAGGGTAGACCATCATGCTTAATAATCAAAGCATGTTTTTTCCCCTCCATTTTATGGTAATGATCTCAATATCATCCTATGGTAGTGAATTCCTTTAGTTAAGTTACATGTTCCATGAAGTATTCACTTCAATGTCTTAGACCTGCTGCTTCTCCATTCCAGTCGATGCACTCCAGGCATTTGCATTTTGAGAATCCATTTCTGTCCATACTTCTCATGGTCTCAAACATTTCTCTTCTCTCGAAGGCGTAGAGCCATAGTGTCTCAACCAACCTATATTCATGGAACAAACCCGCCTCCCCCCATCACTTAAATCGCTCCTTTCAGCACCTTCTTCCTCTCAGCCATGATCAGTGACAAAGAATGGGGTAAAAAATCAGTCCTTTATTTTCCCAGGGGAAACTTTCCATTTTGTAAGTTCATCAGTAACTATGGATGGCGTTGAACCACAAATAGATTATAGGCAAGCTTGGCAGTTTTACTAAAAACAAAATAAAAAAATTCCTTCCAGTAGCACCTTAAAGACCAACTAAGTTAGTTCTTGGTATGAGCTTTCGTGTGCATGCACACTTCTTCAGATACACTGAAACAGAAGTTGCCAGATCCTTCTATATAGTGAGAAGGTGGGGAGGGGTGTTACTCAGAAGGGAGGGTGCGAATGGGAGATTGGCAGATAGCTGAGAGAGCCTCTTGACGACTCTTAACGACTGTAATAGGTCTTACAGGAAAAGGCAAGGGGTGGGAAGGTGAGAAATGGTTTAGTCATGTATAGTGAGATAAGAATCCAATGTCTTTGTTCAGTCCAGGTCTTTTCATGGTTTTAAGTTTGGTAATGAGTTGTAATTCAGCAGCTTCTCTTTCCAGTCTATTTCTGAAATTCCTTTGTAGTAAAACAGCTACTTTGAGATCTTGTATAGAATGTCCTGGGAGATTGAAGTGTTCTCCTACTGGTTTCTCTGTTCTGTGATTCTTGATGTCAGATTTATGTCCGTTTATTCTTTGGCGTAAGGTTTGGCCTGTTTGTCCAATATAGAGAGCTGAAGGACACTGTTGGCATTTGATGGCATACACAATGTTAGACGATGAGCAATTAAATAGTCCCGAGATGGTATGTGTGATGTTGTTGGGGCCAGTAATGGTGTTGTCCGGGTGTATGTGGCAGCAAAGTTGGCATCTGGGTTTATTGCAGGCTCTGGTGCCAGTGTCTGTGTTAAGTCTGGTTGTAGTATTATTGTGGGTTAGGAGTTGTTTAAGATTGGGTGGCTGTCTGTAGGCAATGAAAGGTCTTCCTCCCAGAGCTTGAGAAAGAGAACTGTCATTGTCCAGGAGAGGTTGTAGATCTCTGATGATGCGTTGTACTGTTTTAACTTGGGAGCTGTATGTGATGACTAGAGGTGTTCTGTTATTTTCTTTTTTGGGTCTGTCTTGCAGCAAGTTCTCTCTGGGTATCAGTCTGGCTCTGTTGATCTGTTGTCTAACTTCATCTGCTGGGTATTTTAGTTCTGAGAAGGTTTGCTGTAGATCCCTTAGGTGAGAGTCTCTGTCTGTAGAGTTGGAACAGATGCGGCTGTAACGTAGTGCCTGGCTATATACAATGGACTGTTTGGTATGTTTGGGATGGTAGCTAGAGGCATGTAGATATGTTTGTCGGTCAGTTGGTTTGCGGTATAAGGTGGTGTCTATGCGCCCATCCTTCTCAGAACTAAAATACCCAGCAGATGAAGTTAGACAACAGATCAACAGAGCCAGACTGATACCCAGAGAGAACTTGCTGCAAGACAGACCCAAAAAAGAAAATAACAGAACACCTCTAGTCATCACATACAGCTCCCAAGTTAAAACAGTACAACGCATCATCAGAGATCTACAACCTCTCCTGGACAATGACAGTTCTCTTTCTCAAGCTCTGGGAGGAAGACCTTTCATTGCCTACAGACAGCCACCCAATCTTAAACAACTCCTAACCCACAATAATACTACAACCAGACTTAACACAGACACTGGCACCAGAGCCTGCAATAAACCCAGATGCCAACTTTGCTGCCACATACACCCGGACAACACCATTACTGGCCCCAACAACATCACACATACCATCTCGGGACTATTTAATTGCTCATCGTCTAACATTGTGTATGCTATCAAATGCCAACAGTGTCCTTCAGCTCTCTATATTGGACAAACAGGCCAAACCTTACGCCAAAGAATAAACGGACATAAATCTGACATCAAGAATCACAGAACAGAGAAACCAGTAGGAGAACACTTCAATCTCCCAGGACATTCTATACAAGATCTCAAAGTAGCTGTTTTACTACAAAGGAATTTCAGAAATAGACTGGAAAGAGAAGCTGCTGAATTACAACTCATTACCAAACTTAAAACCATGAAAAGACCTGGACTGAACAAAGACATTGGATTCTTATCTCACTATACATGACTAAACCATTTCTCACCTTCCCACCCCTTGCCTTTTCCTGTAAGACCTATTACAGTCGTTAAGAGTCGTCAAGAGGCTCTCTCAGCTATCTGCCAATCTCCCATTCGCACCCTCCCTTCTGAGTAACACCCCTCCCCACCTTCTCACTATATAGAAGGATCTGGCAACTTCTGTTTCAGTGTATCTGAAGAAGTGTGCATGCACACGAAAGCTCATACCAAGAACTAACTTAGTTGGTCTTTAAGGTGCTACTGGAAGGAATTTTTTTATTTTGACTATGGCAGACCAACACGGCTACCTATCTATTACTAAAAACAAGTAAATAGGGCATCAGAAATTGTTCCAATGCAAATTACACCTCGTTGTGCAGAGGAATATTTTCCAGAAAATCCATGTCACTGGCCATATAATAATAATGATTAATTATTTCAGTGTGGGATAGCCAGTATTATGTACAGTGGTGCCCCGCAAGACGAATGCATCGCAAGACAAAAAACTCGCTAGACGAAAGGGTTTTGCGGTTTTTGAGCTGCTTCACAAGACGAATTTCCCTATGGGCTTGCTTCGCAAGACGGAAACGTCTTGCGTTTTTTGCAAGTTTGTTTCCTTTTTCTTAACACTGTTAATACAGTTGCGACTTGACTTCGAGGAGCAACTCATAGAACGCGGTGTGGTAGCCTTTTTTGAGGTTTTTGGTGATTTTTGAAGCTTTTCCAAAACTTTTCCGACACCGTGTTTCGCAAGACAAAAAATTCGCTAGACGAAAAAACTCGCGGAACGAATTAATTTCGTCTTGTGAGGCACCACTGTACAATGTTCTAAAAATGGACATAATTATAATCGTATATAATGGCAAAGAGCAATTAAGAAAATGAAATGCTCAATGCTTTTGAAAGGTACTTTTTCTTTCAAAACAGCACTGAGGGCCCGACTTAAGTTTGCCAGACTATAGCACCGGTCACCTGGCACCCAGATAAAGAATTCCAGTTCACAGAATATGTTGGAGCCAGATGGCAAAGCGGAAACCAGGTAGAAGCTGCTACATGGGCAATTACTTTAAAACCTAGAATAAAAATCTTTACTTTAGAGTGAGGCAAGTAAGTCTCTGTTGAGACACAGTGAGAAACACGTGAAGCCTTGCTGCCATCTGGTAAGGCAATAATTAGAATATATTTTAAGCACC
The DNA here is from genome assembly GCF_964188305.1 of Podarcis bocagei. NCBI lineage: Eukaryota > Metazoa > Chordata > Lepidosauria > Squamata > Lacertidae > Podarcis > Podarcis bocagei. Next base: position 6,816,687 of record NC_138129.1, on the reverse strand, counting down.
ACTTTCAGAAGCCTGTATTATATGACAGCCAAAAGTGATGTCAAAATTTTAAGCACGCAGGGTCCAAATGGTTAAGGGGCAACAAAACCCTCAAACATTGTTCATGTTGTCAGGTAAGAGAAGAAGCGTCAGACGGCTCAAGGCCCCAAAACTCACAGCAGACCAAGTCTGTCATGCATGTTCATAGAGTCTGAAAAGCAAACTCAAACTCTGCAGAACCCATCTGACATTTCGAGCTGTCCCATTTGGCTGGGACGCATTCCACGGGTTTAGAAGTGTAATACGGGATTGTCTCCTGACTCTGCACAACAGAGATAATTCTTCTTACAACCTCAAGGGAATAATTGACAACGTCCTCCTGCCATCCACAACGCAACACTCATACGTTCTTACACATTCCATGACAATAAACCTGAGGACAGAAGCCAGATATAAGAATTTCTACAGATTCTATCGTAGACTCCTTTAGCACTTCACAGATAAATTAACCTCCTTCCTGACCTCTTTGCTATCCAGTTACAAAACTAACTGTTGATACTGAGCTGGATCTTCATGCTGCAGTGCCAGCTACACTTAGACACAATGCTTGCCAAAGGTTGGCATTGTCTTTCTCAACCTGATGCTCTCCAGATGTTTTAGACTACAGCTCTCAAAAGGCCCCGCCAGCGTGACTGTGTGCTAGCTGTGCTTGATGATGATGGTGATTATTTTATTTGTAACCCGCCCATCTCACTGGGTTGCCTTTGTCTGAACTTCAGGTAAGTTCATTTTAATTTTGTCTGCCCTTTTGGTGTAGATTCTCTCTCCCCAGCCCATATTTAATTTTATTATATTACTGTTTCTGGTATTTTATCATTGATCATGGGAGGGGGGGGGCTTTTTAGGGCCCAGAAGTGAAGCATAAACAAACACACACACACACACACATATATATATATATAGTGAGTGTGTGTGTGTGTGTGTGTGTGTGTGTGTGTGTGTGTGTGTGTATAATATGTATATCGGGGTTGGCAAGGTTTACCTCGCCGCCTGGGCTGGTTCACTCCAGTGGAGATCCCTCCATGGGCCAGATCGCGTGTGTGCCTGCGATTTCCGGCATCTGCGCCTGCGATTTCTGACGTCTGCACAGATGCGATTTTCGCTGTCTGCTCATGCGCAGATACGATTTTCGGCACTGCGGAAGTGAGTCCCCACATCGGTTTAGCGCAGGGACTCGCCGAGTAGGCGGCTTGGTTCGGGGGCGTCTGATGGTCCGGTCAAACGACCCCCGCTTGTGGCCCACAGGCCTTAGGTTGCTGACCTGGTGTATATCATATATATCATGTATGTATGTGTATACACACATGCACATGCACGCACACAGATCCCCCCCCCCATATGCCTCCTAAAGTGGCAATAAGACTAACAATTGTACTTCTGCAATGGATATTTCTTACAGGCCCCAAATTCTTGGAAACAGTCTAGCAAATATAATAACTTTCTCTCATTGTTCTTTTTGGCTGCTGAAATGCTGCAAAGTTCCACTTATTATTTCTATACCACCCTTCATTCATAGATCTCTGGGTGGTTTGCAGCATAAAAATACAAGATAAAAACACAAAACTCAGAATAAAAACAAGAACAAAACAATAACCCCCACCCCCTCTGATGCTTTTACCTTCTAAGTATGAGCTTTTAAATCATTTATGATCAGGAATCTTTGCAGATTTGGGAAACGCTATGTTTAAACATTCCAATGCATGATCGAAATGCAAAATGATTCTCAGCTACCTTTTTTACTACCCACATAACTGGCGGTACATAAAAGAAAGCACTTCTTTATGCAGAACAGTTAAACTCTGGAACTTGCTCCCACGGGAGGCACCAACTTCATGGAGGAGATGGCTATCAAAAGCTACTAGCACGTCCTTGGGGATCCTCCCCTCTTCCATTCTGCGGACATGACCAAGAGAGCGTAGACATCACTGAGACAGAATATGCTGGGAGAGCACATCTTTGTTTGAAACTCTGTCATGCCATGTGATGCCCCAAACCTCCCTGACGCAGTGCATGTGGAAGGCGTTGCTCCTGGCAGGTGCAAGCTGCCTACATCTCACTACCATAAAATAGCATGCTCAACATGCAAGCCTGGTAGACCTTCATCTTGGTATTGGTCATTAGCATCACATACTCCCATACCCTTCTGGAGGGGCGAGCCACTGCCATAGCTGACTTGCCAATACGCTTGCCTAGCTCAGCGTTGATGAGAGAGGTTGCTTGTTATGGTGGCGCCCAGGCGGAAAAAATCATTTACCGGCTCCCAGTGGAGTGTGGAAAGCTGCAAAAGACCATGGCCTGCATCTCAAACACTGGACAGCAGGGAGACCATCCACAAAGCATCACTTGAAAATGGAGCATCTGGACAGGTTCATATAAAAGAAGGCAATCTTTAAAGTATCATGGACTCAGACTGCTTAGCGCCTTAAAGGTCAAAGTAAGAGCTTCAGAGTGAGCCCAGAAGTAAATTAGTAGCCAGCACAGCTGAAAGAGCACCAAAGTGATGTGATCACTATGAATGTTGTCCTCTTATGATTCCATGAACGTTAATGCTTAAAACCAACCAAAGAATCCAGTTAATACCTTGATGACAAGCACAATGTTATCAACATTCACCGGATGTAATTCAGCCTTTGGGGGCATTATAGTAAAAAGGCAAATTGATTTACACAGGCATTAAAAAAAACCCCTATGCTTGGGTTTTCTCCTCGGTTCACATTTTCACGTCCAAACCCCCTCAAAATCAAGCCCAAGTCCAACACAACAATGCCGTTAACAAAACGAAGAGCTGCCATTCTTCAGCAGCAGACACGTTGGGAAAAGACAGGCTGCTGGCTATTTTTGGATTAGGTCATTTCAGCTAGCCCACACTAGATTAAATAGGCCTTTGGAGGAGGTATTTTTAAAGCACGTGGCTCTCAGCCAGCTTAACTCTCTCTCTCTCTCTTTGGTGGCACGGGCCTATCTATTCTCAACAAAAGATGCTTATAAAAACAAAGCAAAACTGAGCATTATTTGGTTCTCAAGTCTGGCTCTTCCAAAGAACTAGATGCATTGCATACCAGAGGCAAATCATGCTCCCATCCTGGTGGTGGGTAGAGAAATTTAGCAGGGTGTGTGAGTGTGACAAGTAAATAAGACTTGCAACAGCTAGAATAAAAAAGCAGACATTTTGCCAAAAAAAACCCCCCCAAAAACCCAGCCATGTTAAGATGGGGGAAAGCTACCGTATTTTTCGCACCATAGGACGCACTTTTTCCCTCCTAAAAAGCAAGGGAAAATGTGTGTGCGTCCTATGGAGCGAATGCAGGGGGAGGCAGGCGGGAAAAGCCCCCAAGAGCCGCACACAAGCTCCGTGCGCTCTTGCGGGCTTTTCCACAGGAGGGAGAAGGGACTGACTGGCCGCATCAGTCCCTTCTCCCACCTCCCAGGAAAGCCAGGAGAAGCCGTGCAGCCCTTTTAAAGTGCGCGCGGCTTCTGCCGGTTTTGCGGGAGGTGGAGGAATTCCCCCACCTCCCAGGAAAGCCAGGAGAAGCCGCGCAGCCCCTTTAAAGAGCTCACGGCTTCTGCAGGCTTTTGCGAGAGGTGAGGGAATTCCCCCACCTCCCAGGAAAGCCAGGAGAAGCCGTGCAGCCCTTTTAAAGTGCGCGCGGCTTCTGCCGGTTTTGCGGGAGGTGGGGGAATTCCCCCACCTCCCAGGAAAGCCAGGAGAAGCCGCGCAGCCCCTTTAAAGAGCTCACGGCTTTTGCAGGCTTTTGCGGGAGGTGGGGGAATTCCCCCACCTCCCAGGAAAGCCAGGAGAAGCCGCGCAGCCCCTTTAAAGAGCTCACGGCTTCTGCAGGCTTTTGCGAGAGGTGAGGGAATTCCCCCACCTCCCAGAAAAGCCAGGAAAGCCCTGTGCAGCGTCTCCCGGCAAGGAGAGGCTGTACGGGGCTAAAGGGGAAGGCAAACCAGCAAGTGGGATCCATCCCGCTCGCTGCCTTGCCTTCTTCCATAGCTGCGCAACCCCTCCGCAAGGAGACGCTGCGCGGGGCTAAAGGGGAAGGCAAACCAGCAAGTGGGATCCATCCCGCTCGCTGCCTTGCCTTCTTCCATAGCTGCGCGCAATCCCTCCGCAAGGAGACGCTGCACGGGGCTATGGCTTCTTTAGCCCTGCGCAGCGTCTCCCGGCAAGGAGAGGCTGCATGGGGCTAAAGGGGAAGCCAAAACTTGGCTTGCTCCATAGCTGCGCACAACCCCTCTGGCAGGGAGAGGTTGTGCGCACCCTGTACGCTGCTCTTTGGGGCTGGGGGGGGAAAGATTTTTTTCTTGATTCCCCCCCCTAAAAACTGGGTGCGCCCTATGGTCCGGTGCGCCCTATGGTGCGAAAAATACGGTATGTGACTCAGTAGGCATAATGATCCCAGCTGTAAGGATGGTTTGCATATATGCCTGAAATCCACTTCTGCACTTTCTACAGCAACACAACTGTTCAAATGCAGCAGACCCACTGAAACAGGGGCATCTGGGTTTAATTTATGAGCTCTGAGTGCACCCACTAAAATCAATGGACATGACCATCTTAAGTTCATTGATTTCAAGTACTCTATGACTTTCTTAGATACAAACCAGAATATCCAATACATTCACATTTAATGCTAAATTTCATTTGCACTGCTACAACATTGTGCTCTGAGAGTTCTGACTGAGGTGCCTTATATTATTTAAATTAAGCAGTTATGCCTTGCGCTCCAAGGCCCAATTGCAGTGCAGGATGAAAACACAGAGCTGCATCAGCATGAAAATCCCTGCATGTTCATCTGAGATTAACCGAAACTCAGAAACCAAATTCTTTCCCTCGCGGGATGGCATTGACAGTCCTCTTTACACTTTTACACTTTCACTGTTGTGTAAGGTGGATGAAGTATTTTGCTGGGTGCTTGCAAAAGTACAGTAGCTGGAACTGAATTTGGCATCTTAAGGATATCAATATTAAGATTTTTAAAATGAAGTTTCTGGCTCTTATGCCAGTAAAGAGAACATGAGAATATGTAGGCAATACCTGAGAAAATTTTACTACTAAACAATTAATTAGCACTAAGAATTTCCTTTGTATTGAACAGAACATGGCACAATGGGTCAATACATCTGGCTGATAACTAGAAGGTTGGTGGTCTGAACCCACCACAGGGACTGCTGTGGACAAGATCCTGCATTCAACTCTGCAATTCTATGATTCTAAGCACTGAGCACCCACAAGGATTTTTGAGAGTTATAGAAGAGTCCTGTCCCTTCCTTGTTTCTCAACTGGTAGACTTTGTTTCCATTAACAAACAGTCCTAGTTTCTGGATAAAATATTTGCCCTTGCAGTTGTTTTCTATAGGACAGTGGTGGCCAAACCTAGCCCTCCAGGTGTTTTTGGGACTACAATTCCCATCATCCCTGGCCAGTGGTCCTGTTAGCTAGGGATGATGGGAGTTGTAGTCCAAAAACAGCTGGAGGGCCAAGTTTGGCCACCACCGCTACAGGATATTAATATCAGCAGTCATACCGCAATATATTTTCAACTTGTCACAACATGATGCTAATCTGACAAAACCTAACTACCTACTTTAGTCAATCTGATAGAGATACTTTAGAATCTAGACTCCTTCAGTTTGGGACAGCGGTTAAATAGGAAGGTCCAACAACATGGGCTTACACCAGCATTGCTCAGAGGATTTCTCAATGCATGAAAGTTATCTTATCCCATTAGCAAATGTAACCTAGAGAAACAACATGTATCTCAACACAGCAGCTCTCATGATTCTGCAGATAGTGGACGGATTCGCATATAACACCATGGCCTGTTTGATTATCTAAACCCAGCCGCACCAGTTTTCTTCTGCAAATCTCTGCCTTGCTACAAGCAATAAACTTCCAGAACCCCAAATCTACAAACAAACATGTAGTTTTAGCCTCATTCTGCTTTGAACGTTCTTGATTCAAAAAAAAAGTTAGGTGCAAGAATGGAAGCAAAGTAATTTAAATGTGAGACGACAAAAGATTTTCCATATACAGTGGTACCTCTGGTTGCGAACAGGATCTGTTCCGGAGCCCCGTTTGCAACATGAGCAGAACGCACCCTGCGTCTGCGCATGTGCGGGTTGCAATTTGCCGCTTCTGGGCATGTGTGTGACGTCATTTTGAACGTCTGCGCATGCGGCGAAACCCGGAAGTAACCCTTTCCAGTACTTCTGGGTTGCCGCGGGACGCAACCTGAAAAGATTTAACCTGAAGCGAACATAACAAGAGGTATGACTGTAATGGCAAACTTAGAAGTTTGCTTTTCACGAGTAATGGATTATCTAATGTGTACAGATTTTATATTCTGCAAAACAACCATATCACTATCTTTTCCACAGATTCAGCCCTTTTGGGGAGCCCTATTTCATGGGTCCCACTTATGTTCTGTACCTTTAAAGAGCATGCCTTGCTACACACTCACCAGCCATCTGTTATGCATTCGAAACAAGGAGGGTTCCCTTGAAGCGGTTTCTCTCCAAAGGCTATGAAGAAAGGTAATCTCCTGGATTAAAACAGCATCACTCTTAACTGTCTACATACCAAGCACTAAGGGTTTATAGTTAGTACTATTGCAGTGGGGTGAGGGGAACAGACATGCACATATGCTAAACCCCATCATGCTCCACATTTCTTCATTACTTTCATTGTTTTCATGTATCTTAACCAATGTTTAAGTGTATCATGTCAGACTTAATTTAGATTAACAAACGTCTCTGCTCATTGAGTCACTACAGTGACTCAAGAGTCCCTCCTTTATCAGTGAACATCTGTGCCTTCATTTTCATACCCAGCCTCATGGTGGAATCACACTGCACAATGCCAGCTAATTTGGTCGCTGGGGGGAGGAAAGAAAAAAAAGTACAAAGCTGTCAGTCTTGTTTTCATGCGGCCCCCTCAAGAAAATAAGAAGGGGGGCTATTCAAAGTAACAATCCAACACCTTCAAAATCTCTGATATATCTTAGTATCTGTGAGATACAACATCAGCACCAACATATAACTGTAAGGAAACTGCAAGGTACATATGCTTTGTCATTTACAATAGCCCTCCCTTTACGGACGATTTTAAGAGTATTTCCCATGTCTAACTAAACAAATTGAAGCGGCTTAACAAGTGACTGATCCCAAGTTGCTTACTCTGCCTTGGCAATGAAAACACATCTCTGAAGCCAGCAAGCTGACATACTTCATTAGTCTTCTAAAGTGCTAAGGCAAAAGAACGCCAAATATGCCCAGATTGTGAACATTCTAATGATCAGGCCTCTATGTGCAGCTTGTACAGCACATGAGGAGGTTTTCAAAGAGCCTGATAAATTTATTCCTCTGAATTCACAAAGCCAATTGACCAGGCCCACCTCTAGAACACCTACATGCTGACATGAAATTAAGCAATGCATTGAAATCTTCAGCCACTTGTGTCTTCAATGTAATATGGTGTTAGAATGTTGGGCTAGGACCTGGGAGACGTGGGTTCAAATCCCCGCTCAGCCACAATGCTCACTGGGTGACTTTGGGCCAGTAACTGGTGAGGGGGACAGGAGGGGGACAGCCATGTACACCCCCCTGAGCTCCTTAGAGAAAAATGTGGGCTATAAATGCAGTAAATAATCATTATTTAATATCGCTTTATGTCAAATGCATCAATTCTTGGGCTATGGTCCAATTTCAAAGCTGTCCAGTAACGTCTCCCTGCCCTTTTGCACAAACGTGTGGCCTGAGACTAGCGACCTCCTTAGCTTTATGGACAGGTGCATATGTGGCACAAAGCCCCCCAAGCTGATGTTATTTCAGTGCATCGTGTACCAGGCTTGCCCACGTAGTATGGCCAAATCCTACAAAACTGATAGTGTGGTGCATCAGCTGAATTCCATCTAGGAACATAAGTTTGCGAATCAGTTCCAATTATTTATTTATTTGGTCCACTGGCAGCAGTTTTATCGCCTGTATGTTGCTTTTATATTGCTTTTATGCTATGCACTTTCTCTTTTCTGTACACCACTTTGGTATTTTCTAGTAGCACATGGCTTCAAAATCTTGCAAATACAATAAATCTTTTGAGACTTTCTTTTCAACATGGCCTTATAGGACTTGGAATTTTGCATGTTGCCAACTCTCACCCTCCTGCAACATCAAAATATCTACCACCCACCTCCCTTGTCTTCCAACAGTAGCCAGCACTAGATCTGCAGAGACACACAAGCCCATTCCACAATGCATTTTCGGTTCCTGCATGAGGCTTTGTTCACAAGAGATGCACACTCACTTGATGATAAGAATACAAACCTACATGAAATCAATGAACTTCAATTCAATGACCATCCTCAACATTGCCAACTGCTAAGAAGCCTGTTGGGTGAAACACTTCCTTTCTTATGAAGCTGAAAGACCTGTCAACTACTTAATGGGAGCTCTGATATCACAATGAATTGGTTGACATCACAAAATGGAACAAGCAACAGAAGAGCCAAAGAAATTTTGAAGGAGCAATGAACATCGGTGGCTGCAAAGGAGAGGCATCACAACTGAAGCTCAGAAGTGATGAAGCCCCAGCAAGATTATAGGGCTGAAGGCTATGACACGGACCATGTGGAACCACAGAAACAAAAGGCAAAGACTGGCTGGAGATGACAGTGCCAAAAGGTTAGTACCCCAAGCCCAGAATGAGTGTGTGACAACTAAAATGGAGAAGTACCCACAACTGACGTTTGTCTGTGACGGGGGAGAGAGTGAAAAGGACAGGTGTAGAGTGAGCAGGATAGCTAGCAATGGAAGGGGAAGTAGCTAAAGACCAAAGATATGGGAACTGGCCAGGGAAGAGTAGTTGACTAATGATAGGGGTGGGGAGAGAGAAAAGAAGCAAGAAGGAAGATGGTAAATCAACTGTGGGGCTCATATGGCATAGGGAGGAGGTCAGATACAAGGAGGACCAGTGCTTTTTTTCTGGGGGGACACAGGGGTAAGCATATCCCTAAACCTTTTGTGAATCTAAGTTTGGCCTCTTTGAGGGGCAGTATTTCAATATGAGTCAGAAAATGAGAGTACCCCTAAACATTTTCTTTAGAAAAGAAGCACTGGGAAAGACTATTATGAAGAGAATGAAATGGGTAGTTGGGAAAGGACTACCTTGGGTGGAAGCCATGGCTCAGTGGCCCAGCACGTGACGGGCATGCATAAAAGACGTAGGCTGAGTCCCCAGCATTTTCAACTAAGCAACAAAACAGATCTCTCTACTTAAGACCTTGAGAGCTTGCTATCAGTAATTTATTTATTTTATTTGATGTATTAAATTTCTATACCACCCTTCATCCGAGGATTACAGGGTGGTTTACAATATGGAAGCACAAAAAATACATAAAATAGTAGCGAATAAAAACAAAAGCCCACCCCCAAAGCAGATTGTACTGGATTAGACCAATTGGGAGAAATGAATCGGAGTAAGGCAGAATCATGTGTTCCTACAAAAAGAGGAGCGACCAAAATGCAATAGATGGAAACAAGCAATGGGAACAGGTGGTTGGCAGATGGAGATTAATAATGATGGGAAGATGGCCTGCATGAGAGCTATGGGCATGGCAAGCTCTGTCCTATGTCCCTGAGGTGCTTCAAGTGCCTTGACAGTTCAGCAGTAGCCTCAGCATTCCCTTGTACCATTCTCCTCCCGACCACCAAAGCTGGAGAAGAGGATAATCCTCACCCTCCATCTCCAAGGTTGGAAGGAAGGCTGGGGTTCATTACACGCATCTGAGTGTGATGGAACATTTGCCACAGCAAGCAGAACCACTGGCCTATACACGCAGGAAAGGTTGTGAGACTGAAGGGGATTCCTTTCTCGCCTCTCAAAGTAATAGCTTTGTTAATTTTTGCTGGTATAGCATATTCCTATAAAATGCCAACGCCTTTTAAAATGCTAGCATCCCTTGTGGCTCATTTTGTAGCTACACACATAAATAGCAGCACACTAATCTCTGGTATACAGAATTATGCTGCACGAAGTGCTCCCTGTAAATGCACAGGTGGCTATGAATAAGAAGCCAGCAAGAAAGTACATGGCTCAAACCATCCAGGAATTATTCTGAGGGGGAAACTGCTCCCAGCCCCAAATTAACCATGTCAGAAAGTATGCCCGATTCTTTAAAGAAGCATTACAGAGGGATCACCAAGGGCAAACTGGTATGGCACACTTCCCAGTTTAGCACAACAGTGCTGCATCAATTCCTTTAAAAAAGAGCACAGGACAAACCCATGCCAACTCTGTTCATTGAGCTGTACAGGCTGAAATACAGTGGTGCCTCGCAAGACGAAATTAATCCGTTCCGCAAGTCTCTTCGTCTTGCGGTTTTTTCGTCTTGCGAAGCAAGGTCATTAGCGGATTAGCGGCTATTAACGGCTTAGCGGCTTTAAGAAAAAGGAAACAAATTCGCAAGAACTCGCAAGACTTTTCATCTTGCAAAGCAAGCCCATAGGGAAATTCGTTCTGCGGAGCGACTCAAAAAACGGAAAACTCTTTCGTCTTGCGCGTTTTTCGTCTTGCGAGGCATTTGTCTTGCGAGGTACCACTGTAGTCCACAGAGGTCCCAGATGCCCTCATTCGAGATAATAAGTAAAAGGCCAGTGTAGTTTCGAAGTCAATCATGTGTGGATTGCATGGGACAGGTGTGCATTTGACCTCCCTGAAATCATTTCTGCAAACATAGCTAAAAGATAGCTAACAGACAAAGCTAATAGATATATTAGCTAAAAGATAGCTAATAGACATAGCTAAAAGATGGCATATACTGATCCACGGCTGGTGGGGGCTTGAGTTAAGAGAGAAAAAAAGCCCACAGTTCAAGCAATGAGGAAACCCAAGCATCTAAAGGACTACGTTAATCAATGGTAAACTAGGAGGGACCCTGACTTTATTAGACTGTTATTTCAATGTCTATTAGTTAATTGTGCATGTCACTCTGTATTGCTCTATCACTCTTGAGAACTTAGATGCCAATGCAGCATACCACCTTCTACCCTTCAAAACTAGCTTTGCACTCCATTACAGATTTCTCAAACTGCATGCATGACAACTACCATATTTTTCGCTCCATAAGACAGTTTTTTCCTCCTAAAAAGTAAGGGGAAATGTCTGTGTGTCTTATGAAGTGAACGCTGCACAGAGGAGGGACGGACGGGAGCTATGGCTCCCGTCCATCCCTCCTTCGCAGCTCGCTTTAAAGCAGCAAAGTGGGACAGGAGCCGCTTACACGGGTGTAAAGCAAGCACAGTGGTACCTGTGTAATCCCTCTGCCCCCACACTTGGCCACCCCCTTGGGATGTCACTTGCGTGGGCAACGTACCACATCCCCACAGGCGACGTGCTGCCACACAAGACCCTCCCTCCGCCACAGGTCTTGCCGGGACAGCAGTGCCTTCCTTTGCAGAAGTGTTAAATTTGAAGGGTCCTTGTGTTGTGTATGAAGGTGTGAATTAGGTAGGTTTGAATTTAAATGGGAATTGAATCAGATTTCTCCCTCATTCCTCCCTCATATGAAAGCCGCCAGAGCTCTCTGCAATGAACAAAAAAAGGAAGAAAGTCCCACTTCTTTTGGCTTTATTAAAATAATTGTGTGGGGCCATACCATACAGTCCTGAGATTTAAGGGACTCAATGTGGGAAGCTCATATATTTCCACTGCCTGCTCCCCTTACTAGGGGATAAAGTCTCTCTTCACTTGTTAATGACAGTTATGATGGTTCTTAATGCCACTGTTGACTGCTGTTCATCTTACATGGTTGAAATATTATTCTGATATACCGGTAGTTTATTAAACAGTTTAGTACAACATTTGATTCAGAATACTGTATTTTTTTTCTTGTTTTCCTCCTCTTAAAATTAGGTGCGTCATATGGCCAGGTGCGTCTTATGGAGCGAAAAATATGGTAGTTGTGAAAGCAAGGGATGAGTCTTGCACACTAGCACCTGTTAAATCCTGTGCATTCAAACGTTATTGTTCCAGAACTCAGGTCACATTAGATGTCAGAACTCCTTAGTCTTATTTAGTTACGGAAGTTTTTAATGACTGGTGTTTATAATGCATTTTTAATCTTTTGTTGGAAGCTGCCCAGAATGGCTGGGGAAACCCAGCCAGACAAGCGGGGTATAAATAATAAGTCATCATCATCATCATCATCATCATCATCATCATCATCATCATTCAATTTAAAACCTAGTGATCTTAAATTCTCGAGAATAATCTTTTGTAGAATATTCTCAAGAATATTCTCGATTAATGAGAATATTGTACCACTGAATGGCACTGCAAAAACCAGTTACTGGCACTAAATAAAAATATAGAAACATCAACTGTTTAAATCAAGGCCACCTTACATGCTGCTACACATAATTGTATAGGCCTAGGTACTTTAAATGTACAAAGCATTAAAGGTACTTTCTGTAAAAAAAAATCATACTGTTTGGCCAAGGGTACAGAATTGCTAAGAATAAGGTCACACCAAAATGTGGGGGAGAGGCTATTACATATACAGTGGTACCTCGGGTTAAGTACTTAATTCGTTCTGGAGGTCCGTATTTAACCTGAAACTGTTCTTCTTAACCTGAAGCACCACTTTAGCTAATGGGGGCCTCCTGCTGCTGCCACGCCGCTGGAGCACGATTTCTGTTCTCATCCTAAAGCAAAGTTCTTAACCTGAAGCACTATTTCTGGGTTAGCGGAATCTGTAACCTGAAGCGTATGTAACCTGAAGCGTATGTAACCCGAGGTACCACTGTAGTTGAAATACATATGAATTCAAATGTTCATCAAATTATGTAGTTCACATTTCAGAACTACCAATGGTGAATGACACAATGGCCAGTAATATAACTGGATAAAAACAATCATTATTCATTACTTACACTGGCAATATCACAGTTTGACTTATTATTTACTAGATTTTTTTAAATGTGGGTTGTAAAACTGGTTCTTACATTAGAATTTACAGTTTGTGGAGAATATTGTCTGGAGAATTTTCTAGCAAAGAATATTCTCGAGAATATTCTCACCTCACATCACTATTAAAACCTAACTTTGCAATGCACATTTTGTTATTGTAATATACTCTTTTACTGCACCTTTGAGGAATAAGAGTTCTCTGGCAATGCAACTCAATCTCTTATGTAAAACTGCAGTTGCCCACCCTGAACTTTTGAAACAGGGATGGCTGCAGGAATGAAATTAAAAGGGTTGTTTCTCTTTCAGTCAACTATTTAATCAATAAAATGACTTAATAATATGACAGATTACTAGCTATTGCTTTTTCCCAACCTGTAGTGCCAGTGCAGGATCAAACATACAGCCAACCAGCTTAATGTTAATTAAGAATAAAAGTTAAAATCTGGCAATTTTCAAGCGTAGTTCAACTCGTGTACAATAGCTTTATAAGGCTAATCCAAGATGCAGTCCTTGCAACTAGTGCTAACTAGAAAAATTATCTTCCTCCACTTCTACCAACTCCCACAAAGCAATGATGGAATCTCTCTACCTGCTGCATTTGAAGGGAACCAAACTGCTTTCTGCTCCTGCCACATCATCTGCCAGAGAGCTGAGATTTTCAAACTCTTAACAGAGGTTAAGAGGCTTCACTTGCCTTAACAAATCCGTCCTTATGAAACAGCACAGCTAGATCCTAGATGCGGGATCCTAAAAATTCAGCCTTCAGGTTCCAGAACAGGATTCTCCTAAGGACAAAGCACAGGTAAACAACAATATATCAGATTGCTAACAATACACTGTGTGTTGGGAGAACAGAGATGGGGCAGAGAATATTTAACAATGTCAAATGTTTATAATCACACTAATCTAATTCTTTCTTGCTTAATAACAACTGATTTAAATGAACCAGAAGACAGTTTTATGACTTTACTCATTGACAGAAAAATATAATCTCCAACAACTGCAGTTTGCATAGCTAATGCATGCAAATTTCTACAAGCAAGTAAGAATGATGGGTGACTTGGACTTCCCATTGATGTGAAGCCTCTTACAGCACTAGAATTCAATATGGTCAGTGATAATATTTGGCAGCTGCTAATTTGTGCAACTGATTAGAACAAGCAGAATCAGATGAGCGAAATGACTGCAACCTTTCAGCAAAATCCCACATGAAAGATTTTAAAGCATGAACTAAAAGGGTTTGGCAAGAACCTTTGGCCTTTGCCACATGAGATACTCTTACAAGTAAAGAAAAAGGCATTTCAAGTGATACAAACAAGTATACCCCATTGTTCTGGTGGTTGGCATCTGTCTGTCTCGGTAGACAGCAGAGGGGTGCGCCTTTGGGGGTGAAGTCAAACTGCTGAAAGGTCGCAGCGCCTGCTGTGGCTGTAGAGACCAATATGGGAGAGACATGTTTTGTTGAAGCTGGGGCAGATGAATGTGCCCGGTTGTGCTGCTGCAGACGAACCATGGTGTTTCATTGTTCTGGTTACACTTAGATTAAATGGCTGGTTAACAAATTACATCAAAAGGTAATACACCATGAGGTTTTGTGGTGAAATCTGTAATGTGCAATAAGGTTCCATGCATTAGTTTCAATGTAGAAAACAATGCTGTGATTTGTCAGAGCCACAGACAGCTCTCTCACTGTTTTCATGGTTGAGAATGCATGATGATGTAATTAATTAGCCACCCAGCTAAAATTAAAAAGGAATCAAACTAGATTATTTTTTTAATGGCAGCAAATGGGTGTAAAGGACAATAAATGTTAGTAGCGAGATAAGAAGGAAACTCAAGACTGTCATTTAGGTTACAGCTTACATGTATTTATGTAAAATCATGACTGTGCCCATTGACATCTTGAAATTGGTAAGCTAATGAACACCTTAGTGAGATAAAAGGCTATTTATTCCTATTCAGATCACAGGTGATTAAACAGAAATTCATTATCAGTTGTATTTCAGGAGTTTCACACTGGAGTCTCCCTTTGAAGTATCTGTGCTCAAGAATAGCCACCTTAAGGTCGGTAACAGTGTTCCTGGGAGGTTGTAATGGTCTCCTACTGGTTTCTATTGGCCTTTTTTATGTCAGTTTTTTGTCTATTTACCATCATGCACATGTCAGCAAGGAAGGAGCACATAGCCTCCCTGCTAGGATGGAACGGTCTCAGATCCCAGCCTACTGACAGAGGTTTGGATTAAAATAAAGCTCTGTGTTTACTGAATAATCTTTTTGTCGTTTCAAATACTCTGACTATATTTTCATAAACTGCATTTTATACAGTGAAGAGATTGGTCCCTCCCCTCCACACACATCCAAATGAGAGGAGAAAAATCACAATTCAGCGTTAAGGCTTTGAAATCTACTTTTCTTCAGTTCCTCCTTTTGCACAGAATTTCTAACTGCACTAAAACTGCAGGTTCTACAATCACATTTTTTCTTTAAACCCACATTACTTGCCTTGAAATTAATAAAGTATCTTCATATGCTAGAGGGGCAGTAGGTATGCAGAAAAAATTATTGTCATCTTAGGTTGCTAACAGCAACACTTGGCCTTTAAAAAACTGATTGATTTGTTGTCAGCTATGCCTGATGCTATTAACAGATGGAGGGGAAACTAAATTCTACTCACAAGTAGACGCACTAAAGTTAGTGGTTCCAAGTTAGTCACATCCACTTATTTCAATGGATCTACTATGACTAACAATGGATGCAACCCAATGACAATATTAAATATTGTTGCTATAATTTTTAAACAGGAAAGTATTTTATTATATTTTTTACCCAGCATCTCCTCCCATAGGAGCCCAGAGTGGTATAAAATTAGATAAAAACAATCTAATTAAAATACTGTTAAGAAGCATTTTTTATGTGGGTATCAGTAAGAGAGTTTATATATGCAGTACAAAAAGCAATGAATAATAGGTCACCAGCCCCAATCATCCTTGCCAAAGGTCCAGGCAAACAGGTACATTTTAAACTGTCAATGAAATTACATCACCATAGGAGACAAACACAATACTACAGGGGGAGAGGTCCAAAGTCAGGATGTTCCCTGCGGCGGTGACTTAATTGGCCATGCCCAATGGTGGAGCTATGAATAAGGCCTCCATCACAGATCTTAAGGCACAAGTCAACAAGTATTGGAAAAGATGCTTCTGTAAGTACTAAGGCCCTAAGTTGTCCAGGGCTTTTAATACTAAGGCTAACACCTTGAACAGGAACCAATAGCTCAGAGGCAACCAGTACCATGCTTTCAGGATTGGCATTATGTGATCCTACTTTGTTGTCCCGTTTATTGGCCCTAATGAAGCCCATCACTGCCCCCAGACACCAGCTTAGGACCTGAATAGTCTTTCCTGATTCAGATGAAATTCAGAGATGTAACTTGGTATCAGCAGCATACCAGTATTCCAGTTAGTAATGCAGTCCTTCCTGTTTCAAGGACCCAAACTTGTTGTATAGCGGAAATATTGGACAGGTCTACAGCCAAGTTCAGCATGCCAGGTTTTAAATTATGGACATGTTCATCAGCATCAGAAGCAAACTGCTAGCATCATCAGGCTGGCCGACCTCTTTCAGAATAGATCCCAAGTGAGCAATGTTTGCCTCAAAACTATTTTTCAGCAGACCTTGGAGCTTTGTATCAAGCCTAAACCACCCTGCCTTCACCCAGAGCAAATACACTGTTGAATCATATCAAGTACTGTCAAATCATAACTTGGAGAGAGACAAAACACAGAAAGATTTGTTTGGTTGATTCATATCATCCTTACTGCTTTCTGGGTGCTCTGCTGCTAAGCTCTTTTGAGAAATCCACATGGGAAGAGGCAATGGCCAGGTCTGCACATCATAGTAAGTGTGAGAGTGTGTCATATCATGACCATATAAACACGCTGGCTCCCCACAAAGAGCCTGCAGTCGCTTTGCTCCCCCCAGAATTTTTAGTTCAGCACAGGATGGTAACTCAACCAAGACTTAGCTTACAGTGTTATGCAAAGCCAGGATTGCGGTTAAAGTCTCTCCTCCTCAACCTTGGCTACAAATCATGGTTTAGGAGGAAATACTTTAACGGCAATCCTGGGTTCAGATGACACAGTATGCCTACCCTTGGATTATTTGCCAGTCCAATCTATAAAGTCCAGAGATGAGCAATATGGCTGTTGCCTTCTTCACAGAAAACAGTGTGTATACACACACTAAGCCATAGTACAGCTTAGCGTAATATATGAACATGACCAATCTGTGTGTTTAGTGGGTCTCTTGGCCTAGAAACACACTATGAGAAGCTAAGGATCCAGAGTTGTTTAAACTCATTTTTCCTAGGTAAAAGGTTATGTTTCCATCACCTAATTGGAGCAATCTAGTACGTACACATGCACACAATTTTTTCAGCTTAATTATGGCCCCCAGCTAGCTCACACTAAGACATATTTTTAACCATCATCATTAACCTTGTTTCACAGGTTACACAGACTCTTGTGACAAGTTTAACTACCGCTGCCCAAATGTTGTTGCTCTAATAAGCTTAGTGGATTAAAATTTAGCCATTTAAGTCTAATTGACCAACTTCTTATAAAGGCCTGTGACCTTGTACTCCATGTACATATGACACACCGATATTGAGTACAAGTAGACATAAGAGGGACATCACACCGTCATGCTTTGGGGGCAGAATGATTTAAACCACACCATGGGGTGGTTTGGGACTCCTCCAAGTGCACTTTGTCCCTGAAAAAGCTTTTGCTTCTCCTGTCAGAAGTGAACTCACCCCTGCCCTGAAAACACTGGTAAAAAGCATTGAGGGAGCGAACAATGCAGGGTGGAGAGTTTAGTTACCTCTCATGCTGTGCATGAAAGGCTCCCTCCTTATGCACACTCAGAAGGGATTCAGTAGTAACCCAAGCATCCTTCACACCCCCACCCCCACTGGGAGGGGCTTTCACCAAAGGCAGAATAGCAGTTACCATAGCAAGTAGCATTCAAACTCTTATATGACACTACAAAAATTAAGATGTTAAAGAAATTAAAGATTCAGGTAGGTAGCCGTGTTGGTCTGATGCAGTAGAAATATATATAAAAAATAAATACCGTATTTTCCCTCTAGAACACGCACCAGACCATAACACGCACGTAGTTTTTAGAGGAGGAAAACAAGAAAAAAAATATTCTAAACGAAATAGTGGATATATGATTTTTGTGGTTCATGCTGTGGCCACAGACATGTGATCTGGCAGTGAGTTTGGAGTAGCCCAGTGCAAAAATCCTGAGGATCCATGTGGATCCATGCTTTGTAACCATGGAGGAGGAAAGGAAGGGGAACCATGGATCATCTGCTCATGACTGCAGCAGATCCCACCCGCCACCCGTAGGCATTCGCTCCATAACACGCACAGACATTTCCCCTTACTTTCTAGGAGGAAAAAAGTGAGTGTTATGGTGCAAAAAATACGGTAAATTGTCCAGTAGCACCTTAGAGACCAACTAAGTTTGTTCTTGGTATGAGCTTTCGTGTGCATGCACACTTCTTCAGCTTATTTAAAGAAATTAAATTCTTTAGAAAGTCCCAAAGCCTTCCATTTCACAGACTAAATTATGGAATTGGTTGAATGAAAGAACCAATGAAGTCTTTCTTTTGGGGAAATTTATTAAAAGAAAAACACAAGTCATCTAGAAGAGAGTGCTTTAAGCTGGGTTGCCTATTGACTTATTTCTAAAATAAGTTTTTTTAAAAAACTACATTAGGATTCTAATATAAAAAGCAAGCAGAAACGGAACTAAAGAAAACGAACATCAGTTGCCTCCCAGCAATGACAGGCATTAATATCATGCAGGTGGCTTTGAGTGGATGCTGGCTAGTTTTTAATATATCAAAACCGTGCAAGAGTTAAGGCAGCATATTATCACCTCAAACAGTGTAGCTAAATATCCCCAAAAAGCTGGGACCTAATTAAATATGTAACCAGCCCAGGTTATGAAAAAACAGTGCCAAGGTAATATAGATGGTTCATATCCTTCCGAAGGAAAGTATCCTGTCAGGAGAAAAAGAAATAAAGTACTTCTATATACTGAGAAATAAAGTGTCAGCAGAAACCCACTTGGAATAGCCTAAAGATGGAAGGTAAGAAACAACTATAGCTACAAAGACATGAAGAACTGTTGTTATTTGACCTAAATATGAATTATATATAAAATCTAAAGCTGAAACCTCCACTACAATGTGAACATGTCAAAATACATTAGCAATATACTGTTTATTCTATCAGCTAAACAGCAGATACGCGCCTGCTGCTCAAGAGCCATTTGACTGACGTGATCCTGAAACCCGCCTGCTCGCATAAAAAGCCTAATGCTTTATTCTGCCCTAGAATCACCAGATTATGAATGTGAAACGAGAGCGCTAAGAGCAGAGCTCAGAAACTGTGACATCAGCAGCACCAGCAGAGTCAGAGTGACTTCATGAGACTGCGCAGCACGGGCAGCAGCGAGAGGCCTGGCAGGGTGTCAAGTGCGCAAGAGGATGCGCCTCCAGTGTGGGTAAGCTACACTAATACCGGAGCAGTCTTTCCAAATGTAGTAGCAAAGGAAACATCCAGCCAGGACCTATGCAAAGCAATTTATACTGTAGGTGATGGTTTTTCCTTTTCAAAGGTGTGATTAATAGGAGAACTGGCTGTGTACAGTGTCTTGAAGCAAAATCTCCTGACAATGAGCTGCAAACAAGGAAGCAGATTTCTGCTTCTACGATGGAACGTCACCCTCCTCTGTGCTCCCCGTTCCCATGCACCCTCGAAAATCTGTTCCAATGGGTTTTGGGACCCTTCCGGTGAAGGTAGGAATAAGCTCCAGCAAATAAAATGGCAGTCAACGTTTTCATTTTTGGAAAACTTAGAAGTTTCCCCACCCCCCTTTTTCCTCTCACTCACTAGGACACCTTCAAAATCCCGGAATCTCAGGCACACGTAGGGCCAATGATTTATATGCATGCATTCAAGTTTCAAGTTTTATTGCGGCCAGAGCCAGTGACACTAAACACCACAAGATCAAACAACAAGAAATCAACAACAACCTCAAAAAAAAGAAAAAAAAGGTTACACAAGGGAACTTCGCAGTGTGCCATTCAACAGAAGAGATTTACGCTTCCTAATTACTAAAGTGCAAAATTTAGCTATATGCATGCATTATAGATGCACCAGACAAGAGTGAAAGAAAAACACACTCCTTAAGTTTGGTTTGCTGGTTTTTTGAGAAAGGAGGCTGTTTACAAAGGGCAAGGATGCTAGGTGGAAGTGTGAATCATACTATTTAATGTGCAATGTTTCCTTATAGCCACCTGCAGAAGACCAAGGGAGAGATTTCAGAACAGCAACCATGTTAGCACATGTTGCTAACAAGTGATTCTGGCGTGCATTTTAATATGCAATTTTATTATATATTTTAAACTGTTGGTTTTACTTATATATTTTTAGTTTAACTTGCTTTTAGCTTCTGACTTTTATAAGTAACTTTAACATACATTTTATATTTTATGTACCAAGCTCCCATGGATGTAACTCAGGATTCTAGTAAAAACAAGCAGAGTAGGTCCTGCCAGCCTTAAGCCTGTCTGTCTCTGTTCTACAACCAGGAACTTCTCTACTCTACCATAAGGGGATGACTACTTTAAACAGATAAAACCACTAAATAAGATCTGCAAGAACAAAAATATGACGTGACTGATTCCTTGATGGTCCAGCTCTAGGCAAAGGACAGATAAGAACACAGAAGTTCCTGTGGGAGGTTCAAGACAGAAAACAACACATGCTTAATTCATTGAATTCTTCATCACAGGATGTTGGAAAGACCATCAGCATATCCTGACTTTTAAAAAGGATGACACAGAAGTATGGAGCTGTATCAAATACTACTGGTCACACAACCTATAAAAAGGACCCCAGGTTTGTAAGAGGGTCAGTCCCAAAATACTCTGGAGTAGATGAAAGTGTTGCTGCTCAAAGGTGAATCTCAACCAGCCAACTTTATTTGGAATGGTGGGAGATCAGTTGCTTAGTGAATAGAGTGCAGGCCTGCAAGGAAGAATGGGTATTCCTATAAGACTATGAATGAGTTTAGGCTGTCAAACTTGATGGTAGCTCCAGAAATAAAGATTGAGGAGTCACTTAATGCTAAATGGGGACTGAAAGCAGTTGAGAGTAAAGGATTCAAAGACTATGTTTAGAAGACTTCAAACTCTTCGCAGAGTGCAAGAGGGTTTTTTCCTTCTGGTTCCTGGTATTGCCTATGAGAACAATACAATTGAGAATTTCTGACATGTCACTGAGAAGAACAAGACCACTGAGTTGAAGGTTTACCCCAGTGCTTATCTCACGGGAGGGTAAGCGTTGGACACCATCTATTTTAGATATTATATTGCTATCAGTTTGTGTGCTAAATAGCTTTCTCCTCAATCAATGGGGCACACGGTCCGTACCAAGTGACCTGCCATGGGGCAAACAGCAGCTTGGGAAGGATATATTTTAATTGGTAAAATGACTGTAAGGGAAGGGTTAAACTCACACTCCTCCCGCATCTCCACTGTTTCAATCCGATTTGGAACTTCCCAAAGTGCTATTAACTTTTTAAAACAAACAAACAGCAAACTGTTCATGAATCTCTAGTCCTGCCATAAGTCAGAAGGTACCGGTATATTTTGACATGTCAAGACAGGATACAAGGAGGTAAAGCTTGGATCATCATTCCAACTGCAAAACAAAGGAAGGTGAATTGAAGTGGCACTGGGTAGAAGGGAAGAAGGGTGTTTAGGCAGGAATGTGTCTAGGCAAAGTACACACAGAGAAAGAGGAGCTCAGTTCCCATCCTGCCAGCTGTTTTAGTTTCTTCTGCACAAGGGAAACCGAATCACACACTACAGTGCAACAGTCATGCATTTTTGTAAGGGTGTGGCATTCAAAAGATTCTAACCTTAGCTGTGCTTTTTTGCCACTTCAAGTTTCTTCAAGTTTTACAATGCCAGTAAGAAAAGTGTACATTGTGGTCAAATACTACCCGGCAATGCAAGCTCATAAATGAGATAAAGTGTCCTGCACTGTATGTACTGCCAACAGAGATATTCTTTCCTTTCGTTTTCTTCCATTCCTTTGGCTTAGAAACAGAGTACAGTGGAACCTTTACTTACGGACATAATCAGTTCCGGAGGTCCGTCCGTAAGTCGATCCGGCAATCGCTTCTGCACATGCGCAAATGGCAGAAGCCGTTTCTGCACGTGCGTGAATCACGGCAAACCCGGTATTTACTTCCGGGTTTGCCGTGGTCGCAACTTGGATTGGGCCCAAGTAGAGGCGGTTGTAAGTAGAGGTTCTACTGTATTCAGGTTTAGAGCGCTCCACCCAGGCTTAACAAAAAAACAAGGGCTGCAGGGCTGAGGAAATATTTCAAGTTTCTGGACAGCCTGGAGATTATTCCAGCCTGGTCCCACACAAACACCATTAAATACATGGCTGTACTCAGAAAAAGTTAGCAGAGAATTCAGAAATGCCCATGTTAGGGATCAAATATATTTCAAATTTCTGTCAAGTAAGATTAACAGTAATAGCCAACTAAGTCTTATTTTTAGTTTCTTTCTCTCTATATGTAAAATAAATAAATATCACCTTAGGAATTTTGAAAGTGGTAGCAACAATATTCCCTTGGGTACTTAACATAATATATTGCTGATTTATGAGCACGCTGGGTACCGCATTTTCTAGGGAACACTGAAGCTCAGTACAAATGTTACACTTAACCATGGTACCAATACCCTGCATGTTGCCTTAACCCTGGATGACTCCAAACTTACAATGAAATTGAAGAGGACCTATAGCGACTCCTATCACACCTAACCAGTATCCATGCTGGCAGGACCTGATGGAAGCTGAGCATCCAAGAACCTACGGAGCACCACAAGTTCCTGTTAGTTTGCATTTCTTAGTACAGGAGGTATTGATCTGATGTGTAGAAATCTTTCCTATTCTAATTAATTCAAGAAGGTTCTGGAAGCTTTGTGTGTGAAAGAAACAAGCAGAAGGTTCATGATGTTTGGGTTACTCCTTTGGAGAAACTGAGTACAGCTGGCTTAAGCTGGTTCTGTTATCTCTTTCCGGCATGGTCATGCTGACTATGATAATAAGGCCAGAAGGAGTGTGGGTTTCACTTTCTCTATCTCTTTTCCTTCTGGTGTGGTGTTCTGTAGACATAATAAGTTATTGTAAGTTTAAGATAAGTCTGCTGCAGCTGGATTTCTTATGGACAGTGCCAATCCTGAATGTATTGGATTTGTGACCATTATGCTCATTTGCCTTCAATAGCAGTAAAGCTCTGCTGGATGAAATTAATTGCCTCTGGTCTATTTTTCTGGGAATCCTGCAACATGTTTAAGTTTTTACTCTGCTAACTATACATCGGAGTTCTGCTCTGAATCAATAATGAGTAGAATTCCTTGACAGTTCCTACCCCTTCATTAAGCAATAGTTTATTACAAGCCAAGACCATAAATCAGTTTCAATCCTTCCTTCTTTTAATAAACCACCATTAAAGCTGACCATAGTTTGTCCTTTCCAGCTATAACAATAAACAGAGGTTAGAGGAAAAACAGGAAGCAGGTGCTTCCAGTCCCCAAAGATAGGAGCAAGCCCAAGGCTGCCTCACATAGCACGAAACTGCAGTTTATCATTATATCCAAGTTGGGTCATGGAAGCCATTGGTTAGTTTACTTAGCTAAGTCTTGCCCTTGAGAGCATACAAAAGTCAACTATGAAACTTGTCACCTGCAAGCATAGTGCCTGGATAAGTGGGGCAACAGTTTTTCATACTTCCCTCAATGAAGCTTAACTACTTCATGAAGATTCACTTCAAAGGAGGTACTTGGAAGCAGTCCTTAACCTAAGTTTTATATTGAGGTATAATAAACATCTTATCTGGCCTTGATACCTGAAATATAGATCTTTTGGGCCTACCCTATTCTTGTGGCTATAATTCATTTTAGACTGTTTTAAATATTGAATTTTAAATTGCTGTACCCTGCTCCGAGGCCTGATGTGGTAAGTAAGAAATTGAATAAACAGCAGTCAAGGAAAATAAACCACGGTTCAGCATTATGCCTGCAAGAATAACTGTTGCCAGGCTTTTAATAAACACAAACTACCAGGTTTCAGACAAGCATCAATTACCTAAGTGACAGGAGTACTGCAACTCTAAAACAGCTTATTTTGTTTATTTTTCCACTTACGCTATAGTTAATGCACAGTATCAAAGCGTGAAGTAACTGTGCCTATAGTGAACTTTCATGTCTGACCAGTTACAAGTACCTAGCAAGAAATCTTATAGTGCTTTGGACAAGGGGTTGATGCAACATCACCAAAATAAGATTAAAATGTGAATTAAGAAAAAGTAGTGGTGACTATGAAAGAAAGCTAAAATGAAAGCTTCCAATTCAAAATTTGACGAGATTCAGAATACAAAAGCTCTCTAGTCCAAAATTTAAAAGCTTGAAGATAAATTGAGGTCTCAAAATCTTAATTAAATTATGAAATATCACTTTCATTTCAGCTGGCTGTCTATAAAGCTTTGAGACTGGCAGTTTTTAAATTCTTCAGTGCTAGGATGCCTTAAGCACCTACTATACTATTAGGCACAATCTTATCAGCATCCTTGCAAGTGCTATTACAGTATCGCCTGTGAACCGATATTCTGCGGCAGCAGTTCTCAGACTATATCCATGCTAGGACATCTCCCTCCTTGGTGCTCATTTCCCCAAAAGTGCTTCATTCAGCAGGTTGTCAGGTCTACGGACAGCTGGTGATTCACGGACCATTTTTAGCATACTTGCTTTTTAGCGGCCCCTGTTAGTAACCAGACTGGCAACTATGCAAGATATTTTATCTGGAAAAGTTTTGGATTTAAAGACTATGTTACATAAGCGAGGCAGTGTTACTCCTGCATTTGGCATCCTTAAAACATGTTACTCACACACACCCCACACTCACAAAAAGCATGTACAACAGGAAACAGGAAGCCAACATTTCACCAGCAGGATTTGAGTTTGTAAATTAACCGTAACACCACGTGGGAGAGACAGGACCTTCTTTCATATTTGAAAAAAGAAAGACTAGTCTCAGTTCTCCACACTTGTACTGTGTCCAGTTCTGGGCACCACAATTTGAGGATACTGATAAACTTGAACATGTATAGAGGAGGGTGACTAAGATAACATATCTAAAGCGCTGTCACAAGGAAGATGGAACAGGCTTTGTTTACTTCTGCTCCAGAGGGTAGGATCCAAATTAATGGCTTCAATTTTAGGAGCTGTTTGACAATGGAATGGACTCCCTCAGAAAGTGTCAGACTCTGCTTCCTGGGAGGTTTTTAAGCAGAGGTTGGGTGGCTATTTGTCATGGATGAGATTCCTGCATTGCAGGGTGCTGGACTTTTTTAAAAAATTATTTTATTCATTTTTCTTTTTCATTCATTACATACATCTCAAATTCTTAACATTTTATATATATTCCTCCCTCCCCTCCCCTCCAAGACTTCCCCCAACTTCCGCTTCTGGTTTTCTTCTATTTTCGCCCACTTTGCTGTCTCTCAACAGAAAAAGTTATTAATAACATAACATCAAACCTAAAAACATAAAAATAAAAGGAAATACACCATCCTATTTCACTATCTTCTAAACATTTTCTGATGCTGATAACGTGGATGTTTATTTAAATCCTGCCATCAAGTCTATTGACTTTCTTTGTTTCTGCAAATATAATATGAATGGTTCCCAATCTTTTTCAAAGTCTCTGTTGTCTTTTTCTCTTAGTCTATCTGTCACTTTTGCCGGTTCTGCAGGGCGCTGGACTTGATGATTCTTGGGATCCCTTCCAACTAACTCTACAATTCTGTGAAGTACACAAAACAAGCAGATTTCCTGTTGCTTTCATTCAATTGGCAGCTGGCGAAGAAAACTGGGACATGTCTCATTTCTACAAGATCTTTAAATCTGATATAGTTACGCACAACTGTCGGAAATCATAAATGAGCCGTTTGGGGGGCGGGGAAAGGTGAAAAGACAAATAATGAGAATCTTCAAAGATGGACTACATACTTCTTTTTGTTACTCTATTCCTTGCTTTTATTTATTTATTAAATTGATATCCCACTTTTCCTCCGAAAGGAGCCCAGAGCAGCAAACAAGTGATTTAAAAAAATCTTAAAAGCAAATTCAATACAGATGTAGACTAACATATCAGCAAGCTTGCCACCACATTTTCAAATTTATCTCTACAAGTATGGCTTGTTCCTGCCCTGCTTCCTCAACACATTGTATTCAAGCTAGCATCCTCAACACTGTACAGCGGTACCTCGGGTTACAGATGCTTCAGGTTACAGACGCTTCAGGTTACAGACTCCGCTAACCCAGAAATAGTACCTCGGGTTAAGAACTTTGCTTCAGGATGAGAACTGAAATTGCGCGGTGGCAACGTGGCAGCAGCGGGAGGGCCCATTAGCTAAAGTGGTGCTTCAGGTTAAGAACAGTTTCAGGTTAAGAACGGACCTCCAGAACAAATTAAGTTCTTAACCGGAGGTGCCCACTGTACTGAGAGCATGTAGCAAACAAGGAAAAACACCAACCTCCCTTAATAACCTGTTTCCCCAAGGCTAACAAATCTGGGGTAATACACTGATGAGCAAGAGAAAAGAGCAAGAATTGTCACTAACTCTGAACCTGCTCTGTGAATCTTTTTACTTCAATGTAATACAGTCTTATGCACACCTCTCTATGGAAATCTTTTCAAAAGGCTGTCTATGTCTGGAAAAGGACAGAGCTACATATTACAAGTGTTTGCTTGTAACTCATTATAATGGCTGTTTCCTACCACCAACACCCAAAAAAGGATCTCCATGGGGAAGTCATGCCTAGCAGAGAAACAGCAAGGGGGGGAGAGAGATACTAATCTTTTCTCCACCCACTTTTCTGCTCTGAATCACCCACCAATCTGGCCACCCTTCAAGCTAGGCTTCAAACATCTGCTTACTGCCCCCAAAACGCATTTGATATCCTGCAAGGGAAATGTGACTGGGAGCGGGTGACCTGGAGAAGAAACACAGCAGGTAGGGAATGGGTTATACACCTCCTCTCTGCCCTCCTATTTCATCACACACACCCAAAGCTGATTTTTCAAAGATAAAGGGGCCATCAGGAGTAGAATCCAGTAACTCTTGAGTCTGGGTACCCTAAAACTCTACTTCAGAGAGGAGGAGGAGGAGGAGGAGGAGGAGGAGGAGGAGGAGGAGGAGGGGAGGAGGAGGAGGAGGAGGAGGAGGAGGAGGAGGAGGAGGAGGAGGAGGAGTTTGGATTTGATATCCCGCTTTATCACAAGGAGTCTCAAAGCGGCTAACATTCTCCTTTCCCTTCCTCCCCCACGACAAACGCTCTGTGAGGTGAGTGGGGCTGAGAGACTTCAAAGAAGTGCGACTAGTCCAAGGTCACTCAGCAGCTGCATGTGGAGGAGCTGGGAAGCAAACCCGGTTCCCCAGATTACGAGTCTATCACTCGTAAGGAAACCAAGCTCAAGATTTCATTTTTCCATGCTGGACAGCTCCAAGAGGAGTATACTACCATGCATTGAGAATTCCCTACGTTTTCTGAACACAGGATTCCACAGGCTTAACTGAAACAGTCTTTCTACATTAAGTACTGGTGAAACCCATAAGGTATGAAAAAGAAAACAATGTTGGAGATTGCTGGTGGGTCAAGTTTCACAGTTTAAGCAAATTAATGTATTACATAGTTGAGAAAAAAATAATAAAATTCCTTCCAGTAGCACCTTAGAGACCAACTAAGTTTGTTATTGGTATGAGCTTTGAAGAAGTGTGCATGCACATGAAAACTCATACCAATAACAAACTTAGTTGGCCTCTAAGGTGCTACTGGAAGGAATTTTCTCGACTACGGCAGACCAACACAGCTATCTACCTATAGCTGAGAAACGTAATTCTCATCCTAATTACTAAGCGTGAAAAACTGACATTCCATGCACCACCACTGCAAAGAGAACATATTGCCAAGTAGTTATACGTCTCCTACATCACCTTCTCCTTCAAAAGATTCCCCAGCAAGTCAACAAACTGCTTACAAATTCTACATTTTATAAGAAATTTCATAGCTTGGTCCTAATGCACTAGTGGGTCACAATCCCAAGGTCAGAAGCCATTATGTGAGCATGGCAGAGACAGTAAATGGAGCTCCAGAGGCACAAATGCTTAGAATCTGAATGCAACAGTAAATGCCACCGATTCAATTAAACATACCAAGAATGTGTTTGTGCTTTCCAACTCCTGGACTTCTTTACGGACTACTCAAAAAGTGAGCAAAAATAATGAGCATAAAATGGATTAACTGGCATACATAATTTTAAAAAAACTGCTGGTTTGACAGTTTAAGTAACAAAAACTTAAAACTCTGATTCTTTACTTCATCTTTTTGTCATTAGCTAAAAGCAACCAACAACCAACCATTTCCATGGATACATTTGCAGATGCCTCAAGACATGACTTAGAAAATTACTTTATTCAGCAAGTCAGCATTTCACGATCAGCTATGTCAGAGGTAAATGTGTTAATAGCTATTTGCATTTTCTGGAGTAAATAATCTTATAAGACTGCAGTTAGAGATTTGATGTCACCAGCTTACCATCCTCAATTTCAAGAAGCTGCTCCAAACATCAAAACGAAAATATCCAAATGTAATTTTTAAAAACAATAATAATAAATGTTCTGATGTATTCAACAGCCTGTTTAGACTGGAAGTAGTTGCAACAACACACACAGGAAACACACAGAACAGAAGGGTAAGTGCTGCGTGTGACACCTTTTCCATAACACGTAGGTATGGCAACACATAACAGGTGGTGAGAGAAACTCAACATGGGGTTGTCATTTTCAGCAGCACACCAGTGAACAATGTCATATTTAGTCCCACCCCAATTTATGACTATTATACAGCAAGTCTTTGCATAAGACACAACCAGCATTTGTTCCTAAATGGTCTTGGCATGCATTTTGTTTCTGGAGCATGCTAGGAAGTTTTTTTTTGGGGGGGGGGGGTTTGCTCTTATGAGTTATCTAAGAGATAAGAGAAGGCAATTAACCCACCGGACCACAATTACCGGTAAATGATACTGTAAACTAATGAATCAAATCTCTTAAGGCAATTTGCAAAGATATTGCACTGATAAGAATGAAAATATTCTCAGGTACCATTTAATAAAATCAAAATTAGTCAAAAATGGGATGCTATGGCACAAAAGTTAACGGCCACTATAACTCCTGAGAATTGAAGTGTCATCACATGTGTTCAAGTCAAAAAGCAACAGACCTACTTTTTACTCATTTTGACTACTGTTTTGGATGGATTTTTTGCACGGACAGTGATCATCCGAAAATAACTTTGAGAAAACATGCATTATAAAAGCATTTGCATAGTTTAATTTGAATATATATGCAGAGTTTGTGTTGTTGCATCTTTAACTTTGATTTAAATACATGTTGAGATAAATAAATATAAAGTCAGAAATGCTTGTTAACTATTTTTCTGCTTTGCAGTTTCTTTAGCTTGCATAGTGTGATCTGCCAGGAACACAATTTCCTTCTGGAAAGGTGGCATATAAACTGAAGCCTAATCTAACCTGTAAATTAGAAGACAAATAGCAGGGGATTTTTAAGCCTAGAGAAAAGGTATAGGGTGCATATTGCCAATTTTTTTAAAAAAGTTAAAACAATGTTAAAAAGAAAGACAGCAAAAGCAACAAGCAGCTTAAATCAGAGGAAGTTGAGTTTAGCTGAACTTTTGTAACAAACTTCTGAACCATATGAACAAGTGAACAAACTGCGTAAAATCAGAACTGGGCAAACACCCGTTGCCCAACCCACATTTGTTAAAATAATGGGGATACCGGGAACAGAGGGGGGATCAGTGGGTGAAATGTGCCTTCCCCCCCCCCAGCCACTAGTTCTCACCTGCAAATGTTCCCCAAACTGTCCCCCACACACTCAGTTTGGCTTAGTTCCTGTACGAGTTTACTTGGGCAAATCACTCATTCTCATCCTAGGGAGCGTATACTATGGACCAGAAGGATAAGAACTGGCAGATACTCCCCCTGCAAATCTCCCCACATCATCATCACTGAGGATGGTAATCCTCATGTTTCCCATATAACATTCACCTCCACACTAAGCTGGGAAATGCTGACCATATTCAACCTTTACTGTCACAGTATGCCTCTGAGTACCAGTTTGGGGAACCCCAAGTGGGTAGAGTAGTCAAGTCATGCTTTTGTGCTGTCCATAGGCATCTGGTTGAGCCACTTTGAGTACAGGATGCAGGATGCAGGGTGAGATGGGTCACCGGGCTGATCCAGCAGGGCTTTGATTACAGTGGTACCTCGGGTTACATACGCTTCAGGTTACATATGCTTCAGGTTACAGACTTCGCTAACCCAGAAATAGTACCTCAGGTTAAGAACTTTGCTTGAGGATGAGAACAGAAATCATGCTCTGCCGGCACAGCAGCAGCGGGAAGCCCCATTAGCTAAAGTGGTGCTTCAGGTTAAGAACAGTTTCAGGTTTAGAACAGACCTCCGGAACAAATTAAGTACGTAACCAGAGGTACCACTGTATATCCTTATGATGGGATTTCCTCCCTTACAGTTTTTCAGAAAGGGGAACAGAAGATGCCAGTCATCTAAAGTTTCTTAACGCCAAGTCACACAGTTATGGCTAGCAATCGTGTGCTGCAGTAGCAGATGCATGCAGTCCTCACTGTACATATATGATGGGTGTCATGCACATATATGTCTTTACATACATTGACCTGAATGTTAAATTCAAGTTGGTAAGAGCAACATTCTGAAGACAGATGTTTAGTTACTCTAAACATAAGGGGGTGGATTCACCAGCTACAACATTCCCCCAATAGGTCTGCTGCTTCCTGTCAAGTCTCATGCTTAGCTATGTCCTAACCAGGAGATCAAACTGGAAGAAAGAAGAGAATGCACATGCGTATTCCCAGACGTCCCCAACCCTGGATGGAAGGGCAGGATAAAAACCTAACAAATAATAATATTAACTCCCACAGACAAAGCAGTCCCCTACACCCACACTCCATCGGGGGGCCTGCTACACAGTTTAAGGATCTGTGATTTTATGATTGGCTGCCAACATCTGAATAATATAGAGTACACATGCATAGATAGACATCCCTGAGGTATACAGACTGGTGAGAAAGCCAAAAATGGTACCCTGGTTACTCGACCCAATCTTTGTTTTTATTGGAAGACACTTCCATCTCTAACTCTCTAGTTCTGGCATTGACTTCTGTTTTGAATCAGCTTCTTATCTTGCTCAGTAACTATGCTCTTCCCTACCCTCAAAGACATGGAACTGAAAGCCTGTAACATCTCAGTGTTAGAAAGGCTTACGCTTCTCTTTCAGGCACCAGTTATCAGTCTTCTGTTCAGTATTGACAAAGGCATGTGTGAGCCATCAGCTTCCATTAACCATGGCATATATAACTGAAGACAGGAAACTAGAAATAATTTCTGCGGCCACAGCAGCAGGAAATTGACACGTTATATTTCCTGGATTCTTATTTACCCACAGATTACATTTCTATAGCACAGGGAAAGATGTCATATGTATGCATGAGAGCTCTCTCTGTTTCCAAAGTACAATAGAATAGTCTCAGTTTACCAGACAACACATGGGTAGATAAGAGAGGCTGGTGATAAAGCAGCCAGATCACTGGGAACCAGCAGCTGTGCAACTGAGAAGCTTCCGCTCACATGAATAGCATGACTTAATGCGCAAATGATCAACACTCCATCCACAATCCAACATTTCATTGGAGAAGCAGAGAACCAAATAAAGTTGAGAAGCTGCCTACAATTTTGTACATATTTTCTTGCCCAACTGATTTCCAAACCGGCCCAGTTTTGAAAGGATGGGAAGTTTCAGAACTTAATGTGGTAATGCAATTTAGTTGCAAATGAAAATGCCACACTATAGAGAAGTGCAGAATAAGTCCCCCACCACCTCCCAGAAGCCCACAAAGGTTTTCCCATTAAGGGCAAATTAATTTAGCTATGGCTTCAGTTTACTGAATTAAAGTATATCCTGTTGATGCAAATTTAAGAGCAACACCTTCACTTCCCACCCTGCTTCTTCCTCAATTTTATTCTCCCTTTTCAGTAGGCACAGAATAAATTAAAATGTGCTATAACCATTTGTTAATTGAATTGGCTTTATGAGTGTCTGTAAAAGAAATGAATCATGCATCACTAGCAATATTCAGTTGCGCTCAAATATTCTGTTTGTCAGCACTGGCCTCCAATTGGAGGCCTGTGACCCACAAATGAGCACAGTCTAACCCAGGGGTAGCTGATGTGGTGCCTTTGAGATACTACAACTCTCACCATCCTGAACTACTGGCCAAACTGGTTTGGGCTGATGAGAAATATAGCCCAACAATTTCTGGAGGACTCCACATTGGCTACTTCCCTAACCTTTACATTTGTGAGGTTTTCTGTTTTGTTTCTCTTTTAAAGAAAAGGGAACAGAAAAAGACATGTATTCAGAAATCATTTAAAAGTAGCTCCTAGGTCCAACATTGAGCTTAAAGGCGGATGCCAAGTTTTACATGACTTGAAAATGCATAAATACAACCATTAGCTCCTTTCTGATACTCATCCCAAATAAGAGCTTAATTTCTTTAATGCTATATATTTGCCAAGCTCATCAGTAGATGACCAATCTAGTTCTATCTTACATTGCTTTGCTTCAGTGACCAACTGCTGTGTCATAAATGAAAGGCAACCTCACCTTTTCAGAGTCCAAGGAGAAAATTAAAGCAATAAAACAGCTTGAACAGATAAGGCAGATTTCATCTCACACTAGTTCAAAATGATGTACTGACTTTGTCTTTTACCCTTGAATACACATTATACTACAGAGCTCGCAGCCTGAGACACAGCACAAAATGCAGAGACCTACAGCAAAAGCTAGCAGTACACATTAACTGCAAACTGATACTTCAGTGGATAAAATGCAAGCAAGATGTGAAAGCTTCTAAAGTCCCTTCTGTGTCACAGCGCCAGCAGATGCATGGATGGCTTTCACCTCTTCCTCAACTGGCTCCAGCAACATAACATGCTCCAGTAATACGTCAAATGAATTGTTCCACCATGTCTACGACTGCAAGGTATTGATAAAGCACAGAAGAGACAACTAAGTGTTGCTCTGACTCACGGCCCTTGCTCATTTCATCCAGCAACATTTAAAGGCACTATCTGTGGGGGTAGGCTAAAATATTTGGTGGCCACCAGTCAAAACCAGACAAGGGAGAACGCAAATCTCAAACTCATTTCACGGATGCAGCTAATGCATCACGTCATAAAAACTCAAATGTTCAATGATTCTGTGGAATCATCTATTAGGGAGACAGGGCCTCTTGATTCTCTCCCACCCATGTCACTTGGCATTATCAATCACAGTGAATACACAGCAATCCTAAATCTAAGACCATTATTTATATAATCTGTGAGCTTTTTAATCTTTAATTATCTTGGAACTGCATGAGAAGGGAGCTTGAGCACGTACCTATGATAATAGCTTTCCCTTGGCACAGAGTATATGTACGTCAGTGAAGGGATGAGGAGTTCCCCCAGCCTACCTTGGGTGAAAGAGGTTCCCAAGAATAAACCACCAGCTCTCCCCTGCTGGAACTACTGCTTTTTCAACCCCATTCTCCACATTATGTCGAGGAGCACATGCACACAGAGACACACATCTGCAATAGAGCCCAGGAGGAGCCCTGCCTCACTTTCTTTTGCCCCCCTCGTAGTTTCTTCCCAATGACTTGAGGCCTTTTTCTTGGCAATCTGTCTATCAGCATTAACAGGGCTGTCCTCATCACCAGGCAGACTCTGGCGAGGGGGGGGCGCGTAGAGAGGATGTTATGTCATGCAGGAAGAATCAGAAGCTTCCGACCCCAACACTTTCTCTTTCACAAACACCCAACGGCCCTATACATGATCTGCCCACAGCCACCTAATTCCAGCCCTTTTCCTCTGTCATCCCCACCCCGAACCAGCAGCCCTCTCTCTGCCCTTCAACTGCACCGGCCTCCTCAGCGCAAAGGCGACCCCCAATTCCCCTCCCCATCTCCCCTTCCTCCTCTCTTGCCAGCCCTTCCCAAACCCACCTCATCCCTTCTTCTCCCCTCCCCACTTCCCTGGATGAACGACCCCCGTTCCCCACCCCACCTCCTTGCACTCCTCTGACCCACCACAATCTGACTACATCCCACCCCCCAAAAAAACACACACACCCATCTTCTTCTCCCTCTTCCCACCCCACCCCACCTTTGGGGTGGGCCTCAATTTCTCCCCTGATTCCCTCTCTTTCACTCATTCCGCTCCCCATTTCACACACTCCTCATCCCTCCCACCCTCCATGATTCCCCTCAATTCCTCCTCAACCCCCCCACCCTCAACGACCCCTCCCAATTCCTCCTCATTGCCCCCCACCCTCAAACACACCCCTCCATGACTCCTCACCTTCCATTCCTCCTTACCCCCCACCTCCCCAGTCACCCCTTGCCCCCCACCCTCAACGACCCCTCCCAATTCCTCGTCATCCCCCCCACCCTCCATTTCCTCACACGCCCCTCTTCGACGCCCCCCTCCCCACAGCTCCCCCCCCCAATGCGCCACAGAGAGAGACCCCGAGGCCCTCCCGCAATGGCTTCTCCCTCCTCCCTCGCGCCTCACGGCCTCCCTCCTCCTCCTCCTCCTCCGACCGTGAGGCGCTGACAGAAAATCCGCCGCTTCCCTCCTCCTCCTCCCCCGCCTGGGCCGCCGCCGCCGCCTCCGCTGCGCCCTCCTCACCTGCCGGATCCTCCGCCTCCTCCGTCGGCGTCTCCTGGCCGGCTGGGTCGGATCCTGCGCAGCTTCCTTCCTCGGGGGGAGAAGGGGGCCGGCGGCGGCGGCAGCAGCAGCACCGAGCAGAGAGAGAGAGGCAGAGCGAGGCGGCCGGCGAGAGGGAGCAGAACGACGACGACGCCGACCCGAGCCAGCAGCGTGCGCGCTCGCGGAGGAGGAGCAGGAGGAGGAGGCTCGGGCACGCGCCGGGCTGTTCCGGAGGCTCCGCGCGCGCGGGGTTCGCTCCCGTACGCCTGGCTCCGTGCGTGCGTGCCTGCGCGCGCGCTCCCTCACCTTCCCGTCCCCCCTCCCCCCTCGCGCAGGGGAAGACAGCCCTGGCGCAGGCGAGGCTCGGGGAAAGGGAGCGCGCGGGCGCGCGCCTGCCTGTCAATCCGTCCGCGTCCCTTTCTCCGGCAGCAGGGGCCTGTCTGGTTCTCCGGGAGAGAAAAAAAAGAGGAGGGGAAGGGAGGGCACGCAGCAAAAATTGGAAAGAGGAGTGGGGAGGAAGGAGTTGGGAATCTTGTGGGGCTGGGAAAGGGGGGGCTGGATCCTACCCCCCGAGGGTCGTCTGGTCCAACCCCCCCTGCAATGCAGAAATCTCCAGGAGGAGGAGGGGTCGTGCGCTTTGCAAATAAATCAATGAAGGGGGGACGCCGTGCATCATGATGATGATGATGATGATGATGATGATGATGATGATGATGATAATACAACCGTCGGTTTTAATTTTCTTGCAAATCCTAAACCACCCGCAATCCCAAGGAAAGGTGAGGCGTCAGTCCCGGAGACCCTCTGACTTGGGTGTCATATTGCACACATACTCAATGGGATGGTTTTTGTTTTTTTACTTCTGAGTAGACGTCAGGTGTAAGCTTAGGGAAAGTTGCAGGCACAAATCAGAGGGGTGGGCGTGTTCGCGTTCAAGTGCGGGATGCGATGCGGGGTACCCGAGCGCGCGCAAATTGCAATAATAATTTAATAGTTGCAATAATAATAATCTAATTATTGCAAGGAGGCGCTTCTCTGGAGGAGGCCGGTGGAGGCAACGTCTCGGCGCGCCCCGTGCAATGTGCGGGGTGCGTAGTAGCCCCACATCTTCTTGCAAATCTTTGCCCCGAAGCATCTCCTTGCAGCGCGCATCCTCGATCGGGGACCCCCCCCCGGGCACCCCGCTTCTGCTGAGCCTTGCTAGGCGTGTTTACTCGGTAGCAAGGTCCACCGAGTCCGGCGGGGCTTGCTCGGGAGCAACGAGGCGCAGGATCGCAGCCTGGCGCTGCAGAGGCGCGCGGGGCGGGCAAAGCGCGCTCGCCGGCCTCGTTCATGGCGGCGGCGGCGGCAATCCTCTTAAGCGTGCGCGCGGCCGCGGAGCGAGCTTGAAGGGTGCAGCCGGCGGCGGCCTCCCTTGGAAAGAGCAGGGCGCGTGCATCGAGCGGATGGTGCACGCTTCCAAATGCAAAAAAAGCAGCAGCAAAAGCCTGCAAAGTATTGCATTCAGGGAATGAAAAGCAGCCAGGGCAGAAGCAAATGCTAAAATCAAAGCGAGCTCCCCGCCCTTTGTAAAGGTACCTGGATTTAAGAAATATTTTTTTTATTTAAAAAAATGTCATTCCCTGACCGGGAATCGAACCCGGGCCGCGGCGGTGAGAGCGCCGAATCCTAACCACTAGACCACCAGGGAAGGCTGAAAGAAAGGTTGGCTGACATGCTTATGTTCGTGAAATGACGTCAGTTCCCCCCCTTCCTCTAGTTGAGTGCATTAAGTCTTAATTGCAGTTAGAATGAGGTCTTATCTCTACACCATCTTCCAGACAAAACAACTGCAAGAAATGGCACAGAGTGCATCCAAGAGATGGGTGAGTGGAGAGACAGAGGTATTTAGCTACATAATAATAAATTATTAAATTAAAATTTGGAATAACGAGATGTGATTGTTCAGCACTGCCTGGAAATGAAAAGTAAATATGGATTGTGCACTCTGCTTCAAGTAAAAATATTGCAACCGCATGACCTCTGGAATGCGTAGATTCATCTGCCGTGGCCCCTGGAACCTCATGGCCACTGGGACGCAGTCAG
This sequence comes from Podarcis bocagei, assembly GCF_964188305.1. Classification (NCBI taxonomy): domain Eukaryota; kingdom Metazoa; phylum Chordata; class Lepidosauria; order Squamata; family Lacertidae; genus Podarcis; species Podarcis bocagei. The sequence goes on along the minus strand of NC_138129.1, from coordinate 6,779,568 downwards.
TGAGCACCACCAAATAATTAAACAGATACATTATTGCCAAAAGCAGTAAAGAGACAAACCTGCTGCAATAAACAAGAACAGCTAGCACATTTGTCAAAGCTAAGCAGGGTCCAATGTGGTTTCAAATTGGATGGGAGACCACTGTTGAGATTCTTGCTTTGCAGGGGGGCGGTTGATTAGATGACTCCCTTCCATATCAATAATTCTATGATTCTAGTCAATTGCCCTTCCAGCACGGATCTGGAGAGGTGCCATTGTTAGACTAGGCTAATCAAAATCATAGCAGTGTTTAGCATTTGCCTTTCTCATTCTTTTTTTATTAGGATTAATATATTTGTAATCTTGACAACAGCCTTGTAAGGTAGGCTGCATGGTGCACTGTATGACACAATGCCACTGAAAAAACAATGCTGTCCAGGGTTGTAAAGACTGCGGAGAGGATAATTGGGTGCACTCTTCCCACCTTGGATCAAATCTATGCTTCCAGGTGCCATAAGAAAACTGCAGACATAGTGCAGGATAGTGCACACCCTGGAAACGATCTCTTTCAGCTTCTGCCTTCTGGAAGAAGGTCCAGGGTTATAAAGACTAGGACTAGCTGCCTGAGAAACAGTTTCTATTCAAATGCGATTTGGGTTTTAAACACAGTGCAAGGTAGTCTCTATGGGAATATACTGTATTTAATTATGGGGTATCGGAGTTTATAGGGACCTAACCAGGCTGGGATGACTGGGATAGCAGGCTTGTTGGTTTTTGAATGTCTGATGTAGATTTTTTTTCCAATTTCGTTGTTCTGTATTGGACAATGACAATAAAGATTATTGTATCATATCTCAAATATACTCGGAGTCGAGAGTGGATTTCATGCTCTTTATTCAGCACATAGTGGTGAGGAGGAATGGAAGTTCCCCCAAAGTATCTGCTTTATATACATTATTTACACAATGCTCTGCATGTGATTGGCTAATTCCGGGATTCTCCTGTAGGCCAATCAGGTTGTGGATTCACTTCCATCTGGATTGGGTGGCTCCTGCGGACCAATCATACTGCTGCATTGTTCTAGGACCAATCAGACTGCTGCATTCTGAATCCTATTGTTCTGGGACCAATCAGACTGCTGCATTTTGGATCCTATTGTTCAGTACATAACAGTATCATATCGTATCGTCATTGCATGAAAATCAGTGGCACTTCAAAGCATACTTAGAAATCCCCTTTGAGCTCAATTGGACTTCTGAGTGCTTACGATTGTGCTGTGAGTTTCCTGTTCTCACAGTGGCCAACCGGGTGCCTGTGGAAAACCCACAAGGAAGACCCCAGTGCAAGAGCCCTCTTCCCTCCTGTGGCTGCCACAACTGGCATTCAGAAGCGTTGCCTCTCCTCTACGAATTTATCTAATTCTCTTTTAAAGCAATTCAAGCTGGTGGCTATAACTGCCTCTGGTGGGAATGAGTTCCATAGTGTTGCAGGAATTTATGTACAGGTTGGGGGGGGTGCCCCTCCAGCAGATATCATGCACATGCAGCCCACTACCAAAATCAGCACAATCACTTTTGTGACTTCTGTTATTTGTCCCCACAAAACACTTCATCACAGTTTCTTCCTATCTATTCAAAGGGCCTTTGCTGTATGATACCAAATGTAAGAATTCACTGATACAGTGGTGCCTCGCAAGACGAAATTAATCCGTTCCGCGAGTCTCTTCGTCTAGCGGTTTTTTCGTCTTGCGAAGCAACCCTATTAGCGGCTTAGCGGATTAGCGCTATTAGCGGTTTAGCGGCTATTAAAGGCTTAGCGGCTATTAAAGGCTTAGCGGATTAGCGGCTAAAAGGCTATTAGTGGCTTAGCGGCTTAGAAAAAGGGGGGGGGAGCGGGGGGAAATCGGAACACTCGCAAGACGTTTTCATCTTGCAAAGCAAGCCCATAGGGAAAATCGTCTTGCGAAGCAGCTCAAAAATGGAAAACCCTTTCGTCTAGCGGGTTTTCCGTCTTGCGAGGCATTCGTCTTGCGGGGCACCACTGTAAATGTATCTGTACTGGCTCATTGGAGAACTTCATAAATTCATAGACATGTGACCTCAGCTACTCAGCAGCCCCTCTGCCTGAGTGATAATTCCTGGCATCTTGATACCTGAGTTCCAGACAGGTAGCCATTCCAGAAATACCAAACCCAGATGAAGACAAAAGGGTGCGATTAACTTGGCTGGGAAACAAGGAAACAAGGAAATGTAAATATCTCTTTTGTTTGGTGGAGGGCAAGGAGAACCATGGGGCAGGGTCCAGGATGCTCAGATTACTGCCACCAGAGCTCCCCTTTCATGATGTATGAGTGATGTAGTTTAGGGGGGTGTAACATGGGGATTAGCAGTTAATAAAAGTTTGGGTTCTCTTTTGTTCGGGGCTTCCATCTTGTTCCACCTTGTGGCAGGTAGGAGTCCTGTCGCGACCGTCTTCAATAAAGACCAAGCCTACTGGCTGCTGTTTTGCTCTGGTATTCCTGGCTGGTGTCATTGTTTTTTGTCCAAGGGAGCCCTCAGATTTCTCCGTTAACAATAGTTTACCTATGCGCTACGCGAATAAGTACTTTTGTTTATTTGTCCTGAATCTTCCAGCACCCAGCTTCAATGGATGTCCCCAGTGCTGAATTTATGTATAGGCTAAGTAGACTAAAGCCTAGGGCCTTAGATGCACTTTCTTTAAGAGATAAGTTTAGGATAAAATCCTTTATTCCTATATTTCTATATTAGATACACTTGCAGCCAATTTAAAAAGAAGTGCTGTGTACAGTGATGCTGCACAATTGGTTTCCATTCTTGCTATTCTGAAAGCATCTAAACAAGAAATTCAGCAAGGTGTTGAACTGTTGATGGAAGCATACCCAGAAGATAAGGACCTGAAACTTATTTAACTTTGCACTTTCCCCTGTACGTGAGACAAAGCCATAGGCTTACAGCAGAGCACTCTCTGTCTCATACAGACCTTTATCAAATTATATACAAGGAAAAAATTCAGGTGGCCTTTCCAAATGTGGAAGCAATCTTGCGGCTATTTCTTAGCTTTATGGTCACTAACTGCTCAGGAGAGAGGGGTTTTTCCAAGACTCAAAAGAATTAAAAATGAATTACGGGCCACGATGTCTCAAGAGATGTTGTGCACACTGAGCATTCTGCACATTGAAAGTGACAAACTTAGACAAACCAATTTTGATGAAGTTTTCTGATGTCCTTTAGAGGAGAAATTGTGAATTGCAGAAATTTAAATACACCTTGGCTTCACTAAATTTTGTTTATAACATTTCCATTTTCTTCTAGTCGTGAGGGTGGGGGATTGGGGGGGGGCCTCACAGGTGGAGTAGCCTAGGGTCTCCCTTCATCTAAATCCGACCCTGGATGTCCATGGATTATAGTGTTATGGGGGCTAGCAGCTTTTCTCTTTCTGATCTCTCCTGGACTTTTTTTTTTTTTTTGAAAAGTACTGCTTTCTCTTATGTACACAAGGCCAACCAGTTTTGTTATGACAGCAAATTAGTTTGGCCTCTTTTTGGAAGCTCCCAATTTTCTTTCAATTAGCAGTTCAGGTTCTGTCGTCATTAGCCTTCAGAAATATCATAAGAGCATTGCAATAGGAACTTGAGATTTAAGGGGCACCATTTACATTCCTTCACCCTAGGGCCAACTTTTCATGCAGGCAGCTGCAGTCATGCACTGCAGCTGTCGGAGACATGGTCCATGCGCCACTTTCAAACTCTAAATTCAGAATTAGTTGCAGATTTCTTTGGGGCTAATTATGCTCCTCCCAAGATATCCAGGAATTGGGATCTTATCTAGTAAAGAAGAGGCGACAGGATGTTATGGAATGCAAAATCTCCGCCGCACAAAAAGCCATAAGGATGACACCTCCCCGGGCTGCGTGTCTCCTTCCCTCCCACCCATTGCTTAATGAGAGCATCTCTTGCTGAGCTACTTTATCATATGAAACAGTCCTGCTGGAAGAGATCAAAGCCTTGTCTCGTCTGGCACGCCATCTCCAAATGCAGTCGTGCAGAGGGACCCAGGCAATTACAAACAGGGCATGAGGAGGCTGGCTGCCTTTTATGTGTCCACAGATCTATGCTGTCTCTGCACATCGGATGTAGTCAGCATGGCAGCCTCGAGCTGCTCTTGAGTGACAGCTGTGAGCATCCTTGAGCCATTGGCTATGCCGGCTGAGGCCCGACGCAATCAGAGTCCAGCAACATCTGAAGGGCACCACCTTATTTATTATTCTATGTATTAAAATTATATCTCACCCTTTCTCCCAATGGAGCCCAAGGCATCAACTCCAAATAAGCCAGAAGGTAGAACATCTGTAAGAAATATTTGTGGCTATATACTTTCCTTGGCTAAAACAACCGGACTTTTAGAACCAGACTTAAACCAGACTTTTAGAAGACATCTGAAGGCAGCCCTCCTTAGGGAAGCTTTTAATGTTTAACAGACCACTGCATTTTAATACGCTGTTGGAAGCCGCCCAGAGTGGCTGGGGAAACCCAACCAGATGGGCGGGGTATAAATAATAAATTCTATTCTATTCTAAAACATACTTGAGACAGATACCTTAACCAATCAAACTGCTTTCATTACCCTCAGCCCTTCAGACAATTATGCCTCAGATTTGTTCTCATTTGTAAAAATGAGTTTTGAATGGAAGGAAGTCAGATTAGCCTCAACCAAAGCCAGGGCCTTTTCAACACTGGCCCCGACCTGGTGGAAGAGAAGAAGAAGAGGAGTTTGGATTTGATATCCCGCTCTATCACTACCCAAAGGAGCCTCAAAGCAGCTAACATTCTCCTTTCCCTTCCTCCCCCACAACAAACACTCTGTGAGGTGAGGCTGAGAGACTTCAGAGAAGTGTGACTGGCCCAAGGTCACCCAGCAGCTGCATGTGGAGGAGCGGAGACGCGAACCCAGTTCACCAGATTACGAGACTGCCGCTCTTAACCACTACACCACGCTGGAACGCTCTGCCTCATGAGACCAGGGCCCTGCAGGATCTGATTTCTTTCCGCAGGGCCTGTAAGACAGAGTTGTTCCGCCTGGCCTTTGGCTTGGAATTAACTTGATCCCCTCCCCCTCTTTCTTTTTCCTTTTTCCTTCTGTGATGGAACTCCTATTTGGGGACTTCCCTGGCTTTTTTCTGACCCAAGTAGGACCAGTCTGGATAGCTAGCCTTGGTGAAGACTTGATGTTTTCATCCCCCAAAAAGTTTTTGAGTTTCTGCTGAAATGAAGCTGCATTTTAATGTTGTATTTTAATCTGGTTTTTTAAGTTGTATTTCAATCAATTGTTTTATATCTGGTGTTAGCCGCTCTGAGCCCGGTCTTGGCTGGGGAGGGCGGGGTATAATTTATTTATTTATTTATTTATTTATTTATTTATTTATTTATTTATTTTTACTACTGTGGCTTGCCATTGTTTTATTGATTATAGTTTAGAAATTATTTATTGTAACTGCTGAGTGGATTTCTGTTTAACTTTTTTATGTTGATATTATTATTTTATACTATCCTAATGATTGTTGAATGTTACTTTTTTGATGTAGGTTGCTTATTTTAAAGTTTTGTTTTATCATCACATTTTTGTATTGAATTAGATTTTTATAAGATGTGCATTTTTTGTTTCTTCAGCTTGCAAACCGCCTTGAGTATTGTAAGATAGAAAGACGATATACAAATTAAAAATGATGGTGATGAGACAACTAGACCAATTCTCCATCAGTTTGTCCAACCACGTTTAAAGTCATCTAACAGTACAGTCCTAACCATGTGAGTCCTGTTTAATTCAGTAAACCTTGCATGTTTTCTTTTATGCACCCTGGATCAGTGTGGCAAGTTAGCTTTGCTGTGGGACCCAGAATTCTAATATACGGAGTGAACTCAAGGTCAGGACTGCCTAAATTTACAGGCAAAATCCTTCCCAAGCTTAAGACAGCAGCTACTTCAAGTGTCTGCTTGTGACAGTATCTTAGGAGCCAAGGAAGCCAGTCAGACTGCTTTCCACGTTTCATGATGTTTTTAATTGTCTTGCATTCTGCATTGCATTGTCCCTTGAGCACCAGAGAGAGGAGGCAGAAGACGCAAACCTTTTTGCTGTTTTCTCTTTGTTGTCCTGGTGACTCATCTCAGCAAGTCCTGGTTCACTGTGCAGAAAGAGAATTCCAAACTGATCTCGTGTCTGTATAATAATAATTCCAAAGGAAATTTTCTCATCTGAAGGAAATCCACACTGCAGTATCAACAAGGCACTTAACCACTCTCCAGCTGCAGTGAACAGGTGCTTTTACTGGACAAGTTCTAATAATCTGTACCCAACATGCCAGGGATTAAACCTCAAAGCCTCCGCTGTTAAAAAGGCTAATTGCAAAATTAGCTTTCACTGTCTGCTTTCCTTTCTGCAAATGCAAATTTCGAAACAGTTAAGGATGTAAAAGCCCTGGTGGATCTTGGAAGACACAAGATCTACCCACTCTGGAAGAATGGCAGATGAAGGTGATTGACTACATGGGACTGGCTGAAATGACCGGCAGAATCCGTGATCAGGGGAAAGAGACGGCGGATGAAGACTGGAAGAAATTTAAAATTTATCTTAAGAAACATTGTAAAATTAATGAATGTTAAAATGTTGAAGTTTTTGAAAAAAGGGGATTACAGCTGCAAAAGATTAAGTAAAGGGAAAGAATAAGGGAAAATTGGATAAAATCAAGGGGTAGGATTTGCTGAAACGAATTTGGAAATTGGGATGCAGAAAGGGGAGGTATGGGGAAGTCGGTGAAGTAAGGTTTAAGAAATAAGGATTTGAAATTATACATGTTTGTTTATGTGTTTGTTTGTTTGTTGTTATTGTGTTATGTTTGTGTTTATAAAAATTGTGAAAAACTAATAAAAAAATTTATTTTAAAAAAATAAAAGCCCTGGTGGATCAGGCTCAAGAACCACCTCGTGTACCATCCTATTCTCACAGTGGCCAGCAAGGCACCCGTGAGAAACCCCTCAAGCAGAACCCTTTAAATGTGCCCTTTAAATACTCTGGCATCCAATTCATTGTTTTGGTAACAGACTGGTTTCGTGCCAAGTAGGCAGTCCATAGTTTTAGCACTTCAGGAGAGATAATGGGTTAACATCCCCTCCTCCTTGAACTTCACTACAAGATACATCGGACCTGCTTCCCGTATTTTCAACTAAGCACAGAATGTTATGGTATGGGAGAAAAGTTGCTAGTTTTAGCTATGGTTTTCCTGAGCAAACTTCAAACCGTTGTTTATTATGCTTGCTTGTTAAAACTAACCATAGTTTGTCTATGTTCTGCTAACCACTAGGACGGATTACAGCAACAAGTTAAATTTAAGGCTGCCTCAGAAGATGGCTCAGAAGCTTCAGCCGGTGCAGAATTCAGCAGCAGCCAGGTTGCTCACCGGGGCAAGATGATTTGAGCATATTTCTTCTTCTTCTTTTGAGCATATTACACCTATGCTGGCCCAACTGCACTGGCTAGCAATTAAGTTTCAGGGCCCAATTCAAAGTGTTGGCATTGACCTAAAGGGAAAAGGGACCCCTGACCATTAGGTCCAGTTGTGGCTGACTCTGGGGTTGCAGCACTCATCTTGCCTTACAGGCCAAGGGAGCCGGTGTACAGCTTCCAGGTCATGTGGCCAGCATGACTAAGCCGCTTCTGGCGAACCAGAGCAGCGCACGGAAACGCCATATAGCTTCCCGCTGGAGCGGTACCTATTTATCTACTTGCACTTTTGTGCTTTCGAACTGCTAGGTTGGCAGGAGCAGGGACCGAGCAACGGGAGCTCACCCCATCATGAGGATTCGAACCGCCAACCTTCTGATCAGCAAGTCCTAGGCTCTGTGGTTTAACCCACAGGGTCACCAGCCTTAAGCAGCTCAAGACCACAATACCTCAAGGACCGCCTCTCCCCATATGAACCGACCCAGACCCTGTGGTCATCATCCGAGGCCCTTCTTCATGTGCCGCCTCCACGAGAGGTCCAGTGGGTGGCAACAAGAGAACGGTCCTTTTCTGCAGTTGCTAATTTGTATGCCTGGCACCTTTGTTACGTATCTTTAGACACCAGACAAAAACATTCCTCTTCTCCCAGACACTTGGCTAATTAAAAAATCTATGGCCTTTTAAACTCTACCAGTGGGGGCAGGTTTTGTTCTTGTATTATGGTATGCATTTTTGTGTTTTTATATTGTAAACCAGCCTGTGATCTTTGGGTGAAGCGTGGTATAGTAATTCAATGCTTAAAGAGTTATCCTCAGTTGGCGGATTGTATTACACAAATATCTTCATCTTTGAAGTGGGGGGGGGGCAGCAGGATAAATAGGAGAGGCAGTATACACAGGTGAGTCAGAAAGCTATAAAATGCAGAAGGGACAGATGGTTTGCAACAGGCCTTCTGTGCAAACATCAGGTGTAAATATGGTTGTCGTTTCTCATTGCTACAGCATTGTTCTGATCGTCCAACATGAAATGGTCAAATGCATGTAAGTGGCCTCTAGCTAATACTGTTTAAAGACTAAGAGATTTGACTGTTTTTCCCTTAGAGAAGATGCTTGTGTGCTCATCTCCCCGCTGGTTCCCAACAGCGTTGTACAGGGACTGGGAACCTGTGGCCCACGGGGGTCATTTTACTGGCCCCCAAGCCACCCCTGAACCAAGCCACCCACTTGGCGAGTCCCCACGCACTGTGCTAAACCAGCACAGTGCGGCACGGGGACTCGTTTCCGCGGTGCCAGACACCGAAAATTGCGGTCACGTGCACTCATGCGCACCTGCGATCTGGCCCGCGGAGGGGGCTACGCGGCAGTAAACCGGCCCAGGCAAGGTAAGCCTTGCTGACCCCTGACATTGTATATGGCCACAGAGACTTGTGAAACCACTTCCTCCCCCCGCTCATTTTCCAAAGCCTTTCCCAAACCATCTGAATCACCCCTTCATTGTCGGACGACTCTCCTCTAGCCCACCTCCACTCATCAGCCAACCCCTGACCGCCTTCATATTTCAATCGCTGCAGACAAAGCCTCCCTCACCCTGGGCTGCCATCAGTTCAGTTCAGCACCGCTGGCACAAATAAGTTGCAGTGAACAAGGGCAATCACATCGGGAGCAACCTACCGTGTCATCCATTTAGAAATGTCTGAACTCCATTTCTGTAATGCAAGGAGGGTTGCCCTAAAGCCAAGGTCAAAACCACAGGGCGCTTGGGCAGGTTCGCACCTGGTACACAAGCCCAAAGACGAAGACAGCCGTTTTGCTTTTCAAAAAAGAATATTTTATTGACAAAGTTCCCCCCGTAGTCACCTGTACAGGAGAAACAGTTCAGTCTGTGTTCTAACAGCTCCCCGGTCCCAGTGGCACCGCTTTCCCCACCCAACAAGGGTGCCTACTTTACCCTTGAACGAACTCCAGCAAATGACACCCCCACACCCTGCAGATTCTCTCATCCGTTGTGCCAGGTCGACACGGCGTGGTCACCATCCACAGGCAACACAGGACACAGGGAGAGTTCTACAATCAGCACGTTAAGTGTTGAAACTTGCTTCTCGGGGGGTGGCTGGGCAGGAGGGGTCAGATAAGAGCTTGAAGCCTTCTGGGGGCACCAAGGCCTTGAAGCAAAACAGCTTTATTGATATGTACTTAGGGCACTGCTGAAGTCCCACTGAGCCTCTAAGGCACAGAAAGGTTTGGATAATTTAAGAGGCACCTCTGCCTTAGAACTAAGGGGTCAGGACAGTGGAAGGTTGCATCCTTTTTCGGAAGGAGGAGCAGACATACCACATACTAGTGCTCCTAGCATTGAGTGAAAACAGAGCCAGGAACTGGTGGCAAGTGCTGCAAACAAAAGGAGATCAGAGGTGGAGCTCTTTGTCATCACATAAAGTGTACAAAGTATTTTAAGGAGGTTCCTGGTAGGAGAACCAAACCGAGAGAGAGAGAGAGAGAGAGAGAGAGAGAGAGAGAGAGAGAGAGAGAGAGGAGCCCTCCAGGATAGCTCTCTTGTGCTGCGATCAACATGTCCTTCCTTAATCTGATTAAATGGGTGGACTAAGAAAACAGAGGCATAAACCCAGAGGCAGAGAAGCAAGTTCCACACACTCAGAAGAGAGAGAGAGAGAGCAAAAGCAGGCATGTGCACCGTCACGCACCGATGAAATGAACACAAGACCAGCACATCCGCATGCGATTACTATGGTAGAATGCAGAACTCCAGTGCTTCACCCCTTCCCTCCCCCCCCCCATCAAAAAAGAATTCTTTGCGCTTTTGAGATATAAAAAAGGTTATAAACCAGTAAAGCAGGTGGTGATGTAAGGCTTGTGTTTCAGCTTCCGCATTCAAAGGTAGATTGCCCCTAAATGTCAATGCTAAAAGCTGGTATGTTCTGAAGTCCACTGCATTCCAAAAAAATAAAGGTTCTGAGATTCATTAAAGCTAGAGAATCAGTGTAGCAAAGCTAGGCAGTCGCTAAATAGAGGCTCTAAATATCTTCTATCACCCCCCTCCCCTGCTTCCCGGAAGAAACCCCCCCAAACCTGGTTATATATCTTAAGTGGAAACTGCAGGCTTCCAAAGCTTTCCCGGTGCTTCCAATCGCAGAGAAAGCCACGATAGCAGAAAGCTGGCTAGCTATATGCAGAGGAGAAGATGGAGCAGGAATCGAGAGAAGCCCCCTGTGCAGCTAGCGGCATCTGAGTACTATTCTTTCTACATGACATACAGATTTTTTTTGCCCGCACATTAGAGGGGGTCGGGGTGGGAGGAAAGAGTGCAGGACTCTGGTGCCAAAAAAAGAAGAGGGCTGTTTTGGGCCAGGGTTGCAGAATCCTCATTGCTGGCGCTCTTCCAAAAAAGGCAGCACAGCAATGTGTTCCATCTAGAAACCTTTTTAGTGTAAAATATATAAGTGTACAAAACACTGTGTGTTCACTTTATTGGACCTGAAGAATCCAGCAGCAAAAAAAGTCTACATATATGATGTATGGATCTCTCTCGTCAGAGTAGGACCTGCGGCCCAGGAACCTTTTCCTTTCGTCTTGCATGTTGGGAAGAACAAGGGGCGAGGCTCTGGGAGTCATGCACACGGATGTAGACTTAGAAAGGCGCGTTGTCTTGGGAGGGCTTGTCGCCGGATGCTGATGGGGAGTGGAGCTCATCGGTGCCGTTGTCTTTGCCGCCCACAACTTTGGACTGGACGAAAAGGAAGGAATGGGAACACGTGAGAGCAGGAAGCAGTGGGCGGGACTCGCATGAAGAACCCCATCAGCAGATACAGATAGGTAGCCGTGTTGGTCTGCCATAGTCAAAATAAAAAAATTCCTTCCAGTAGCACCTTAAAGACCAACTAAGTTAGTTCTTGGTATGAGCTTTCGTGTGCATGCACACTTCTTCAGATACACTGAAACAGAAGTTGCCAGACCCTTCTATATAGTGAGAAGGTGGGGAGGGGTATTACTCAGAAGGGTGGAGGCCCTGTGCAACAACTTCCAGTTGTGCGAGGGAGCTTCCCCTCCCTTCTGCTCCCCCCGAAATTGGATTGGGGTGAGGTGTGCCCCCAGAACACAGCACAGGGAGAGGAGAGGGAGGACCATTGCAGCTGGAGAGCTGAACTGCTTGCATGATCGGAACATTTGTAATAGTGCATTGAATTCCACCCAGCATCTGAAGGAATGACTGTTGGGTGTGGAGCACACTTCCAACCAACAGACAAGCCATAGCTGTCTGAACATCATGCCCTCTATCTAACCTTTGCTCTCTTAGTTGTCTGGTCTGCCGTGCCCTGTCTGTGACCTTTGTCTCCTTAGTCATATGTTGTGCAAGGGGAAAGTGACGCGGTGGAATCAGGTGCTAAAATAACTTCGTATCACCCCTTGATCTCAGGATTGGAAGATGTGTAAAGGTCACAGTCCAAAATGTATCTGACTGGTTTTGCATACAGTGGTACCTCAGGTTAAGTACTTAATTCGTTCCGGAGGTCCTGAAACTGAACCTGAAACTGTTCTTAACCTGAGGTACCACTTTAACTAATGGGGCCTCCTGCTGCTGCCGTGCCGCCGAAGCACAATTTCTGTTCTCATCCTGAAGCCAAGTTCTTAACCCGAGGTACTATTTCTGGGTTAGCAGAGTCTGTAACCTGAAGCGCATGTAACCTGAAACGTATGTAACCCGAGGTACCACTGTATTGTGCTAATAAAAAGAGCCTTGGCAGAGCTAGCTGGCAGCTTGCTTATGCGCAGCTCACCTGCATTACCAACTCCTGCCTCATGTCCTTCACTTCAAGCGTCGTTTGAACCCTTGCCCTCCCCACATTCTATCTTTCCTGTGCACAAACCTTTGTACAGAAGCCAGTTCCCAGATCCCTCACACTAGAGTGTGACCAAGCAATATAAAAACAGGATGGGACTCAGCGGACAGGAGGACAGGTTCTTAATGGCAGAGGTGGCTGCCCCCCACCTACACCCCCTTTCTCATCCAATGAAGCTTTTCATTCACTCGTATGGGTCTCTCTCCCTGGTTTTGCAATATGCAACCTCTCCCGTTGCACACACCCAGCCAGTTATGACAGCGGGCATCTTGCTCGTCTAGCAGAAACGCGTCGATCCTAAACACATCGTGGCTTTGTGCCGCGTCACGGGAGGGAAATTACCTTTATGGTTCCAACACGGTCTTCAAAAGACTTGAAGGTTGCAGAATTTCTTAAGGGAAAAAGAGGAAGAAGCAAGTGAGAAAATAAAACTGCACAGGCATATTAGAAACTTGAATTCCGTTTTGAGGCAGGCAGCTAGCTTTGCTGGTGGAGAAACATCTACAGACCCCCCCCCCCAAAAGCACTCATGGCCCCTGAAAAGTTTGGCTCAACCACAGCTACTGCAAATTCCTGGTTCTGCTACCAACATTCGCCAGCCCGTTTCAGAGAAATCAACGTGCACCTAACTGCAGAGGAAGTCAATATCAAAAAGTACTTGGCAGCTTTGAATTTGGGGTTCCAACCAGAAAACATCCTAAAGAAGCACACAGACACACACACAAAGCCCCCTCCTCCCCAAAATGAAAAAGAGAAAAATCAAATATCAAGAGACCCGAGAACACACACAAAAAATTCAGTGGAATTAGTTCAAAAGTATCTCAATTGCCTCCAGTCGTCTTCAGTTAGCTCGGTTTGGAGGACAGCTTACCAAGATAAGCTGCCAAACTTTCATAACTAAAAAGTCAAGTTCCCAAAGTAGGCTGAGATGGTGTAACTGATAGAATATATTTGTTTATTACATTTATATACCACCTCTCTCTTCCAAGGATCTCATGGTGGTGTACATGGTTCTCCACATTTCATTCCATCCTCACGACAACCATGTGTGGTAGGTTAGGCTAAGGGACAATGACTGGTCCAAGGTCACCCAATGAGCTTCATGGCTGAGTGGAAATTCAAACCCTGCTCTCCCAGGTCCCAGTCTAACACTCTGACCATTATGCCACACTGGCTATGGGCCCAAGATACCTTGCTTCAAATCCCCTGGCTGCAAAGCCCAAGGGCAAGTCACGATCTCTCAGCCTATCCTACTTTCGAAGTAGGCCGAGGCACCAGCTATCGAAATAGACTTAGTCATGGTTGAGAAGATGTCCCCATAGATGTGTTCTTGAGCGATAAGAAAGCTTTGCGACAGCCATTTCAAAAAACTAGAACTGTATAATACAATGTGAACCAGCCATCAAACACAGGAGCTTAAAAGTAGTTTCATCAGCCTTGATGTTAGCACTCATTCGGGTCCGGCGACTTCTGTTTCAGTGTATCTGAAGAAGTGTGCATGCACATAAAAGCTCCTATCAATAACAAACTTAGTTGGTCTCTAAGGTGCTACTGGAAGGAATTTTTTTATTTTGTTTCGAGTGGACAGTGATTGATTCTGAAAAAGTAGTTTGCCAGGCCCACCAGTTAAAAGGGATCCATCGCACAGAACCACATTTGTGGGTTGATTTTTTTTAAAAAAATTGTCTACATAAAGCTGATTTGGGGAACTGCCTTAGTTAATATCTATAGACTGAAGATTCATTCCTATTAATATCCACTGACTGGCCACCCCATTGTTCTTTTGCAGCAGGCAAGACAGAATGAAATATTTTAAAGGCAAAGCAATCTAACTGGGTCCTGAGGGTGGCAAGTGGCTGTTTGGGGATGGGGGAAGAGGAGAGGAGCTTTTCAGTGGTGATGCCAGGACTTCGCAACACCCTCCCCAGAGCACCTTGCCTGGCACTTCCTTCAATGTATTTTAAGCACCAGTCAGATACCTTCATTTTCTTGCTGTCATTTTTTGTCTCTGTGCCACAGGATTTGCAACCGCTCACATTTTTATGGATTTGCACTTTTATCCTGTATTTTATATTTCGCAATGTTTGTAACTGCATGTTTGTTAGCCGCCGTGAAAACCTTGTTGACGGGCAGGACATAAATATCCAAATTATTAACAATTCACAATACACAATCTTTTTCCCTCTGAGGGGTCACATTGCTGTGCCTCCCCACCACCACATCACCCCATACATTTAGCAGAGACAGAGTCACCCTTAGGCAAATATGGGACTTGCAAAAGAGACGGGGCTTTTGCTACTTTACCTCATAGCTGGCATACTTATCGAGTGACGAATGGAGTAGCTGCTACTCGGAAGCATTAAGGGGAAAGGAGGAACATATTAGAAGCAGTTAAAACCCTGGAAGCCGCCACACCCAGTTGCCCCCATCCACACAGCGCCATGACAAAACCGCAAAGCATTTTGGAAGGCTTCCTTTGTGGAGAACTGTGTTTTGGGGGTGCAAATTGCATAGCTCCTCTGTTCCTTCCCAGCCTTCCTCGATAGGCAACCACAACTGAAAATGCAATCTTTCACAAGCAGGCTCTCCGAGGCTCTGAAACGCCCCCCCCCGAAAGAACCCCCCCCTCCAAAGTGTGCCAGAGGTTTATAACTAAAAGCAAAGGAATCTACTGCTCTGCCTGTAAATAGATACAAAACGCCACTGCTGATCTCAATTCAAATCAGCCAGGGAAGAGGTGTATCTAAAGCTGGGGTCCCCCAATATGGTACCTTTGGGCACTAAAACATCCTGGGAGGGGTCTGGAGGGGGGTTCTTTGCTTCCCGGAGGGTGGTCTGCTTTTTGGGCTATGTAAGGGTTTAAAGGTAAAGGGACCCCTGACCGTTAGGATCCAGTTGCGGACGACTCTGGGGTTGCGCCGCTCATCTCGCTTTACAGGCCGAGGGAGCCGGCATTTGCCCGCAGACAGTTTTTCTGGGTCATGTGGCCAGCATGACTAAGCCGCTTCTGGTGAAATCAGGGCAACACATGGAAACGCCGTTTACCTTCCCGCCGGAGCGGTACCTATTTATCTACTTATACTTGGTGCTTTCGAACTGCTAGCTTGGCAGGAGCAGGGACTGAGCAACGGGAGCTCACCCCATCGCGGGGATTCGAACCGCCGACCTTCTGATCGGCAAGCCCTGGGCTCTGTGGTTTAATCCACAGTGCCACCCGCGTCCCATGTAGGGGTTTAGCCTGGGTCTTTTGGGGAGTGAAAGGCTCTGAGCATTGCCAGTTTTCCTCCTGCGAAATGGGTATTTTGTGGCACCCGCAGCCATTTTTGATTCCCAAAGGTGCTCCTGGGCTTAAATGGGTTGGGGACCCCAGACTCAAAGCACCCACTGGTGTTGCCGCACCTTGGAGAGCAAGCGTGACGGACACACAGCCCTCCAGTCTACAACTCCAATTCAGACCTATCCAAAGCAACCAGTGGCTAGGGATGGGTGGTGGGGTCTGCAGGCACCAGGTTCCCCTCTTCTGTTGAAGGGCAACATGAACAGGACATGTCACCACCCAGAGGAGCTTAAAGTCCAGCATCCCACATTACAAGAGCAGGCTGGATGTTGAACTGCAGCTACACTGCCTCTGGTCAAAAAGCCAATGCCGCCCACACAAGCACCAATTCATTTTAATTCAAGGGAAAGCCTTTTAATACTGTGCTTTGCCCAAGAGACGCATCTGGCCCGCAACCAAGCCCTGGAGTGGACTCTGTTTTTTTATATAAAAAGGGGGGGGGGAGGCAGGGCTGCACACAATGCTGTCGACACAGCAAAGTGCGAAAGAGGCATTCAGATGGCTTTTGCAGCACTAGGTTTCCGAACCCGGCAACTTGCCTTCAGTCTAAAGCCATCGGTGGAAAAGGAGAGCAGGTAAAAGCTCTCGCAAAGCATGTAATGAACCCGCACAGTTGTGACACTTTGTTGTAAAAAAGCTGCCTTTGTCTGGGGAGGAGCAAAGGTCCGATTTGCCCAGCACAGTCTATTGTAGGCCAACTGGTTGTTGTTCTCAAGTGTCTTATCCGGCCCCCATCTGAGCCAAGTTGCGGAACGAAGCCAAAGGAAAGCTGATCAGGCTCTTCTGTTGTGTCAAACCAGTTCTTGCGTTTAACATGACCACCCCAAAAAGGCATTTGGGAGCATGTATGCGTGAGACATTAAGCAACCAATAACCTCTCCTTTTTTAAGAGGGAAAACCAGAAGCTTTTGGCTTTGAGCTCATTGGAAAGATACTGGCAGCATCTATAAATGGCTCTGGAGGGCAGGAGTGTTATGTGGCCATTTGTGGTTCCCGATCCCTTTCCTTTCAACTGAAAGTGAGGCTCATGTGTATGCCTCGGAAAACAACCTTGTTTAACCAGATTCCTTGCAGATATCCCTCCTGAACAGAGTCTTACCTAAAGGAATGTGAGAAGGGGTGGGCCCTGGAGGAATCCAATAGCAGCAGGAAAGGAAAGCAGTGAAAGAGGCGATTAGTTGCACATTCCCACACCAACCAGTACAACACAACACTTAAGAGATCCCAAAGGAACCCATCTAAAGACTAACAGATAGAGAGCAAGCAGTGATTTCAGGAGAGGTTTGGAACATAGGAAGCTGTCTTATACAGAGTCAGACCATTGGTACACCGAGTCCAGCACTGTCTTCACAGACTGGCCGCAGCTCTCCAAGATTTCGGGTGGGGTACATTCCCAGCCCTACATGGAGATGCTCAGGACTGAACCTCGTAGCTAATGCATGCAAAGCAGATTACTTGCCACTCCAAGCTCCAGCCCTGCTATATTCCTGGCACTGGGCACTGACCATGCGAGCATTAAGCCACGCTAAATTAACTTGCCGTTTATTACATCATTAAGCATGTGGCAAACCCTCATAGGTAAACAGATACACTTGCCAACTTTTTATCCAGAGGCACTGCTAACTGGTTAAACCTGACTCCTTTAATCCACCTGTATTTACTATGTGGCCAGTGGGTCAATTTTACCAGACCCACAGATCACATAGCAGGGAGCTGCTCCCAGAAGAGAGAGAAAAAGCATCTCAGATGCAAGTGTGATGAACTACTGTGTAAATTCTGCCTGGAGAGTGAAAACCTCCACCTCCCTAAGAGGCTAGAGAGAGAGAGAAGGGTTTCATTTTAATGTGCTATGGAGAATTCTGTATCCAGCCCTTCAGGGTAGAAATCTACAATCAGATAATGATTTTCAACTTTGTAGAGAGGGGCTTTGCATTTCAAGGGCTGCATGCCCTCCAGCCACGAATGCATAACACACTATCTGGGGTCAATTGACTTTTACTTAGTACACCACCAAAAATTAATCTCCAGCTTTGCCAATACAATGGTACCTCGGGTTACCAACAGTCCTGCGTATGAACGCTTCGGTTTATGAACTCCACAGACTCAGAAGTAGGTATCCTGGGTTGCAAACTTTGCCCTGGGATGCGAACGCAATCCGCTTCTGAGGCTGAGGGAGGCCTATGTAGGGAATGCGCGCCACGGGTTAAGAACGCTTCGGGTTAAGAAGAGACTTCCGGAACAAATTAAGTTTGTAACCCGAGGTACCACTGTATATAAGGGCTGCTGTATTTCTCTTTACACTTCCTTTCAAGCCAGGAATGTGTGTGTATTTTTGCTTAAGGCACAAAACAGATATTGGTAACAGCCGGGCTCTCTCTTTCCTGACCAGTAACCAGCATTTGCTTCTTCATCCCAGAATCCTACAGGCAACTTGATACCCGAGTCCATCTGCATCTTCAGATTAGTGTCTAAATGCAGACCTCAAGGCTTCAAAATGCAGAGTTATTACTATTATTGTTTCTTCATGTTTCCCCTCATTCTCCCGACCCCTAAAATCCTGTGCACGATTTTGAGTTGGCTTTAAGAAGAAACACTGCCCAAGTATGGATTTTGGAATGGACTGACACCATTGTACCAAGAGGTTCAAGGACACCCTAACGAAACAGAAGAGTTTAGATCAAGGGTAGGCAACCTAAGGTCCGTGGGCCGGATGCGGCCCAATTGCCTTCTCAATCCGGCCTGCGGACAGTCCGGGAATCAGCATGTTTTTACATGAGTAGAATGTGTCATTTTATTTAAAATGCATCTCTGGGTTATTTGTGGGGCATAGGAATTCGTTCATTTCCCCCCCAAAAAATATAGTCAGGCCCACCACATGGTCTGAGGGACAGTGGACCAGTCCATGGCTGAAAAAGGTTGCTGATCCCTGGTTTGGAACCTTAACCGCTTCTCTTAAGTCATGTGAGTGGGATTTGGCAGCATGCTCAAAGCATCTTTTTCTGCCCCCGATTTCTCACAAGCTGTAGAGCAGCAAGGAGAAAATGCAAGCCAAGGTCTGGTAGCCAGAAATTGAGTGCAGCAGTGTCAGAGTTAAGAGGACTGAGATTCCAAAGGACTCTGTTCCAAAGGAATATTGGGAGAACAGCTGTTATGAAATCTCGCATCCAAAAAAGTCCAGTGCAATTTGGCCCAATTTGCATTGTACATAAAAGTTTGGTGGTAGTGGCCCCTTGTTTTCAAGAGGGATTGTGAAAACCATGCCATTTGCCAATGCTGCAAGGCCGTTAATTCCATTCATTAAAAAAAAGATTAGCAGAGGCGTCTCTACTGGGGCTTTTCACAACAGTTAGTTTGCTAAGATGGGTTGGATGCAGAGGAAGTTATGTCACAGTTTGGTTCTATTTATTTCAGTGGAACAGGAGTGTGACTAAACTTATCAAGTTGGGCCCTGAGGAAGCTAAATCAGATTAGATACTATAGAAAATATACAGGCAATGCGTCGAGGTTGAAGGCTTATCCAACAGGTGTCTGCGAGTTCAAGGAGATTATTGTTGCTTAGACCTGACCAAGACCTTGTCCCTTCATCAATTACCTTTCCGCTTACTTGGAGCAGCCAATGTGGAAAGTTTCATCCATGAACACACTTCAAAGCACACCAGCAAAACAAAGGAATGCAGTTTGCTTCTTAAGAGAATAGTATAAAAAGAGCAGAATCTCTAAGGCACGTGACAAAGATGAATGAGGCTGAACAGAGAGGAAAAAACCTCTTCTGCCCAAAGGAAAGAAGTTCACTGCAAAACACCAGTTTCACTCCTTTTAGTCTCTGATCACATAAGTCAAGCTTCGTGGCAGAAGTCTGCCTTTCATTTGAGGGAACTGGTTCGGTAAGGACTAGGAAAAGAGCCTCTATGGACATCAGGATGAGACCTTGCAGAAGGAGGCAGCTTCTCTCTCTCCCACTTGTTTGACTGCTGCTATCTGGGGCAGAGAAAATCACAAGCAGCAGTACTTTATTGACATTTAACTAGACATTACCAGGGTGTGGAAAAGAGAAGACCACAAATTATCTGTCCCAACTAAGTTTCAACCACACCTTTGTTATGATGTGGATTGAAAGTCCGTTCTCTTTGAGGATAAACCACCAAAGTCTCCATTTATCACATTACTCTAAGTGGCACAGGGCAGTGCTCTGCCTTCTCCAAGGTTCATCCTCCTCATTAGCCTAGCTACGAGTTCTATTCCGACTTTCTTTCAGATCCTGTGTGATCTGGCCACAATGACTTCATACCATGATGACAAATACGTTGTTTTTTTTAAGGACTGCTGCTTTGTGGTTCAAAGGTTTGACAACCTGCATGAACATTTAAATGCTTCTTTAAAACACACACACACAGAGATCTAATCAATGTCTTTGCTATTCACACTGCAGATGCCACATTGCAATTTGTGAATTTCAGGAAGTCGACCATGCAAAACTAAAATAGCAAACTAGGTTCTTAATAACCTAGGGTAGGAGGATGGAAAGGCATGGGTCTTGTTTGCAAGCTGTATCAGTTTCCAGGAAAATGTTATCAAGACCAACGCATTTATGAAATAATTCTCTGGGACATTTAAAGCAAGCATGTTGCTTTTGGTAAGAAAACGGTGCTACCTGCTAACTCGAAGAACAACACACACACAAATACACACATAACCACAATGTACTAGAGGTGGCAATAGTCCTGAAAGTGCTATTATGTGATCAGAGTTCATATCAAGCGCTTACCACCCAGATATTCCCAGCCAGAGAGGGAATGGAGAATGTCTGAGAAGAATCAATGTTGCAGTGAATACAAGGGCTCAATTTTACATTAAGTACTATTAACACATTAAGCAGTTGATGTATATAATATAGTGTAGCATAACACAGCTTGCATTTATAAAAATTCTCAAGAATAAGGATTGAAGGGGAATCATTTGCTGTCCTGCATTTCACAAATAAGTGTGAACCTACCCTGTGAACCTTGGATAACTTCCTTCCATATTCTCTTGACCAAACTAAAGTGGCAACTTCACTTGTTGTAAGTTAATGCTCCTGGTGCATTAAATGGGGATACAGCATTTAAATAAGACTTCATGTGTCTTCATGGGGAAATGTAGCGTTAGGCTTCTAGTCAGCTTTTAGCCCTGTATTTAGACTACCACCAGTTCAGTTTAAGATGAAGGCTGAATGAGTTTCCAAACCAGAAACTGCATCCTTCAACAAACCCTACGCAACTATCACCTGATTGCAGGCTACCAAAGTTTGGAGCACATAGACAATTTGCAACGGAGCTGAACTCTAGTGAAAGTCTAAACATTTAGGGGATGTTTTGTTTTGATTGTTTACTTATAGGCCGCTTTTTCATAATGAGATTGCCCAAACTGGCTTACAGCAAACATCAAAATATAGACCCTTTGAAATACAAATATACAAAATATAGAACATGTCAGTAAATAAATAAAAAAGCCTAAACCAATTTGGCAAACAGAGAATAAATTCAATATTACACACACACCCACACACGAAAATTCTAGGCTTACGTACATAAATACAACACTAAAGAAGAGTTAACCAGCAATGAAGTTTTTGGTACTGGTCTTGCTGCACTCCCAAGAGGGTAGGGGTATGTCCACAACCCAAGTTCTCACTGAACCCATGAACAAACAGGATTAGACCATCTAATGGGTTAAATGGGTCGTCCCCCCCACTGACCATTTAAATAATCAAGCTTATAAAACATTAGGTGTGTAACAAGCAGAGAAATCTACGCCAAACAAGTGTTATTAAGTTCTGGACACAAGTTCTAAACTTAGTTGCTTATACTGTAGTATTACACAAGCACATGTGTAGGCAAAGGACATTACAGAAATCAAAAAAATCCTCTGTAGTTTTTCATCTCAGAAAAACAGCGGAGCAAAAAAGAAAAGAAATCAAAGAATTTGTTTAAAAGAGCAGTTTATGTTACATTACAGCGTCTGGCGCTGGGGGACCTGCTTCTAAAATCAGCATAACACTAACTGCAAATTCCTCAGAGCTAAGGGGAACATTGCTTTTATCAGATATCAATAGGGCATTATTATTTTATTTTTTTAAGGAGAGGCCACCAAGGAAAGGCCATTCTTAGCTTCAGAGAAAATGTAAGTTAAATAGAAAGTCAAACATTCGGCACCTCTCACCCCTGTAACTGGAACCAGTCAATAATACCAGGGCTGTTAGATACTGATTGCTACTGTTGCACTGGGCGCATGCTCAACTTCCTCTCCCTTTGAAGCAAATATAGCGCAGAAATTACCTCATGTCTCCAAGCTTCCGGCTGATCACAGAGCCCACGTTGGAAAGGGCAGCCGAAGTCTTCTGCCCTGCCTGCGAGAGAGTTTCCTGCGTCTTCTTGTAGCTAGGCAAGAAAAACAAGGCTTGTTAGCAGCTGAAGACAGCAATTAAGGAGGAAGGACGAGGCGGTGCTAGGGGAAAAGGCAGCTGGTGTCTGGCAAACAGGGCTCTTGTGGATAAGGGAGACAGCGGCACTTCTGACCAGGGTCTCATTGTGAGAAAGCATCACTTGAGGGTCATCCATCTTCATTCCTAAACACCATGCAGCTGTGGTTAAAACAGGGCATATGCAGCTGTAAGTGACACTGGCACACATCTTCAGAGGCATTTACTGAAACTAAAAGACTTCAGTGAATAAGTGAGAATGGCTGGAAAGTTGTTCAGCTGGTTCCCAGTGCAATGATGGATTTAAAGCCTTTTTGCACAGAAGCAGCGAAGTTGTTTCTTTAACGTATGCCTTTACTACCAGTACTGATTAAAAAAAAAAAAAAAATCTCATTGCACAGGGCTAGAAGCGTTTTCTCACTGCAAGTCAGTCAAACTGCATTTGGGGCATTCGTTCTCCTTACAACCCCCGGCTTTTCTTTGCGCCCATATTAAAAAAAGAGGATTTCTCATCTACCCAGAAATTACAAAGCAGCCCCCATCGCCCCCACAAAAAAAGCTTTCAGCTGGCGACAGCATTAGAAATTTAGAAGGAACAGTTAACAGTGACAAGTTAATTCAGAAAAGAATCAGCCTTGCTTCTGCTATGTAAGGAAAATGTTTCCCATCAGTTACCATTAACATTGCTATTTTAAAACAGGGACAATAGCAACACACTCCAAAGAATTGAAGTACCCATTTCTGGGACAGTTTTCTGCCATCAATCCAAAGACTCAGATGGCACAGTCTTTATGTTTCAGTTCTAAACACAGTATTTCAGTCCCTACTGAGCAAGTCACTAACATCCCCAGAAAAAATCAGTGCATACAGGGAACAGATTAAAGATAGGATTACAGCCAAGCACCTTTTAAACTCTTCCCCTGATCGTTAATGCTAGAATTCTGCATGCACTAACAACCTAAACTCAGTGGGACTTGTCCCTCATCAGCCACGTACAAGATAAGACTATTCGCATTGCCATTAATTAGGATAGCATTTTTTGTATACAAACAGCATCGCTGATGGCGAGTATATTCCATATCCTAATGAAGTAAGCCGTTGCATAGTGAATCCTCATAAACTCACTGCCCCGGGCTCTCATGTGCTAGCTAAGATCACTTCTAGTATCAGAGCCAAGCTGGAGAGAAAGCCTCAGACTGGTCCATGGAGAGGCAGGACTTGTCCTCGCCCATGAACCCAGGCCTGCGGTTCCTTCCTTTGAAAAATTATTAATTATCTAATTATTAAACCTGCACTGCAGCCTTCTTCCCGAAGGTGCCCAGTTCTCATCGAGGCTGGCAATTCTTGTGTGGAACCTGGGTTACTTTAGATTTACAGATGGGTGCTCACTTTGAAGCTTAATAGCTAAAAGTAGTGCTCCACTAGGAACACACCCATTGAAAACAAACCTGCCAAGAAGGCTAGACCCACCCCGATTTTCTATGTAGAGGGTCTGAGATGTGAGCCACAGCTGCATCCTCAAGAGCCAAGGCCATTTTACTTGATTCCTTGTTTAAAGTATTGGCAGCTTCATTAAACATGGCTGCAGCTATCCCAGGTGTTGGTCCTCAGTTGTTTAAAAGGGCAAGTGAATGTCATTTGTCTTCTTCAGCATTCTCCTGCCCTGCATTAGGTGTTAAGATACTGCAAGGGTCGGCTGGGGACGACTTAGCAAGACCAGCTGTCATGTAGCTGTACCTATTATTCACCCTGACACCAAAAGCACCCCCTGATTACAGTCCAGCAAGTTCCTAACCATTTGTCCCCCAAAACGGGGGGTATAATCATCTGAAGGGGTAGGCTAGCAGCATCCGGTCTCTGTATTACTCAAACATTAGGGTTTTTTTAACGCTAACCCTAAGCCCCAGCACGGTTTCAAACACTCTCTCTCTCTCTCTGGCTCAGACATGCAACACAGAAGCTCCTTAAGCACTGTACAAAATCTGCTTCTAGCCTATGCGTCCCAGAAGCCACATTTTGCTTCCTGTGCTGACAAGAAAGCTTGTGTATTTGCTCGTACCGCTCTGGAATAATACTGCTTATTCAGCTGAGGCCTCCCAAAGACCCATCCTGCCTTTCTGCAGCCCCAGCTGTCTTAGCAGAAGCTGAAGTTTCCTAGAAATATAGGGAAGAGATATTTGCTTTGCAATACCCTAATACACAGTCTTCCACAAGCCAATGCCTTCCAAATATTTTGAACCAAAGATCTCTTCAGCCTCAGATCTGTGCTAGCTGGGGCTGATGGAAGCTACAGTATGAAACATCTGGAGGGCACTGGGTTGGGGAAGGCTGGTGCAGACCTCCACCCCTCTAGTCATTTGTCACCAAATTCAGTGAAGCATTGGTACTTAACTAAAGCCTGAAAAGGAAGGCTAGCACAGCACGACTGAAAAAAGGTAAAAGGTTAAGGACCCCTGACAGTTAAGTCCAGTCGTGAATGACTCTGGGGTTGCGGCGCTCATCTCGCTTTACAGGCCGAGAGAGCTGGTGTTTGTCCGCAGACAGTTTTTCCAGGTCATGTGGCCAGCATGACTAAGCTGCTTCTGGCAAACCAGAGCAGCATACGGAAACACTGTTTACCTTCCCGCTGCTGTAGTACCTATTTATCTACTTGCACTTTGATGTGCTTTCGAACTGTTAGGTGCGCAGGAGCAGGGACTGAGCAACGGGAGCTCACCCCATTGCAGGGATTTGAACTGCCGACCTTCTGATTGGCAAGCCCAAGAGGCTCAGTGGTTTAGACCACAGCGCCTCCCACGTCCTTATAGCATTAGAGGTGTTTAAAAATTCAGCTTCGGAAACTTTCCACCGAAGTTGACTTCCTGCTGCAGTTTTCAGGAAGCTGAGGTTTGCAAAACTTCCTGCTTTGCCAGGGGGTTTCCACTCAGATTAAACTCAGGACAAACTCTGATTAAACCCCACCAAAGTTTTCTGTTAACTCAAAGCAACTGCCGGGATATGTCAATGCACAGCACTTTCGTGGGAGAAAGCAGGTAGCACTGAATCTCAGTTTAATGAAGGTCAAGTTCCTCTCTCAGAATTTCCCCCTAATCAGCCTACATTGTAACAGGGGAAAAGGACAATGAGTTAAACAATAAAATACTCCAAAAGCAGACAAGTGTTGTGGGGAGGGGAGAGGAAGGGTCAAGCTCCACAAACAAGTCACTAAGGCCAAGCACTATACAGTCATACCTCGGAAGTCGAACGGAATCCGTTCCAGAAGTCTATTTGACTTCCAAAATGTTCGGAAACCAAGGCACGGCTTCTGATTGGTTGCAGGAAGCTCCTGCAGCCAATCGGACGCCACGTCAGATGTTCGGGTTCCAAATAACGTTTGCAAACTGGAACACTCACTTCTGGGTTTGCGGCGTTTGGGAGCCAAAACGTTCAAGTCACAAGGCGTTTGACTTCTGAGGTACGACTGTAAATCCAAAGGAGCTTCTCGCAGGATAGGCCTTTCCCAGTTCCTTATTTCTGATGCAGTCCTATCCTTCCTATAAAGCCACTCCAGAGGACTGGGAGATCCTTCAGAGTGGCATTCAATGAATGAAGTGCTACAGCAAGACTGGAAATTAGTAACCCACCCACCCCTCACATGTGTGCAAGCAGAAATGCATTCCATTCCAGCCTCAGCTTCTCTGAATTCAAGTCAACAGGGACTCTTCCTCCCTCATCAGCTCCATTGAATTGAACGGGAAACAATCAGAGTTACAGGGTTCTTCTATTACTTCCATTTATTTCAATGGGGATACTCATTGGGGAGAGACACTCACATGCTTGCAGTTAGGAATTATGGAAGCTGGCTCTAATTTCCTTAAAAAGTGGCTCCTGGGGACATCAGAAGAAATATGCTGATTATGGTAAGATCATATAAGGACTATAACCAGAAGTTTCCTAGACATAAGGTGAACCAAAGGAAACTGTTGCACTAACCTCCTGTTGAAACTAGGATTGGGAATCTACGGTTCTCCAGAACCCCCATCTAAGGGTTACAAAATGCACCTTTCTTAAGCTCGCTTTAATTTATATGCAGTAATGCTTCACACAGGAACATTAGTGTGCTTGGTTGGGTTCACTGCAAGGCCCTGTGAGCATACTGAATACAAAAACTTTTTTGAAAAAATAAAACTCCATTCCCTTACCATCTAAATTCTGCACCAATAAAAAAATGCATTCTACGACTTGCAAAACTATGCCATTTGCAACCATTTCTCTCTTTGCAGTATACTGTGGGTTCTTTTTCCTCGTTTGCATGATTTATTCTGCTTTGCTAGTCATGGGTGGGGTACAGTCACTGAAGCTCTCTGGCTGCTGAAATTTCAGAAACGCTGCCCACATACTTTCAAACTTTTTTTTTTACACCCCTAAGGGCTAGAATTCATGCATTTAGAAAAAATAATTAAAAGAGGAGAACCTCAGGATTCTGGTCCCACTATTACATTCTGCATTACATTTTGCACTCCCGCAGAACCGCAGTCCACAAGCAATAATCATCTGCAAGCTTAAGCTTAACCTGAACAATGCCTATCAAAAGGAAGCACAGAAGCAGGCGAAGGTGTTCACTGCCAAAGAGCAATGGGCAAACATCAGGGTGGGAAGGGTATCACAGATAAGTTTATGGGATCATAGAGAAAGCTGCCACGCAGTAAGCTGCAGAGTCTAAGTCATCCTTCTCCCACTATCCCTAATTAGTCAGCAAAACAATCGGCGTTTAGAGAATGGAGACCAAGCAGGAAGGCAGTTAGTGCAGGGAAGGAACGGTTAGTTGCAGGATGCTATTGGAATAAGGGAACGTGCTTTAGGCTGAAGGTTAAGACACTCACGCTTCTGATTGGGTTAATTTCTCATTCCAGTCCTCCAGGGTGCTGCTGGCCGAAACATATCTATAAATACAACGGAAGTTAGAGAAGGGGCCAAAACCTTTCTTCCACAGCACTCCAAACCACAAGGGCTGTAACAAAGGCATCACTATTTCTTCAATCTTTTGTATTTATTCCTCCCTAGTTTGTGCTATTTCGAGGTCAGATTCCTTCCTGTTCTCAGGGCGAACCATCGAAGACATGCAGTCTTAAATAAATAAAATGTTCAGATGTTGCAAAAATGGTCTCTCCAGCTCCTTCCTTTTCATGCTTGCGGAGGGCAGAGGGGAAGGCACCACCCTAGACTTAGCAGTCCTACTTTGCTGCCGTTAGATTAAAACAGAGCCCATCCCTGCAGGATCAGGCCCACAGCTCACCTAACCCAGAATCCTGTCCTCATAGCAGGCAGCCAGATGCCCTAATGAGAAACCCGCAAGGCAGGGTTCAAGCACAAAGAGTTTACGCTGGGTGTTCAGGGAAGTGCATCAAAACAGCAACCGTTCTTCTTTCTTCCTTTGGCAAAGGCAGACACGTCAGCGACCCCAAAGCTAATTTAATCAGCCTCTCCCACTACGGTTTGGTTGAGGCAGCTGCGTCTCAAAGAAATTGCCACACATACCTTTACGCGACTTAACATTTGCCAGGTGCTTTGTTTTAAAGTGCAATTAAGTTTAAAAGGCTGCAAGGCTGCTGCAGTGCTGAGAGTGGTGGAAGGCAGGTTTTAAACTGCCGTTTCAAACATTTATTTCTATGCCTCCCCTGCGGAAAAATCAATCTGAAAGGCTAGATTGGGGGGGGGGGGGAGAGAGAGAGAGAGAATGTGTCTCACTGTTGCCTATGGCTTGGGCTACCATTTGCAGTTAGATGCACTGCAGCATGTGGGAAAATAAAGAGTGAAGACATAATTGAGCGTCTTAAAACAAGGTCACACTAAGCCCAGGATTCTATAAATACAAGTGCTATAGCAGCCTATTAACACCCAGTCTTCAGAAACCGCTTTGAGGTTTTTTCTTGCGGGGAGGGGACATTTTACAATCAAGCAGTGTATAAATGAAATAAAAATAAGATTTGGCTTTTTGAATTTTTTTCCTGCACTGGGGAGGAAAGTGTCTGCTTAACAGTTAGCTGGCTGGCTATAATCACCTAGTCCAGTCCCAAATATAAAGAAAAATACAAGCCAAGACAAATAATTTGGGTCAAAAATAGTTCTAGCAGGCCAGGCTGCCAGCTTTAAGCTGAACTGTCAGGCTTGTAAAGTAAGTAAGCCTGAAAGAATCACTACTACCCTGACTTTCGCTCCAAGGGGCTGTCCAAGGAGCGACAGAGTGCCCTGTCCCAACTCCACCAGCTTGTTTGGATTTCTGCACTAGGCACGGGGAGGGGAGAGATTCTCATACGTTAATTCAGGCAAGGGTGGCCGTGTGCCAGCACGCAGACCTACATATACAGGCATGCACACAGTCGACCATATGGACACAGCTCCCTCCCACACCTCAGCAACACCAGATCAGGCAGCCTCGGCCCAAATCTCAAGCCAGCCAGGAGGCTGTAACACAGCCATGTCCAAAGTTGCTCCGTCCTGGCCTAGAACTAAACCCTGAATACATTTTTAGGTGTGCTTCCTTAGCAGTGAGCAGCACTGAACTCCATGGGACCTTTGGGCAGAGATGCACAGAGTAACACTGCAGGTCTATCAGCTTGAAGGTCTCGCACGGTCCCATCCATCCTCTTTTGCTGTCTCCTGCACCTGGAAGGGCAAGATGCTGCATCTGCCGTCGCCTCTCTCACACCCCAATGAGGGAACAATGCCTTCTGTGGCAATTTCACATAGTGAAACCCAAGGCACCATTTCTCCTTTGCAAAGCAGCCTCCAGAAGAAGAGGTCCCCAGTGAAGAAGCAGGGAGCCAGGGTGAAGAACCCTTCTCTGCTGCCCGCAAGTGTTTGCGGGGGAAAGCAATGGGCAAGAGTTGAGCATCCTTTCCCACGGCTGATCTCCCCCTTTCAACACCACTTTGTAGCCATGGAACATACGGGTATTCAACTAAGTTTAATTCAGAGTATAGTCACTGAAATTAATAGACCTTAAAGGTAAAGGGACCCCTGACCATTAGGTCCAGTCGCGGACGACTCTGGGGTTGCGGCGCTCATCTCGCTTTATTGGCTGAGGGAGCCGGCGTACAGCTTCCAGGTCATGTGGCCAGCATGATTAAGCCGCTTCTGGTGAACCAGAGCAGCGCACAGAAACGCCGTTTACCTTCCCACCGGAGCGGTACCTATTTATCTACTTGCACTTGGACGTGCTTTCGAACTGCTAGGTTGGCAGGAGCAGGGACCGAGCAACAGGTGCTCACCCCGTCGTGGGGGTTCGAACCGCTGACCTTCTGATCGGCAAGCCCTGGGCTCTGTGGTTTAACCCACAGCACCACCTGCATCCCATAAGACCTTACTTAGTCATTAATTTAAACGAGCCTACTCTGCATAAAACTTATACCACCCGATGGTTCCAGCCGAAAGCTAAAACCAAAAGCTACGAAACTGCATTTGCTAACACCCAGCCTTCACATTTCCTGCTCTCCTTTGTCCATGGTCTGCATGTGAGCATCAGAATTTGAAATGGTAAAACCTCCCTTTTGCCATGTACAGGAGTGATGCTGAATTAACGTAGCCAATTCCCGGCTGGACTTCTGCAATGTTTCAATGTGGCCTGGTAACTGATTGGAATTTTCCTTTCTCTATGCAAGGAAACGTCACGGAAGCCAGCAAGATGAGCTTAATCTTGAACGGGGACAAGAAATGTTTATGGGCAAAAGAATGGAGTTTTGACGTTAATAAGCGAAAGGCCCAGAAGTTGCTCCTCCAACATCCCAAGCACACAGCCAGCTTCCTCTGGGACCAAAGTGAAGGGGTAGAATGAGTGAGAGGAAAAGAGCAAGGAAGAGGGAGTTGGTGCTTGTAAGGCGGGAGAGGAACTCACAGCTCCGATCGGGTCAGTTTCTCATTCCACTCTCCAAGTTTCTCAGAGGTTTTCATATAACTAGAAACAAAAACCTGGGGGTCAATCACACTTTTGAAAACTGGGGTCAAAATGGTTTCAAGAGAGGAGAAGAAAACCCAACAGCCAAGAGGCAGGTGATGAAATATTGACCCAGCCTGAGAGATGGGTCTTGGCAACACTCCTGTCAGAGAAAAAATGAAGCAGTGTGCGAGATTCACAGCATCCTAGGATGGGGAGCTAGAGTGTATTTGTAGCTTTGATACATACATACAGTTCCTCAGATGCCTTTGGGAAGAGATTGAGATTTGGAATTATAAAATTAAATTAAAGGTGTTGCGTTGCATGAATGGATTGGGGTGTGCACTGCAAAGCTGCTACAGCTGGAAGTCTTGGCAAGGAGGGTTTTAAAACCAGTGGGTTCTACGTAAGTCAAAAAGGCAATTAGGAGCCCAGACTGTGATCCAAAGAAGCACCAAGCCTAGATAGCTCAGTTGGTTAGAGTGTGGTGCTGATAATGCCAAGGTTGCAGGTTCAATCCCCATATGGGACAGCTGCATATTTCTGCATTGCAGGGGGTCAGACTGGATGAACCTCAGGGTCCCTTCCAAGTCTTCAGCAAGTGTGAAGAAGTGGTTCTGGCTGTTGGAGCCAGATCCTTATCTCCCCTACCCTTCATGGGTCAGATCTGAGAGGTAGGCATGGAGTCAGGTGAGGGGACGCTTTGACGTTCCAACAACTGTTGCAGCTTCAGAGCGCTGGGCAGGCCACGCAAGGAGCCCTGCGTGGTGCTTTGGAGCGCTGCCGATCAGCTGGTGCTCAGTCCTTCAAAGAACTGAGCAGGGCCTCTTGGGCAGGAGCAAGGAGATTACAAAGAGCACCATGGCTCTTTGCCAACACCTCCAAGCAGCCAATCCCAGCTGGCTTGCTCCACTGATCGGTGGTGATAGCAAGCCTCGCTTGCCAATACACAACTGGGAGCACTTTAAGGCTGCGCACTGGCAGCCCTGTCGTGTGTGTTATCAGTTGTGGCTGTGGTTTGGGGATAAGTCTCCTGGACAAGAGGTCCCCCACTGCTATGGTAAAGGAAGATTTACTACTTCAGGATCTCAAAGGATAAAAGCTCATAGATAGGACTTCTCTTTTCTGTAGGAGCAAGCCCCAATAGAAGACCACGTCTAATTCTGCAGGTTACAGTGGAAAAATCACCCTAGGCAACACCTACGCAGTGGAGACCTGGACATCATGCCAGCTCTTTGAGAGGTTTTGCTTCAGGCCATCCAAGGGGGTCAGGCCCAGCTTTCTCTTCAGCTCCCCGCAGTGTCTCTCTTTGGCAGCCAATACCTGGCGCAGGGTGCCTATCTCCTCTTCCACCTGCAAAAAAAGAGGAGAGGTATCTGGGTTAGAGACCCGAGTGTCGTAGGAGCAGGTACGTAACGGTTCAGCATGGAAGGTGAGCCGTGACGTCCTGGCCTCCAAGAGAAGAGGCAAGCAAGACATGAACCGCAAAGCATTTTAAATGTATTAATCAACATAACTGCTTATTGCGCTAAACAGCTTTAGCTTTCTTCTGCAACTAGTGGGCTGCGGCCACAACTGGGTTGTAGTCTGTTGTAACGTGTGAGGCAGCAGTGGTGCTAAAGTAAAGGTACCCCTGCCTGTACGGGCCAGTCGTGACTGACTCTGGGGTTGCGCGCCCATCTCGCTTAAGAGGCCGGGGGCCAGCGCTGTCCGGAGACACTTCCGGGTCACGTGGCCAGCGTGACGAAGCTACTCCGGCGAACCGGCACCAGAGCAGCACACGGAAACGCTGTTTACCTTCCCGCTATAAAGCGGTACCTATTTATCTACTTGCACTTAGGGGTGCTTTCGAACTGCTAGGTGGGCAGGAGCTGGGACCGAGCAACGGGAACTCACCCTGCCACGGGGATTCGAACCGCCGACCATACGATTGGCAAGTCCTAGGCGCTGAGGTTTTACCCACAGCGCCACCCGCGTCCCAGCAGTGGTGCTACCAACATACAAATACTTTGCAAAATTAAGAAGTAGGTCGGGTTAAAGGTAGCTCCCCAGAAGACTGAAGATTATTTATCTAGAGCACTGTTCCCTGACTTGGGTCTTCGGCTGTTTTGGAATTACAATTCCCATCATCCCTGACGACTGGTCCTGCTAGCTAGGGAAGATGGGACTTGTAGTCCAAAAACAACTGTATACCCAAGTTTGGGAAATGCTGTTCTGGAGCAGAAATGGCCAGAAAGTAGGCCACAGTGGGCCGCCTAACAGCTGATGGTTTCTGGGATTCTTGCCAGAACACTGTACTAGCTGGACCTTGATCTGATTCTGCAAACACTCTTTGTGTACACAAGTGAAGAACTCAGGGCCACTTCCTACAGTTTGGTTGTTCCTTAACTGCCTAAGTATTATGGGCATGTGATTTTACTTTTGTGAGTTTAGACCATGCAGTTTCTGATTTAAAAAAAGTAGACTGCATAGAAGTGATATCAGCCTTTGTACAAAGAATATAATTGATTAGGGAGTTTCCCCAGCACATCCACTTTACGGGAGACCTGACACAGCAACATTCCTGATGGATCTGTTTGTTTGAACACAGCTCTCTGTTTCCGCAGTCAAGTTTCACATGCAGGCCAATTTGTGGTATGAAGCCCAATCAGGAGAAAGAGAAAATATCAAAGTGTTGCAATGTGTGAACAGTGGACCTGACATATCAGTGATTTGCTTCCGGTCCTCAAAGAAATCCAGAAGTTATTTCTCTACAAAGGACTGTGTGTGTTGCAAAAGGTTCTTGGGCACGTTTCGGGACATACCATCTCAGCTTAGGTCTGGCTAGAGCCCTGCATGCTAGACTTTAACACTATCCCACAGAAGCTAAGTGCATGCCTAGAATGTGCCAAAGAAAACAGTTTTTTAAAAGGAAAGTATTCAGCCACCTTTCTTTACTAAGCAACCACAGGATTCCTAAGGAGCAGGGTTTGAGAACCAGTTTTAGAAAACCATGCCCCAGTTTTAGAAAACCATGAGCAAGCCCTGTATTACAGAGAAGACCTACTGCCAAAGAACAGTGCAGTGTTGGAACTGGAATGGGGAGAGTTTTAAGTCCCCAGAGAGATAGCCATGAAGCTCACTGGGTAATCTTGGGCTAGTGCATCACCCTAACAACTCACAGAGTTGTTCTGAGGATAAATGTTGTGGAGACTACATCTGCCATGGTCAGCTTCTCAGAGGAAGGGCAAGACAAAAATGTACTAAAGGGATATTTGAATTCCCAGGTAATGTGGCTGTTCGCATAGTAGCGCCTTCAAATTCCACAATATTGTCACAAAATGGACTGTTTCAAGAAGTGGCAGTGAGATATCTCTAGATTTGTCTGGCAGGGCAAGAAGCCTCGGATAAAATTTAAGATATTAACAGATGCCAAAGAAAGAGGTGGATTTGCCCTGCCAGATCTTAAACTTTATTATGAATCAGCCGCATTTTGTTGGCTGAGAGAATGGATGCTTCTTGAAAACACGGATGTGTTGGATTTGGAAGGTTTCAACAATGTATTTGGTTGGCATGCATACTTGTGGTATGATAAGGTTAAAGCACACAAAGCGTTCAAAAACCATATTGTCAGAAAAGCACTGTTTAATGTCTGGATAAGATATAAGGACTTGTTAGAAAATAAAACCCCAAGATGGTTGTCACCAATGGAAGCAAAGGCCCAGAAAAAACTCAATATGGAGGCCAAATGGCCAAAGTATTGGGAAATTTTGGAACAAGAGGGAGACAGATTAAAACTGCAGAGCTTTGAAAAATTAAAAAACAGAGTGCGAGATTGGCTCCATTATTATCAAATAATGGAGGCATATAATTTGGACAAAAATTTAGGCTTCCAGGTGGAAAAATCAAAATTGGAAACAGAATTGTTAGACTCTAAAGTTAAGAATTTGTCAAGAATGTATAACTTGCTGTTGAAATGGAATACTCAAGATGAAACGGTGAAATCTGCTATGATTAAATGGGCACAAGATGTTGGACACAATATTATGATGGCTGACTGGGAACAGTTATGGACCACTGGTATGAAGTTTACGGCATGTAATGCCTTAAAAGAAATAAAAAAATTCCTTCCAGTAGCACCTTAAAGACCAACTAAGTTAGTGATTGGTATGAGCTTTCGTGTGACTATGGCAGACCAACACGGCTACCTATCTGTAACTGCCTTAAAAGAGAATTTAATGAAAATGATCTACAGGTGGTACATAACACCAGTCAAGCTTGCAAAAATCTATCATCTGCCCGATAACAAATGTTGGAAATGTAATGAAACTGAAGGCACATTCTTTCACCTTTGGTGGACATGCCCAAAGATTAAGGCATTCTGGGAGATGATCTATAATGAAATGAAAAAGGTATTTAAATATACCTTCCTGAAGAAACCAGAGGCCTTTCTCCTGGGCATGGTCGGCCAATTGGTGCCAAGGAAAGATAGAACTTTTTTATGTATGCCACAACAGCAGCAAGAATACTTATTGCAAAGTATTGGAAGACACAAGATCTACCCACCAGGGAAAAATGGCAGATGAAGCTGATGGACTACATGGAACTGGCGGAAATGACTGGCAGAATCCGAGACCAGGGAGAAGAGTCGGTGGAAGAAGATTGGAAAAAAATTAAAGTATATTTACAGAAATATTGCAAAATTAATGAATGTTAGAAGGATGCTGGAATGAAGCTATATGGCTTTAGCAGAAATGTAATAAAGAATTAAGTAAAAACTGATTGATAATGGGCCAAAATGGAAAAATTTAAGGTTAGACCGTTAAGATAAATTATAGAACAAAAATTGAGAAAGATGGAAAGAATTTGCTGAAATAGCTAATTGAACTAGAATACAAAAAAGGGAGGTGTGAGGAGGTCGATGAAACAAGTAAATGAAAGGTAAAGATATGGAATATTGGATGTGTGTTTTAATGTTTTTGTTTCTTTTTGTTGTCTTGTTGTATTATTCTATGTTTTTCTTTTTATGTATTGTAAGGTATGTTCTGTTAAATTTTCTATTGTTTTCTTTTTTCTGTAATCTTTAAACTTCTAATAAATATCATTTTTAAAAAACACAACAAATGCCACAATATTGTCTAAGGCTCTAAAGCAGTGTTTCTTCAAACTTGGGTCTCCAGCTGCTGTTGGACTACAACTTCCATTATCCCTGACCACTGGTGCCAGCTAAGGATGATGGGAGTTGTAGTCCAACAACAGCTGGAGACCCAGTTTTGAGGGACAACTGCTCTGAAGGAACATGTCTACAAAAGAGGGAACTACAAGGTTACACCAGGCACTTTAGAAATTCTGTGGGCTTTCTAAGTCTCTTTAGAGCTACAGAGGAAGAATTATCTGGGCTCCCTTGTACCGCAGCAACAGAGCACAGAATGGAGAAAAGCAGAGTGTGGAGGCAGCCTCCTTTACCTTGACCAGCTCGGCCCTTAGCTCCTCTTCCTCCGCTTCTGTGAGCCCATTGTAGGCCGAGGCCCTTGCAGGAGGAGCAGCGGTAGCGGCAGCACTCGTGTTATCCACAGGCACATCTGTCATAGTATCTGACAACAGACCTTTGTTGGGAGAGTTAAGGTTGATATCTGTCATGGACAAGAAGCAAACCAGGGGGGGAAGGATAAGCAGCTAAAAGGCAGAGCATGTTAGTCTTGCAGGCGCCCCTCTATACGGCGAAGGGGAAGAGGGAAAAGAGGAGCAGGCTGCTCTAAATCAGGTCCTGCTCAAGAGACCCGCAGAAGCATATTTGCATTATCAAAAGCTCCAGAGAAGCAGCTTCCCACAAGCTGCATCCACAACAACTGTGCACGGTCTGCTGTCCCTGGAGACATGGCCTCTTCCCTTCCCCTCCAGCTGACACGTTCGGGGATGGCAATCTAGCGATCTTGTCATTCTCCTTGCAGGGAGAGCAGGTAGCTCAAGGCTGCCTCACACAGTAACCCAGCAACAAACCCGGGTTTGCCAGAGCGTACATAGGGACTTGACCTTTTATTATCAAGGCCATCTACCTTAGTATTGTATACACTAACTGGCAGGAGCTCTCCAGTTTCAGAAAGGGGTCTCTGCCAGCCCTACCTGGAGATGCCAGGATTTGAACCTGGGACCTTCTGCACTCAGGGCAGATCCATAAACTACAGTCCTTCTCCTTCCATACCCTTGATAAGGGAGCCAACGCTAGTACTGGCATTCTGAAGACCACATCTCTACTGCACACATCCTCATATTATTCTCATGCCCCCTGCAAAACGAAGGGGTGGGCCTATTAAGACCACAATGGGTTGCCTTGCTTCTTGTAATCTATACTGGAAGTGTGCTGGGGGATTTGGTGGCCCAGCTGCCTCAGGAGTGATATTATGCTGACAGTTTCTGGCAGAGGAGCTCCTCCGAGCCCAGAAGGGTGGGGTAAACAGAACGGTCTCTAGTTGCTTGCTGAACATGAGCTTGGGGCAGGGTAGAGGAAGTGTGATACAGACAAGGCAGAAAAGCCAAAATCCACACTCTGTTCCAAAGTTTGTGGAGGAGAAGCTTGCTAAGTTGCTATCTCTACGCCGAGCTTACCTCATTGTTTTGCTGCAAGGCTATAAATCACCTT
Organism: Podarcis bocagei; assembly: GCF_964188305.1. Classification (NCBI taxonomy): domain Eukaryota; kingdom Metazoa; phylum Chordata; class Lepidosauria; order Squamata; family Lacertidae; genus Podarcis; species Podarcis bocagei. Next base: position 6,742,895 of record NC_138129.1, on the reverse strand, counting down.
GCTGCTTGCTTAGAGGGATGGAAGTGCAAGACATGAATAAATGAAGCTAATGCAATATGACCTCGCTGTCGAAGCCCTAACCGTTTCCCACGAAGATGACTGTCGGGCAAGATGGAAGGGAGGCTTTCCTAGGTAAATCAGCCACAAACAAATGTGGAAGGCAAGCTTCAGGAGTTTTTCCAATTCTGCTGAATTATGTTACTCTTCAGCAATTGCGATGACAGCCTCTAGGGCAGGGGTGGGGCACCTGAGCTGGGGCCCTCCAGATCCGCTCTAGACTGCAAGGGGCAGATGAGAAGTTTGATCCACAGGCTCCCATCCCAGCTCTAGAAATTGCAAGCTGACCACTTTTCAGCATAAAACGAAGTACTCTTGCTGTCTTTACCCCTCAAAAGCCCTGCAGATAAGATAGCAGCTGCACTTTCAAAGACACAAAGGAGCAGGCAAAAGGTTAGTTTAGCAAACAAAGCATCACTACACACACGATTGTGTGTTACTGCTCACAGCAGGCGAGAGTCGAGAGCCTACATAAGCACGTTAGAAATTAATGCAGCTGCTTGAAAAACAGAGGAGAATCGCACAGACCGTGTGCTTTCATTCTTTGCTGGTAAGCATCAAAGGCAAACCTCTCAAGAAAAATGAAAGCAGGGAATCCACTGAAGCTCAAAGCTATAACTCTTTGATCTCAAGCTAACCCACTTAAAAGGATAGTGCGTAGCTCAGATTCTCGAGCTCTGCATTCAGCCTCCTGGAATTCCACTGCAGGTCCTCCCCACCTAGCCCCCTGATCAAATCCTTGGGGCTCCCTGCGTAAGGGGTAGGGCAAATTCAAAGACCAAGCTTAACATTTGGAGGCTCCTGACTCCCATGATCACTCAGCACTCTATATGCCCTGCCCACCTAAATTCAACCATCATGCCCATCCAAATCCCCACTCCGCCACGACCCCCACTGAGTGTCCTTGGGCCAGCCGTTGCCTCTGAATTTGAGCTACCTCACAGCCTTGTTGTTGGGGTTAAAAGAGGAGAGGAGACCTATGTAAGCTCTCTGATCCACCAACTTCTTCCCTCAGCTGGGCCTACACAGAAACAACTCTTGCATGTAAACACCTTCCTTTCTTAATAATCCCCTTCCCACTCACTCTCCATGTGGCGCACCCTAACCCAACCCACCTCAAAAGCAAACATTCCTGCTGCACTGGATTTAGATCCAGGCCTAGTTCTCAACTTTGAGGTGGTCTTATTTTTATTTAATGAATAATAAAAATAAAAATATTTTTTTAAAAAAATAGTATTAATAAAGCTGTGGGGTATATTTAGGGTAGCTGCTACTTAAGACAAGTCCCCTGCCAGCTTAAAAGGAATACATAATTAATTACAAGAATTACTCTAATCAGCATAGGAAAAACACCAGCACCAGCTATGACCTTATAAACTCTCCAGCCAGCCGAAACCCCAGCATCTGCTTTCAAAGGCCACTCCCCAAAAACAAACAGATGCTCAATCCCCATTTAAAAGCTCACAAGAGAAGAGGCTACTGGCACCAGGAAGGGTATACCAAAATCATGGGGCCGCCACTGAAAAGGCTCCCACATAACATGCCTGCACACCGAAACTCACATTGTTCCACAATACAAACAAAAAGGTGTGTGTGGGGGAGAATCATTTTTTCCCATTTCATAAAATTTATGCACTCCATGATCGTAAAAAAACAACAACCTTCAAGTGGTTTTCAAAACCCCTGCACACAGAAATCTAATGTCAGAGATCTAGGCCAGAGTAAGCTGGCCTAGAAGCCTTCTTCACAATATACCACCTTTCCACATGCAGGAATCTGTCCCCTTACACAGCCTAGAAACCGTCTCCCTGATACGCTGGCTTTCTTCAGACAGGGCTCTGCCTACATGCATTACCTAGAAGCCACATCCCGACATGCTAGCTTTCTACATGCAGGAATCTCTTCACTTAGCCTAGAAGCCTTCTACCTAATACGCTGGCTTTCTACATACAGGGCTTTGCCTATTTACACATGGGCTAAAATCCTACCCCTGTAAGTTACCTTTCTACATGCAGGAATCTCTTCGCTTATACAGGCTAGAAACCTTCCCCTCGACATACTAGCTTTCTCCATGCAGGGCTCTATCCACTTACATGGCCCAGAAGCCTCATCCCTGACAGGCTAGCTTTCTACATGAAGGAATCTCTTCACTTAGCCTAGAAGCTTTGCCTACTTATATACGGGCTAAAATCCTACGCCTACAAGTTACCTTTCTACATGCAGGAATCTGTCCACTTACACAGCCTAGAAACCATCTCCCCGATACGCTGGCTTTCTTCATGCAGGGCTCTGCCTACTTACATGGCCTAGAAGCCACATCCCTGATAGGCTAGCTTTCTACATGCAGGAATCTCTTCGCTTATACAGTCTAGAACAGTGTTTCCCAACCACTGTTCCGCGGCACACTAGTGTGCCGTGAGATGTTGCCTGGTGTGCCGCGGGAAAAATTAAAAAATTTGAAAGATTTTTTTTAAAAAAAAAGTCAAATTTTTGATTGGGGTGCCGTCACTAGATGACCCCTGGAGTTCCCTCCCTCCCTCCCGCTCTGCGCCTCCCTCCTCCTCCTCCTCCTCCGGGGAGGCCCTTCCTGGCTCTCGGCCAAGGCTTGGCGGCTGCCACTCACTCACTCGCTCGCCCACCCATCCGTCCATCCCTGCACCCGGCCTCTCCCCCTTCGTCCCCGGGGCGGGGGCTGCCGGGATCCGTAGTCCCCTCGCCCTTGGGCTCCGCGCCCGTGCAGGGTGCGCAAACTACGTTTCCCAGCGTGGCCTGGCGGGCCGGGCGTTTTGTTTGAAGCGCTCTTCTCCCGGCCATGAAATGAGCACAGCGGCGGCGGCCGGGCGGGCAGGGGATATTCCGCGCAGACCTCTCATATATTTCGTGCATTGCATTCATCGCCCGCTTTCTCCTCCAAGGAGCTCCCGGGGGCGCGCGTGGTTCTCCCCGTGTTATCCTCGCAACAACAGCCCTGCGAGGTGGGTCAGGCGAGTGGCCCAAGGGAGCACCCAGGGATTGTCCTGGCCAGGTGGGGTGATTTGAACCCTGCTCTCTGCCCGGTCTTCATCCTCATTTAGCCCCCACATGTGCATGACTGTGCATGACTGAGGTTTTCCCCCCTCGTCTTGGCTATGGTGTGAGTCTGTGCTGTTAATTAATGGGGTTCTGCCTTCGGAGAAGATGAGCCAGCCCTCAAGGAGGTGATTATGTAATTTGCTAGCAATTCATGTCCCTCCCGGCGTGACGCTGCGCGCTGACATCACGGGGCTGTAATGGTGGTGTGCCTCGAGATTTTTTTCATGAAACAAGTGTGCCTTTGCCCAAAAAAGGTTGGGAAACACTGGTCTAGAAACCTTCCCCTCGACATACTAGCTTTCTCCGTGCAGGGCTCTGTCCACTTCCATGGCCCAGAAGCCTCCTCCCCGACAGGCTAGCTTTCTACATGCAGGGATGCGCTCGCTTGTCAGGCCCGCCCCACCCGCCGCCCCCCTTCAGCCCGAGGCGGTGCCGCCCTGGAGGAAGCCGAGAGCGGGCCGGAGGCAGGATGCGTCCCGCCCCGGGGCCTGGCCTCCTCCCGTCCCCCCTACCGCCCCAGCGCGGCCTTCCCAGGGGGACGAGGCGGAGGAGGCGGCCCTCTCCCCGGCCCGGTCTGCCTTGGCCTACCCTGGCTGGCGCTCTCCATCTCGCCCGGAGGCCGCTGCGCAGCTACGCGAGGGAAGGAGGCGGCGGCGGCGGCAGCAGCGGCAACAAACTCCTGGCTTGACGGCGCGGCGACGTCACACGCCTCCCGCTCTTCCGTCTCCGCACACACACACGCTCACTTCCGGCCTCTCCCGGAAGTCGCAGCTAGTAACGTCATCAGTAGGCGCTTGCGGCCTTAAAGAGGAAATTGCAAAAGGCCAAAGCTGCGCCCTCATTTCCGGATCCCTTTTGACGCTTCTGCATTGAGGAGAAATCCTCAATATAAATTAGGATTAGACTCTCCATTTGCTTTCTCCACGTTGGCCGAGGTGTGCCGTTATCCTTCGGTTCCCCCTCCCTTTCCCTTCCCCCCCCCTGCTTTGGGGAGAAAAGCGTGGCTGCTTGAAAGCAGGGCAGTCTGCCTCTAGCCTATCTCGGAAGCATTTTTAAAGGCTGGCGTAGAAATCTGAAGCAGAAATTACATTTCTGTTTCAGATTTTGCACTGAACCTTAAATGTCTTCGCCGTTCAGTCCACGCGCCGTTACGACCTGCGACTGGGATCCGGAACTAGCCTGCGGGTTCGCTCCAGCCCGCAGCCCTTTGGTGTCGCTCTTTGGCTGCAGACCAAAGGGGTTCAAACGCAAAGTTGCGCTTGTGATTTCCGGGCAGTCTTGTCGACGGCGCTGCCCTGGACGTGGTTTGAGGGGTGACAGAAGTCTGCGGTGCGCAACTGCAGTTACTTAGTCATTTATATATGCTGTTGTTTAGTCGTTTAGTCTTGAGAGTCCCATGGACTGCAAGAAGATCAAACCTCTCCATTCTGAAGGAAATCAGCCCTGAGTGCTCACTGGAAGGACAGATCCTGAAGCTGAGGCTCCAATACTTTGGCCACCTCATGAGAAGAGAAGACTCCCTGGAAAAGACCCTGATCTTGGGAAAGATGGAGGGCACAAGGAGAAGGGGACGACAGAGGACGAGATGGTGGGACAGTGTTCTCGAAGCTACCAGCATGAGTTTGACCAAACTGTGGGAGGCAGTGGAAGACAGGAGTGCCTGGTGTGCTCTGGTCCATGGGATCACGAAGAGTCGGACACGACTAAACAACAACAAGCCTTGCTGAGTTTAATGGGACTCATAACTCCATTAAGCCTGGGACTGATGGAAGTTTTGGTTGACAATCATCTGCAGGGTACTAGCTTGGTAAAGGCTGCTCTGATGGGTTTGATTAGTAGGGGAGTCTTTCCTTCTCCTCTCCTTCCTTCAGTCTGTTATGTCTCCCTTTGGTCTGTAGGTGGAGGTATCAGCCCAGGTATCCCTTCTGCCCCGGGCTTGTTGCTTTCACATCTCTAAATTAATATCTCTAAATCCACGCACCTTGGTTTAGCATCCTGGCAGAAAGATGTTCCACAAGCGAGGGGCAAGTGGTGAGTCACTGGGAAAATAAGCTCTCATGTTACAGCTTAGCTGAGGCAATCTAGCTTAACCACTTTTAAAGGGATTTCTGGGGAAATCATTCCGACTTAACCATTTCTGCTTTCAGGGACATCTGCATGCCGCATTACACAGTGAAGAGGTCTTTCTTCTCAGGAACTGGGCCTTTATTGTGGTGGCAACTACCCTTTGGGACTCCCCTTACAGATTAGACGGACACCTCTATTGTCTTTTCTACATGAATTGAATACTTTCTTCTTCAGGTATCCCACTTGTCTGCTTCTGTAGTGGAACTATTTTTTTTTTTTTTGTTATACCTGTTTTCATATGTGGAATTGTTTCAAAATGTCCACATTGTTGCTATATATGGAATTCCTTTATAAATGGAACTGTTTTTTACAGTTTTTGATGGTTACGATGCTTTGTCTGTTTTACCAGTATATATTTTATTGTTGTAACCCACCCTGGATCTTGAATAAGAGATCTAACAAATAAATAAATTACAGAAACATCACAAAGTATTGCCCTTCTGGGGTAAGTCTTGGGCGGGGGTATTAAAATGGCAGCTGTCGGCAACATGGAGGCTGTAAGCGCCCTGGCTGACATGACTCTCACGCTCCTACAAAATTCACCCACCAGCATCCCAAAGGCAAAATAAGGGAACTGGTTTGATACACCACCTTTCGTTCAGTTCTGCCCTGTCCCCTTAAAAAACAAAAATACCCAGTCTGAACTTTCAGCCTTCCCGAAGTTTGGCCTGGTCCCAAGTTAAATCCTTGACATTTTCAGCATCCGCACCATATGTTTAAAACACTTTAATACCACTTTCAGAGTCCCAAATAATTCTGGGCATTATAGTTTGTAGTTTGTTAAAAGTGCTGTTAGGAGATCCCTGTTCCCAGAATTCCCTGGGGAAAGGGATTGGCTGCCTTCAGATGTCTTCTAAAAGTCAGATAGTTCTCTTTGACGGTGGGAGGGTGTTCCACAGGGCGGGTGCCACTACCGAGGAGGCCCTCTGCCTGGTTCCCTGTAACTTGGCTTCTCGCAGTGAGGGAACCACCAGAAGGCCCTCGGAGCTGGACCTCAGCGTCCGGGATGTACAATGGGGGTGGAGACGCTCCTTCAAGTATAGTGAGCCAAGGCCATTTAGGGGTTTAAAGGTCAGCACCAACACTCTGAATTGTGCTCAGAAACATACATTGGGCAAAAGAGCCCTGCATTGCAGGGGGTTGGACTAGATGACCCACGAGGTCCCTCCCCAGTGTGCAGTTCTAGGATTCTATGGCTGTGCATACTTACTGATCATGCTGGTGCTTTTGGAAAGAGAGAGAGACCGTCTAATAGTCCCTCCAAGGGACTTAGGCCTGAGGGTCCACGTGCACCCTGCACCTGGGGGGAGAAACAGATAAGAGACTCTGGGCTGACAGCCTTGACTTGGGACATCCCAGCAGTAAGCAACAGAAATGGGTCCTCCTTCTTCAGACACCAGAACTGGCTGCCTGGCCCCATTTAAAGCAGTATGATACCACTTTGAATGGGTTCCCTTGCCCCAAAGAATCCTGGAAGCTGTAGTTTGTTAAGTGCACCGAGAGTAGGGCTGCCATATCTTGAAGAGCAAAAAAGAGGACAGCCCAAGCCGCTGCCAGCCCAAGCCAGGGAAAGAGGTGCATGCCTTTCCCCCCAGCTCTGGCTGGCAGCAGCTGCGGTGTGCAGAGAAGCCCAAGCCTGAGCCACTGACAGCCCAAGCGGTGGCAGGACCCCAGCTCATATCTGATCTTCGCTGCGGCGGCTTCACTCTGCTGCGGCGCTTCTGGGGCACAGCACCCTCTTGAGCATGCCCATGCGCCCCCCCAAAAAACCCACCCACCCCCCAAAATAAAAAAAAAACCCAGACATTTCCTTTAAAATGTAAACAAATGTAAAAATAAGGGAATTTTTTTAAATAATAGAATACAGATTACTCAAATGTAAGAGAAATATGGAAACCGCAAAAAGAGATAGAGGGAAGTCAATTAACATAGGAGGGACTCAAACCAGTTTAGTGTAATAGAATGAAAGTGATGGTAAAGGGAAAAAAGAAAAGATGAAATATGAAGGTAATGTCTTTCTAGGAACTTTGGATATAGAATGTTCAAATAGTGGTTTGTACTCCTTAAATAATTTTGTGTATTTGACAATTCCCCCCCCCCTTTCCTTTTTTAATCGTTTTCTTTTCATATTTTCGTTTATGTATTGTTTTCTTTTCGGTATATGTGGGTGTAAGGGTTAATTTATTTTCTTGTTTTGTAAATTTTAAAAAGGCAATAAAGATGTTTTTAAAAAATGTAAATATCCTCCCAGATAGGTATGATGGCCCCCCAAAAGAGGACATGTCCTAGTTTTCCTGGACGTATGGCAACCCTAGCCGAGAGTTGTTAGGGGACTCGTATTTGCTTCACAGAGCTACAATTTTTAGAGTTCCCTACCCAGAGGGATTGATTTTTAAACCACTCTGAGAACCACAGCTCTGAGAGTGTTTAAAGTGGTATGATACCGCTATAAATGTATAGTTCGGAGGGACTCCTTCTGGTCTGTTTCCATTGCAGGTACATGAAGACACAACAGTTTGTCTTTGTGACGGTAGCAAATCTGTGTTCTCCCGGACACCTTCCCCCAAATCCGCTGATAAGGCTCTCTCACAGCTCTATGCTTTATCTGTACTCTGACATCTCTCGTTGTTAAGCCACCATTTTGGGGGAAATCACATCATTATTGTTAAGTTGTGGGTGAACATATCAGACGACACAGCGATTCTTCAGACAGCTCTTGTTTATTCACAGGCCAGAACTGAACTGAAGGGTTCAGCCAGCCTGCTTATATAGAGCGCCACTAGAACGCAACAGTAACCATTAACTATCCAATCACTGAACGTCATTTTCGATCCCTTATTTGCATATGTGGACCTGAACTACCGTATTTTTCGCTCTATAAGACACACCAGACCACAAGACGCACCTAGTTTTTGGAGGAGGAAAACAAGAAAAAATATATTCTGAATCTCAGAAGCCAGAACAGCAAGAGGGATCGCTGCACAGTGAAAGCAGCAATCCCTCTTGCTGTTCTGGCTTCTGGGATAGCTGCGCAGTCTGCATTCGCTCCATAAGACGCACACACATTTCCCCTTACTTTTTAGGAGGGAAAAAGTGAGTCTTATAGAGCAAAAAATACGGTATCTACAGTATCCCCCTGCTGGCCCAGGGTGAGAACTTCAGTACATAACAATTATGGAACAATTCACTCTGGTCCTTACAGTGATGGACAGTTTTTAAAAGTTTTATAGTAGCGACAGGCGCTTGAGGAATTCAGTATTTGTGGAGCCTCATAATAACTGATCTGATCCGCACAACCCAATCTAATAAGCAGTGAAAAATTCACAACGCAATCTTCTACTCAGAATTGAATTCAATGGGGCTTACTCCCAGGTAAAGGGGATTAGGATTGCAGCTTCAATTATGCATCGCCTTTTGTTCTTCCCAAATGTCCTAGCATTGTTCTCTGGTCAAAAGAACTGCATGGAAATCCATATTTTGAGAGGAAACGTTTTCAAAAAAATATTTGCATTTTCATATTAATAACATTATTATTTTTAAAATTTCTGGTGAATGTTGAAACAGGGCAGGGTGGATTTATGGGAAACAAGTGCAAACAGAAATGTCAAGACTAGGCTGATTGGCGCATCCCTTATAGCAGCCTCTGACAACCTGGTGCCGTCCACTTGTTTTGGACTACAAATCCCATAAGCAGAACAGCATCTGGCAGGAGCAGCAGGCACACTGCTTTATAGTGACCCCTACAATGGACCAACATTGCAGGTAGCAGTGTTGGCTGTTAGAAAGCACCCAAATGTAAACGATATGGTTAAACCCATTTTTCAGTCGAACTCAAAACGTTGCAAAATAGCAGGCATCCTTTTTTGACATTGCAGTCATTCCTAAGAAATGCATCGCTCTGCTGTCCTCAGTGTTAGAGAGATCTGACTGGACTTGACTAGAAGTTGAACATTTAGGATCACTGGTCCCAGCTGTGGACCAATCAGGGCCGGATTTAGGTATGATGAGGCCCTAAGCTACTGAAGGTAATGGGGCCCTTTATATGTCCATCTGTCCTTTGTCAACAACAAATTGCCGCTGTTTTTTGTGTTGAATATATGCTATATGGTAATTTATGGACCTAATAGTTATCTAAAGCCATTTGCACATAACAAAATATGTATTTTATCAAAGTAATTGTTGAACTGAAATACAATTAAGAAGTATATTAATAGTGAGGGATGCAGGTGGTGCTGTGGGTTAAACCACAGAGCCTAGGGCTTGCCGATCAGAAGGTCGGCGGTTCGAATCCCCGCAACGGGATGAGCTCCCGTTGCTCGGTCCCTGCTCCTGCCCACCTAGCAGTTCGAAAGCACGTCAAGGTACAAGTAGATAAATAGGTACCGCTCCGGCGGGAAGGTAAATGGTGTTTCCGTGTGCTGCTCTGGTTCGCAAGAAGTGGCTTTGTCATGCTGGCCACATGACCCGGAAGCTGTACGCCGGCTCCCTCGGCCAATAAAGCGAGATGAGCGCCACAACCCCAGAGTCGTCCACAACTGGACCTAATGGTCAGGGGTCCCTTTACTTTTATATTAATAGTAAAATTTTGGAGGGGCCCTCAAGAGAGTTGGGCCCTAAGCTATAGCTTGTTTAGCTTATACAGTGGTACCTCGAGTTACAGACGCTTCAGGTTACAGACTCCGCTAACCCAGAAATAGTTCCTCGGGTTAAGAACTTTGCTTCAGGATGAGAACAGAAATAGTGCAGCGGCAGCGGGAGTCCCCATTAGCTAAAGTGGTGTCTCAGGTTAAGAACAGTTTCGGGTTAAGAACGGACCTCCGGAACAAATTAAGTTCTTAACCCGAGGTACCACTGTATGTAAATCAAGCACTGGGACCACTCATTCAGCAGAGATTTGCAGGCACTCTTTCTATTTTTCAGACGTCTATGGCAGATCCTTTGAATGCAGATAGGCCTCTGCAGCTGCTTTTTTCAATTAGTGATTTTAATTATAACCTTACAATTATAATTATATACTGATTAATGGTGTTTTCTGTTTTATTGTACATATTGTCTTCTTCTTTGGCAATCACTTGTAGCTGAGCAAGATTGTCTTCCATGAAACACGGTAAATACGTACAATAAAATATCGTTGCACTCTACCATGTTATGCTGTACGGATTGGTGGTATGTAAATCCTTCTATAAATAAACAAATGTCTGCAAATCACAAAAATAGGAGTGGGCCCCCAAAGGCTCTCCATTTGCAGAACTATACCCCCCCCCCCGCATATCAGGCACCACAGGGTGATATTCAGCTAAACTCTGCTCAGAGTAAGGCCCACTGAAATTAATGAACAAGTTTTTTAAAAAAGGTAAAGGTAAAGGGGACCCCTGACCATTAGGTCCAGTTGTGGCCGACTCTGGGGTTGTGCCACTCATCTCACTTTACTGGCTGAGGGAGCCGGCGTACAGCTTCCGGGTCATGTGGCCAGCATGACTAAGCCGCTTCTGGCGAACCAGAGCAGTGCACGGAAATGCCATTTACCTTCCCGCTGGAGTGGTACCTATTTATCTACTTGCACTTTTGGCGTGCTTTTGAACTGCCAGGTTGGCAGGAGCAGGGACCGAGCAATCGGAGCTCACCCCATTGCGGGGATTTGAACCGCTGACCTTCTGATCAGCAAGTCCTAGGCTCTGTGGTTTAACCCACAGGTCCATTTACCCTATTTTTTGCACCATAACACTCACTTTTTTCCTCCTAGAAAGTAAGGGGAAATGTCTGTGCGTGTTATGGAGCGAATGCCTACGGATGGCGGGGGGATCTGCTGCAGTCGTGAGCAGAGGATCGATGGTTCCCCTTCCTTCCCTCCTCCGTGGCGCTTGCTTTGAAACAGCAAAGCAGGAGAAGAGCCGCTGAGTGGGGAGGAGAGAGGGACAGAGAGCCTGCTTGCTTTAAAGGAGCAAAGCGGGAGAGGAGAGGAGCCTTCTCCTCTTATACCCCTCTTCTGCATTATTAACAGCATCCTTCTCCACCCACCCCACGCGTGTTCCTTGTCCCTTGAGTGCTTTTCCTTCCCTCCCCACTTAAAACATGGTTACAAAGCACGGATCCACATGGATCCTCAGGATTTTTGCACTGGGTCACCCCAAATTCACCATCAGATCACATAGCATGTCCATGGCTACAGCTTGCACCAAAATAATCACGCACCCACTGTTGCCTGGGGCCGCAGTGGTGCAAGAACGTGGTTACAACGCATGGATCCTCATGGATCCTCAGGATTTTTGCATTGGGCTACTCCAAACTCACTGTCAGATCACATGTCTGTGGCCACAGCATGAACCACAAAAATCATACATCCGCTGTTTCGTTTAGAATATTTTTTTTCTTGTTTTCCTCCTCTAAAAACTATGTGCGTGTTATGGTCGGGTGCGTGTTATAGAGTGAAAAATACGGTATTTCAGTAGGTCTACACAGAATAAACTTCTTCAAATACCACCCCTAGATTTCAAGCACCCTTCCGCATCAAAATGCACAAGCTTCTAAAAGCACCAGTGTTTGCATGTCACAAAAATACAGTGGTACCTCGCAAGACGAATGCCTCGCAAGACAAAAAACTCGCTAGACGAAAGGTTTTTCCGTTTTCGAGTTGCCTCGCAAGACAAATTTCCCTATGGGCTTGCTTCGCAAGACGAAAACGTCTCGCGACTTTGTTTCCTTTTTCTTAAAACCGTTAAAACAAAGGGTGCTTAGCTTGAACAGCTGCAGTTGCGACTTGACTTCGAGGAGCAACTGTTAGCACGTGGTTTTGTAGCCTTTTCTCAGACTTTGCTCACTTTTGAAGCTTTTCCAGAACTTCTCTTGCATCCATTTGGTAAGTTAAACTTTTAAAACTTTTTTGGGGGGTTTTGGATTTTGGGTTGGGGTGTTTGGGATTCAAGGACTTGGTGTTGTGGGGGGAGTTGCGATAATCTGGGAGCTTGTGGGGCTTTTTTGGGAATTTTTATGATTTTCTGTGACCATTGGGCCAGTTTGTTGTTTTTCAAAAAAAAATTCCTGAGTTTGAATTTCTGAGTGCTGGCTGGCTGGGGGAACAGTTGGAGAGGTTTCTGCAGGAATCTGGGACCAGTGAGCCATGTTGTTATTTTTTGAAATTTTTTTTTGTCTGGGTGGGGGAACAGTTGGGGAGGGGTTTGCAGCAGTTGGGGAGGGGCTGGGGGAGCAGTTGGGGAGGGGTTTGCAATTTCTGTGTGGTGGGTGGGTGGTTGTCTGTGGGAACAGTTGAGGTTTTTGAAGGCATTGGTGATTTTTGAAGCTTTTCCAAACTTATTTTGCAGCCATTTGAGGTTTCTGAAGACTTCGGTGATTGATTGTTGAAGCTTTTCCAGAACTTCTCTTGCATCCATTTGGTAAGTTAAACTTTTAAAAAAATTTTGGGGGGTTTTGGATTTTGGATTTTGGGTTGGGGTTTTTGGGATTCAAGGACTTGGTTCTGGGTTTTAATTTCTGTGTGGTGGGTGGCTGGGTGATTTTGAATTTTTTGGATTTGAAGCACATCACTGATTTCTTTTTCTTTTTCTGAGTTTACGAAGGTAAGAGCTGTGCTGCCATGGGACCCAAGAAGACTGCTGCTGCGGTGGCCGGCGAGAGGAAGAAGGAGAAGGTGACGCTGGAAATGAAGAAGGAGATCATCCGGAAGCACGACGGCGGAATGCGTGTGACGGACATCGCCAGGGAGTACGGCAGGAATCCATCAACCATCGGGACCATCCTGAAGATGAGGGAGAAGATCCTGGCGACTGATGCAGCCAAGGGAGTCACCAGGATCGTGAAGAACCGCCCAGCTGTTCTGGAGGAGGTGGAGAAGTTGCTGCTCATCTGGATAGAAGAGAAGCAGCGTGCAGGGGACACAGTGTCTGAGGCCGTCATTTGTGAGAAGGCCAAGGCCTTGCACGCTGACCTCATCTGGGAACAGCCAGGAACCTCAGCCGAGCCAGAAGTCTTCAAGGCAAGCAGAGGTTGGTTTGAACGGTTCAAGACAAGATCTGGCATCCACAGCGTGGTCAGGCATGGAGAGGCTGCCAGTTCTGATGTTCCTGCGGCTGAAGACTTTGCAGCGGAGTTCCTGGAGGTTGTGAAGACGGAGGGCTACGTTCCACAGCAGGTCTTCAACTGCGACGAGACCGGGCTGTTTTGGAAGAGGATGCCCAAAAGGACTTTCATCACACAGGAGGAGGCCAAGTTGCCTGGCCACAAGCCCATGAAGGACCGTCTGACCCTGCTCTTCTGTGCCAACGCAAGCGGCAACCTGAAGATCAAGCCCCTGCTGGTGTACCACTCGGAGAACCCACGGGCCTTCAAGAGACACAAGATCGACAAGGAGCGGCTGAGTGTCATGTGGCGATCCAACAGCAAGGCTTGGGTCACACGTGTGCTGTTTGTGGACTGGGTCAATCTTGCTTTTGGCCCTGCTGTCAAGCAGTACCTGCTGGACAACGACCTGCCGCTGAAGGCTTTGCTTCTGATGGACAATGCTCCTGCTCATCCTAAAGGCCTTGAGGTGGACTTGTTGGAGGAGTTCAGCTTCATCAACATCATGTTCCTGCCGCCTAACACCACGCCACTGCTCCAGCCGATGGATCAGCAGGTCATCGCCAATTTCAAAAAACTCTACACCAAGGAGCTTTTCAGGCGATGCTTCGAGGTGACTGACTGCACCACCATCACCCTGCGGGAATTCTGGAAGGACCACTTCGACATCGTCACCTGCTTGAAGATGGTCAACACGGCCTGGAAAGGGATCAGCCAGAGAAATTTGAATTGCGCTTGGCGCAGCCTGTGGCCGGACTGTGTGGCACCAAGTGACTCTGATGCACCAGAGTCAACAGTGGTGCAGGACATTGTTGCCTTGGGGAGGACCATGGGCCTGGAGGTCACGGAGGAGGACGTCTGCGAGCTGGTGGAGGGGCACGACGACGAGCTGACCACCGTGGAGCTGGTCGAACTGCAGGCAGAGGCTGCGCAGGAGCAGGCCTCACTGGAAGAGGAGGAAGCAACTGAGGAACGGCTGTCCTCCGAAAAACTGAGGGACATTTGCCTGAAGTGGAAGGAGGTGCAGACTTTTGCAGAGCAGCACCACCCTGAGAAGCACGTGGCACATGACGTTGGGAACATTTTTGATACGAGGGTCATGTCGCCTTTCAGGGAGGTGCTGAAAAGGCAGATGAAGCAGCAGACTATGGACAGGTTCTTGAGCAAGAAGCAAAGAGTGGAAGAGGAGCCTTCTTCGAGTGGTCCCCCAGAGTCTTAGAAAATGTACTGTACACTTTGTTGATTTTTAAATGTTTTTCTGTCATGTTTATAAAGTTAATTTATTTTCCCTTCAATTTTTGAACTGCTCTTTACAGTATGTGTGACTTTAAAGAGCAGTTAATAAACTCTTGTTGTACCAAATTTGGCTTTGTTTGGACTTTTTTTGACCATAGGAACGCATTAATTGATTTTCAATGCATTCCTATGGGATTTCGTGATTCGCAAGACGAAAAATTCGCTAGATGACAAAACTTGCGGAACGAATTAATTTCGTCTTGCGGGGCACCACTGTAAAGGGGGTGGTTAGAGGGTCAAGCCAGGGGTACGGAGACCTGGGTTCAAATCTCTATTCGAGCCATAAAGCTCACTGGTGACTTTGGGACAATCTCTCTCTCTCTTTCCTTAGGATGTGTTTATATTCCCATCTACCAAGCACCGCTTGCCTTTCCAGTGCGGGGAACAATCCATGTTCACATACCGTCATCCAAAATGCAGGTGTATCCTGTACTTTGCTATAAAATGTGCTGCTGTTTGATGTGCTGCTTCTCAAACCAGCTTCGCACTAATTGGGATCCTTAAGCCCTTCCTAATTCACGTCTAGCCAAGGTGTGAGCAACTGTGTAAAGACATCCCCGCTGCTGTCAACACCCCCTGGTGTGTACACAAGCAGGAATGAATCCGACACGAATGAAGCAGGGGTGATGTGAACATTTGCTCCCAATATATAGTCCAAAAAATAAGGCAAATAGCTCCCTGCTGTTTGTTCTTTATTGCAACTCCTCCATACACCAGGGCCGGCTCTATCATTGGAGCGAAGGGGCTGCCTTGGGTGGCAAAAACTGTGGGATGTAAACACAGGAGCAGTCAATGACAACATTCCTAGAGTGTACATGTTAGAAAATGGGGAGGGATGTCTGTCCAGCAAGCAGGTGAACTTCCTGGGGACGGACTTCCTCCGCATGTGACCAGAGGTGGGTGTGGCCTCACCTGTGCAGGTAATGACAAAAGCACAGGGCAGGCAGCCATCTCCCTCTCTCTGCCATTTTCCCTCGATGAGGAAGCATCTAAAGATGCCCTCTTGGCTCTCAGCCCAGAGAGGAGATAAGGTCTATCTTGCAACAAGATAGATTCTAAGTGTATGTAACTTTTTAAGCCTGTCTGCCTTCTGGGATCATGTTGTGAACAGAACGTGAGTAAACTCTTTTATACTTTTATAAAGACTGTGTTGTGTCTTGTATTTGAAGAGGGAACAAAGGGGAAATTACCAGAGTAATTATTATAGAGGTTCTAGCGAACCTGTGCACACGTTACCGTTGTGAACTTAAATGGGAATGTCTATAAACTCTGCTGATATTTTGGGAACTTGTTAGCACAAGTTGGATAAGGATATAATTAGTCAATATATCCTCTCCTGCACCCCAGAACATTCCCACAAAAACTGGGGGACAGGGAGTTGTGTGAAGACGGAGCTGTACGTTCCCTGTGTGGGTTACCGTCTGCTCCCTGACCTAGCTTGCTTCCCTTAGCTGTGGCAGAGAGAATGCTGAGCTTTTTGGCCTCCCTTTGGAAGCAAACAAGGCCCTTGACCACCCCATCGCAGCAGGGTAATAAAGCAAACAACCGTGGATGAGGCCAAACAAAGCTTATGACCTCCACCCTAAGCCCACTCTCAAAAGTGGTACCTCGGGTTACAGATGCTTCAGGTTACAGACTCCGCTAACCCAGAAATAGTACCTCGGATTAAGAACTTTGCTTCAGGATGAGAACAGAAATTGTGCTCCAGCGGCGCGGCGGCAGCAGGAGGCCCTATTAGCTAAAGTGGTGCTTCAGGTTAAGAACAGTTTCAGGTTAAGAACGGACCTCCAGAACGAATTAAGTTCTTAACCTGAGGTACCACTGTATTAGCAAGGAAGAGCTGTCCGTTGGCAACTCTTTGCATTTCACAACGGTGTGCATTTGATTCCCACATTGCATGGCGTTGACTAGAAGACTCTAGGACCCTCATACCTACGGGACCTCCCACACAGGACCTTATGGTCTTCAAACAAAAACATCTTGCAGGTCCTGGGCCACAGAGAGGTTAGGCTGGCCTCGACCAGAGCCATGGCTTTTTCGGCTGTGGCTCCGATCTGGTGGAACGCTCTGTCACAAGAGACTAGGGCCCTGCGGGACTTGACATCCTTCCGCAGGGCCTGCAAGACAGAGCTGTTCCACCAGGCCTTTGGCCAGGGCACAATCTGACCCCCTTCTTTGGTAATCCTCACAGAACTCTAGCCCAATGGTTGTCATTAATTTGATTTGAACTGATTTTACAATGAATTGATTTTGGAATGCTGTATTATTTTACTGTAGTTAGCCACTCTGAGCCCGGCTTTGGCTGGGGAGGGCGGGATATAAATAAAAAATTATTATTATTATTAGGGTCTTTTCCATCTCTATGGTTCTATGTCCGTCTCTGTTCTCCCTCCCTCTCCTCCCCCCACAACTCAAAAGGAACTGACAGAGCATAGCGTTGTTGTCGGGGAAGGATAAATCTGGGGGCACCCAATTAACTTTCCCAAGCCTGTCTCTTTCTCATTCTTTCTTTATGCGTCTTTCTCTCTCCTCCTGATCCCTCTCCCCATCTCCTGCTACAACTTCCAGGGCATCTGAAAGTCATCCGGCTTGAGGAGAGACCAGTGCGTGGCATCCACGTTCCTCATGTGCTTCTTGGCCAGGAACAGGGCCATCAGCTGCTTCCCTCGGCGGGCGAGGTGCTTCCCCACCCTCCAAGGAAAGGAGGGGCTCCCGTCCTCAAGGCTGTCTTTGTACTTCTGAAGCTCCTTGACACACCACTCGTCATTTATCCTGTAGCGCTTGTAAACAGACTCCTCCTGTTTGGGGTTGGCAGCCCTGAGCCAGACCTGGACAGCTTCCAACCCGTCCTGGGACATGATTTCGGGGTAGCGATACTCCAGCAGCTGCACTAGCAGCTCGTTGGCTCGGTTGCACCTGAGGTTGGTGATCTGGTCCTCCAGGCCAAACGGGCAGGTGGTGATGACCTCGTCTTTGGTCCTGCGGATCAGCAAGACGGGTCCCTGGTAGCAGCACAGCTGCTCACCCACGTTGAGGTTGAAGTGCTCCTTCACCGTCCGAACCACCAGCTTCTTCCAGCTCTTGGGCATGATGTTGAGGGCCAAGGGGAGCAGGTCGTCGAAAGTGGCATCCAGCACCAAGGCTCCCAGAGACGGGTACGTCATGGCAGCCCACGTGGCCGAGTAGCCCCCTAAGGACCACCCGTACACAACAATGTCTTCTATGTTGAAGCCCAGGCGGCAGGTGGCGTACCGGATCACGACGTCCACCGCGTTGGCGTCGTTCTCCGGGTAGGGCTGGCCGGTGCTCCCGGCGAAACCAGGGTGGTTCCACCCCAGCACGGAGTACCCGGTCCTCAAGGGGGTGAAGAGGCAGCCCCACTGGTAGAAGCTGACGTTCCCCTCGCAGCAAACCACCAGCCGGTTCCCCCGCTGCTCCCCTTGTCCTTTCACCTTGTCCCTCCGGTCCACAAACATGGTGTCAATCTTGTTCCCGTCGCGAGCTACCAGCTTGGCCCGCTTCCCGTTGTAATCCCTCAAGAGGCGAGCTTGGCCCTTGGCCAGGACGGGCAACAGTGCTTGGTTCAGGAGGAAGACAGAGCCAGGGTAGATGAGCCAGCGGCCCAAAGAATGTGCCATGATATAGCTGGCCAACTGGCCGGGCATTTGCTTGTAGTGGCGGAGGAAGTTCCAGCGCGAGACCCGGTCTTTGCTAGGGCCTTTTATCAAGGCCGATGCCAGCGGACATGCTCTCGCCGCTGCTTTGACCAGGATCGGGCTGCCACCGTGGCCTTTGTTGCTGCCACCGTGGCTGGGGGAGCTGCCGTTGACGCCGGCCTCGTCCCACCGGAAGTCAACAGGCCAGTTGCTGAACTCAAAGTCGTAGCTGGCCGTAAAATAGGTTTTGAATATTTGGGCCAGAGCCTTTGGAAAACAGAAGACGCACATGGAGAGAGATAATGGTTATCTTCTAGGAGAGGCATAAATTACATAAAAAGAGGTGTGGGCAAGGAAGGTTGCCCCACGGCAGATATTTCTGACGTCTCCAGAGCTTTCCCGTTGACGGATAGATTACTTCATAGGTACATGATGCGGGCTTTGGAACTGATTGGAGCTCACCCCTTTGGCCATGGTGAAGTGGTCATTGGCGCCTGGCCATCAAGGGCCTCAGTATCCCTAGTCCACAGGGAAGTGTCACAATCAGTGAGGTCGTGCCTCCTTTGTGAACATTGCAGCAGAGGCCAGCACTCAGAAGTAGCCAAACCAACCAGTCCTGGTGCCCCCAGATGAACGCTGAAAAGAGGACTGGCTGTGGTGCTTCCACACTTTTACTGCCCACACCTCCCTCGCTTTTAGCAGATGGCTTGGTCAGTGAATCACATCAACTCATTTGCCACGTTCTCCCCCAATCTTCAGGTAGTCAGTCCACCCTCCCCAAACCCTCCTTGGATATTTCGGCAACCGGAAGTTCATTCCCGCCTTCTTTCGGAGCAAGGAGGGGGAATCAGGCTGTACAGGTGTGGATGTGCTTTATTTTACCCCCCCCCACTCGTATGATCAAGCTTTAAAACACTGCAGGGATGCTCTGCAAGAGGAGATGGGGGTGGGGTTTGTGACATCATAAAAACAGCGACCAATCAGGGCTGTGAACAGCCAGGGTTCTGGTGCAAATTATAAGAACTTGGCTATTGTTGCCTTGGGCTGGAGAAGCCAAGGAAGAAACATGGGGGGTTTACATCCAGACGACAGGTTGTTTGCTTGTTTAATGCACATTCTTATGCACTCTCATTCACTTCTGTAAGGTTACTGTATGCCCACATGGAAACACAATCCCAGCCCCTCATGCCAAAATATCACTTATTTATTTACAGTGGTGCCCCGCAAGACGAATGCCTCGCAAGACGGAAAACTCGCTAGACGAAAGAGTTTTCCGTTTTGGAGGTGCTTCACAAAACGAATCTCCTATAGGCTTGCTTCGCAAGACGAAAATGTCTTGCGAGTTCCTGCGGGTTTTTTTTCCTCCCCCCTTTTTCCTAAGCCGCTAAACCGCTTATCAGCTGATCTGATAAGCCGATAAGCCACTAAAAGCCGCTAATAGCGCTAATAGCGCTAATCCGCTAATCCGTCAATGGGCTTGCTTTGCAAGACGAAAAAACCGCTAGACGAAGAGAATCACAGAATGGATTCTTTTCGTCTTGCGAGGCACCACTGTCTTTATTTATTTTATAATAATGTATACACTATTTGCTTGTAAAGCCTCAAAAGTGGTTTACAGTGGTACCTCTGGTTACAAACTTAATTCATTCTGGAGGTCCGTTCTTAACCTGAAATCGTTCTTAACCTGAGCTACCACTTTAGCTAATGGGGCCTCTCGCTGCCGCCGCAGCACAATTTCTGTTCTCATCCTGAAGCAAAGTTCTTAACCCGAGGTACTATTTCTGGGTTAGCAGAGTCTGTAACCTGAAGTGTTTGTAACCCAGGGTGTTTATAACCTGAGGTACCGCAGTACAAACAAGACAAAACAATAAAACATCAATAAGAAAAGTTAGCCACTGTGATTTTAAATGTTCAAAGAGTTAAAATAACAATAGACTAAAAACAGATGAATACTCGTATCAACTAAACTTTTGTCGAAATAAGACTGTTTTAAAGATGCTTTGGGATTTAATGATGGTTGTAGAGCATGAGACTCTTAATCTCAGCTTCGAGGGTTCCAGCCTCATGTTGGGCAAAAGATTACTGCACTACAAGGGGGTTGGGCTAGATCATAGCTGTGAACGTTTCCCTTTTTTTAAGGGAAATTCCCTTATTCTGAATAGGATTCCTCACAAGAAAAGGGAAAAGTTGACATCTATGGGCTAGAAGATCCTCACACTGTGTCCCCTCACAGTTCTATGATTCCAGTATGGCAAAAACACCTGAGGTTATTGACGTCTGTGGCATGACCTGGGGACATTTCCAGCCACATAGAGAGACCTGGAGGGGCTGGATTTCGCCCCTTTACCTGAGGTCCCCCACTGTAGTTTTCATTGAAGAGAGAGAGAGCGACTGAATGACCAACCTTGCTTTCTGAAAACCTGCATGTTCATATTCATCAGGTGGGCCTCAGGTGAAATCGCAGTTGTCTGCCTTGAGTCCATGAGACAGGGTGAGCTATGAATAATAAATGATAATAATAATAAATTTTTATTTATACCCTGCCCTTCCCGGTTCAGAAAACCGGGCTCAGGGCAGCTAACAACACATTTAAAACACTTAACTGATGCAACAATAAAAAAGCATAAAATAGAGTATAAAACGTGGATAACAATAAATTCAGAATTCAAAAATCAATTTAGGGGGGAAATCCATCCAATAAACATTTGATGATCACCAGGGCTAGCTGGCTAAATTAGTCCTATTTGGGCCAGCGAGGAGACCAGGGGAGAATTAGCGGTGGGATCCCAGAGCGAGTAATCTTCATAAAATGGGGAGGGGGAGGGAAGGAAGGGGAATAAAAGATCAGGCTAAGTTCAAATTGAAAGCCAGGCGGAATAGCTCTGTCTTACAGGCCCTGCGGAAGGAAGTTGAATCCTGCAGGGCCCTGTATGCAGTTATAATGATATTAATACATACTGGCAGTTTTATAAGGGATGACTCTCTCTATGTGAACTTGGGGCCGTAGCCAACTAAATTCTACTCAGAGTAGACCCATTGCAACTTCTTGTGGCCCTCAGGTGCAAATCTTCACCTCTCCCTGCCACCCAGACTAAAGCTGGTCACACATTTGTATCTTGTTTCTCTTCAACACCCTTCTCCTTCCTTCTCATACCTCCCCTTTGCCAAATGTTAGACTGCAAGCTCCTTGGGGCAGAGACCTCTCCCTCCTTGTCTGTAGCTCTACAAATTGCCATAAACATCACTTATATAAAACTGGAACAAAGCCTGAACTCCATTTCCCAAGAACCTCTGTCTCAAGAACCTCTTAGCAAAATAGACATATGTGCCAAGCTCAGTTATCTTTTCCCCTATTATTTTTATCAGAGACATGTCTGTTGTTTCAAGGCCAAAATATTTTTCTTCTGCTGGCCTTGGATTCTGCTGCCAGCCACCACTCAGTTGCCTTTGAACACCTGTCCCAGTTGTGACTAAGAGACAAATACTGGAAAGAGGGGGAGCATAGCGCTCGATAAGCCCTGAAGAGGGAGGGAAAGCTGTATCGAATAAAATGTTTTCAAAAACGTGTCATTAAATGAATGACACTGTTAGGAAAGGATTGTGTTAAGTGGCCCTCATGAAGCAAATGCCTAGCAGGCAGCAACAAGCACAAACTTTCGCTGTGGAACCCACGACTAGTAAGAGTTTAAGGAAAAAATAGAGGATTTCCCACAGACTGGCCTCTGTGAGAAAAGGGTGTTCGACTAGATGGGCTTTTGCCCTGATCCACAAAGCTTATCGTAATGTTGTTAGAAGGATAAGATACCTTATGTGTATCCCAAAGGTAGAAATGCAGAAGAAGGAGGGAGAAGATTAGATTTCCCATTATCAGCCTGACCCTCGTGACATCACAGTTCAGTCCCAGTGATGTCATTGCTGCGGAACACTTAAGTGTGATGACATTATGCATTGCCTTTCTGCACATGAGGAGCTGCAACCATCAGGCATTTTAATGGTCCATCAAGGTTAGGGATGGGGAGCTTGTAGCCCTCCAGATATTGCTAGACTACAACTCCCATCATCTCTACTTGCTGCACTGGCTGGAGCTGATGGATATGGGAGTCCAGCGATATCTGGAGGGCCACAGGATATCTGGAGGGCTCGATTGAGGTTCACATTGTCAGCATTTCCTCAGAGTTCTTGCAGAGGTCTTTTCCAGCCCTGCTACCTGAGCTCATCATCCTGCAAGACTCTGGGATTGGTTCTGGGCCCTTCTGTAAACAATGTGCATGTCATCCCATTGGGTTAAGTCTCCTCCCCTAGGGGTGCATGAGGAAGTCGATTTCAGTGGGTTTCGTTGGGAACTGGTCTCATCTGCACCTCCTGGACTAATGCATGGATCAAGACATATTATCCAGCTATTGAAGAGCTGGATTAGTTTAATAGACAATGAAATGAGAATACCTAAATGTGTATTGATGAAAAGGTTTAATGTGGGGATTTTCCATGGGGCTATATTAAAGCCAAGGAGAGCACTCTGAGCTCTCCCTGAGTTGATAATTGACTAACTGGTGGTTGTTCTCTGGTAGCGAACATGTGAGTGTTGTAACCTGAGATCATGCGATGAAGGTATTGAGTTGCAAATCTTTTGCCTCAAGGCTCTGGGAAGTAAGGACATGTAAAAAACCCTCTCTGACTAAGAGAGAGAAAACAACTCCAAACTAAAAATGGAATCATGTCATATTTGGTAGGTTGCTGAGCCTGTGCTAGACAGCACAAGACATTGCATAACGTTTTGGATGTATCATTTGATGTTTCTGTTTTATTCTAAAGAGTTCTGCTAGTAAAAAAAATTGAATAATATATTTATGGGTCTGGACAATGATTTCTTCCAAAGGGAGTCAGTTCTTATCCATCCAGTCACTTCAAATATCTGCAACAGTTCCGCCAAGAACTCCTCACCTGAAGCCAGGTGTGATCCTTCCTGGGTCTGGGTCTGCTCCTGCCTCTTGATGCATCTCTGTGGACTTGGAGACAAAGTCCAGCTTTCCTGCTCCCCTGACGGCTCACTCTATGTGATAGAGCTTCTCCACCACATCATCTGATAGAAATGGTCTTTCTGGCCTTTGAAGACCCAGACTCCTCACTCCAAACCAAGCGAGAAGAGAACCGGACCATGAATCTTCCAGAGGGAGAATCTCAGTGGAGGGTCCAGCTTAAGTGACCCAGGGTCTCTTCCTTCCCCTTGTTGTCCTCATGGAGACCTTGGGCAGAGCCATGGCATATCCTCCTTGCAAATCCTACTTCAGGCCAATTTTGCTTTCCGAAATCCAGTGGATCGAAAACCCCTCAGAGATGGCAGGGAGAATATCTTGGCTCTGGAAATCTCTCCACAGAAAGACTCATCTGGTACTGAGCCATATGTCTTTTTAGGACCAGGTGAAATTCTCTTCATTTGCCTGGGGACTTTTATGTTGGTCCGTAATCCTGCTGTGTCTTTCCTGTGGTGACTCCCCAATTGTGGAATGCTTTCTCCAGAGAGGCTGGCTTGGCGCCAACATTGCATGTTTTTAGACACCAGGAAAAAACATTCCTCTTTAACCAGGCCTGTGGATATTAAATAATCTCTCCCCCCCAATGATTTTTATTAGATCTTCCAAATTATTACATAACTCTGTCTTTTTTACACGTTCTCTTCTTGACTTCCTCCTTCCCTGATTGTTATGCCCCCTTAATAGCTGCATTAAAACACATCTACATTTATTTTCTAAACCCCCAAAATCCATTTTCTACATTCTTCCATTGTTCATATCTGTTATTAAATATGGCCTGTGATCATGTGGGAGGACGGACTGTTATTATGATGATGATTTTACTATTAGGCTGTCTGTCAGAATGCTTCTTACTACGTTTTTATTGTGTTTTTGTCGTTGATGTTTTGCAATGTGTTTCTAGTGTTGTACACCACCCTGAAATCTTTTGATAAAAGGTGGTATATAAATTGAATTAATTAATTAATAAGTTAATTATTAATAATACGTATTTGTAAAACATACTTTGCTGTTTTAAGTCATGCTGTTTGCCACATTGAGAAGCTTGGTCACTTGGAAGCAGGCTAGTTCTAAAAGTGAATAATAAATACATCTCCATGGTGGGTGTGGGAGCAAATGTTACAGTCATACCTCGGGTTGCGAACGCTGCAGGTTGCACGTTTTTAGGTTACGGACCGCACCAAACCCGGAAGTACCTGAACTGGTTACTTCCGGGTTTCGGTGCTCGCGCATGCGCAGAAGCACTGAATCGCACTTTGCGCATGTGCAGAAGCGTCAAATTCCACTTTGCGCATGCGCAGAAGCTCCGGGTTGCATCACACGCGTGCACAGACGAGGAGCTGTGGGTTGCGAACGTGCCTCCCGCACGGATCACGTTCACAACCCTAGGTATGACTGTATTTTTATTCATCTATTTTTACATTTATACCCCACCTTTCCTCCAAGAATCTCAAGCGAGCACACATAGTTCTCCTCCACCCCATTTTATCTTCACAGCAGCCTGTGAGGTAGGCTAAGCTGAGAGTGTGCAACTGGCCCGAGGTCAGCAAGTGAGTTTCATGGCTGAGTGAGGATTTGAACCCAGGTCTCCCAGGTTTCAGTCCAACACTCTAACCACTACGCCACACTGCTGGCACATACACAGAGAAATGCTCGTGCTATGCTGGTGGAACAGCCAAGATACCCAGTGTCAAAGCTACAGACACGCCCACACAGATCCTGGAAGCCAATGCCCACCAATCAGGGTGTGTGCTGCGAATCACGCCCAGAGAATCAGCCAATGAACTCGTGACAATGAGGACACGCCCCCCATTGCATCAGAAAACATGCAACCAGAGGTCACCAGAGCATCAGCACCAGTGGTCCAGCCAGCAATTACTCTGCTACTGTCAGTCTTCGCTCTTCACCCCTAATAATAATAATAACAACAATAATAATAAAATTTTGTTAATATCCCGCCCTCCCCAGCTGAAGCTGGGCTCAGAGCGGCTAACAACAGTAAAAATAACACAGTTTACATAAAATCATAATCAATTAATTGGAATACATTCTAAAATCAATTCATTCTAAAATCAGTTCAGAGTCAATTAATGGCAACCATCGGGCTAGAGTTCTATGAGGATTACAGAAGGAGGGGGTCAGACTGTCCCTATAGGCTGGGAGTTCGAATCCCCCTGGAACAAGAGTTCAAGACCCTCCTGCAAGGGAAAGCCTTTTGCTGAGAAGCCAAGGGGTGGCGCGAGAACACTCAACCAGGGCAACCCCAGGCATGCACAGAGAGCAGCTGCTTCCACTGGCTCATGCATAGGAAACAGGCCTAGGATGCAGGAAATCAAGTCCTACCAGGGCAGATGGAGGGGAACATACCCCCACTTACCTCTTGCGTGCGTATCCACACCCCATCATATCAGAGGGAGACAAAGGACTTGACCCTGCTCTGCAAGCTCCACAAAGCAGCTCCCTAGCCCTAACTCAGCTACAGCAGTAGACTGGAACCAGCCATGCGGTAGGGACAATTGCCTCTCTCATGCTCCAGCCCCAGGCCAGTGGTGGCTGGTGGCCATTGGGATTGGTAAGGAGTAGGCTGGGAGGCTAACAGTAGGTGGCGTCAGAGAGGCGGAGCCAACTCATTCTATCTTTGTCCCCATCCATCCTCCTCCCACAACCTTGATGGCAGAAAGTGAGGAGGAAGTAAAGAACCTTTTAATGAGGGTGAAAGAGGAGAGCGCAACATCAAAAAAAAACAAGATCATGGCCACTGGTCCCATCACCTCCTGGCAAATAGAAGGGGAAGAAATGGAGGCAGTGGGAGATTTTACTTTCTTGGACTCCATGATCACTGCAGATGGTGACAGAAGTCACGAAATTAAAAGACGCCTGCTTCTTGGGAGAAAATCAATGACAAACCTAGACAGCATCTTAAAAAGCAGAGATGTCACCTTGCCAACAAAGGTCCGAATAGTTAAAGCCATGGTTTTTCCAGAAGTGATGTATGGAAGTGAGAGCTGGACCATAAAGAAGGCTGATCGCCGAAGAATGGATGCTTTTGAATTATGGTCTGGAGGAGACTCTTGGGAGTCCCATGGACTGCAAGAAGATCAAACCTCTCCATTCTGAAGGAAATCAGCCCTGAGTGCTCACTGGAAGGACAGATCCTGAAGCTGAGGCTCCAAGACTTTGGCCACCTCATGAGAAGAGAAGACTCCCTGGAAAAGACCCTGATGTTGGGGAAGATGGAGGGCACAAGGAGAAGGGGACAACAGAGGATGAGATGGCTGGACAGTGTTCTCAGAGCTACCAGCATGAGTTTGACCAAACTGCGGGAGGTAGTGGAGGACAGAAGTGCCTGGCATGCTCTGGTCCATGAGGTCATGAAGAGTCGGACATGACAAAATGACTAAACAACAGGCAGGGAGGCTAACAGTAGGTGGCACCAGAGAGGCCCAGCCAACTCATTCTATCTTTGTCCCCATCCATACTCCTCCCTGCAGCATTCTGCAAGGGCAGCCCTGAGATTAAGGAGGAACAGGAAGCCGACGGGCACAGAGCCTACCTTACTTGTTGTTGCAAGTAAGGCTGAGTTCACCCGAATCAAGACATCTCCACTGGCCCCAATCATTGATCCCAGGAACGTGCAGCTCATATTTTCCATGCCAGAAGGAGCCCCTGGTTCAAATCCAGGCACAATGGGACACTGGGGAAAGGAAGAGGGGCTCCCACTCTCGGGACACTGTCGGCCAATTAGGAGCAGCGCTGCATTGACCAATAGCCCATCCCCTCACCCAGGCAGCCCATGTGATCAACCCACCCTCTCTGTTTTTCCAGATAGATTGGCTCTACTGGTAGCAGAGGCTCAGGCCATATGTCACTCTCTCTACTTACCCTTCTCTCTACTGCCTATGGAGCCATAGCTTAGGGTCAAAGCTCCTAAGTGATGCAGGAATTTGCTTGTTGAACCTTCATCATCTCCAGGCAGAGCTAGGGGAAAGTCCGGTCTGAAATTCTGGAGAACCACTGTTGGTCTGTGTGGGCAAGGGGTTGAGGAAATCTGTGGGGGCCATCCCAATTTTGTCGGACTCCCATCATCTGTAGCCGGCATAGCCAATGGTCAGAAATGATGGGAGGAGGGTGCCCCACTACAGTGGTGCCTCAGTTTACATACGCTTCAGGTTACAGACTCCGCTTAGCCAGAAATAGTACCTCAGGTTAAGAACTTTGCTTCAGGATGAGAACAGAAATTGTGCAGCGGCAGCGTGGCGGCAGCGAGAGGCCCCATTAGCTAAAGTGGTGCTTCAGGTTAAGAACAGTTTCAGGTTGAGAACGGACCTCCAGAATGAACCCGAGATTCCACTGTGTTAGTTTAAAGATAAAGGACTCCTGACAGTTAAGTCCAGTCGTGAACGACTGGGGTTGCGGCGCTCATCTCGCTTTACTGGCTGAGGGAGCCGACATTTGTCCGCAGACAGTTTTTCTGGGTCATGTGGCCAGCATGGCTAAGCCGCTTCTGGCGAACCAGAGCAGCGCACGGAAACGCCGTTTACCTTCCCGCTGGAGCGGTACCTATTTATCTACTTGCACTTTGACGTGCTTTCGAACTGCTAGGTTGGCAGGAGCAGGGACTGAGCAACAGAGCTCATCCTGTCGCGGGGATTCGAACCGCCGACCTTCCGATTGGCAAGCCCTAGGCTCTGTGGTTTAACCCACAGCGCCACCCACGGCCAGTACCAATATAGGGTTGACCAACAGCCTGATCTGCTACAATGTACTCTCCCATTTTATTTTATTTATTGCATTTACAACCCACCTTTTCCTTCAAGGGGTTCAAGGAGCACATGGTTCTCCCCCTCCCCACAACAACCGTGTGAGTTAGGTTAGGCTGAGAGGCAGTGATTGGCCCATGGTCCCCCAGTGAGCTTCATAGCTGAGTGGGGATTTGAACCCAGGTCTCCAAGGTCTTAGTCCAACACTCTAACCGCTATGCCACATTGATTCTCCAAACGTATTCCTAAAGGTAAAGGGACCCCTGACCATTAGGTCCAGTTGTGGCCGACTGGGGTTGCAGCGCTCATCTTGCTTTACTGGCCGAGGGAGCCTGCATACAGCTTCTGGGTCATGTGGCCAGCATGACTGAGCCGCTTCTGGTGAAGCAGAACAGCGCACGGAAATGCCGTTTACCTTCCTGCTGGAGCGGAACCTATTTATCTACTTGCACTTCATGCTTTCAAACTGCTAGGTTGGCAGGAGCAGGGACCGAGCAACGGGAGCTCACCCCGTTGCGGGGATTTGAACCACCGACCTTCTGATCGGCAAGTCCTAGGCTCTGTGTTTTAACCCACAGCGCCACCCGCATCCCTTATACTTATTCCTACATACTCCCAAATATTATATCTAGAGTAGGAATTATTTGCCCTGGGCCCCATGGGACCATAATGCATAATGGGTCCCAGCTCTTCGGAATCAAAGAAATAATCAGCAGCAATAGCTATGCTTTCAGGGCATCTCTGCCCAGCTGGGAGTCACAAGAACCAAACTTCAAAAGCTATAGAATCTTAGATTGCTTAAATTCCTGCAATGCAGGAATCACAGCTAAGGAATCCTTGATAGATGGCCATAAAAGGTAAAGGGGCCCCTGACCGTTAGGTCCAGTCGTGGCTGACTCTGGGGTTGTGGCGCTCATCTCGCTTTACTGGCCGAGGGAGCCGGCGTACAGCTTCTGAGTCATGTGGCCAGCATGACTAAGCCGCTTCTGGCGAACCAGAGCAGCGCACAGAAACACTGTTTACCTTCCCGCTGGAGCGGTACCTATTTATCTACTTGCACTGTGTGCTTTAGAACTGCTAGGTGGGCAGGAGCAGGGACCAAACAACAGGAGCTCACCCCGTCGTGGGGGTTCGGACCACCAACCTTCTAATCGGCAAGCCCTAGGCTCTGTGGTTTAACCCACAGCGCCACCCGGGTCCCTAGATGGCCATACAACCCCTGTTTAAAAACCTCAGGTGAAGGAGGCGTTGACCACCTTCCGAATCAGTCTGTTCAACAAGCAGCTCTTATTGTCAGAAAGCTCTTCCTAATGTTTAGCTGGAATCTCCTTTCTTGTCATTTGAATCCAGTGGTTTGGGTCTTGCCCTCCGGAACAGCAGAAGGTAGAATCTGAACCAAAAGACCTCACCACCGCCTGCACAAACAAACCGCAATGATGAATGCTAGTTTTTATTTCTCTCTCTTTCTCTACTGTCAAGCCGCCAACTCCCCAGCCGAGCTAGAGCTTCCAGGGCATCTGAAATTCATTTGGTGGCAAAGTTCTTCCATGGGTGGTCTCCACGTTCTTCAGGTGCTTCTTGGCCAAAAACAAGGCCATCTGCTTCTTCTTCGCGGGGGGAAGGTTCTTCCCGACGTTCCACGGGAAGCTGCAGTTGGAGCCAAGGCTGGCTTTGTAGCCGCGGAGCACTTGGAGGCACCAGTCCTCATCCACTTTGTAGAAGAAGCTGTAGATTAGGTTGTCCATCTGAGGACAGTCGGCTGCCAGCCAGCTGCGCACCACTTCCTCCTCTTCGGATATAAGGTAGGGGTAACGGCATCTCAAGAGCTGCAGGAGCAGCTCGTTGGCTCGGTTGGTCTTGATGACAGGCAGCTTGCTCTCCGGGTAGAAGTGGGTGCTGGTGATTTCGTCCAACGTCCTCCTAATGAGCAGCACTGGACCGGGGTACTGACACAGCATCTCCGCCACGTTGAGGTTGAAGTGCTCCGTCACGGTCTTGACCACCAGCTTCTTCCAGCTCTTTGCCATCACCTTCATGGCCAAAGGGAGCAAGCTGTCAAAGGAGGCGTCCAGTACCAACCCCCCTAGCTCCGGATAAGTCTTCGCAGCCCAGGTGGCTGTGTAGCTCCCTAAGGAGTAGCCGTAGATGGCAATGTCCGGCAGGGCAAAACCCAGCCGACGTATGGCATATTGGATGACCACATCCATAGCGTTGACGTCATTTGCTGGATACGGTTTTCCCGTGCTCCTGCCGAAACCGGGGTGGTTCCACCCCAGGACAGAGTACCCGGCCTTCAGTGGGGTAAAAAAGCATCCGACCTCATAGAAACTGCCATTCCCTTCGCAGCAGATCACCAGCTGCATCCCCTGTTTCTCTGGACTTTTCCTCTTCCTCCTGTCCACAAACATAGTGTCGATTTCGTTCCCATCGCGGGCAATCAGTTTGGCCCGTTTCCCATGGAAATCCTCAATGAGGCAAGTTCGGGCGTTCACCAGTATATTGGGCGGGACTTTGTTCAAGAGGCAAACGGAACCCGGGTAGAGCAGCCAGCGGCCGATGGAATGAGCAATGGCATACCTGGCGAACTTGCTGGAGCAATGCTTGAAGGAGTGGAAGACGCTGGATCTGGAGCTCTCCGCCACAGCGCCCTCCTGGGGGACCGTAAGCATCCCTTGTGGGTTCTGGTTGTTGATGGTGATGCTGCTGCTGCTGTGTCCATTGGCGACGGTGCTGGTCCCGGCCTCATCCCAGCGATATTCCACTGGGCACTTCTTGAACACACAGCTGTCTTTGATCATCAAGTAGGTTTTCATTTTGTAACACATGTTGGAGCTCTTTAGGGGGGGAACGTTCACGGGATCAAACGACGGCGCCTTTCAGCAAGCTGGATCAGTTAAAGGAAGGGGAACATGAAGAAGAGAAGGCCAAAGAGATATTTATGGAGGCAGGCTGGAAGTTAGCAACTTTTGATTCGGGTTCAACCCAGAAGTGGATGTGGAGCAGCACTAGAATGTCTTGAGACGGCTGCTGCCCACCTGCCCTTGGCTGGTGTTGGGAGGGTCATATCCTGCAAAGAGCAACCAGGCACTTCCTCCAAGACCCCCTACAGGCCAGTCACTCAAAGCAAAGGTAATAATAAGCCGTGTCAGCCCCCTTTGTGAGCAATTACTCCCCTGAGGGCTTGGCTGGGAGGCCCATCAGCTGCCAGGGGGGGTCTGGAGGTGGACATTGCAAATTCTTCTCTGGGGCGGTGGAGCAAGAGCACAGAGTCTGTCCACTTAGTCTGTCCACAGAGTCTGTCCCATCAATCCCAGCCTCGTCCATCGGTCCCACGGAACAAAAGGCTTTCTTGTGGGCCAGAGCGCCCCTATATCTCAGGAACCGGGAAGAAGTGGGCCTCATCGAAGGTTAGACACCTTCTTCCATCAGTAACATTATTAATGCTTGTTTAATTCGTTGCCCATCCTCCACTCTAAGGTACCAGGTCAGGCAACAAGGTAAGAAGGTAAGAAGAGCCTACTGGATCAGGCCAATGCCCCACCTGTTCTCACAGTGGCCAGACAGATGCCTGTGGAAAAGCAGCAAGCAAGATTTGAATACAGGAGCCTGTGGTTTCCAGCAACTGGTACTCAGTTTGCATTGGGGGAAAAGTTCCCGGTGGAAATTCCAGCTTGAGAAGGAACCATTGCCATCTAGGTATCTGCGGGGGAGAAAAGGTTTAAATTCCTCCTAAAGGTTTAAATTCCCCCTCCGTGCTTGCTGTGAACTACCAGCCCAACTGATGCAAAAAGCATTTTTTAAAAGCTGCACATTAGATGCATTTTATGCTGTGTGCAGTTTGGTGCTCAAGTTGAAAGGGAAGTGTGACCAGCCAGTGGGAGAAGCCGTCTCTCTTTTTGCTCTCCAAACTCCCCCCACCCACAGCACTGACCACAGAGACATCGCTTTCCTCTTCACCACAAACGCAGCTCTCAGAATGATGTGTAATCTCAACCCACAGTCTTGAAAAACCCTACAGTATCCCCCATGCACCAGGAGGCAGACGGTGTTGCGGGGACCAGACGGCATTTCCTCGATTCCTCTTTCCTAGGAAGAGGGAAGAGGAGGCACGATGGTTGCAAAAGCCCCCGCTGGAGACAGATGACTGTTGGAGAACTGGAGGCGGTAACGGTGGAGGGGTTCCTGCTTGTGGCACTCTTTGAGGAAGGAGGAAAGAGCAGCGATGATGCTCTTTTCAGTCCCCAGAGAGCTAGTGGGGGGGGGGGTGATGAAAGAGAGGAAGCCTGGTTTTGGTACAAATCCATCATTCCGTTTTCATCACTGGGAGAACAAGTCTCTGAGTGCAGTTTGAACAAAAGTGAAAATAGGACACACACACACACACACACACACACACACAGCACAGGAAACAAATTCTGTCTCTAATCAACTTCTTAGTTACTTCTGTGTTAATAACTTTACATATACCGTACACAGACATGTACTTTAATCTGCAGTTTTATCTTGCAATGTATGCTTTTATCCGTTCTGCATGTTTTATAAACTTGCTTTTCACGCTGATATTTTTTTTAAATCGATGCCTCTTTTATATTTTTCATAAACTGCTTAGAGGTTTTCTTTACTGTGAAGCAGTACGCAAATATTATTAAATAAACAATTGTGGGCACTTGGCGTCAAACACCAGCGGTGGGAGAATATTGGAACCAGAGTGAATGGTAATCATTGCTCATTGCCTCAGCCCAGTATACCTGAAGGAGCGTCTCCACCCCCATCGTTCTGCCCGGACTCTGAGGTCCAGCTCTGAGGGCCTTCTGGCGGTTCCCTCACTGTGAGAAGCCAAATTACAGGGAACCAGGCAGAGGGCCTTCTTGGTGGTGGTGCCTGCCCTGTGGAACGCCCTCCCACCAGATGTCAAAGAGAACAATAACTACCAAGTGGCTGGGGAAACCCAGCCAGATGGGCAGGGTATAAATAATAAATTATTATTATTATTATTATTATTATTATTATTATTATTATTATTATTATTATATCACATTTGTATCCCACCTTTCCTTCAAGGAGCTCAAAGGGGCACACATCATTCTCCTCCTCCCCATTTTATCCTCGCAACAACCCTGCGAGGTAGGTAAGGTTGAGAGTAAATGACTGGCCCTAGGTCACCCAGGTCCCAGTCTGTCCCTCTAACCCATGGGTAGGCAAACTAAGGCCCGGGGGCCAGATCCAGCCTAATCACCTTCTAAATCCGGCCCGTGGACAGTCTGGGAATCAGAATGTTTTTACATGAGTAGAATGTGTCCTTTTATTTAAAATGCTTCTCTGGGTTATTTGTGGGGCATAGGAATTCGTTCATATTTTTTTCTCCAAAATATAATCCGGTCCCCCACAAGGTCTGAGGGACAGTGGACCGGCCCCCCGCTTTAAAAGTTTGCTGATCCCTGCTCTAACCACTATGCGACACAGCCTTCAACCTGGCTGCGTGAGAAGGAGAGTAGCAGCCTTATCTTCCTCTTCCCTCTCTGGCCCTTTCCCCAATTCTATTATATGAGTAAGCCATTAACGTATTTTAAAAAACTGAACTGCATTGAATTGGTAAATTGGTAGAAAAGTGACCTATAAATGTAATTAATACTTTTTTAAAGAAAAGAGAGAGAACGTGCAACTGTTGCCTTCAACTGGGGGGCAGGGAAGGAGGGGGGAATCCTGCCTTTACTGAAAAGCATCTAGGAACTGCCCCAATTTCCAGTATTTTTACATACAAAATATTCTGGCAACTGGCCTGGGGGTCAAAAACAGGCCATACTGGTGCTGTTGCCATTTCCGCATAGTTGCAGGTTGGCGTTAAAGGGGGGGGTCCCATGTCCTTAAGAGATCGAAGGCTGCTTGCATCACATACCCCCCTCCCAAAGGTCCCTATTCTCCAGGGACAGTCCTGGAATTATGAAAGCCATCCCGGCTTTTGATTTGATCCCGAAAGGTCCCTATTTCCCCCGCCAGTGCTGCCAGCGCTGAGCTCAGGGAAGAGGGTGAGCTGGGTGTCAGGAAAGAACAACAACTTATTTTCTTCTTGTGTGTGGGTTGCTGTTGTATTTTAACTCCCAGAGAAGCAGAGCGGTGCTTGTGGGATATTCTGCCTCAGGCGTCTAAATAACATGACCAATGTTGGTTTTCTGCCTGGGCTGCTTTCAGATCAGATAACCTGTTCATTAAGCTTTCTTGCCGATCTGTTTGCACAGAGTTTCTTAAAGTTCAGGTGACATTGGCTTGTCATTTATTTCTTTATGTCTTTATTTATTTCTTATCAAGAAAAGTCTGCAGGGGTTTTTTTCCGAGGGGGGAGGAAGTGTTATTTGGGAGGGGTGTTTCTAAGACTCAGGTGAAACTGTGAAGCTCCCTTGTAATTTTTGCTCTTCTTAGATGCTACATGTTGTTTAAGTAATCTTGCAATGGTTTTAGTACCAAAATGTGGGGTTTTTTGTTTGCTATTGTTTTGCTGTAGTTATAAAACTGCTTTAGAGGTGTTGTTTTAAATGCATTCCTGTTTTCTTTTCTTTTTTGTAAGCCATTTTGAGCCTCTCTTTTTTTTTTTGGCATGGAATAGCTGCATACAGATAAAATGAATGGATGAATGTTCCGCAGGAGATCAGTTCTAATTGCACAGCCTGGATTACCCAGTATGCAACTGAGTTCCACCCCAAAATGTATTTCTGTGTTACATCCATATCCCACCTTCCTTCCAAGAAACTCAAGGTGGTGTGCAATAGTTCTCTCACAGTTCTAAAGTGGTATGATGTTGTTTTAAATGAAGAGTGTGGATGGGACCATAACTTTTAAAAGTGTAACTTTAACAATTTGTACTTTCTTTTTCCCACCCCCCACCCTGATCTTTTTCACTTGCATATTGAATCTTTTTATATCATAAGCCTGGGGGCAGAGATCACATAAGAATTGGTTTTTTTGAAGGCATTCTGAAAGCCACCCCAACCCCCCAACCCCCCCTTTTTTTTGCTAAAGACATGGCCACTGGTCCCATCACTTCTGGCAAATAGAAGGAGAAGAAATGGAGGCAGTGAGAGATTTTACTTTCTTGGGCTCCATAATCACTGCAGGTGGTGACAGCAGTCACGAAATTAAAAGACGCCTGCTTCTTGGGAGAAAATAAACGACAAACCCAGAAAGCATCTTAAAAAGTAGAGACATCACCTTGCCAACAAAGATCCATATAGTTAAAGCTATGGTTTTCCCAGTAGTGATGTATGGAAGTGAGAGCTGGACCACAAAGAAGGCTGATCTCCGAAGAATGGATGCTTTTGAATTCTGGTGCTGGAGGAGACTCTTGAGAGTCCCATGGACTGCAAGAAGATGCAACCTCTCCATTCTGAAGGAAATCAGCCCTGAGTGCTCACTGGAAGGACAGATCCTGAAGCTGAGGCTCCAAGACTTTGGCCACCTCAGGAGAAGAGAAGACTCCCTGGAAAAGACCCTGATGTTGGGAAAGATGGAGGGCACAAGGAGAAGGGGACGACAGAGGACGAGATGGCTGGACAGTGTTCTCAGAGCTACCAGCATGAGTTTGACCAAACTGCGGGAGGCAGTGGAAGACAGGAGTGCCTGGCGTGCTCTGGTCCATGGGGTCACGAAGAGTTAGACACGACTAAACGAGTGAACAACAAGGTTTTTAATGATGCAAGCAAATGAGTAAATAAATAATAGTGTCTATTCCAGACATAATATTTGCTTCATGAATGATGCAAACAGGAGTCCCCAACAAAGGAGTGTTATTTAATACTGAGGAGTTGCTCAGTCGGTACAGCGTGAGACTCCTCATTTGAGCCCCACTTGGGGGGGTGAATTCCTGCATTGCAGGGGGCTGGACTAGATGACCCTCGTGGTCCTTTCTAGCTCTAGAATTCTGTGATTCTGTGAACTCTTACAACAGGTGTAAGTGAATCTGTGGCTTTCCAGGTATGTGGTCTAAACCACTGAGCCTCTTGGGCTTGCTGATCAGAAGGTTGGTGGTTTAAATCCCCGCAACGGGGTGAGCTGCCATTGCTCTGTCCCAGCTCCTGCCAAACTAGCAGTTCAAAAGCATGTCAGGACAAGCAGATAAAGAGGTACCACTGCAGTGGGAAGGTAAATGGTGTTTCCATGCGCTCTGGTTTCCATCACGGTGTCCCGTTGTGCCAGAAGAGGTTTAGTCATGCTGGCCACATGACCCAGAAAGCTATCTGTGGGCAAACGCCGGCTCCCTCGGCCTGAAAGCGAGATGAGCGCCACAACCCCAAAGTCGCCTTTGACTGGACTTAACTGTCCAGGGGTCCAAAGCCAGCGTGGTGTAGTGGTTAAGAGCGGTGGACTCGTAATCTGGGGAACCGGGTTCGCATCTCCGCTCCTCCACATGCAGCTGCTGGGTGACCTTGGGCTAGTCACACTTCTCTGAAGTCTCTCAGCCCCACTCACCTCACAGAGTGTTTGTTGTAGGGAAGGGAAAGGAGATTGTTAGCTGCTTTGAGACTCCTTCGGGTAGTGATAAAGCTGGATATCAAATCCAAACTCTTCTTCTTCTACCTTTTTTTTTAACCTTTATAGGTCCTATCACCTTGGTGGTGCTGCCTGGGGGATGGGGGGAAATGGGAGTCTAGCAAAATTGATTGGTTGACTGACTGACTGTGTTTATATCTCACCTTTTTCTCCAATGAGCAGAAGGTGGCACGCATTGTTCTCCCCCTCCTCATTTAATCCCCACAACAACCCTGTGAGGTAGGTTAGGTTAGGCTGAGAGGTAGCGACTGGCCCAAGGTCCACCCAGTGAGCTTCGTGGCTAAGTGGGGATTTGAACCCAGGTCTTTCAGGTCCCATTCCAACACTCAAACCATTACACCACCATAGCAACAGTTCGCAAAGGCGTCCAGGCTGCTGACCGGGTCAGGCGGCGAAGAATTTGCTGCTGCTCTAACTCCGGCCGTAAAACATCCCTGTTTTGGAATCAGCAAAAATTCCCCTGGAGCTGAACAAAGTCCTTGGGCTGATCTCCTCTGCAAGGATGGATGGGGGGGGCGGAGAGGAACAGGCTGGAGAAAATGGGATCAAGGGCTACATTGGCAAGTGAAAGGTCACATTCATCACCGAGAGGGGAGGAAGAGGGCAGCTGAGGTAGCAGGGGAGGGTCCAGGGTGACTCTCAGAAGAAAAGAGGAGAGGTCAGGATGTCCCGAAGAAAAAGAAAACCTCTCCCTTGAAATATGGCTGGATTGTGAGGAGTGGCAAGGAGGGACAGGGTCGTTTTATTTGAGAGGGGTTTGGAGTGGAGACTGCAGGGCATGCTGGGATTCGAGATGCACACAGAAATTTGAAATCCCAGCAGCGCACAGCTCATCCTGGTCTATCCGCAGCAATCTTGCCTCAATTTCCCTTTGCGACAGAAAGCACACGAGCGCTGGGAACACACCGGAATAAGCAGTAACACGTACACAGCCTGTATATGTTCTGCAGCAGATGTTATGGCTGCTGTCTGGGGTGTGTCTTCTTTTTTAAAAAATCGTTTTTATTTGATTTTACAAATATAAATTTATAATGAAACCAAATACATAT
Source organism: Podarcis bocagei (assembly GCF_964188305.1). Classification (NCBI taxonomy): domain Eukaryota; kingdom Metazoa; phylum Chordata; class Lepidosauria; order Squamata; family Lacertidae; genus Podarcis; species Podarcis bocagei. The sequence continues at coordinate 6,705,234 of NC_138129.1, read as the reverse complement.
ACAGTAGAGAGATTTCTCTGAATCTCGAGACTTCCCCTCCATGGCTCCTAATGTCAACTTTTCAACTGCATATTATGTCACAGTCTATATTTTATGTCTATCCATATTATCCAGAGTAATTGCAACATTACAAGTGAGATTAAAATGCTGCGAATGTTTTTATCTGCTTACAGTGGTCTCCTAAGTAAATTATAAATTTCCCCCATTCTTTCTTGAAATTGGTCCCTGAGCTTTCCAGTCAGTTTTGTCATTTCGGTATAGTCAACAGCCTGATTTGCCATTTCTCTCTGGTAGGGACTTGTCTTCTTCCCATCTCTGGGCTAGTAGCATCCGTGCTGCTCTTGTCACATACATGAAAAGTCTTTTCTGTTCCTTTGGGATGTTGGTACCTACAATTCCTAATAAAAAGGCTTCTGTTTTTTCACAAAAGTTATTTTAAACATTTTTTCCAATTCATTATATATCACTTCCCAGAAAGCCTTTACACTGGTATGTCGGGTTAAGTACTTAATTCGTTCTGGAGGTCCGTTCTTAACCTGAAACTGTTCTTAACCTGAAGCACCACTTTAGCTAATGGGGCCTCCCGCTGCCGCTGTGCTGCCGGAGCACGATTTCTGTTCTCATCCTGAAGCAAAGTTCTTAACCCGAGGTATGATTTCTGGGTTAGGGAAGTCTGTAACCTGAAGCGTCTGTAACCTGAAGTGTCTGTAAACCCGAGGTACCACTGTATAACTTTACATGACCACCACATATTTTTAAAAGGGTGTGTCTTCGGGGGGCGACTTGGGGAAAAATGGCCTCGTGGGTCATATTGGGACTCCTCCTGGGCCTAAGGCACGTTACTAGGGGCAATGGCAGAGTTGCAGTCGAGGAAGACACACTGGTTCTGGAATAATAATAATAATAATAATAATAATAATAATAATAATAATAATAATAATTATTTATTATTTATACCCCGCCCATCTGGCTGGGCTTCCCCAGCCACTCTGGGCGGCTTCCAACAAAACATTAAAATACAGTAATGCATCAAACATTAAAAGCTTCCCTAAACAGGGCTGCCTTCAGATATCTTCTGAAAGTTTGGTAGTTGTTGACATCTGGTGGGAGGGCGTTCCACAGGGCGGGTGCCACTACCGAGAAGGCCCTCTGCCTGGCTCCCTGTACAGCAAAAATGAAATTCCTTGATGAAAGTATCACACCCCCTTCCCTCCAACTCTACAGTTCTGTGTTTCTGTGATCCAGTTGCCTCTCTTTTGCAAAGTCCTTGAGGTAGAGGTCCGTCTTTCCGCCACCTTACTTTGTCCCTCTGCAAAGTAAACTGAAGGGCATTAATACCCACCACGGATGAGTCAGGGCAGGCCAGCAGGCTAGGTCTTAACCCCAGTTGGCTTCCTTCACCCGGATCCGCCTGAGGCCATCTGCTTGCTTGGGGAAGGGGGGAAAAAATCTCCCACCCTGAAGGCTAATCTTCTTTAATCTCTGTCAATTGGATCTGTGCCTTTGTTCCACCAGTCAGCGGGAGACCAGCACGTTGGCTCAGTGAGAGAGAGACAGGCAGCCCTGTGGTTCCTGGGCAGAACACGTGTCTGCCTTCCGTGGGGCAACCCCTTGGCATAATAACACTGTGCTACATCCACAAATGTTTCTGTTTTCATTTTTGGCAGGGTGACGGCTGTATATCACCGACTCAAACCAAATCATGTATCTGAAGAAGTGTGCATGCACACGAAAGCTCATACCAAGAACTAACTTAGTTGGTCTTTAAGGTGCTACTGGAAGGAATTTTTTTATCAAATCATCCATAATAAGACCAAGCACAGTGCTTTCAAAGCATCCAGTCAGGCTGGCATAGAGTCCCCCAATCTGGTGTCCAGGGCAGCTGTCTACCAGCTCCATCAGGTACACAGGCTGAGACCCTACCTGCCCACAGACTGTCTTGCCAGAGTGGTGCATGCTCTAGTTATCTCCCCCTTGGACTACTGCAATGCACTCTACATGGGGCTACCTTTGAAGGTGACCCGGAAACTACAACTAATCCGGAATGCGGTAGCTAGACTGGTGACTGGGATTGGCCGCCGAGACCACATAACACCGGTCTTGAACAACCTACACTGGCTCCCAGTACGTTTCCGAGCACAATTCAAAGAGTTGGTGCTGACCTTTAAAGCCCTAAACGGCCTCGGTCCAGTATATCTGAAGGAGCGTCTCCACCCCCATCGTTCAGCCCGGACACTGAGGTCCGGCTCCAAGGGCCTTCTGGCAGTTCCCTCATTATGAGAAGTGAGGTTACAGGGAACCAGGCAGAGGGCCTTCTCCATAGTGGCGCCCACCCTGTGGAACACCCTCCCACCAGATGCCAATGAAATAAACAACTATGTGACTTTTAGAAGACATCTGAAGGCAGCCCTCTTTAGGGAAGTTTTTAATTTTTGATGTTTTATTGTAATTTCAATATTCTGTTGGGAGCCACCCAGAGTGGCTGGGGAATAAATTAACATCATCATCATCATTTATGGGCTGCATAAATAGGAGTATAGCATCTAGATCAAGGGAAGTAATAGTGCCACTGTATTCTGCTCTGGTCAGACCTCACCTGGAGTACTGTGTCCAGTTCTGGGCACCACAGTTCAAGAAGGACACTGACAAACTGGAACGTGTCCAGAGGAGGGCAACCAAAATGGTCAAAGGCCTGGAAACGATGCCTTATGAGGAACGGCTAAGGGAGCTGGGCATGTTTAGCCTGGAGAAGAGGAGGTTAAGGGGTGATATGATAGCCATGTTCAAATATATAAAAGGATGTCACATAGAGGAGGGAGAAAGGTTGTTTTCTGCTGCTCCAGAGAAGCGGACACGGAGCAATGGATCCAAACTACAAGAAAGAAGATTCCACCTAAACATTAGAAAGAACTTCCTGACAGTAAGAGCTGTTCGACAGTGGAATTTGCTGCCAAGGAGTGTGGTGGAGTCTCCTACTTTGGAGGTCTTTAAGCAGAGGCTTGACAACCATATGTCAGGAGTGCTCTGATGGTGTTTCCTGCTTGGCAGGGGGTTGGACTCGATGGCCCTTGTGGTCTCTTCCAACTCTATGATTCTATGATGATCATTATTATTATTATGCCCTCCAGATGGTTTGGACAATGGCACCCATCAGCCTCAGCTAGCATGGATGTGAGTCTAGAGGCTATCTGCATTTCAGAGTGCCAGGCACCTCAGAAGGCCTGCCTAAGAGATCCTTTTATTGTGGCATTTCAGCACCAGACCCGTTACAGGAGCGTTTATGTTCTGATAAGAGTCCACCAAGTTGCTTAAAAAACCCACCAAGTTCAGTCAATAGGACTGAGGCCTCATCCTCTCTCTTTTGGCTGACCAACTGCCCTTTGCTCAAGCAAAGAGAGAGGGGGATGAGGGTCTTTTTTGAAGGACTCTCTTTCCTTGTAGGTTTTTAAGCCGAGGTCGCATGGCCACCTGCCATGGATGCTTCCATTGAGATTCTTGCATTGCTGGGGCTTGTGCTGGAGGACCTTCAGGGTCCCTTCCAACATTACAAATCTATGATCCTACGACTGGCAATTGTCGCACCAGCTTGCCCAACAACTTGCTGGTGTTTATATGACCACTAGGCCTGTTTCCCCCGCATGCCTTCCTGCTGACCCTTTGCTCTTCCCGCCTGCCCTCCCCTCCATGCAGATTGGCTGGCAGATGTCCCTCAGGGCTGCTGCAGCCATGGCACAATCTCCTAATCGTGCCCTCCTAGGAGGAACGCAGATCGGGTCTTGCAAGGTTTCGAAGGGGATTTGACACCCTCCAAAATGGATTCATGCTGTCAGGCGGATTTGCAATTAACCCAACCATCCTCTCTCTCCCCCCCCCCCCACTCACCCCAAATGCCCGCTTTGTTTCTCGCCAAAGGCGGGCAGAGACAAAGGCATGTAGATTGTGTTTCCCCAATACAGCCTGCCATTCTGGGGGGGGGGGTCCCTGCACCCGCAATAATCTGACCTGGATGAGAGAGACACATGCATTGGGCTGTGTTAATTGTGACCTTTTCTTGCCAAGACCATCTCTCCGCCGGCAGCTGAGCCTCCGATTCCAAACAGCCAGGGCTTATTAACATGACTTCTAATCCCCTAACGACCCCCTGATTGTTCAGACATATGGACGGCTCCTTCCCCCTTGCCAGATGAACCCCCTACTTTCATCCCACCCACCCCAGGAAAGCCTTTGCCTCTGACAAGGCTAGCTTTGAAGTGAAGTGTCAGTCTGCACAGCATCCCAGTTCAGTGGGAGTCCATCATAAATATCAGATTACCAGCCCACCCCCACCCCCACCGCATCCTCTGCCCCATTTCCCCTCTTCTCCCCCCGTCTCATCTGTTTTCAACAGTGGGTTCGCAAAGCTGCTTGCCAGCTGCATGCCAACTTTCCCAGGGCACAGAGAGGGAAGGGTGCGCTCTCTGCAAAAAAGACGCCGTCAAAGAGCTTGCGATCAGGCCACCCTCTCCAGTCCTCCTGGAGCAATTCTAGGTTGCAGAAATACATGGGAATGGAAGGCAATGGAAGAGGGAGAGAGAGAAAGAGAAAGGATAAAAGAAAAGGGATGGAAAGAATGAAACGAAATAGGATTCCCAGGAGTAATAATAATAAATTTTATTTATACTCCGCCCTCCCTGGCCAGAGCCGGGCTCAGGGCAGCTAACACCAATAAAAGCACAGTAAAAACATAATGGGGGGGGGGGAGAGAGAGAGTATTTAACCTGTATTTAAAATACAGGTTAAAATGCAATTTAAAAGGCAGGTGATAAAGTAGCTGATAAATCAAGACCATAAGGGGAGGGAAACATAAGGGTCAGACTGAGTCCAAACCAAAGGCCAGGCGGAACAGCTCTGTCTTGCAGGCCCTGCAGAAAGATGTCAAGTCCCACAGGGCCCTAGTCTCTTGTGGCAGAGCATTCCACCAAGCTGGGGCCAGTGCTGAAAAGGCCCTGGCCCTAGGTGAGACCAATCTAACCACCTTGCGACTTGGGACCTCCAAAATGTTGTCATTTGTGGACCTTAAGGTCCTCTGTGGGGCATAGCAGGAGAGGCGGTCTCGTAGGTACATGGGTCCTAGGCCGTGAAGGGCTTTAAAGGTCAAAACCAGCACCTTAAACCTGGCCCTGTACTCCACCAGGAGCCAGTGCAGCTGGTAAAGCACTGGATGAATGTGATCCCACGGCAAGGATCCTGTGAGGAGCCTTGCCACAGCATTCTGCACCCGCTGGAGTTTCTGGGTCAGCTTCAAGGGCAGCCCCACGTAGAGCAGCGCAAACATACACCCCTCAAGCCAGTGTGCATTCTGCCTCCAGTGTGGTGTAGTGGTTAGGGTGTTGGACAAGGGCCTGGGAGGACAGGGTTCAAATCCCCGCTTATGCGATGAGGCTCACTTGGTGACCACAAGCCAGTCCCTACCTGCGTTGTTGCGATGATGAAACGGGAGGGGGGGAAGGAGGAATGCCACCTGGAGCTCTTTAGAGGAAAGGTGGGGCAGAATTTTTATAAGGCGAGTAACAGTTGACATGACAGAGGCTTATAAAATCATCCAAGGAAAGGAGAAAGGGGGGGGGGAATCACGATACTGGGATTCATAGACATCCAGTGAAGCTGAACGTTGGACGGTTTGAGACGGTGAACTTTGCACCGTGAATTTCACTGCCCTCTAAAGCGGTCATGGGAATACCGTATTTTTCGCTCCATAAGACGCCCCTTTTTCCTCCTAAAAAGTAAGGGGAAATGTCTGTGCGTCTTATGGAGCAAATGCGTGGTTCCTGGAGCTGAATTCCCTAGGGGCAAAAAGCAGATCATGCTTTTTTAAAAAAAAAAGAAAGAAAGAGGGAAGTGGGTGTTGAAACAAAGCTGCTGAGCAGCTGATCATCAAGCGGTCGGGAGGGAGATAAGGGACTCTAGCGATAAAGGAGGCTGCCTGGGAGGGAGGAGGTAAAAGCCCATGGATCCTCAGGATTTTTGCACTGGGTCACCCCAAATTCACCATCAGATCACATAGCATGTCCACGGCTATAGCCTGCACCAAAAAATCACACATCCACTGTTTCGTGGGGCTGCAATGGCGCAAAAACGTGGTTACAAAGCACGGATCCACATGGATCATGCTTTGACTATCTCCCTGGCCTTGACCTGTTCCTCTCCTGCCTTTGGCCTTGTAGCAGGAACTCCCCCCCCATCATTCAGTTTGTACAAACTTCACACACACTCACACTCACACACTACATACGCTACGCTTCTGTTATAAATTCATAGAAAATCAACCATACATCGGATTTGCACTGTTCCACTTTTATTTTACTCCATGAAGGAAGGACTACAAAATGGGGAAGGTTTGATACAAGCCAGCCATAATCCCTTCACCATCCCAGCACATCCACAGGAGCCCTGCCCAGTTGCTATGCCAACCCTGATGGTCCTAGACAGAAGACCATCAAGGTCACAAAGGACTTGCATATGGGAGTGGATTCTGCATGGACTGGAACAAAGGACAATGATCAGATCTTCCCTCAGGGGGCAGGAAACTGCGACTACCTTTTGTCTTCAGAAAATGACTCATGGGGAGGGGTAGAGGGGAACCAGCCAGGTGACAGGACACTCAGGTTACCACCACAACTCCTCCCTCAACCCCTCCTTTCTGTAATGTATGCATGATGTTTCTGGGGATGGGCTTGATCTACAGGGTGGGAATTTCAAAAGTTTTTATAAGGTCTTGCACACCATTTTCTGTGTCTTTTCCTCTCTCCCGCAAGTGAGGGGAACACCCTGTTGCAACAGTTCAATAAAGGCCAAGCCTACAGGCTGCCGATTTGCTCCAATTTACTCTGGTTGGTGTCTTTACTTTTTGTCCAAGGGAGCCCTCGGATTTTTCCGGTAACAGCCTTGAAACAGATCCTGTCTGAGATCAGACCCTGCAGCATTTATTTGCCTACTTCTGATGGACTGAAACAAAGCTCAAAGAAAAGAAAGAAATATTATGGAAGTGTGTGTGTGTGTGTGTGTGTGTGTGTGAGTGAGAGAGAGAGAGAGAGAGAGAGAGAGAACAGAATTTGCGAGATGGTGACTTGATGGAAAGGATACAGGCGAGGGGGGTGGGCGGGTGCCGCTTGACCACTTGAGGAAACTCAGTGGATCTTCCTGGAGGCGAGGGGTGTATGTCGCCAAGGCAGATGCTGCACATCTGGCAGCTGGGAATGCAGTCTTGGGAACCCCAGAAGACAGTCTACAACTGGCAAAGATCAGCATTCACAACCAGCTCTCTGTTTCCTGCACAGCCTTTTGCTTACCAGATGTGTCCTCGCCTCATCTATTTTCCTCTGCTTGCTGCCCACCCCACCCCCCAATGCAGTCCAACAACAAATGATTCTCCCAGGATGAGCACAGCTCAGAAATGGCCTGTAAGATTTATTCCAAAGACAGCAAAAGTGAAGTGTGTTTTGGGACACGGATGGACCTTCATTGGGCAGATAGTACATTCTTCTTCTTCGTTGGCGATCCCTCGTAGCCGAGTAAGATTGTCTTCCATAAACACACTTTTAACAAAGAGTCTGTAAGTGACTGCGGAGGCCAGTTCTGGACCCACACGTCCTTCTACAGTGGGGACATTGGTTTCCGGGCGGGAGTTGATCACGGTGTGGGTTTGCCAAGTGTGCCTTCCTCTTAGCACATTTCTCCCTTACGTCCTGAGTTCGAATGTCTTCAAAGCCCATACAGTGGTTAAGTACTTAATTCGTTCCGGAGGTCTGTACTTAACCTGAAACTGTTCTTAACCTGAAGCACCACTTTAGCTAATGGTGGCCTCCTGCTGCTGCCACACCGCCGGAGCACAATTTCTGTTCTCATCCTGAAGCAAAGTTCTTAACCCGAGGTACTATTTCTGGGTTAGCAAAGTCTGTAACCTGAAGCGTATGTAACCACTGTACGGTTAGTGTGGAAACTCCCAGGCCAGAGACAACAGGGGCATTGTGTGTTCCCTGAGAGGGCGCCTGCTTTGTGGCCTGTGCCCAGATGGGGTGGGGAGAGGGGCAGAACCGAAGGGGCTTCTGCCAGCGCTGTGCCCACCTGGCCCTGATTTAACCAGCTCACAGGTATTTTAAGAAAAAAACTGCTCCTTTTCCCTTATGGAGTATCCAAGAGCCCATATTCTTCTTCTTTGGCGATCACTCGTAGCCAAGTAAGATTGTCTTCCATAAACACGGTCTTAACAGTGAGTCTGTAAGTGACTGTGGAGGCCTATTCTGGATCCACACGTCCTTCCACAGTGGGGACATAGGTTTTTGGGCGGGAGGTGATCACAAGCATGAAGGTTTGCCAAGCATGCCTTCCTCTTAGCACCTTTCTCCCTTCCGTCCTGAGTTCAAGCATCTTCAAAACCCATGACACCTTTGGTAAAGGCTGTTCTCCAATTGGAGTGCTCACAGGCCAGTGTTTCCCAGTTGTCGGTGTTTATACTACATTTTTTTAGATTTGCCTTGAGACAGTATTTAAACCTCTTTTGTTGACCACCAGCATTGTGCTTTCCATTTTTAAGTTCAACATAGATACTGCTTCATAACCAGGCAGACCTTTGGTCTGATATAAAGCGGTATTGAAATGAATAATAATAATAATAATCTAGCTTAGTATTGTCTACACGGCCTAGCAGCAGCTCTCCAGAATTTCAGGCAGAAATGCTGGAGGTGCTGGGGCTTGAACCAGCTTTTCACCTTGCCTTGAGGTCTGTTCTGTGGTCTGAATGTTGGGATGGATGGTGCAAACTCTGAACGTACAAGGGAGGTGGGATCTAGACACATATAAAAAAAAGTTGCGAAAATGCTTTTTTTAAAAAAAAGTTTCGAAAAAGATATGGAATTGGCCATAGCTCGCTGTCAGGGAACTGCCATCAGAGCATCAGGTGGTGGAGGGACTCAGGCAGGATGAAAGAGACTCAACTGCTGAAGCAGGGACCAGCAGGGGGAGGAGTGATTCTCTGAGGGAATGTGAGCAGGAGGGAGGGCTCAGGGACGCTTCCAGCGAAAACAGTGGGGAGGTATCTGAGTCTCACATAGGGAGACCCATACCTCGCAGGAAACTGTCACGCCGTGAGTCCAGGAGACGCGTTTCCGTTAAGGAACTTCTTTGCTGGAAACGCTTCCGCAGGCAGCCACTGTCGGACTCTACTAGTGACTAGAGCAGACATGTCTGAGGAGCTCCGTCACACACGGAGGTTTGTGGGGGCGCACAAACTCTGAGGGAGCACGTTTTCACGCACAAGCAGCTAATCAAACCCTCACAGCAGTCCGACAGTCTTTGTACGCTGCCTGTGCAAGAGAAGGCATCATGAGCGAACCAACCGGAACCGGAGGAGCAGGGGCTGGAGCTGGTCCAAGCTTGGAAGATAGATACCGAGCGTTGGAGGTTCAACTGGCCCTGCAGACGGCGAGGCTGGAGGAGAGAAGGGCTCAGGATGCAGACAAGAAGGGGAGAGCCACTCAATTCCCCAGAAAGGTACCAGGATTGGTGCAGAAATTTGGGGGGGACCCCAAGGACTACCATGCTTTTAGGACAGAGATGCAATATGCCCTTAATGTGCAGTTCGATGAGTTCCCTGATGAGGAATCGCGAGTTGCTTTTGTAATTGGGCATCTTGAGAAAGGGGCTAGAGACTGGGTTCGACCCCTAATGGCAACGCACAATGACATACTAAAGGACACAATGAAGTTCTTTCGTGCAATGGATATCATGTTTTCCAGCGATATTGAGGAAGGGGTGGTGCGCAGACAGCTAATGGCTTGTAAGCAGGGGAGTCGATCTGTCCGTGAATATTGGACTGAGTTTACCATGCTGATTCACAGACTGAGTTGGGATTTATCGGCGGCACCCGTTCAAATGCTATTTGAAGAAGGTCTTTCTTCGGGGGTGAAAGACGAGCTGGCACGGAGCCCCAGGGCGGAGTCTATGGATCAGCTGACCAAATCTGCGCTGACCATAGGAGCGCGGCAGGAGGCAAGAGCCTTGGAGAGGCGGGAAGGGAGAGGGGAACGTTGGAAGGAGTTCCGCATTCCAGACATTCCTGAGCCAGCTTTCCCGCCGGCAGAGCCGATGGAAATCGGAACAGCGCGCGCGCGCGCATTTTCAAAAACCAGCGAGGGAGCTAAGAAGGAGGGAAAGGGCCCCCGGAAATGCTATCTCTGCCAACAGCCAGGCCACTTTGCCAGAGTCTGCCCCCAGAGGAAGGAATGGCAAGGGATGGTGGGAGCTGTTGAGGGGGGAGAAGAAGGGGGAGAGGAGCAGGTAAAAGCCAACGCCTGGTTGCCACAATTGGGGCACTGCAGCCAGGCCAAAGAGCAGTGAAAGTGCCCGTGCCAGAAGCTCCTCGACCTGCTCTAGTGATTGAAGTGTCGCTAGAGCTGCAGAATGGGCACCCCCTAAAAATAAAGGCGCTATTGGACTCAGGCAGCTCCTGCAATTTTATGAGCAAGGAGTTTGCTGCTGAACACCAGATACAGACCATCCCTTTAAGCAACCCCCTGCAGGTGACCACGATTGATGGCAGGGAGTTGTTGGGAGGAGGAGTCCGCTTGCAGACTGTCCCAATGATAATGAGGGTGGCAAGGCACACAGAACTGATAGCGTTTAATGTGGCCACCCTGGGAGGCGCTCCCATTATTTTGGGAATGAGCTGGCTAGCTCTACATGATCCGCTGGTTGGCTGGCATCAAAGAGTGGTGTCCTTTGGTTCAGCACATTGCCTAGAACACTGCAAAGGGGAGAAGGGTTCAGTAGGGGCCCAAGCCACCCTAGCAGGGACTGAAGTAATGGGGAAGGTGAAGGTACCACCACAGTATGCAGATCTCAGCGACGTGTTCAGTGAGAAGGAAGCTGACCAACTACCACCTCATAGACCCTTTGATTGTCAGATCAATTTACTCCCTGGAGCACAGCTTCCCGTGGGCAAGTTGTATGCCATGTCAGACAGGGAAATGCAGGAGTTGCGAGGGTTCATTGACAAGAACCTGAAGAGAGGCTTCATCAGAGAGTCCAAAGCAGCAGGGGGGAGCCCAGTGTTCTTTGTGGACAAAAAAAATGCGGACAAGCCGAGACTTGTATGTGATTTTAGGCGGCTGAATGCAGTGACTGAACCGGTGGCGTTCCCTATGCCCAGAATTGATGATATTTTGACCATGGTGAGGAAGGGAAAGATTTTCACAAAGCTGGATCTAAGGGGGGCGTACAACCTGATACGCATAAGGAAAGGGGATGAATGGAAAACCACCATGTTTACCCCTTTGGGGGCGTTTGAATACCTCGTTATGCCATTTGGATTACAAGCAGGCTCCGCGTGTTTTCAATCTTTTATGAACCACGTGCTGGGCCCTTTGCTCTACAAGAATTGCGTTGCCTTTCTAGATGATGTGTTGGTGTATTCTGAGAATGAGGAGCAACATGTGAGAGACGTCAGAGAAGTGTTGAGCAGACTGCAAGCCAACAGGCTGTGGGTCAAACTGGAGAAGTGTCGGTTCCATACCAAGGAGGTGGAATTCCTGGGGTACCGCCTGTCAGACAAGGGATTGGCCATGGATCCCGGCAAGGTACAGGCAGTGCTGGAATGGAAAACACCCAAAACCAAGAAGGATGTGCAGAGGTTCCTAGGGTTTGGAAACTTTTATCGTAAGTTCATCCGCAACTTCGCCCATCTGACGGCGCCCATCACTGACTGTCTCAGCAGTAAGAAGAAGTTTGTATGGACGGCGGAGGCGGAGCGAGCGTTTGAGGAACTGAAAAGGGCCTTCGCCTCTGAAGAACAACTTCTGCATGTGGATTTACGAAAGAAGCTAAGGGTGGAAACAGACGCATCTGACAGAGCCATAGGGGCGGTGCTTCTTCTGCAGCCGGGGAAGGAGGAGTCGGAGTGGCGTCCGTGTGCCTTCTTCTCGCGGAAGCTGAACAAATCCGAGAGGAACTACACGGTGTACGACCGAGAACTGCTTGCTATTCATGAGGCGTTCCGGAGATGGAGGCATCTGCTAGTTGGTGCACAACATAAAGTGCAAGTGTGCACGGACCATAAGAATCTAGAGTACTGGAGAACGGCGCGAGTGCTCAACCAAAGGCAGTTGAGATGGGCCCAAGAGTTCTCCAAATTTAACTTTGAGATTTGTTATGTGCCAGGCCCAGAGAATGTTAGGGCGGACGCTCTCTCACGCAAACCTGAATATTTGGAGGGGGAGGGAGCACCCGAAGAAACCCATATCATTCCAGAGGACCGCTGGGTGTGTGGGGCGACTTTGGTGGGGCAAAGGGAATTGGTAGAGGGTACGGTGCAGGATGCATACGCCCAGGGGAAACTCAGGGATCTCAGAGGGGAGGAAGACAAACCCGGTGGTTTTGAGGAGAGAAATGGGGCATTGTATTATAAGGGAGCGTTATATATACCTGAAGGGGAATTGAGGGAGAAAGTACTCAAGCAGCTGCACGATAGCCCCACAGCAGGGCACTTTGGGCAACACAAAACCATGTGGCTGGTTACCAGGGAATTTTGGTGGCCCAAGGTCAGGGAAGATGTGCGGGAGTATGTGAGAGGGTGTGAACAATGCCAAAGAGCCAAGGGGGAGAGGCAGGCGCCGGCTGGTTTATTAGAACCACTGCCCACACCTGAGAGACCGTGGGAAGCAGTGGCAATAGATTTCATGACTGATCTGCCAAGGTCTAGAGGGAAAACAGCCATCATGGTTGTAGTAGACCTGTTAACTAAAATGGCCCACTTCATAGCCTGCTCACATGCGGTTACAGCAGAAGAAACCGCCAAATTGTTTGTAGAGAATGTGTTTAGGTTGCATGGCGCCCCCTTGAGGGTGGTTTCAGACCGAGGGAAACAATTTACTTCCAGGTTCTGGAGGAAGCTCATGAGCTTACTGCATGTAGAGGTTAATTTCTCGACGGCCCGTCATCCTGAAACCAACGGGCAGGCGGAAAGAGCAAATGGGGTTCTCCAACAATATTTGAGGTGTTATGTTAATGACAGAGAGAATGATTGGGTGGAGAAGCTGGCGTTGGCAGAATTTGCCTACAACAATGCAGAGAACGTGTCCACGGGGATGAGCCCCTTTTTGGCTAATCACGGGTGCCATCCCAGAGCCTTCCCAGGGGGGGAGGGGGAGAACTGGAGCGTTCCAGCTGCAGAACAGTTCGTGGAAGAAATGGAAGCGATCCATCGCCAGCTCCAACTCAACTTAAACAGGGCTAAGGAGGAATATAAGAGGCAAGCAGACAAAAACAGAAGGGAAGGTGAAAGCATCAGGGTGGGGGACCAGGTGTGGCTGTCTACCCAAGGGTTGCCATTCAAAGGAGGTTGTAAGAAATTAAGACCCAAAAGGCTGGGTCCGTTTGAAGTCATACAGCAGGTCAATCCAGTGGCTTTCAGGCTCCGGTTACCGAACCACATGAAGCTGCACCCAGTTTTTCACAGGTCGTTGCTGTCACCGTATAGAGGAGACAGTGAGGGGAGGGTCACTAGGGGACCAGCAATGGAGGAGAAGGAACACAGCTACCATGTAGCGGAGATCCTCGATTCCAGGTGGAAGGGAGATCAAGTAGAGTATTTGGTAATGTGGGAAGGGGAACCGGAGTCGGAAAACACCTGGGTTAGGGCAGAGGATGTCAATGACGAGGTTTTAATAGAGACTTTTCATCAGAGGTTCCCACGTAAACCTCAGCCTGTAGCGAGGTTCCGAAGGGAATACTTTGCCACCACCGACGAGGAAGAGGAGTTGGAGGGGTTCCCAGATTCTGAAGAGGAGGAGGATTCAGCTGGCCAGGACGACGATCGATGGAGAGAATTGTTCGAGACGTCAGAAGATGAGGAAGATTCGTTTCGGGGTTTTAGCCCTTCACCTCCCAGGGGGGAGGAATTGGGAGGGGGTGAGGGGGGCCCTGGAGGGGAAGTGGATGTCAGGGAACTGCCATCAGAGCATCAGGTGGTGGAGGGACTCAGGCAGGATGAAAGAGACTCAACTGCTGAAGCAGGGACCAGCAGGGGGAGGAGTGATTCTCTGAGGGAATGTGAGCAGGAGGGAGGGCTCAGGGACGCTTCCAGCGAAAACAGTGGGGAGGTATCTGAGTCTCACATAGGGAGACCCATACCTCGCAGGAAACTGTCACGCCGTGAGTCCAGGAGACGCGTTTCCGTTAAGGAACTTCTTTGCTGGAAACGCTTCCGCAGGCAGCCACTGTCGGACTCTACTAGTGACTAGAGCAGACATGTCTGAGGAGCTCCGTCACACACGGAGGTTTGTGGGGGCGCACAAACTCTGAGGGAGCACGTTTTCACGCACAAGCAGCTAATCAAACCCTCACACTCGCCATCGCCATCCAGTGTCGCATTTGTGTAATGCACTTTACACAAACGTTTTATATGTAGCTGTATAGCTGAGCCCAGAGTCAAAACCAGCACCTCCCCTTAAAAAATAAATAAATCTTGTTTATTCAGTATTTGTATTTTCTTCACCTCCTCAACCAAACATGAAAAAGGGCAAGAATTCATTCCAGACAGCCCAGATGGTTGTCTGTTTGAGGACTCTGACTAATGCCAGCTCCAGATGGCCTTTAAAGCACACTCCTTCTCATTGCTCCCCTCTTAGAACAAACCCCCAGGGGCCATCCCATATCTTTCCAGGATCTGGAAGACAATTCTCCTCTCCAACCACCCTCCAAAGGGAAGAATAGGATGATGATGGGTCCCCACCTTAACTCTTTCCAAGAGCCTGCAGGGTTGTTCAGTGGATTTTATTCTACAAGGTCACCAACGCAAGGAACTCTGGCTTCCCCTTTTTCCTTTTAGTTCTGCACATAGAATCATAGAATCATAGAATCATAGAAGAGTTGGAATAGACCACAAGGGCCATTGAGTCCAACCCCCTGCCAAGCAGGAAACACCATCAGAGCACTCCTGACATATGGTTGTCAAGCCTCTGCTTAAAGACCTCCAAAGGAGGAGACTCCACCACACTCCTTGGCAGCAAATTCCACTGTCGAACAGCTCTTACTGTCAGGAAGTTCTTCCTCATGTTTAGGTGGAATCTTCTTTCTTGTAGTTTGGATCCATTGCTCCGTGTCCGCTTCTCTGGAGCAGCAGAAAACAACCTTTCTCCCTCCTCTATGTGACATCCTTTTATATATTTGAACATGGCTATCATATCACCCCTTAACCTCCTCTTCTCCAGGCTAAACATGCCCAGCTCCCTTAGCCGTTCCTCATAAGGCATCGTTTTCAGGCCTTTGACCATTTTGGTTGCCCTCCTCTGGACACGTTCCAGTTTGTCAGTGTCCTTCTTGAATTGTGGTGCCCAGAACTGGACACAGTACTCCAGGTGAGGTCTGACCAGAGCAGAATACAGTGGCACTATTACTTCCCTTGATCTAGATGCTATACTCCTATTGATGCAGCCCAGAATTGCATTGGCTTTTTTAGCTGCCGCGTCACACTGCCGCGTCACACCGCGTCACATAGATTATTCATTTTTAAAGCACAGTTCACCGAGACTCAGGGCCTTTCCAGGTGGCCTGTATGTTGTGAAGGACAGAGAGAAGGGCAAGTTAAAAGAAAAAGAAAAAAGTCTGTGGAACTCTCTTCCACAGGAGGCAGTGAGGACCAGCAGCTTAG
This sequence comes from Podarcis bocagei, assembly GCF_964188305.1. NCBI lineage: Eukaryota > Metazoa > Chordata > Lepidosauria > Squamata > Lacertidae > Podarcis > Podarcis bocagei. The sequence goes on along the minus strand of NC_138129.1, from coordinate 6,689,552 downwards.
TTGTCTTTCAAAGAAGATTGGACTAAGAAATAGGGAAATTGAAAAGAACATCGTTCATGTACGGAATAACGGCAGCCAGAATTTTAGTAGCAAGAAATTGGAAAAGCACAATACCCAACACGGAAGATTGGCAAATCCTAATGGTAGAATATCTGCAGCTAGCGAAAGCAACAGGAAGTGTAAGAGGCCAACCAAAACAAAAGGTCTATAAGGATTGGAGAATCTTTAAAGAATATTTAGAAAACTATGGAATAAAAGGAAACATCTTGGCAGAATTAGACTGATCCCTGTATTGTATAAATGTAAGTTTGTAGGGAGGTAAAAAGAAATTATATAAGAAATATGTAACTGTGCGGTATAAAGTAATGGATAGACAAAGTACAGTGAGATTAATTGGAAGTAGGTTTTAAATTTCTTTTCTATAAATTTTATAATTGTGTTCAATACCAGGAGTATATAGGATGATAACTATATTAATCTTCTTATATCTTATAGTGTGGTGGTTTGTTTGATTTTTCTGTTATTTGTTTGTTTGATTGTATGATTGTTTACTTGTATGTACGTCTGTTTTTCATAAATGTATTTATTTTAAATTAATAAAGATTTTTATTTTTTTTAACCCCTACTCCTGGTCTCATCTGCTCAATCAACCAGAGCCTATCTTCACAAGCAAGGGAAGTCCCCAACTCTCCAATGCTTTGAGACCCACCAGCTACCCTCACCTGGTTCAACCGGCCTGTCAAAGCCATTCCCAGTGTGCAGCCGCTGTCGCATGCTGACAGCTTCTTCTTTTTTTTAAATCATATTTATTAGAGTTTCCAATAAAAACAGAAAAGAGATATAACAGAAAAGAAAAAATAGAAAAGATAGAAAAAAGAATTTAAATCCTTACTTTCATAACCTTCTTTCTAGGACTCCCTCCTCCCCCTCCCGACTATATTCCCCTTTCATTAATTTAGTTCCACAAGCTCTCATTACCAATTTAAAACTTAATATGTTTAACCCATTAACCAATTTAAATTTATACAATCTTACCATCCATCTTTAATAGAAAAAGAAAAAAGATTTTCCCCCCAAGATCTACCCCAATTTCCTTTCACGAATTCCCTCTTTTTTTTAAAACATGTTAGATCAAAATACCATAGTATACAAAAGTTATATAAAGAAATAGAAGATAAAAAATATAAGGAGATTCAAAAAGTTGGTTACATAGCCTTTGGATTCCAAAACTCCCCCTCCCTTCCCCGGTTTGAGTTCCCCATGTCCATCAGTCTATATGTTATCAGCCTGGAGGTCTCAAGTCCATAGCCAATTTTGTCCCATTCCACCTTGCCGGTTTTTCTTTTAATTTGTTTATTTTAATGATGTTGAACTTCAGAAATCCAGTCAAATAGAGGCCTTTAGTTTCCTTGGTCTTTGTTGCTCCTCCCATTGTTCTTTCCGTGTCGTAGTTGGTCCTTTTTTCTTTTTGTTCCTTACTTGCTCAGGTTTCTTGTCTTGTTCAGCTGCTAAAACGTTCTTATTCCGAGATCTGGTATCTCTACAGAGGTTTGTTATTCAGGAACAAAAACTTACGTCCAGTCCCTTCCTTTCTTCAATAGAGAATTCTATTGTCTCCTTTTAATGTAAACACCTCTGTAGACAAAATACTAATTCAGTTTTGCAGCTTTCCCAGAAAATAAGTCCTGAGCTCAGCCCAGAGTAATTTTCCACATACGATCACTTGTAATGTCCCGAAACCCCTCTAGGGGGATTGCAGTAACTTTGTATCCTCTAATCCAAAAGTCAAGTTGTTGTTTCTTTTTTTCCCCCGACGTTTTATATCCATATAATGTCAATTTGTAACAGAATTAGCCAGCAAAATACTTGTAACAAAGTCCTCTTTATATTCTCAAGCTTTGACAGCTACTTTGACAGCTGTCAAAGTCTCCGTCTCTCTTCGCCAGGCTCTGCGAATTGCCCCGGTTCCCAGGAGGGGTTGCCTTTTCCCTCTCACCCTCCACTCTTCTCCTCCAGCACAATTCTTGTAATTTCCCATCGTGGAATTAATAATTTTTATCAGCAATGAACTTCTGAATCGATCTTGGTTACCCAGTCCTTGTTTTAGAATGTTTACAATCAGGGGGGGACTGACTTCCTTTTTAGATCACCCCGCTCGTGCCGAATCCAAAAAAAATTTCTTTTTTTCTCCTTTTGTACCCGGTTTCCCAATACTCACGGGTTGTTGTTAATAGTCCGAATTTCCAATGGAAGAAGCCAGCGCTCTCCGTCGAATGGCATGCGGCTGCGCTTGGCAGGGGAAGCGGTAGACTCAAAGCACCACGCCATTCCCCGGCACCCGATCAGAAGCCTTTAAAAAGGCTCCTTCACGAGTCGGGAGGGCGCTAGCGGTGCCAGCCGAGTCACCATGTCCACGGGCTCCATGCCTGTGGTTTTTAAGGGTCCCCGCGTCGCCGGCGCGGTAAGACCCAGCCCCTGCCGAGCAGACTCCCTCTGGAGCTCGGAGGGAGTCCGCCATTCGGCGATGGCGCCAACCCGGAAGTCCCGCATGCTGACAGCTTCGAGGAGCCGCAGGCGAGAGCTGAGGGCAGAGTGGGGACCAAAGGTGGACAAACGACCCCAGAAGGAGCACGACATGTCCCCCACTAGAGGTACTATTCCTCCCCAATGCCCAATACATCCTCCTGACAAAGCTAGAATTCCCAGAGTTCTCTTGGAAAGAAGGATTGATGGTTAGACTATTCCGAGAACTGCAGCTCTGGGAGGGCAATAGAGGTCTCTTAACAACTCTCAGTGCCATTAACAAACTTGTGTTGTTGTTTAGTCGTTCAGTCGTGTCCTCCTCTTCGTGACCCCATGGACCAGAGCACGCCAGGCCCTCCTGTCTTCCACTGTCTCCTGCAGTTTGGTCAGACTCATGCTGGTAGCTTCGAGAACACTGTCCCAGCATCTCGTCCTCTGTCGTCCCCTTCTCCTTGTGCCCTCCATCTTTCCCAACATCAGGGTCTTTTCCAGGGAGTCTTCTCTTCTCCTGAGATGGCCAAAGTCTTGGAGCCTCAGCTTCAGGATCTGTCCTTCCAGTGAGCACTCAGGGCTGATTTCCTTCAGAATGGAGACTCTCCTCCAGCACCATAATTCAAAAGCATCCATTCTTCCAGCTCTCACTTCCACACATCACTACTGGGAAAACCATAGCTTTAACTATACGGACCTTTGTTGGCAAGGTCTCTACTTTTTAAGATGCTATCCTGGTTTGTCATTGCTTTTCTCCCAAGAAGCAGGCGTCTTTTAATTTCGTGACTGCTGCCACCATCTGCAGTTAACAAACTACAGTTCTCCAAATTCTTTGCAGGAAGCCACTGTGGTTTCGAGTGGTATCATAGTGCCTGAAATGTACGGTGTGAATGTGACCCTAATTTTCCCGGGACGTGCATGAGTTGGGCTCTGGAAATGTGGCACAACCTATTTTTAACAGCCACCACCTGGCCCTGGGGTGAATTGGCTCCACTCCTAAGCAGCTCTGCAAAGTCCTGTTTTCATGGACACAGAAGGAACCTACATGACACTCAGAGGCTCAGGATGAAACGAAGGAGAGGAACTGAGTGCGGAACAAATGGAAAAATACACACACACAAAAAGGACTAGATATCCCTAATCCCAGAGATGCGACAGAAGAAAGCCAGAGGGCTGAACACACACACACCTATGTCCTGATCCGTGTTGGATTTCTTGGCTGGCGAATTGCAGAAAGGCCAGAGTTGCTGCTTCAGAGCTCAGCTCTTAATCCTGGCACAGTGGAGGCGGCAGAAAGAACAGAAACTGGGGGATTTTCGCAGGGCCTTTAACCTTCTCCTGTATCCTTTAAGATTTGACTGCTTTAGTTCTCCTTCCTCCCAGGATGCTTGGCGCAGCCTTAATCTTTGATGTGTCTAGCCCAGCCATCCCCAACCACATGCCCTCCCAAGGGCTGCTGGGAATTGTAGTCCAAGGTGTTATGTCTTCAGTGTTCTGTGTTTGCCTGAACTTGAGTCTGGACTAAGGATTCGGAGCTCCTATGTACCGATTCGATACATGATGTCCAATCATAGAACATTTCAGGATTTGGGCCTCTGCCATTGGCCCTTGAACTCTGAGTCATGATTTGCAGCTTGGAAGTTTAGACAGCCAATCACATTGGGAGTGGTCCAGGTTTTCAGAAATGTTAATAATAATAATAATAATTATTATTATTATTATTATTATTATTATTATTATTATTATTATTATTATTTATATATACCTCGCCCTCCCCAGCCAGAGCTGGGCTCAGGGTGGCTAACACCAATAAAACCACAGTAAAAACATAATGGGGGAAAAGAGAGGTAGGGGGGGAAACAACAATTTAAAATACAGGTTAAAATACAATTTAAAATGCAACCTCATTTTAAAAGTAGCCCATAGATCAAAACCATAAGGGGAGGGAAACATAAGGGTCAGACTGAGTCCAAACCAAAGGCCAGGCGGAACAGCTCTGTCTTGCAGGCCCTGCAGAAAGATGTCAAGTCCCGCAGGGCCCTAGTCTCTTGTGACAGAGCTTTCCACCAAGTTGGGACCAGTACTGAAAAGGCCCTGGCCCTAGCTGAGACCAATCTAACCACCTTGCGACCTGCATTGCTTTGTAAGTAGTTGCTTTGCCCCTGTTTCCCAGTTATGTAGTTCAATAAAGGTTCTTGCTGTTATCCCTGTGTCTTGCCTCGTGGGAACCCACCTACACTTCACAAAGCATCTGCAGGAGGCCAGGTGAAGAACGTAAGAAAAGCTTGCTGGATCAGCCAAATGGCCCATCTAATCCAACATTCTGTTCTTCCAGCGGCCAATCAGATGCCTGTGGAAAGCCTTGCAAGCAGATTCCAGCATGAGTGTTGCTGGGGAAGGCTGCCTTATACTATTCCTATCAATCTAGATGATCATGGGGTATTTGGGGTGGGAGACTCGTCAGGCTCCTTCTGGGGTAGTTAGTCCACTTTTGGCCTCAACACTGCACTCAGCTCTCACCTCTGGCTCCCAGAAGCTGTCAGTATGTGTCAGCAGCCACACTCTGGGAACGGCTTCAATTCGCCAGCTAAACCGGGTGAGGGGAGCCAGTGGGTCTCAATCCGTCAGTGACTTGGGGTCTTCCTCTGCATGCAGAGACAGGCTCTGCGGGACTGAGCGGGCAAGATCAACAGTGGGTCCTGCAGTCAAGAAGTCGGTTTCTGCATGTGCTCTAGAGGGAAGTGAGGGGCAAGTGGGGCTCATCAAGTGGCCGCTGAGACCACATAACACCGGTCTCGAAAAACCTACATTGGCCCAGTACGTTTCCGAGCACAATTCAAAGTGTTGGTGCTGACCTTTAAAGCCCTAAACGGCCTCGGTCCAGTATATCTGAAGGAGCGTCTCCACCTCCATCGTTCTACCCGGACACTGAGGTCCAGCACCGAGGGCCTTTTGGTGGTTCCTTCACTGCGAGCAGCCAAATTACAGGGAACCAGGCAGAGGGCCTTCTCGGTAGTGGCGCCTTCCCTGTGGAACGCCCTCGCACCAGATGTCAAAGAGAACAACAACTACCAGACTTTTAGAAGACATCTGAAGGCAGCCCTGTTTAGGGAAGCTTTTAATGTTTGATGCATTACTGTATTGTAATATTTTGTTGGAAACCGCCCAGAGTGGCTGGGGAAACCCAGCCAGATGGGTGGGGTAGAAATATTATTATTATTATTATTATTATTATTATTATTATTATTATCAGCATGGGAAGGAGAAGATGAGCCAAATGGGTCAGTGGTGAGCAGTACCTGACCAGAGAAGGAGGGAAGACCATGAAGGGTTGTGACTTTCCTCCTTCTCTGGTCAGGTACTGCTCACCACTGACCCATTTGGCAAGCAGCCTCGTTACAGCTTCTCAAGGAAGTGCCTTTTGGACTTTGAGGGCTCGCCCACTCTAATAGAAATATAATAAACAATAAACAATGATTTTCCTCTTCGCTTTCCAGGGCTCCAGCATATTCATGGATTATTCCTGAGTTGGGGCATCTCCAGACTGCCAGTGTTCTGCGGGGACAGGATTCTAGAACTGGGCAATTTAGATTTGTGCAATTTAAGTGGATTGAAGTCATCCTGGTACAACAAATCCACAGTAAAAAAAAAACACCACTCCAGACTTTTTCTTTTCCAGTTTGGAAAGTGATGCAGAAATGCATTGAAAAGGGTGGAATAAAGAAGTGATTGCTGGGAAGACATGGGAACGCCTTGCAGGCAAATCAAGACGAATGCAGGATGAACACTGCTCTGTGCTGTATAACCTCCCCAAAAACAAACCAGAACTTCTGCTCAGTCAAGACCTGATGCAATCTCACCTCCACGTAGGCTCTGTGCAAGCATATCAAGATGAATGCTCAATACAGTGGCATAGCGTGGGGGGTGCCAGGGGTGCCGGCCGCACTGGGTGCAACATCTGGGGGGGGCGCGAGTCCAGAGGGCCCAGCCCCGTCGTGCCCTCGGCCCGCCCCTATTGTCAGAGCGGCCGGCCAGCCTCTGCCTGCTCCTACCTTGCCCACCCGAGGACTGCGGCAGCGCCCGCCCCCGTGGCCACCTACCCCCGCCTCGCCCATTGGCTTGCCTCCCTCAGCCCCGCCTCTCTCCGATGGCCGCGGGGGTGTCCTGCTCGGCGCCATCGCCTTTTTTCAGGAGGTAGGGAGGCTGGACGGGGAGGTGGGGTCGGAAGCAGGCAGAGAAGGAGGGGAGCTCGTAGCCAAAAGGGCTGCACCGGCCGGCAAAGGGCCGGGGAAAGTTTGGAGAGGAGAAACGCACCGTCATGATTTCCCGGTGGAAGCAGCAGGATTAGGGGTGGCGAAGCATAATTACGCACGAATTTCGCTGGGTGAGAGCTTCGGGGATCGATCGGCGGAAATGGGAATCAATTGGAATATGAGAAAGAGAGAGAGAGAGGGACCATCATTCATAGGCATAGATTTGTAGGGTTAGGGGGCACAAATCCACGGGTTAGGGGGCGCAAATTACTTGCCTTGCCCCGGGTGCTGACAACCCATGCTACGCCGCTGGCTCAATAGGCAGGTTATTCGAAGGAGATCCCATTTGGTTCTGATTCCTACTTTGGCCCTGTCTTGCTCAGTGGTTTTCTCATGGAGGAGAACAGGGGTTGGCAACCTAAGGCCCATGGGTCACAAGCGGCCCATGGGGGTCATTTAACTGGCCCACGGACCCCCGCTGCCCGCTGGGCCGGCTCCCATGTGCCACGTTAAACCAGCACGTAGCAGAGAGGGGACCCCTTCCGCAACTCTGGCTGGCTTCCCATTCGCTGCAGGAAGCTCCTGCAGCCAATGGGAAGCTGCGCACGCCTGCTCTGCGAAGGAGCAGCAGAAATAGCATTTGCGCATGCGTGTGTGCCGCACTCTGGCCCACCGTGGCGTCTGCGGGACCGTGAACCGGCCCAAGCCACAAAAACTTTGCCGACCCCTGGAGTAGAGAGCTATTGATGGCTATAAGCCAGGACAGCTTTGTTCTGTCTCCACAATTGGAGGCAGCGATTCTACCCAATACCCTGTTGCTGGAAACCACAGGAGGAAAGAAGGCTCCTTTGCTCAAATCCTGCTTGGTGGTTTCAAACAGGCATTCGGCTCGCCACTGTGAGTGCAGGATGCTGGACTAGGTGGGTCACTGGCCTAACCCAGCAGCCTCCCCTTAGTTCCTTACCTGTATACCTGAAGGAGCGTCTCCATCAGCATCGTTCAGCCCAGACACTGAGGTCCAGCTCCGAGGGCCTTCTCGCTGCTTCCCTAATTGTGAGTTTCATCATCTGTGGTTTTATAATTTGCTGGAAGCCACCCAGAATGGCTAGGGCAGCCCAGTCAGATAGGTGGCATATAAGTATTAAATTCTTGTTGTTATACAGGGAATCAGGCAGAGGGCCTTCTTGGTAGTGGTGCCTGCCCTGTGCAACGCCCTCCCATCAGACGTCAAGGAGATAAATAACTATGCAACTTTTAGAAGACATCGGAAAGCAGCCCTGCATAGGGAAGTTTTTAATGCTTGAGGTTTCGTTATACAGTGATACCTCGGGTTACATACACTTCAGGTTGCAGACTCTGCTAACCCAGAAATAGTACCTCGGGTTAAGAACTTTGCTTCAGGATGAGAACAGAAATCGTGCTCCGGCGGCACAGCAGCAGCAGGAGGCCCTATTAGCTAAAGTGGTGCTTAACAGTTTCAGGTTAAGAATGGACCCCCAGAACGAATTAAATACTTAATCCGAGGCACCACTGCATTTTTATATCTGTTGGTAGCTGCCCAGAGTGGCAGTCAGATGGACGAGGTACAATTATTATTCTTATTCTTATTCTTATTAGTCTCACGGGTCCTGCTTCCCTGCTTCTCCCTCGCTCAAAGCTGCTTCCCAGCCTTGCTGCGACATTCTCACCCCCCCATCTTTTGCCCACTCAACAATTTCTCCTCTGAATTTACGTCACCTTGCCTTTCAGAAGCCAAGGTGCTTTCCGGCCCAAGGAGAATGGAGGCAACTGAATGGTTGACTGCAGAGTACAAGCTGTGGCTGTCATTTCCTCCGCTGCTCCATCCCCCCTCCTCCTCTGCCCTCCAAGCACACCCCCAAATACCCTTGGGGACTCAAGCCCTTGCAGAGCCAGCTGGAGCGGGCGAGCAACCGCCCCCCCCCCACAACCCGCTTTCATCCAGACTGCTGTTAAGAAGCCGATCTCGTTTCCAGCCTCTAAGTCACTTACGCAGATTAAAACCAGCAAGCCAATGTCCCAGCCCTGACCCCAGGAGACCCCATTTAAAGCTCCCTTCCTGAGCTATCCTTACAAGGCTTCTCTGTTCTCAGGCACTAAATGGGTTCTGGTGAGACCCAGGGAGCCCCACTGCACACACACAGTTGGGGGGGGGAGTGCAGAGATAAGGGGGCTATTTTAATCTGAGCCTTATCAGGTTTTTTTCCTCCCAAAGAGGGAGTTGGGAGCAAAAGGTCAAGAAAGTCCCACCCTTATCATCTCCTCCCTGGGGGCTTCAGGAATGGGGCAGATGGAGGTAAAGAATGAGGGGGGGGGTGTTGGAGGGGGGGCGGGAAAGAAGCAGCAGCAGCAGCTCTGACCTAAAACATCCCCCAAATGCATGTTTATTCCATTGTTTTTAAAAGCTGTTCCAATACAGGACTTCATTCAAACCTTCCCACAACACGCGCTGCAAATAAACTTAATTCCACCGCCCGTGAGCTCTTACAACGAGAAAACAGATTCATGTAGGTAGCCGTGTTGGTCTGATGCAGTCAAAATAAATTGAAAAATTAAAAAAATTGTCCAGTAGCACATTAGAGGCCAACTAAGTTTGTTCTGGGTATCTGAAGAAGTGTGCATGCACACGGAAGCTTATACCCAGAACAAACATAGTTGGTCTCTAAGGTGCTACTGGACAATTTTTAAATTTATTTCGACTGAGAAAACAGCTTTGCTAAATTTTAGATTTATAAACACACATGCAAGTGCTGTTAAGGATGGAGAGAGAAGGTGGTTTGGGAGCCCCTTGAATTTATTTTTATTTTTATTTTTGCACTTTTACTCTGCAACATTCTTGAATTCTCCCTTGTCCACACCTTCTCCTCCCTAAATGCATCTCTCCTATGCAGACTTTCAAAGCCCAGGGAATATAGGGATTTAGGGAAGACAGCACCATCAATAAAGGGCCCTCATGCCTTGGTTTAATGCGGATCGATCACGAACCCCAGACAGAAACAACAGCATTCTGGTCACCGCCGGCAATGAGCCAGTGCTTTAACTTCCCATAGTGCCCTGGAGTGATGCTACATTGGCAGAGGGGCATTGTGGGAAATTCACATTCTTGGCAATTACCAGAGTGCTGGAGTGATGGGGGGGGAGGAGAACTGCTGAAATTGGAGGCTTGCTCCCGACTCTGCTCCCCCACCCCTGCCAAAGCGTGAGAAGAAGACCCCCACCCACCTCCCCTCCTTTTCTGCCCCACACTCCCCTGGGCATCCAGCCCAAAGGGGGAGAGATGAAAGTCCCCCATCCATCCTTTGCAAACTCCCCTTCCTTCCTTCTTCCCCCTCACAGAGGGAGCCTGCCTTCCTCCTTGGTCTGCTGATCTGTCTCCTGAGCCAGCCTCAAAGCAGGAGGGGACCTCCGTCATTTCCCTCTCTCCACACCCCCACACCCCATTTTAAAAATAGCTTGAGATTTATTTTCTGGCAGCATGGAAAGCCCCCGGGGGGCGTAAGGGAGGAAGCAGACAGGCTTCTGAAAGCCGGGGGGAAGGTAGTGGGGGAGCTGTGAGGGGAGGAAGAAGGGGAGAGGGATGAAAAGGCCAGGAAACCACCCCGCTGGCTCTCCAACAGCCCTGAGGAGGGGAACAGGCTCAAAATGCAAACAGCATGCGGTTAGGGTGGAAACTCCCAGGCCAGAGACAACGGTGGCATTGTCTGTTCCCTGAGAGGGCGCCTGCTTTGTGGCCTGTGCCCAGATGGGGTGGGGAGAGGGGCAGAACCGAAGGGGCTTCTGCCAGCGCTGTGCCCACCTGGCCCTAATTTAACCAGCTCACAGGTATTTTAAGGAAAAAGCTGCTCTTTTCCCCTTATGAAGTATCCAAGAGCCCATATTCTTCTTCTTTGGTGATCACTCGTAGCCAAGTAAGATTGTCTTCCATAAACACGGTTTTAACAATGAGTCCGGAAGTGACTGTGGAGGCAAATTCTGGATCCACACGTCCTTCCACAGTGAGGACATAGGTATCCAGGCAGGAGTTCATCACGGTGTGGATTTGCCAAATGTGCCTTCCTCTCAGCACGTTTCTCCCTTGCGTCCTGAGTTCGAGCATCTTCAAAGCCCATACAGTCATACCTCAGGTTACAGACGCTTCAGGTTGCGTTTTTTTGGGTTACGGCCTGCCGAAACCCAGAATTACTGGAACGGGTTAATTCTGGGTTTCAGCGGTCATGCATGCGCAGAAGCACCGAATTACAACCCGCGCGTACGCAGACACACAGCTGCGGGTTGCAAACGCTGCAGGCTGCGAAAGTGCATCCCGCACGGATCACATTCGCAACCCGAGTGTCCACTGTATAGAGTCTTTATGTAGGTTCCCTATTGGTAGGAGAAAATAACAGAGGCCAACCAGAGAATATTGAGAAGCAAGGCAGCTATTAAGCCTGATCTTTATTAGCTGTTGCAACAGGGTGCTCACTCACCACACGCAGGAGGGAACCAGAACAATGGTGCACAAGCCCTTACATAGACTTTTGAAATTGCCCACCCTGTAGCTCAAGACCACCCCCAAAAACATCTTGCATACATCACTGAAGGAGGCGGTCTCCAACAGACATCCTGTTTGTCAGGATACCTGATAATGGTCACTGGTTGCTTTACCTGGGCAGCCTGGCCATTCCTTCTGAGATGCTAAATACTGGATCCAGGTCACAGGCTCACCCTGTTCATACACAAATATGCCCTTAAGACATGCTTTTTGAGTAAAGAGACAAGGGGGAGGCTTTCCCATTTCTTTCCTCACTGCAGAAGAATATTTGAGGTCACTGGGAGAGTCAAAATAGCTTCAGGATTGCTCTCCTGTACTATTTCAGACACAGGTAGGTAGCCGTGTTGGTCTGCTGTAGTCAAAACAAAACAAAACAAAAATCTTCCAGTAGCACCTTAGGGACCAACTAAGTTTGTTATTGGTACGAGCTTTCGTGTGCATGCACACTCCTTCAGATACACTGAAACAGAAGTCACCAGACCCTCATATATAGTGAAAGGGTGGGGAGAAATATTACTCTGAAGGGGGGTGGGAATGGGTGATTGGCTGATAGGTGTGGTAAACCTGTTGATGACTGTTAACGACTGCAATTGGTCTTACAGGAAAAGGCAAGGGGTGAGATGGCTAAAAATAGCTTTATCATGTGTAATTATTCTGAGTAATACCAATAACAAACTTAGTTGGTCTCTAAGGTGCTACTGGAAGGATTTTTTTTTATTTCAGACATGTGGTTTATATACTTATGTACAGTATGTGTTTGCATTGTACATTTATGAACTCTTATTTTATATTTGGGTTCCTAGAATTCTTATAACACAGGCCTCTGTCTAGTGCTTGTGCGTGTGTGTGACTTCCCACAGATCCAGCATTATGTGAAAAGTGAGTTGTATTAGCCTGCCGGTATTGCCAGCCCAGGCCACGGATTCCTGGCACGCCAACCCTGCGAGCGAGGCACGCTGGGACTTGCCCACATTGCCTTTGCTCTTCCTTTTGGGGTTGCCAGCTTTCCTAGACCTGCTGGGGCTCTTCCACTTTTGAACAGCAGCAAGGGACGTGCACCAGAGTGACTTTTTCTCCATCCTCAGCACCTGTTGGATTTCTGCCGCGTTGCAGAGACAGGAACTTTGCTGGGGCAGGAGGGGAGGGGGGAATTGTCAAAGTTCGGGAGAGAAAAGCAGTGGATGCGCAAGAGGTGCAAACATAGCGGGTAATGCTCCCACCAGCACTGCAGTGCTGGCGGGGACTGCGCCTGTTGGATTTCTGCCTGCTGCGCGCTGCGTAAAGGGGCTGGGACTTCTGTCAGAAAGAAAGGCAGCAACCCTGTTTTCCACCCCTGTTTTCCTCTCTCGTCTACCTCCTTTACCTTTGTCCTTCCTCCTTTCACTGTCTATTGTTGTGAGTTTCCGAGAACGTTATGTCGTCAGTTTTTTGGGGAATTAATGTACTCAGAGAATCTCACGCATATAAAAAGGCCTGTGGGCCACTTCGGGCCTCTTGGCAACATAAACCCACATGGAGGTTTGGGACTGTTTGGTCAAGATATGAAGAAGAAAGTTTCCAGAGTTAAGCCATCCTGAGTTTAATAGCGCTCTCCTACAAATAGCCTCTGTCTGGCATCAGCAGAACAATATCCCCAGTCTGATCCATCTGTCAATGCAGGAATATGCAGATCTCCCACACAGGGATCGAACCTGCAACCTAGATCTAGTTGAGATTCCTGTATTGCAGAGGGTTGGACTAGATGGCCCTTAGGATCCCTTCCAATGCTAAGATTCTTTTTTATAAAAAAAAAATGTTATTGGTTCTGAAACAAATACAATTACCCTTAAACACTTTTCCAGCAGCACATCCAATGGTGTTTTTTTGACCCATTGTCTCTAGACATACACTTGCACATTCAACTTTCAAACACATTCCGACATTCAAACTTAACTTAATCCCTCCACTGAGAATATTGAGTGGTTAGTCAAGTTTACAGCATGCTATTCTTTGAAGGTGGAGGGGTGCGGGTGGCGCTGTGGGTTAAACCATAGAGCCTAGGGCTTGCCGATCAGAAGGTCGGCGGTTCGAATCCCCATGACAGGGTGAGCTCCCGTTGCTCGGTCCCTGCTCCTGCCAACCTAGCAGTTCGAAAGCACATCAAAGTGCAAGTAGATAAATAGGTACTGCTCCGGCGGGAAGGTAAACGCCGTTTCCATGCATTGCTCTGGTTCGCCAGAAGCAGCTTAGTCATGCTGGCCACATGACCTGGAAGTTGTACACTGGCTCCCTCAGCCAATAAAGCGAGATGAACGCCACAGCCCCAGAGTCATCCGCAATTGGATTTAGCGGTCAGGGGTCCCTTTACCTTTACCTTTAACCAGGTGGACCAATTTTCTGATGCAGCGTAAGACAGCTTCCCGTGTTCCAGTCTTCCTGCATGTTAGCATATCCCATAATAACCTCACCAGATCCAGCCTTCCCTCCACTGACCACCACCGCTGAAACATCTTGCTGTGGGAGGAGGATGTGCCCTTACATTGTACTGCAGTGGAAGCTGCAATGCGCTCTATTTTTTTTTTAAAAAAAGATATTTATTAAATTTTCACAAATTATAAAATCAAACACAGTACAAACAAACACACACAAAGACAAACGAATATAATTTCAAATCCTTATTCTCCTGAAACGTACTTCACCGACCTCCTCATACCTCCCCTTTCTGCATTCCAATTTCAAATATTTAGTTCAGCAAATCCTCACCCTTAGTTTAATCTAATTGTAATCCTTTCTTTTCCTTTAACCTGATCTTTACAGCTGTAATCCGCTTACTTCTATAGCCGCAACATTTTAACACTCATTAATTTTACAATGTCTCTTAAGATAGATCTTAAATTTCTTCCAATCTTCTTCCGTCGTCTCTTTCCCCTGGCCTCGGATTCTGCCAGTCATTTCAGCCAGTCCCATGTAGTCTATCACCTTCATCTGCCATTCTTCCAGAGTGGGTAGATCTTGTGTCTTCCAATACTTTGCAATGAGTATTCTTGCTGCTGTTGTAGCATACATAAAGAATGTTCTATCTTTCTTTGGCACCAATTGGCCGACAATGCCCAAGAGAAAGGCTTCTGGTTTCTTAAGGAAGGTACATTTAAGTACCTTTTTCATTTCATTGAAGCTGCAATGCGCTCTAGACGCAGCCAGGAGGGTGCTGAAACTGGTAAGGGTCTAAGGAAAACGACACCCTGACCGTGCTGCACTGAAGGCACCCGGTTGGTTCCTGTACCCAGTTTGCAAGACTGTCCTGTTGTTGTTGTTTTTAACCTTTGAAGCTGGAAAGTCTTTGGGTCCAGGAAACTTCAAGGTCAGCCTGCTCCCACAGGAACCTCCCTGCAGGTTGAGATCAGCGCTGGCATCAGAACCTGGCATATTTTCACCTGAGATATTAAGACTAGACAAACTGGGAATGCAGGCCAGTCAATGGGCCAAATGGGCAGCGGGCGGCATGAGTGAAATCCAGGCAGAAGCCCAACCAGCCAGGACACCTGGCAAACTCAGCTCCGACTCTTTTCCCTATTGCAGTTGAATTCTGTTCCTGTTCACTCTGTTGCTAGCTGAAATGTTATAATTCAGTTGGTCTGGGCAGTTGTTTTTTTCTTTTATAATTTTATCATTTTTCAATTTTACAACAAATGTACCAATATAAATTCAATAAAAAAACACCAATCATAAACCGACCCCCCCCCCCAGTTTCTGTTTTATCCTTGCTCTGCATACCCAGATTTATACTATTTATTAGTTCTCCTTAAAACCCCCTTTGAATTATTTCTCCACTGCTCGTTTTACATTAATCCTGCTAATGAGTTCAGTTGTTTACAATGGTTTTTCAAATACAGTTGTACCTTGATTCTGGAACGCCTTGTGACGTTTTGGCTCCCGAACGCCACAAACCCAGAAATGAGTGTTCGGTTTGCAAACATTTTTCAGAAGCTGAACATTGCTGTATTGTTTTTAATATTCAGTTGGAAGCCGCCCAAAGTGGCTGGGGAAACCCAGCCAGATGGGCAGGGTATATATAATAAATTGTTGTTGTTGTTATAACATTCAACACGGTTTCCGATAGAGTGCAGGAAGCTCCTGCAGCCAATTGGAAGCCGTGCCTTGGTATTTGGAAGTCGAATGGACTTCTGGAACGGATTCTGTTCGAGAACCAAGGTACAACTGTAGTCCACAAGTTTCCCCCATTCTTTACTAAAAACATTTCTTCTTCTTGATTTCTTATTCTTCTGGTAAGTTTCTTTTTTTAAAAAAAAAATATTTATTAAGATTTTCAAAAAATTACAAAAAAAGAAAAAAAAGAAAGATACAAAATAAAAATAGTTAAAAACAATTCAGTCTTTCCATCACATATTTTCATTTGCTTATTTCCCAGACCTCCTCACGCCTCCCTTTTCTGTATTCCAATTCAAATTTTTAATTCAGCAAATCCCTCCCCTCTTCAATCATCTTAATCTTCAATTTTAAAATATTATAACATTAAGTTTTTACCTATTAATAACCATTTTCTCGTATTCTCTTATAGCATTACAGCTAAAGACCACTTAGTTTCTATCCAACATCATTCTAACATTCATTATTATTCTTCTGGTAAGTTTCACCATCTCTGCGTAGTGCATCAATTTCTATCTGCCCTTCTTCCTTGGTTGGAATTGTATCTTCTTTCCATCTCTGGACAAGGGCAGTTTTGCTCTATAAGCACCTCCAGGCTGGTGGTTGCTTCACAAATGTATTTTGCACAGGGCTGTCTTACCCATAGGCACTAGGGGTGAGGGGCACCCGAGCGCCGGGCTCTCAGGGGCGCCAGGCCAAAAGTCCAGGGCCCGAGAGTTGAGTCCGGGGAAGAGCCCACCCATCAGTTGGAGCGCCGCAGTGGGTTCTTCTGCTGTGGGCAGCTCTGCACCACGAGTTTGGGGGTGACCGAGCCATCAAGACGCTGAGGAGGCCGGCTGGCTCAAACCTCCTGCGCACCTGGGACTGGGCAACCGGGGGGGGGGCACCGGGCAGATTATTGCACCCGGCGCCGCATATGCTTAAGACAGCCCTTATTTTGCAACATGTCATTGATGCAATAATAGTGCGTTTGTGGTGCATTTATACTGGACCATCCAAACACCATTTCACTTTAGTCGTCTTACAGGTTTGATGGGTCCGTCTGGATGATCGTTGTGCGTCCCTTCCAAGCCTTCTGACTCTAAAGGAGGAAACTCGCTGAACTGATCAGATTAACTTCTCTGTAAGGTAACAGTTAGGTAAAGCTAAAGGTACCCCTGCCCGTACGGGCCAGTCTTGCCAGACTCTAGGGTTGTGCGCTCATCTCACTCTAGAGGCCGGGAGCCAGCGCTGTCCGCAGACACTTCCGGGTCATGTGGCCAGCATGACAAAGCTACATCTGGCGAGCCAGCGCAGCACACGGAACGTCGTTTACCTTCCCGCTGGTAAGCGGTCCCTATTTATCTACTTGCACCCGGGGGTGCTTTCGAACTGCTAGGTTGGCAGGCGCTGGGACCGAACGACGGGAGCGCACCCCGCCGCGGGGATTCGAACCACCAACCATGCGATCGGCAAGTCCTAGGCGCTCAGGTTTTACCCACAGCGCCACCCGCATCCCTAAACAGGTAACAGTTAAGTACCGCCATTTACATGTCCAAAGAAGTTGCCCTGTTGCCACAGAGATGCTGCTTCCCTGATGTTACTGCATTATTTGTGGGAATGTTGTTCTTCTTCTGTGATCCCTCATAGCCGAGTAAGATTGCCTTCCATGAACACGTCTTAACAGCGAGTCCGTAAGTGATTGGGGAGGCCAATTCTGGACCCACACGTCCTTCCACAGTGGGGTTATAGGTTTCTGGGCAGGAGTTGGTCACGGTGAGGGTTTGCCAAGTGTCCCTTCCTCTTAGCGCATTTCTCAGCGGGAGGGCGCTCCTGACCAGGTGTAACAGGAAGTTCTACCTTGGCTGGAGTAACATCCCCCTGTCTGTGTCCACTCTAGGGAAACAAGGAATGTTGTACTTGACTGCTCCAACGGATCACACCCCCACACAAAAGTGCAGCAACTCCCCTGGAGCATTTGTGCTGCAAAAAGTTACAGGAACTCAGCATGAAACATCTGTGAGGTACAAGCAGTGGGCTGCTTATAGCCTCCCAACTCCACCTTGAGCACAAATCCTGATGAAGGTGACATAAAAAGGGATCTCCAAAGGGGACCGATGCTGTGTGAATTTGTATTGCGGGAGGGATGTATTCTCTAGCCGCCCTGGGAGGTTTTTAAATCAAAAGGCAGGTGATGCATTTCCTTCCCCGGTGAGTTAATTAATGAATTAATTAGGGCTGTGTCAGATCTAACAGTGGAGCAAGGAGATTTGCTACCTGGAAGCGGCTTGCCGTTGCCATAGTTACTTCGCCGCAGGCCGGCCGGCCATCACTGACCCCATTTTTAAAATCCCTCCTGAGTCGGATTCAGCCTTCTGACACCATGCGGCACCCCCACAGCGTTTGGCTTCCCTTCCCTTGCCCTCCAGCGCAGAAGAAAGCCTCAGCAGGTCAGAATGATGTCTGCATCGCCCAGGTCAACATCCTGTTTCTTATTGCAGCTGGCCAGATGGTGGCTGAAAGAGAGAGGGCAGGACCAGACTGTTTCTGCTCAGGAAGTTGTCCTCACCCTGCTGCCTTACGTTCGCCATATTCCAAACACCTTTGTTTAGGCTGCTTCGAGACAACCCTCTTTACTGAGCAGACACCCAAGTTTGTTTGCACAAAGGGTGATTCCAGACTGTCACCATTTGGGGGTAGGATCCAGTCACATGCAGACCAATTTAAATTGCCCAATGATAGCCGCAACAAACCTGCTTTCCCCTAAAGATCAGGCTTGAAGGAGAGGGTGCTGGATCAATCCATCAACCTCTGATGGATGGTTTAGAAGGATTGGGTCCAAAAAATATAATCCAGAAACAATGGAAATGTCTAAATGATTATTTATGTAGGCAAGGATTAAATGTAAGGTATTGGTTGTGTTTAGAATAGATTTATGAAAGATTTAGAAAACCTATTGATTAGAATATTTGTGTGAGATTGTATGGGAAAAATACGGAATAACAGATACACTCTTGCTTAAAATGTATATAGGAAGTGCAGTGTAAGTGAAGGAAGTCAATCAATGAAATTTTATTATTATTTTCATATTGAGATATTTGTAGAATAAATTTGGAAGAAATTCTTCCAACTTTTCTTCTTCCTTTCTCTTTATTTTTTCTTTCCCCCCCCTTTTGTTCCTTTTTTCATGTATATGTGCTTATTTGAAGTGTATATGTGTGTATGTATTTGCAGTGTTTTGCTTATATTTTGTAACAATTATGTTAAATAAAATTAAAAATAAAAATAGAAGGTTTGGGTCTGGCATCACTTTTGCTGTGGGGGGGGGCAGTATCCATACTCAGGAGAGTTACATCTCAATGCAGTTCCTTCCTTGGAAGTGTCTTCAGGGTTGAAGGTACACACACAGTAGGCAATAAACACTCATGGATGCCATAAAGATTTGGTCAAGTGTAGAAGTTTGCTTGACACGCATAAAAGCATATTGGTAGCAAATATATACAGTCGTACCTTGGATCCCAAACGCCTTGCGAGTCGAACGTTTTGGCTCCTGAATGCCGCAAACCCGGAAGTGAGTGTTCCAGTTTGTGAATGTTCTTTGGAACCCGAATGTCCGATGCGCCTTCTGTGGCTTCCGATTGGTTGCAGGAGTTTCCAACCTTGGTTTCCAAATGTTTTGGAAGTTGAATAGACTTCCGGAACAGATTCCGTTTGACTTCCGAGATACAGTGGATGCTCAGGTTGCGAATGTGATCTGTGTGGGAGGCACATTCACAACCCACAGCGCCACGTCTGCGCACGCGTGGGCCATGATTTGGCTCTTCTGCACATGTGCAAAGCACAACTTAATGGTTTTGTGCATGCGCAAGTGCCGAAACCCAGAAGTAACCTGTTCTGGTACTTCTGGGTTTGGCGCAGTTCACAACCCGAAAATGCGCAACCTGAAGCATCTGTAACCCAAGGTATGACTGTACCACTGTACAGACATTCACCACTGCCATGGTCAAGGCATGCTCAGTGTCCAACAAGAGTCCAAGACTCTCTCTCTGCTTCTCTCACCGCAAGGCGCAAGCAAGATACTCACAACAAGTTATAACAAGTTACGCAGAACCGTTGTTATCAGTACTTCCTGTCACACTGCGCTTGTCCAAAGAACAGTTCCCACAGAAAATGTCCTTGCATAGACACAACAAGCTCAGCTTTCTGCTTCTTCTTGAAACTTCTTCTCTGTTTTTCTGTTTCTGGAACAAATGATTCTCACACACAGAGAGAGAATATCCAACAGAATGATGGGCAGAACAACTGTTTTGATGCAACGCCATCTAACCTGGCCCAAACAATTCAGGGTGAATGCTCATTAAGCAGCCAACATCATCTGATCTTCCTGCAAGCGAATAAAGATGGGTGCTCAATAAACAGGTCATCGGGAAGCACCCGAAATTTGCAGGGAGGTAAGATGGCATTGCACCCAGAGTTCCTCCCACACACTTTCCAGTTCATTTTTCTCTAGCTTTCCTGATTGCAAAATGTCTATTTTGGGGAGGGGGCAGGTGGGTTTGTTGTTGCTGGTGTTGCTATTTATTACGTAAGCTTCGGCAAAGATATTTAGGATGGTTTGGAGGTCATCTTCTGAGTGTGCACACACTATGTTGCCATCAGCATACTGCAGCTCTATGACGGAAGTTATGGTAACCTTACTCTTTGCTTTCAGCCTACTCAGATTAAAGAGCTTTCCATCTGTTCGATATATGATTTCTACTCCGGTAGGGAGTTTCCCTTCGACAATGTGTAGGATCATGGCAATGAAAATAGAACTATCAGTGTACTGGAAGAAGCAAAGATCACCAGTGTTGAAGCAATGATTCTTCAACATCAACTTTGCTGGACTGGTCATGTTGTTCAGATGCCTGATTGTCATCTTCCAAAGCAACTACTCTATTCCGAACTTAAAAATGGAAAGTGTAATGCTGGTGGTCAACAAAAGAGGTTTAAAGACTCTCTCAAGGCAAATCTAAAAAAAATGTAGTATAAACACCGACAATTGGAAAACACTGGCCTGCGAGCGCTCCAATTGGAGAACAGCCTTTACCAAAGGTGTCATGGGCTTTGAAGACACTTGAACTTGGGACAAAAGGGAGGAATATACTAAGAGGAAAACACGTTTGGCAAACCCTCACTGTTATCAACCTCCACCCAGAAACCTATGTCCCCACTGTGGAAGGACGTGTGGATCCAGAACTGGCCTCCACAGTCACTTACAGACTCAATGCTAAGACTGTGTTCAAGGAAGACAATCTTACTTGGTTATGAACATCGCCAAAGAAGAAGATTTATTACATTTGTATTCCACCTTTCAACCAAGAAGTTCAAGGTAGCTTCATGCCCTACAACGTTTCTCCGATGAAAATAGGGACGTCCCATTCCATAACGAAATTTTACTATTTATACCCCACGCATCTTACTGGGTTGCCCCAGCCACTCTGGGCAGCTTCCAACATATATAAAAACATAATAAAACATTAAACATTAAAAAAATTCCCCTATACAGGATTGCCTTCAGACGTCTTGGGGGTCAGATAACTTCATCTTGTCCAATATTTCTTCAGTGAAAATAGGGACATCCTAAGGAAAAGTGAGGGACGCAGGTGGCGCTGTGGGTTAAACCACAGAGCCTAGGACTTGCCAATCAGAAGGTTGGCGGTTCGAATCCCTGTGAGGGGGTGAGCTCCCATTGCTCAGTCCCAACTCCTGCCAACCTAGCAGTTCGAAAGCAGTTCGAAAGCACGTCAAAGTGCAAGTAGATAAATAGGTACCGCTCCGGCGGGAAGGTAAACGGCATTTCCGTGTGCTGCTCAGGTTCGCTAGAAGCGGCTTAGTCATGCTGGCCACATGACCCGGAAGCTGTACGCTGGCTCCCTTGGCCAGTAAAGCGAGATGAGCGCTGCAACCCCAGAGTCGGCCACAACTGCACCTATGGTAAGGCGCCCCTTTACCTTTAAGGAAAAGTGGGACATTCTGGGATCAAATCAGAAACCAGGATGGCTTCTTTAAATCAGGGATGTCCCTGGAAAATAGGGACCCTTGGAGGGTCTGCAGCTTACACAGTTCTCCTCTTCATTTTGTCAAAAGCCAGCACTTTGAATTAGGCCTGGGAACTACCGTAATTGTCAATCCAGGACTGACATTTTATGCCCACAGCACATACATAGTGAACTGCAGAACATTCATCACTTGCTTCTGCAAGAGGTCATTTGTTTGGCTGTTTCAAACCAGGCCCCTTGGCTTCTCTCTCTCTCTCTCTCTCTCTCTCTCTCTCTCTCTCTCTCTCTCTCTCTCTCCATCCCTCCCTCCCTCCCTCTCTCCTTCTTTCTCCCACTCACCCCACCACCCCCCACCCCCAGCCCAGATTTGAGATTCAACTCCCTTCTCCCCTTCACCTTTGCTCCTGCGCTGCCAACAGTTCTTCTTGTTGTTTTTCAGGGTTGCTTATTCCTATTTCCTACCAAGGTCCTATTTCCCCAACCAGATGCACCCCCCCCCCTCATTCCTGCCCTTCCACACACCCACACCCAAGTCTCAGTTTCACCAGCTTTAAGCCATATTGTTCAGCCACTAGCTTAATTTAGCTGTCTTCCTGCCTCCAGAATACACTTGGCTTGACCCTCTCGAGTCTGCCTGCGGTCATGATGAGGAACGGCAGAGCTCACTGGCCAGACAAGCTAACTGAGACCGCCAAGCTCCCATTTGCAAGGATCAGGTTTTGTTTTCACAGCACCTCGAGATTCCTGTACTTTCCAGGAGAACCCCTTCCCTATGCCCTGCAATAAAGGCATGCACCATTAAAGGTAAAGGTAAAGGTAAAGGGACCCCTGACCATTAGGTCCAGTCGTGGCTGACTCTGGGGTTGCGGCGCTCATCTCGCTTTACTGGCCGAGGGAGCAGGCGTACAGCTTCCGGGTCATGTGGCCAGCATGACTAAGGCGCTTCTGGCGAACCAGAGCAGCGCATGGAAACGCCGTTTACCTTCCCGCCGGAGCGGTACCTATTTATCTACTTGCACTTTGACATGCTTTTGAACTGCTAGGTTGGCAGGAGCAGGGACCGAGCAACGGGAGCTCACCCCGTCGCGGGGATTCGAACCGCCGACCTTCTGATTGGCAAGTCCTAGGCTCTGTGGTTTAACCCACAGCACCACCCGCGTCCCGTATGCACCATTAGTACAGGACAAATTACAGTTCCATTTTGAGGCAAGTGGCTGGTCGCTGTGAGAAAAGGATGTAGTGTTGCATAGTGGTTAGAGGGTCAAGAGAAAAGAGTTCAAATCCCCATTCAGCTGTGAAGCTTACTGGGTGACCATGGGCCAATCGCTGCCTCTCAGCCTAACCTACGGTACCTCAAAGGCTTGTTGTGGGGGTTAAATGAGGAGGGTATGAACCACGTGTCCCAGGACTCGAACCAATGGCTTCATGTTACAAGAAAGCAGATTCCAAAATACTTCCACTCTATTCTTAACTTTTGATTTGATTGATTGTTCTAACAATGACATGCTAATAGGCTTAGAATAAAAAATGTAAGCAATAACAAAACCAACAAAGAAGGAAAAATCAGAATTTAACAAAAATAATTTATTATAGAATGCAAGGGAGGAAAGGTAGAAAGAAATATAAAGAAGTCAAATTGCTATGGAGGGAAGTAGTGGGTGGGGGGTGGGTTTTATAATTAAGTGTATAATTATGCAGCTGTTGTAATTTAGATATTATATTTTATGTGAGGGAATCATTGGGAATTTTGCTTATTATGTATATATGTTAAGTTTCAATAAAGATCTTTGGAAAATTATTATTATTATTATTATTATTATTATTATTATTATTATTATTATTATTATTATTATGAAAGTAGATTCCAGACTGCTGCTGTTTTCAACTGGGATGCCAGCAGATTCAAGTCATACAGGTATAGCTGACTGGAAGGTCTTGTGCAATAAACCTGCTCCCCCGCCCCCCAAAAAATCTTTTTGTGGAAAGGGAAGGGAAAAGGGAAAACGCACTGGAAAGTGATGGATAACACTTGCTTTGATTCCATTTTATCTATCCTCCCTGCAAACAAATTGGGAAAATGCTCATTATAGAATGCTCATTATAAAATGCTCAATCAGGATGGATGCTAAATTCAAGCTGACTGGAAGTGCCCACTTAAATTGCCTTTGCGCCAACATTACACCAGCCAAACTCTCATGGCTTCTCCCAAAAAATCCTGATCATTGTATTTTGGTGAGCGCATGGATATGAGGATTCTGTTAGAAACCACCAAGTATCCATACAAGTTTCCAGAGTTCCATAGATTGATGCCAGAATGGACATGGTTAATTTTGTTGGATCTGCAGGCTGCCCCAGCCTGAGAGATTAGACCAGCCTTCACCAACTTGGTGCCCGCCAACGTTTTGGACTACAATTCCCATCAGGCCGAGCAAGCATGGCCAATGCACACGCACAGTGGGAATTGTAGTTCACAACATCTGGAGGGCATCACAATGTCCAGTGGCTGCCACACCGCTGCATTCGTGTATCGAGTGGGGCTTATGCTCAACACATTTGTGATTCACATAGGTGAACGATACTTTTAAGAAGGTTAAACCAATGTCACCCCGACAGCATGAAAACACTGCATCAATGCACATTAACTCCTTGTATTTCGGGAGTCTGGAGCTGTCACTCCCCTGCGCTTTCAACTCAGAGAGACAGATAGCTATGGAAATATTCCTGATATCTTCCTTTCTTTTGTCTGTTGTTGGGGGTTAGGAGGGCACCGAGCGCAATGTCTTGACCCTTAAGACTCGAGTACAGATCGTAATTTAAGTGTGGGTTTGACCCTCTCTCGAGATTGATGTGGCAGCTTCTCCTCCCACAGCTGGCTCCCTTTGCCCATTTGCTCATAACACACACACACACACACACACACACACACACACACACACACAGCCTCCAGGCAAGGGAGTTGTTACCCCCAGCGACAACAGCTGTTTTTTTATTCCAGTGTTATGGTTTACCACCCTTCAGATCTGCAGCCCAGACCCCCTCTACCTGGCAAGGGAAATCTTCTTTCTCAGTGGACATTCCAGCAGCATTTAAAGGTAAAGGTAAAGGACCCCTGACAGTTAAGTCCAGTCGTGAATGACTCTGGGGTTGCGACGCTCATCTCATTTTACAGGCCGAGGGAGCTGACTTTTGTCCACAGACAGTTTTTCCCTAAGCCGCTTCTGGTGCAATAGAACACTGAAACCAGAGCAGGACACAGAAACGCCGTTTACCTTCCCGCCGGAGCAGTACCTATTTATCTACTTGCACTGGCGTGCTTTCGAATTGCTAGATTGGCAGGAGCAGGGACCGATCAATGGGAGCTCACTTTATTGCAGGGATTCGAACCACCAAACTTCTGATCGGCGAGCCCAAGAGGCTCAGTGGTTTAGACCACAGCACCACCCGCGTTGCATCCAGCCGCACTTGGCATGCACTTATAACAAAACAAAGCAAGACCTATAAAAGTCCAGGGTTGCTCTCATGTTACGTTAGATGCTTGTGGCCGTGGCAAAGCTACTGGTGAATGAAATGGCCATTGGTCTGGTAGAAAGGAACCAGTGACAACTTTGCCACAGAACACATATGATGCAGATGTGCCCAGCTTGCTTGCAATATTCAGCTGCCTCACAAACTGAAGGGCATTTCCTCCCAAAGTTAAGGATCCTCTGGACATCCTTTGCATTGCACATCCATGATGATTTACGCTCGAGGTGCCCTCAGAACAGTCCTATGCGGATCCTGCTTTCAGTGCTATTTGCTCCTGCAAAGGTTTGGCGCAGCCATACTGCTCCATTTCCATTCAGAGCATCTCCTGAAATCCTGTAACTTTTCATACTACAAATTTATGTGTTTGTGGGGGCTGTCTACCTTTGTTGCTCTGCCGGACAGCAATAATGTGGGGAAGCATCAGAGAAAAACTACTAAAGCAGAATAAATCCACTACAAATGCACTTTTTTGTGTCAAGAGCATAGAACCATAGAATTACAGAGTTGGGGACCCCAAGGGAAATCTAGTCCAACCCCCAGCAATGCAGGAATCACAGCGTTTTGCAGAATACGCCCACAATAAAGCACCAGTCTGGAGGGGCCCTTTGTCTCCAGCTCAAAATGTTATTTTATTTATTTTGATTTATTAAACTGATTTGTCACTTGTTACCCAAAGGTCTCTAAGTAACCTACATTAAAGGGAAGAGGTGGGGGAGGGGATAATGTAACACATCACTGTTTTGTATAACATACAACTTATGGAAAAACAAGAACAACACACCGGCTGCATAAATAGTAGCAAGCAAATGTTAATATGAGATTCTGCGCACCTGCGGTCTCTGCATTGGGCAAACCAGGCGTCCAGAGTTGATTACTAGGCAAGCACATCACTGACATTATTTCACATTCTTTTATCTGTACCTTCAATGACAATCTCACTGATTGCTGTCAACACTACATGAGCTTTTTAAAATGGGCATCTCAATTATAAAACCATACCGTCAGGGCATTTTTTCAGCCCGACCTCAGTTCTGGTACTTCTCAGGTGGGTGCCATAGCTATTCTAAGAGAACAAGGGAGGCATTCATGGTGAGTTCCGGCGCCCCCTTTTTTCTAGAAATATAGCACTCCATATGGCTGATTGCCAAAGAATTGATGCTTTTGAATTATGGTGCTGGAGGAGACTCTTGAGAGTCCCATGGACTGCAAGACGATCAAACCTCTCCATTCTTAGGGAAATCAGCCCTGAGTGCTCACTGGAAGGACAGATCCTGAAGCTGAGGCTCCAAGACTTTGGCCACCTCATGAGAAGAGAAGACTCCCTGGAAAAGACCCTTAGGAAAGATGGAGGGCACAAAGAGAAGAGGATGACAGAGGATGAGATGGTTGGATAGTGTTGTCGAAGCTACCAATGTGAGTTTGACCAAATTGCAGGAGGCAGTGGAAGACAGGAGTGCCTGGCATGCTCTGGTCCATGGGGTCACGAAGAGTCGGACATGACTAAACGACTAAACAACAGCACTCCATACTTTGTCATGCGCTGTGAAGGAGCCTTGGGAATCCCTGAGCTATAAACATCATTTCCAGGGAGCGTTGCAATCATGTGCACGCCCACAAGTCTGCATGCTCCAAGACTAGACACTGGGAGAGCCCTTTTGGAAAGCAAGTGAGCTTTACTTAAATCCTAACTTTAGACTAAAGCTGGGATAGCTCAGTCAGTAGAACATGAAACTCTTAATCTCAAGGTTGTGGGTTCAAGCCCCATGTTAGGCAACAGATTCCTGCAAACCAGGGGGTTGGACTAGATTACCCTTGTGATCCCTTCCAACTCAACAATTCTATGAATCTATGATTAATCTACCAGTTAAAGTTTGAAACTGTTTAACTGTCGAAATGATCAGCATTGCAGGCCTATGCATAGTTTCCTGGGATGTTCCTGGGTCAACATGTAATAGAATTGTGTTGCAAAGCTACAGTCCTATGTGCATTTGATTGTTTCCCCAAAAATAGCCCGGCTCTCATTGGCATCAGTAGGTCTTACTTCCAAGCAAACGTGCATTTTCTTCTTTGGTGATCCCTCGTAGCCAAGAAAGATTGTCTTCCATAAACACGGTTTTAACAATGAGTCCGTAAGTGACTGTGGAGGCCAATTCTGGATCCACATGTCCTTCCACAGTGGGGACATTGGTTCTCGGGCGGGAGTTGATCACGGTGTGGATTTGCCAAGCGTGCCTTCCTCTTAGCACGTTTCTCCCTTGCGTTCTGAGTTTGAGCGTCTTCAAAGCCCATGACACCTTTGGTAAAGGCTGCTCTCCAACTGGAGCGCTCGCAGGCCAGTGTTTCCCAGTTGTCGGTGTTTATACTACCTTTTTAAAGAATCAGTCTGCATCTCTTTGAGACCCTACTCCGGACCCAATCCATTGAGCCATGCCACAGAATCTCTCGTCTCTCCTTCTGGCTATTCCTAATGTCTCCAAGGTTGCGGGGGGGGGGCGGAGGAGACTCAGAGCAGGTAAGGCTGCGTTTTACGATCCAAGATTGTCACTGCAAATCTCCCACACCTGCTGGCATTCATCACAGGGAGAGAGAGAACAGACCCCCCCCCCCACTCCTCCTCCCATTTGGTGGTGGGAGAAAGTAATTTTGAAGAGCTCCAAGCTCTTAATGAAAGGGGCAGGCCTGGTCACATTCCATTAGTCAGTTCACTGCCCTGGGGGGGAGTTCAGGGTTGAGCCCTCAGCCTGCCTCCCCCGTAAGGCTTCTCTTGCAATATAACTCGGTTTAGCTCTCATGTAGAGATTTCTTTATTTCCTCGCTTTGTCTCTTTGGACTGGAGGCTGGGGGGGGCGGTGGGGGGGCCAACTTCTTGTTTGTCAAGGGAGTGCTTGATGCTTGGAATCTGGGGTCAGTTCTGAAGCTCCGAGGGCTCAGAAAAAGGCCTGCGTCTTGTAACCACATGACTAGCCAAGGAAGAAAGGAGAGAGAGAGAGAGAGAGAGAAAAGAAGGAGGACAAATAGTGAAGTCCTACAAGCATTTTCAGGAACCTCCTGCAGCCAATGGGAAGCCGCTGAAGCCGCGTCGGACGTTTGGCTTCCAAAAACAGTTCGCAAACCAGAACACTCACTTCCGGGTTTGCGGCGTTCAGGAGCCAAAATGCTCGAGAACTAAGCTGTTCGAAAACCAAGGTACAGTGGACGCTCAGGTTGCGAATGTGATCCGTGCAGGATGCACGTTTGCAACCCGTAGCGTTCGCAATCTGCATCTGCGCACGCGCGGGTTGCGATTTGGCTCTTCTGTGCATGCGCAAAGCGTGATTTAGCACTTCTGCGCATGTGCGACCGCCGAAACCTGGAAGTAACCCATTCCGGTACTTCCGGGTTTCGGTGGTCCGCAATCCAAAAAGACACAACCTGAAGCAGGTGTAACCTGAGGTATGACTGTATGACTGTACAGTGGTACCTTGGATTACAGATGTTTCAGATTACAGACGGTTCAGGTTACAGACTCCACTAACCCAGAAGTAGTACCTCGGGTTAAGAACTTTGCTTCAGGATGAGAACAGAAATCGCGTGGCGGCAGTGGGAGGCCCCATTAGCTAAAGTGGTACCTCAGGTTAAGAACAGTTTCAGGTTAAGAACGGACCTCCAGAACGAATTAAGTTCTTAACCCGAGGTACCACTGTATTCTAAATTGCATCCATCCACTTTTACCGCTGAGCTGCCCAGAGAGATCCTCAGATCTTGCACAGCTGAAGTACGTCGCCTGGCCTCCCATCATTTTGCAGCCATCTCATTCCACGCTGAGGATGTGCAGTGAGAACCGGAGGTCTCCCGCCCCCACCGCACCCCTCAGACAGACACAGGCTCATCTCTTCTGCTTCTCAGCCCCAGGCTTCTCCTGCTAGACCGCGCAGCTTCCTTGTGAATAATTCAAGTCAACACTTCCAGCCTCGCCAGCTTTGGAACAGCTTGGTCGCCTCGGACCAAAAGGTTGCTCTTTCGTTTCTGGGTTGATGGTGATGACCTGGTTGTCTGAAAATGTCTGAGTGCTTTGAGTTTCTTTATTAAGCGCCTGGACAATCCACGGTGTGGGGAGTTGGGGACCGCAGAGTATTATTATCATTTGTTAAATTTGTATACCGCCCTTCCTCCGCAGATCTCAGGGTAGTTCACAACATAAAATTACAATACCTTGGTTTTCGAACAGCTTAGTTCTCAAACGTTTTGGCTCCCAAACACCGCAAACCCAGAAGTGACTGTTCCGGTTTGTGAACTATTTTTGGAAGCCGGACATCCGACAGGGCTTCCGCGGCTTCCGATTGGCTGCAGAAGCTTCCTGCAGCCAATCAGAAGCCGTGCTTTGGTTTCTGAACGTTTTGGAAGTCAAACGGACTTCCGGAATGGATTCCGTTCGACTTCCAAGGTAAGACTGTATAAGTAACACAAAATGCTGTTACCAAAGTTGGTTGCCTCTCACTGTTTATGCCTAGTAGAAAGATCCCAATTGGGTTCCAGGCACTCATTCAGGTTCTGTGTTCCTTTGGAGAATTAAGACACAGCAGAGACTGTCATGGCTTTAAGAAATATGGTTTATTCACCTATTTATACGTTCAGTCTGCATGGAGTGAGTCCAGATCTTACAGCATGGTCGTTTAAAGAGGGGCTTGTACCCCACAGCATGTGTAGCCAGTCTTCAGCCAACCTGCCCAAGATGGATCCCAGTCTTTTCTTCTTTCCAGAACACCTTGCTCAAAACCGCTCTTTTCCTCTCACCTCAGACACACACCACCTTGGCAACTTTTGTCTCCCCAGGCCAAAGGATTCCTCTCAGATTCCTTTTGGTCATATTAACACATTTTGCTCTTCACTAGGCAAGCCAGGCTGGTTTGCATAAGCCAGCTCAGGAATTCCTTGTCTGGCACAGTTGTGCAGCTTGTACTTTCATCCATATCCCCATTAATCAAAATCCTACCATTTATTAATTTCTAAGATTTAGTGGGAGTCCCCCCCCAATCTATAACAATACATAGTAAAACTACCCTGCTCCCACAACACATTTAAAAGGACATGTCAATCAGCCAAATGCCTGGTTGAAGAGGAACATTTTCACCTGGCGCATAAAGGTATATAATGAAGGTGCCAGGCAACCCTCCCTGGGGAGAGCATTGCACAAACGGGGAGCCACTGCAGAAAAGGCCCTGTTCTTGTGTAACAACAACAACAACAACAACAACAACAACAACAACAACAACAACAACATTTATACTCCGCCCATCTGGCTGGGTTTGCCCAGCCACTCTGGGCAGCTCCCAACAAAACATTAAAAACACAATAAAAGATCAAAGATTAAAAACTTCCCTAAACAGGGCTGCTTTCAGATGTCTTCTAAAAGTCAGATGGTTGTCTATTTCTTGACATGTGATGGAAGGGTGTTCCACAGTGCAGGCGCCACTACTGAGAAGGCCTTCTGCCAGGTTCCCTGTAACCTCACTTCTTGCAATGAGGGAACCGCCAGAAGGCTATTGGAGCTGGACCTCAGTGTCTGGGCAGAATGATGGGGGTGGAGATGCTCCTTCAGGTATACTGGGCTGAGGCTGTTTAGGGCTTTAAAGGTCAGCACCAACACTTTGAATTGTGCTCGGAAACGTACTGGGAGCCAATGCAGATCTCTCAGAACCGATGTTATGTGGTCCTGGCGGCCACTCCCAGTCACCAGTCTAGCTGCCGCATTCTGGATTAGTTGCAGTTTCTGGGTCACCTTCAAGGGTAGCCCCACGTAGAGCGCATTGCAGTAGTCCAAGCAGGAGATAACCAGAGCATGCACCACTCTGGCAAGACAGTCTGTGGGCAGGGAGGGTCTCAGCCTGCGTACCAGATGGAACTGGTAGACAGCTGCCCTGGACACGGAATTGACCTGCGCCTCCATGGACAGCTGTGAGTCCAAATTGACTCCCAGGCTGCCACCCTCTGGACCTCTTGCAAAGGAGGCATGCAGAGAAGGGCCTCAGAGGATGATCTCAGGGTCTGGGTCAGTTCATGTGGAGAGAGGCGGTTCTCTACCCTCCATCCAGCACGCAAGAAGCTCTATTGCAGTACGAGGACACATTTCATTTAGTCAAAAGCCCCCGAAGAAAGGTGCGGAGTGGAACTGCGAGCAGGATGGCCTTAGGAGAGTCCCGAGATGGGAAGTCTTGAACTCCCCAGCCATGAATTTCCCCACCCCTGCACTACAGTACATCACATTGAAGTCTCAGAACCTAAGAAGCAGCTGGGATGGCTTCTCACAGCCTGGAAGAGTCCCAACCACGGTCCATTTCACCCTCTCCTTCTGACAGTGAATGCTGAATACAGTCTCAGGCCACATTCACACCAGACCTTTAAAGCGCTCCTGGGATTCTGGGAGCTGCAGTTTGTTAAGGGTGCTGAAAATGGTTAGGAGACCCATGTTCCCCTCCCAGAACTACAATTCCCAGAGGGGCTGAACAACCCGTCCGTCTTCCCAGGGAACTCTGCCAAAATACATTTCAGTGTAGACATCTGGCTGCAGATCATCGAATGCTGAGTTACCAAGCGATGGCTAATCATATCTTTGGGTAAATCACCTCCAAAAGTTATAATATCATTTCTAATCAATGTTAATAAGATGAAGCAGAATATAAATTGGGGGCCGGGTCCAGAAAACTCAGTTTCTGATCATGCTGGTGAGCCAAGGAAGACTAATGTAGGCTGAATACTGCAAGTTAGTATTTTATAGTGTTTTTGGAATGTCAATGGAGCCTCCATTTTCAACAGCAGTTTACCTGAAAGGCTGGTGAGTATTACACTGGTGAGAGCCAGTGTGGTGTAGTAGTTAAGAGCGGTGGACTCGTAATCTGGTGAACCGGGTTCGCGTCTCCGCTCCTCCACATGCAGCTGCTGGGTGACCTTGGGCCAGTCACACTTCTTTGAAGTCTCTCAGCCCCACTCACCTCACAGAGTGTTTGTTGTGGGGGAGGAAGGGAAAGGAGAATGTTAGCCGCTTTGAGACTCCTTAAAGGGAGTGAAAGGCAGGATATCAAATCCAAATTCCTCCTCTACTACTACTACTACTACTACTACTACTACTACTACTACTACTATCCCCAGATTGCAGATTGGGGGCTGACGAGGTTAAGGCACATTGGTTTTCTGCAGACTGCCTCAGGAGTTAATGGCTGAGGCAGGATTTGACCCAGGAAATCCTTGGCTCCTATTACAACCAAGCATGCATGCAGAAGATCTGGCTACTCACAGATAACCTTGCATGTCTGAAATGGCTTCCCAGTGTCTGGATAAGCTTTGCACTTCCATCTCAACTGACCTCCCTGCTCCCTATCACCCTGGGCAGGGAACTGAAGGGGAAAGACTAGGGTCCTGTACTGAGTGCTTCTTGGCTTGGAATGTAGACACTGGATTCTCATAGCATCACCGGACGATCCGCCCAGCTTGTCATACTGAGGGAAGAAATCTTCCCATCTCAGTGACTCACCCTTCCTTCCTCGGGAAAACCTGTGATCTGATAAAAGCCACAAAAGCTATCTGCTAGGAGCAGGGAGCAGTGCAAAATGCAAGCATTGTCTCACATAAGGAAAGGGAGAAGGTCTTGCCAAATGAAATGGAGTGAAGGCTCAGGAGTGGCTTCGGACATGAAAGGAAGCGTTGCCTAACAGCAGGAGGCCTGTGGCTTCCCTGCATGTTGCGACGCCACTGCAGTAGCCAAAGGGATGTCGCATTTTTAACAGAAGATGGGTAAACTTCAGGGGTGCTTATAGCTTTCCCTGCACAAATTTCCCTTTGTATTTCCCATGCATGACTTCCCTTTCAGACACTAAGGTCCAAAAAGCCGTTTCAAGGCTACATACACGTACTATACCTCGAAAGCCACATTCAAAGCATACCCCTCTCCCCCCCCCCAAGAATTATGGGAGCTGTAGTTTGTTAAGGCTTACTGGGACTTGTAACTGTGAAGGGTAAACTACAGGGTCCAGAATTCTTTGAGAGAAGGAATGTGCTTTGAATGTGCTAAGGAGCAATTTTGTGCATAATTTACCTATCACAGAACAAAAGGACCAGGTTTAGACTTCAGTTGCAGGAATTAGGGGAGATACACAGCAAAGTTCACAGGCCTAAGGGAAGTTCCAGACTGTAACTATTTTGGAGTGGAATTCGACCACAGACCTACAAATTCAGGTTGCGCAATTCAAGTGGCTTTCACACTCTGGTGCAACAAACCTGTTCTCCAACGGGGGGAAAAATAATCAAACTTTTTGCAATAAGAAAAGGGGTGGGAAAACGTGCTGGAAAGTGTGGGATAACTTTGGCACAACTTTGTCTAACCTCCCCGCAAATGTATCAGAACAAACTGTTAGTAAATAGCCAGCATTGTATAACCACCCAACAAACTTTGCAGAAACAAATCGGGATGGATCCTTGATAAACATGTTGTGTTGAAGCAACCTTCTGTTGTGTAGGTCGGCGTTTCAACTTCCCTCTTCATTTTGCAAAAAAAACCCCAAAAACGAAAGAGATTGATGTGTTGCTTCAGCCTCATTTTCTTCTGCTTTCTTGTTGAATTTCACCTGAAAATGGTGGTGCCCTATATATATATAAGGGACGCGGGTGGCGCTGTGGGTAAAACCTCAGCGCCTAGGGCTTGCCGATCGCATGGTCGGCGGTTCGAATCCCCGTGGCGGGGTGCGCTCCCGTAGTTCGGTCCCAGCGCTTGTCAACCTAGCAGTTCGAAAGCACCCCTGGGTGCAAGTAGATAAATAGGGACCGCTTACCAGCGGGAAGGTAAACAGCTTTCCGTGTGCTGCGCTGGTTCACCAGATGCAGCTTGTCACGCTGGCCACGTGACCCGGAAGTTTCTGCGGACAGCGCTGGCTCCCGGCCTATAGAGTGAGATGAGCGCAAAACCCTAGAGTCTGTCAAGACTGGCCCGTATGGGCAGGGGTACCTTTACCTTTATATTGTGACATTTTTAATATTTGATGTTTTATCCTGTTTTTATATTTTGCTAGAAGCCGAGTAGCTGGGGAAACCCAGCCAGACAGGTGGAACATAAATAATAAAATTTATTATTATTACTACTACTACTACTACAGTCATTCCTCATGTTATGTTTCCTTCATGTTACGATTTTTCAGGTTGCATCCTGCGGTGACCCGGAAGTACCGGAAAGGGTTACTTCCGGGTTTCACCGCTCGCGCATGTGCAGAAGCGCAAAATCGCGCTTTGTGCATGCGCACAAGCACCAAATCGCGCCGTGCACCTGCGCAGATACGGCGCTTCAGGTTGTGGGCCTTTCATGTTGCGACCGGGCCTCCGGAACAGATCCCGTTCGCAACCAGAGGTACCACTGTATTAGACGGCGCCATGTTGGCTTTCCTTAAAAACACAGCCTCCTTTGCATCTGATGATGGACTCAAGGGCATCCTGATCAAATTTGCAGATGACACCAAACTGGGAGGGGTGGCTAACACCCCAGAGGACAGGATCACACTTCAAACCGACCTTGACAGATTAGAGAACTGGGCAAAAACAAACAAGATGAATTTTAACAGGGAGAAATGTAAAGTATTGCACTTGGGCAAAAAAAAAGAGAGGCACAAATACAAGATGGGTGACACCTGGCTTGAGAGCAGTACATGTGAAAAGGATCTAGGAGTCTTGGTTGACCACAAACTTGACATGAGCCAACAGTGTGACGCGGCAGCTAAAAAAGCCAATGCAATTCTGGGCTGCATCAATAGGAGTATAGCATCTAGATCAAGGGAAGTAATAGTGCCACTGTATTCTGCTCTGGTCAGACCTCACCTGGAGTACCATGTCCAGTTCTGGGCACCACAGTTCAAGAAGGACACTGACAAACTGGAACGTGTCCAGAGGAGGGCAACCAAAATGGTCAAAGGCCTGGAAACGATGCCTTATGAGGAACGGCTAAGGGAGCTGGGCATGTTTAGCCTGGAGAAGAGGAGGTTAAGGGGTGATATGATAGCCATGTTCAAATATATAAAAAGATGTCACATAGAGGAGGGAGAAAGGTTGTTTTCTGCTGCTCCAGAGAAGCGGACATGGAGCAATAGATCCAAACTACAAGAAAGAAGATTCCACCTAAACATTAGGAAGAACTTCCTGACAGTAAGAGCTGTTCGACAGTGGAATTTGCTGCCCAGGAGTGTGGTGGAGTCTCCTTCTTTGTTGTTTTTTTTATAATCATATTTATTAGCATTTCCAATAATAACAGAATAAGAAAAATAGAGAAGATAAAGAAAAGAAAGAAAAGGAAAGACAAATTTAAATTCTTACTTTCATAACCTTCTTTCCAGGACTCCCTCCTTCCCCTCCCGACTGTATTCCCCTTTCCCTAAGTTGGTTCCACAAGCTCTCATTCCCAATTAAAATCTAATATGTTTAACCCATTAGCCAATTTAAATTTATACAATCTTGCCATCACTCCTCATCTTTAACAGAAATAGAAAAAAGATTTTTCCCCCAAGATCTGCCCCAATTTCCTTCCACGAATTCCCCCTTTTTTTAAAGAAAACATGTTAAATCAAGATACCAAAGTTATATAAAGAAAAAGAAGATAAAAGATATAAGAAGATTCGAAAAGTTGGTTACATAGCCTTTGGATTCCAAGATTCCCCCTCCCTTCCCCGGTTTGAATTCCCCATGTCCATCAGTCTGTATGTTATCGGCCTGGAGGTCTCAAGTCCACAGCCAAATTTTTCTCATTCCACCTTGCCGGTTTTCTTTAAATTTATTTGTTTTGTTGATGTTTAACTTCAGAAATCCAGTCTAATAGAGGCCTTTAGTTTCCTTGGTCTTTGTTACTCCTCCCATTGTTCTTTCCGTGTCGTAGTTGGTCCTTTGTTCTTTTTATTCCTTACTTTCTCAGGTTTCTTGTCTTGTTCAGCTGCAAAACGTTCTTATTCCAAAATCTAGTATCTCTGCAGAGGCTTGTTATTCAGGAACAAAAACTTACGTCCAGTCCCTTCCTTTCTTCAATAGAAAATTCTATTGTCTCCTTTTAATATAAACACCTCTGTAGACAAAATAGTATTTCAGTTTTGCAGCTTTCCCAGAAGATAAGACCTGTGTACATCCCAGAGTAGTTTTCCACATACGACCGCTTGTAATGTCCCGAAACCCCTCTAGGGGGATTGCAGTAACTTTGTATCCTCTAATCCAAAAGTCCTTCACGAGTCGGGAGGGCGCTAGCGGTGCCAGCCGAGTCACCATGTCCACGGGCTCCGTGCCCGTGGTTTTTAAGGGTCCCCGCGTCGCCGGCGCGGTAGGACCCAGCCACTGCCGAGCAGACTCCCTCCGGAGCTCGGAGGGAGTCCGCCATTCGGCGATGGCGCCAACCCGGAAGTCCGGAGTCTCCTTCTTTGGAGGTGTTTAAGCAGAGGCTTGGCAACCATATGTCAGGAGTGCTCTGATGGTGTTTCCTGCTTGGCAGGGGGTTGGACTCGATGGCCCTTGTGGTCTCTTCCAACTCTAGGATTCTATGATTCTATGATGCTACGCCAATCATGCACCGCTGAATACATGCTTCATGCCAATAGAGAAATCTAACCAAGCTCTCCAGTCCAAGAAAAGGGAAAACTTGCATCTACTTGGAATTGCAATGAGACTGAAGGATATAAACACAGGCAGAGACCTATTGGATCAGGCCCATCTAGTCCAGTACAGTGGTACCTTGGTTCTCAAACTTAATCTGTTCCGGAAGTCCGTTCCAAAACCAAAGCGTTCCAAAACCGAGGCACGCTTTCCCATAGAAAGTAATGTAAAAAGGATTAATCCGTGTCAGACTTTTAAAAACAACCCCCAAAGCAGCAATTTAACATGAATTTTACTACCTAAAGAGACCCTTGATCCATAAAATGAAAGCAATAAACAATGTACTGCAGTCACACAATCAATCATTCAGTAGCTGAACTGGGTTCCACACAGTCACAAAAACAAAAAACAAAAGTGCCACAAAAACAAAAACGCAAAATAAATAGCAAAAACAGTCAGAACTCAGCATAATACTCAAAATGGAAGTGTGGCACTCAAATCGGAAGCGTAACACTCAAAACGGAGCACGTTCGGCTTACGAAAAGTGTTCGTAAACCGGAACACCTACTTCCGGGTTTGCAATGTTTGGGTTCCAAGTTGTTTGAGTACCAAGGCATTTGAGAACCAAGGTAGCACTGTACTCTCTTCTCACACTGGCTAATCAACCCTGTGTTTTGGAGGCCAGCTGAGAATGGAGCCTCCATGTTCAGGAGCACTGTATCTCAACTTGCCCATCACATGTGACAGTCTCTGTCAGTCTCCATTTATGAGATGGGAAACCTCAGGCTACCGGACTATGTGTTTGTTTGCTTCTTTGTTCGTTTGTTCCATAAAATTTATATGCAGCGGCTTACAAAAAGCTACTTACAAGAAAGATAAAACAATAGAATAATAAGAAAAACGAACAACAATAACTTGAGACTTTGGGAATGTCAAAATTAACAATAGACCAAGAGCAGATTAAAACCCGCACCAAACTTTCTAAATTTTTGTTTAGACTTGCCTAAACAAAAATATTTCTCGCAGGCACCAAAATGACTACTGTACCGTGAAGGTGCCAGCCTGAGATCAATAGGAAGGGAGTTCCAAAGTTCCACTAAAATGTGGAATAGACATTATGCAGACCCTCCAAGTGTCTCTATTTTCCAGGGACAGTCCCCGATTTACAGAAGCCGTCCTGGTTTCTGATATGATCCCGGAATGTCCCACTTTTCCTTAGGACGTCCCCATTTCCATCGGAGAAATGTTGGAGGGGATACATTGTGTGGCGCCTGTAACGATGGCAGTTCCACTGGGCAAAGCGGTCAAGTGGGCATATTATGCGGTAAGTCTCTTGCAAGCCTCCCTCCCTGCCCACGGTCCTTATGTGCTGAAATAAAAAAATAAGGTCTTTTATTCATATAATAAATGTCCATGGATATGCCAGGCAAACACGTACATAAATGTATGGGCCACATGTCTGAGGCAGCACAGGAGGGCAGCCCTGGAGCCATTTTGGCTCCCAAATTGACCAAATGTTTTCTCTACAAGGTCAAAGGAAAATGGAAAAGCCTCCCCATTGTCTTTTTATTCACAAATCCTGTCTTAAGGGTATGTCAGTGTATGAATAGGGTGAGCCTGTGACCTGGGTCAGAAACTAAGTATTTGTCACTACAAAAGACTGGCCAGGCTCCCCACGGTATCCAATCAAGTAAGCATTAACAGGTAACCTGCCAGACAGGAGATAAACAACACACTCAGATTTCTGCTGTAGACCGCCCTTTCTGTGATGTAGGTATGATGTTTCTGGGGGTGGTCTTGGAGTCCAGGGCAGGCAATTTAAAATGTCTATGTAAGGGCGGACACACCTTTGTTCTGGGTCGTCCTCCTCCTTTCCTGCGTGTGAGGGGAGCACCCTGTTGCAACAGTTCAATAAAGATCAGGCTTACTAGCTGCTTTGCTTCTCAATATTCTCTGGTTGGCCTCTGTTATTTTCTCCTACCAATGGAGAACTTGCAAAGGACTTTATAAGGGCTCTTGTGTCCCCCAGAAGGGAATCAGGGCAGAGTGGCATTTATTACAGTGCACTAGGGTTTTCCATGGGGTCCCAATGCTCTTTTTCACAGGGGTTTCATTGTGGGTTCTGGGCCCCACAGGATCCTGACCAGACAAAGTCCAGGCTGGATTTTCCCAGAGTTTCCTTTTAAACAGCTCAAAGTCAAGGCAGGTTTGCAACGGATAACCGAGCCACGTGCCTCTGTTGAAAACCACCCCACCCAGCAGCCATGTGTTCAGAGACCCAAGTCCGTACAATGGCGAGAGCCCACACTTCCTGGCTTGTACGCCCTTGGCAAGCGCCCACTGACCTGCCTCCCTTCCTCTTTCCTGTCTGCGTTGATCCTCACTTCAGGCTATAACCCCGAATTCACCTGCAATGCTTCTTCTGGGAGGGGAGAGACAGGAAATGCATCTTTCAGAGGCACATAATGAGGTCAAGCAGAGATTTTCCTGCTGCCTCTTTGATGGATGTTTTATGGGGAAAACCTCCCGGCTCAGGTGAAGCGTGGGGCGAACTGAAATTCCATCACTCGGATCCCTGGGACAGTTCTTCGCTCTGGACGTCTGTGGGGGGAAACGTCTGCCCACGAGGGCCTGGTCTCAAACGCAGGCCTGCATCCGCCTCCTGTTTCCATCAGGACATCGGCTGACAGCTCTCTCCACACACACACACCGGTCGTTCCACCCATGCACATTGCCGCCAATGTGGGAGTCAGCATTTCCTGTGCAAAAGGCCTCTCTGCACCGCCCCCACTGCTTGTGTGAGTTGACAGGGAGTTCAGATACAGGGCTGGGTTCGAATCTCGAAGTAGATGGAGGGAAAGTGACACAGAGGAGCCTGTCTGGGTAGCTCTGGATGGCTCCCAAGGAAAGGAGAGAGGCTTCTTAATGGTGTTGAGCCTGCATAGGAAATAGTTCTCCTGCCCTATTTTCCCCTGTCTCCCAATCTATTTTTAAAAAATGGTTTATTGAGATTAAAAAGAAGTAACAAACATGAAAATTTAATAATAATAAAAATAATAGGATGCTGAAGCAAAAGATTACATTTATTAATTGCATATTAATATAGGGATGCGGGTGGCGCTATGGTCTAAACCACAGAGCCTAGGACTTGCCGATCAGAAGGTCGGCGGTTCGAATCCCCGCGACGGGGTGAGTTCCCGTTGCTCGGTCCCTGCTCCTGCCAACCTAGCAGTTCGAAAACACGTCAAAGTGCAAGTAGATAAATAGGTACCGCTCCTGAGGGAAGGTAAATGGCGTTTCCGTGTGCTGCTCTGGTTCACCAGAAGCGGCTTAATCATGCTGGCAATGTGACCTGGAAGCTGTACGCCGGCTCCGTCGGCCTGTAAAGCGAGATGAGCGCCGCAACCCCAGAGTCGGCCACGACTGGACCTAATGGTCAGGGGTCCCTTTACCTTTACCCTGCCCTTTCACCAAACCCAAAGCAGCAAGCATGGATGGACTTCCGGGTTGGCGCCATCGCCGAATGGCGGACTCCCTCCGAGCTCCGGAGGGAGTCTGCTCAGCAGGGGTCGGGTCTTACCGCGCCGGTGACGCGGGGACCCTTAAAAACCACGGGCACGGAGCCCGTGGACATGGTGACTCGGCTGGCACCGCTAGCGCCCTCCCGACTCGTGAAGGAGCCTTTTTAAAGGCTTCCGATCGGGTGCTGGGGAATGGCGTGGTGCTTTGAGTCTACCACTTCCCCTGCCGAGCGCAGCTGCATGCCATTCGACGGAGAGCGCTGGCTTCTTCCATTGGAAATTCAGACTATTAACAACAACCCGTGAGTAATTGGGAAACCGGGTACAAAAGGAGAAAAAAAAGAATTTTTTTTTCGGATTCGGCACGAGCGGGGGTGATCTAAAAAGGAAGTCAGTCCCCCCCTGATTGTAAACATTCTAAAACAAGGACTGGGTAACCAAGATCGATTCAGAAGTTTACTGCTGATAGAAATTATTAATTCCACGATGGGAAATTACAATAATTGTGCTGGAGGAGAAGAGTGGAGGGTGAAAGGGAAAAGGCAACCCCCCCTGGGAACCGGGGCGATTCGTAGAGCCTGGCGAAGAGAGACGGAGAATTTTACAGCTGTCAAAGTAGCTGTCAAATCTTGAGAATATAAAGAGGACTTTGTTACAAGTATTTTGCTGGTTAATTCTGTTACAAATTGACATTATATGGATATAAAACGTCGGGGGGGGGGGAAAGAAACAACAACTTGACTTTTGGATTAGAGGATACAAAGTTACTGCAATCCCCCTAGAGGGGTTTCGGGACATTACAAGTGATCGTATGTGGAAAATTACTCTGGGCTGAGCACAGGACTTATTCTCTGGGAAAGCTGCAAAACTGAAATAGTATTTTCTCTACAGAAGTGTTTACATTAAAAGGAGACAATAGAATTCTCTATTGAAGAAAGGAAGGGACTGGACGTAAGTTTTTGTTCCTGAATAACAAACCTCTGTAGAGATACCAGATCTCGGAATAAGAACGTTTTAGCAGCTGAAGAAGACAAGAAACCTGAGAAAGTAAGGAATAAAAAGAACAAAGGACCAACTACGACACGGAAAGAACAATGGGAGGAGCAACAAAGACCAAGGAAACTAAAGGCCTCTATTTGACTGGATTTTTGAAGTTAAACATCATTAAAATAAACAAATTAAAAGAAAACCGGCAAGGTGGAATGGGAAAAATTTGGCTATGGACTTGAGACCTCCAGGCTGATAACATATAGACTGATGGACATGGGGAACTCAAACCGGGGAAGGGAGGGGGAGTGTTGGAATCCAAAGGCTATGTAACCAACTTTTTGAATCTTCCTATATTTTTTATCTTCTATTTCTTTATATAACTTTTGTATACTATGGTATTTTGATCTAACATGTTTTCTTTAAAAAAAGGGGGAATTCGTGGAAGGAAATTGGGGTAGATCTTGGGGGGGAAATCTTTTTTCTTTTTCTGTTAAAGATGGATGGTAAGATTGTATAAATTTAAATTGGTTAATGGGTTAAACATATTAAGTTTTAAATTGGGAATGAGAACTTGTGGAACTAAATTAATGAAAGGGGAATATAGTCGGGAGGGGGGGGAGGGAGTCCTAGAAAGAAGGTTATGAAAGTAAGGATTTAAATTCTTTTTTCTATCTTTTCTACCTTTTCTCTTCTGTTATATTTCTTTTCTGTTTTTATTGGAAACTTTAATAAATATGATTTTAAAAAAACAACAACAATGCAGCAAGCATGGCCTAACTCCCCACATTTTAACCTCTGAACAACCCTGCAGGGTAGACGTTCTATAACTGTCAGACATTTCTTGTACCCCTGAGACAAAGCAAGGAGGCAGGCCAGTGGCTTTAGCACCATGGAAATGTCCAGGTGAGCACCTTGTTCCAGGAAGGCCTGGAAGTGCCTTGAAACCTTCTGAGCCTCTGGCTCCCGCCCGTCCAGCTATTTCCCCAAAGAATGGAGACGCTTGAAGGGCCAAAGTCCTGGCCTGGAGATGGGCATTTCTTCTCCTTGGCATTCAAGGTGGTTTACAAAATACAGTGGTACCTCGGGTTACATATGCTTCAGGTTACAGACTCCGCTAACCCAGAA
Source organism: Podarcis bocagei (assembly GCF_964188305.1). Classification (NCBI taxonomy): domain Eukaryota; kingdom Metazoa; phylum Chordata; class Lepidosauria; order Squamata; family Lacertidae; genus Podarcis; species Podarcis bocagei. The sequence goes on along the minus strand of NC_138129.1, from coordinate 6,647,326 downwards.
ATAGTACCTCGGGTTAAGAATTTTGCTTCAGGATGAGAACAGAAATTGCCTGGCGGCGGCAGCAGGAGGCCCCATTAAAGTGGTCCTTCAGGTTAAGAATAGTTTCAGGTTAAGAATGGACCTCCGGAACGAATTAAGTACTTAGTCCGAAGTACCACTGTAGTAAATTATAAAAACAAGCTAGTTTAAAACAATATTTTTTTAAAAAACAACAACAACACACAAAATAATTTAAACACATCCAAACACATTTAGAAACAGTAATTAAAATACATTTTGCCCAGATAGCATCATCTGGACCTTAGTTTTCAAAGGTCTGTCTGAACAGGAAGATCTTAGGCAGGAAGGTAACAAAGAAGGAGCCAGGCGAAGCTCCACAAATTCCACAATTTGGGAGCAGGCACAGCAAAGCCTCTCTCCCATGTCATCACAAACCATTATGGGGATAATAATGCTGGCCTTCCTTATAGGGTTAGAGCAAGAATTCTAATTTGCATGTTACCTGTTGTATATTATAAGATCACTATCAAAAGCTAGCTTGTGTTATTACTCACATGGTGCAGCAATAAAACTGTTGGCGTGTTTGGAAAGCTAAGCAGGGTCTGGCATGGTTTCAGATTGGATGGGGGATGCATGTTGCGATTCCTGCATTGCAAGGGGTTGGGCTAGATGAACCGCCAGAGTCCCAACTCTACAATTATGTGCTTCTATGTGCTCTGATTATGGAAGTGAGAGCTGGACCATAAAGAAGGCTCATCGCCAAAGAATGGATGCTTTTGAATTATGGTGCTGGAGGAGACTCTTAAGAGTCCCATGGACTGCAAGAAGATCCAACCTCTCCATTCCGAAGGAAATCAGCCCTGAGTGCTCACTGGAAGGACAGATCCTGAAGCTGAGGCTCCAAGACTTTGGCCACCTCATGAGAAGAGAAGACTTCCTGGGAAAGACCCTGATGTTGGGAAAGATGAAGGGCACAAGGAGAAGGGGATGACAGAGGACGAGATGGTTGGACAGTGTTCTCGAAGTTACCAGCATGAGTTTGACCAAACTGCAGGAGGCAGTGGGAGACAGGAGTGCCTGGTGTTCTCTGGTCCATGGGGTCACAAAGAGTCGGACACGACTAAATGACTTAACAACAACAACAACAACAAATGTGCTCTGATAAACTGGCTGCCTAAAAGAGGTGCTTTGTTTTTGCCATGCATACCATGTGTGCCCCAGTGCCTAGCAGAACAGAGTGGCTCGGGCCAGGTGCCATAAGAAAGCTGCAGAGATAGCGCAGGATAGTGCGCACCCCGGAAATGATCTCTTTCAGCTTCTGCCTTCTGGAGGAAGGTACAGAGTTATAAAGACTAGGACTAGCCGCCTGAGAAACAGTTTCTACCCAAATGCGATTTTGGTTTTAAACACATTTTAAGAAGTCTGTATGGGAGTATATTGTATTTAAAAATGGGGTATCAGAGTTTTTAGGGGGCTAGCCAGGTTGGAATACCTGGCATAGCAGGCTTGTTGGGTTTTGAATGTCTTATGTAGATTTTTCAATTTCGTTGTTCTGTATGGGACAATGACAGTAAAGATTATCGTATCATCTTTATCGTATCATATCGTATCGTTCAATCTCCCAACTCCGAAAGCCTTCAGGCAGATCCCTGCCTTTGTTTTCTCTTCATCGTCCAGCACCTCACGACCTACTGGTGCTTAATAAACACCAACGACACTAATATGCAAAGGGGATAATTTCACCAACCACTGCATTGTGAAGGGAGAAGCTGCAGCTGCCAAATTCACACACCCCCAACGCACCGCACAGCTGCTGGGGGCAAAGGAGGCCAGCTCCCCATGGAATTTGGCAACATGACGCAGGAACACCCTGAAGAGTCCAGCAAAGACGTTCCTGTGGATGCAGGCCGCTCCCTGACCCCCTGAGAAGACCAGGGTTGTTTTAAAAACAATCCTCCCCCCCCCCCCCAGCAAAAGGGCCAGAGATTCCTCTGCAGAAGTGTTTGGCTAAGGAGTGTCCCCCAGTGAACATTTTTCCAGTGTGAGATCAGCCAGTGGGAGCAGCCTTGAACAATTGGGCTGGGCTGGGCTGGAGGAAGCCAAAGATAACGTTTTTTGTTCTCTGGTCATCTATGCATTGAGTGTCTGCCTGATGCATCCATGTGTGCTATCCTGCCACCCAGGAGTGATGGGTGACCTATATCAGGAATCTCATTAAACAACCCTTGTAGGATTAGGCCAGGGGTCAGCAACCAAAGGCCCATGGGCCACAAGCGGCCCATGAGGGTCGTTTAACTGGCCCACGGACCCCCTCTGCCCTCTCGGTCGGCTCCCGTGCGCCGCGCTAAACCGGCGCTGAGCAGAGCGGGGACCGCCTCCAGCAATGCTGGCCGGCTTCCCATTGGCTGCAGGAAGCTCCTGCAGCCAATGGGAAGTTACACATACCTCCTCCACGCTGGAAGGAGCGCCAGAAATAGTGTTTGCGCATGTGTGTGTGCGCGCACTCCAGCCCAACGCAGCGTCTGCGGGACCATGAATCGGCCCAAGCCACAAAAACTTTGCCGACCCCTGGGTTAGGCTGACAGATAATCTGATTTTCTGCATGTTCAGTCAGACGGAAGACCCCCCCCCCCCTGCACGTTTGTTAAGGATGACGGTTTAATAAACGAAAATCTGCCCTGTTTCCCTTATGGGGGACACAAGAGCCCTTATAGAGTCTTTTGCAGGTTCTCCATCGGTAGGAGAAAATAACAGAGGCCAACCAGAGAATATTGAGAAGCAAAGCAGCTAGTAAGGCTGATCTTTATTGAACTGTTGCAACAGGGTGCCCCCTTCACACGCAGGAGAAGGAGGACCCCGAACGAAGGCGTGCCCACCCTTATATAGACATTTTAAATTGCCCACCCTGGACTCCAAGACCACCCCGACACATCATACCTACATCACAGAAGGGGCGGTCTACAACAGAAATCTGAGTGCGTTGTTTATCTCCTGTCTGGCAGATTACCTCTTAATGCTTACTTGATTGGATACCCTGGGGAGCCTGGCCCGTCTTTTGTAATGACAAATACTTAGTTCCCGAGCCAGGTCACAGGCTCACCCTATTCATACACAGACATACCATTTAGACAGGTTTTGTGAATGAAAAGACAATGGGGAGGCTTTTCCATTTTCCTTTGACCTTGCAGAGGAAACATTTGGTCAGTCTGGGAGACAAAATGGATCCAGGGCTGCCCTCCTGTGCTGCCTCAGACATGTGGCCCATACGTTTGCCTGGCACATCCATGGACATTTATTATATATATAAGACCGTATTTTTTTATTTTGACAGCCTTACTGCTATTTTCCTAGAAAAAGAGGTGCTGGAACTCCCCTTGAACACCTCCCTTGTTCTTTTTGGAATAGCAATGGCACCCATCTGAGAGGTGCCGGAACTCAGTTCCTGTGGGTTTCCTGATTAGTGCAGAAAGGCACCAATCCACGAGTGGGATTTGCAATAAAAGTGTTGCATTATGGAATACTCCTACTCACTCTTCCAGGCAGGGAGCCAGGCAGCCACCCAACCATGTCCTTCTCCAAATATTCAATTTCATTCCTTCTCCCACCTGTTTTTTCTGCTCCCCCCCTCCACCAACAACAGCGAGTCCTCATGAAGCTGTCGCCTCTGTGTGTGGCAGCTGTGAAAAAGAGAAACTCCATGCTAGGTTTCATTGGGAAAGGAACTGAAAATGAAACCATTGATATCGTACTGATGGCACAACTGCCTTTGGAACACCGCATGGAGTTCCTGATATTATGGGGTTCAAAAAAGGATCAAATGGGTGAAGTCACTCCCTTACAAAGAAAGGTCACAGCGTCTGGGACTTTTAAATTTTTTAAAAAGTAGAATAAGAGGTGACATGTTAGAAGCTTATGGAATTATGCATGGCATAATTTCCATCTTACTGTAGCTTTTGTTTCATTTTTAAAAATATATTTTTATTTTATAGTTTATTAAAAGGTAAAGGTAAAGGACCCCTGACAGTTAAGTCCAGTCGCGGATGACTCTGGGGTTGCGGCGCTCATCTCGCTTTACTGGCCAAGGGAACCGACTTTTGTCCGCAGACAGTTTTTCTGGGTCATGTGGCCAGCATGACTAAGCCGCTTCTGGCGAACCAGAGCAGCGCACGGAAACACCGTTTAACTTCCTGTCGGAGTGGTACCTATTTATCTACTTGCACTTTTGGCGTGCTTTCGAACTGCTAGGTTGGCAGGAGCAGGGACCGAGCAACAGGAGCTCAGCCCATTGCGGGGATTCGAACCGCCGACCTTCCAGTCAGCAAGCCCAGAGGCTCAGTGGTTTACACCATAGTGCCACCCATGTTATTGTTCATATTTTTGAATTACATATGGGGCACCAAAATCTTTTAAGTGCTTAGGGCACCTAAAGGCCTTGATCTGGCCCTGCCTTTAGAGGTTTTTCCCCTAAAGATATTTTTAGGGGAAGGATACTTCTTCCAAACTCAGTGTTCCCCTGACTCTGCTAATAACATTCCTCTTGCGCATGTGAATGGTACCATTTTGACCACATAAGCAACGACACTCAACACATGAACACCAGAAATGATTTGTATATTTGAACACTCCCTAAATTTTGCTTATGCTGATCCTAAATATATTTATTCAAAAACTAAGTCTTCTTATGGAAGTGAGAGCTGGACCATAAAGAAGGCTGATCGCCGAAGAATGGATGCTTTTGAATTATGGTGTTGGAAGAGACTCTTAAGAGTCCCATGGACTGCAAGAAGATCAAACCTCTCCATTCTGAAGGAAATCAGCCCTGAGTGCTCACTGGAAGGACAGATCCTGAAGCTGAGACTCCAATACTTTGGCCACCTCATGAGAAGAGAAGACTTCCTGGAAAACACCCTGATGTTGGGAAAGATGGAGGGCACAAGGAGAAGGGGACGACAGAGGACAAGATGGTGGGACAGTGTTCTCGAAGCTACCAGCATGAGTCTGACCAAACTGCGGGAGGCGGTGGAAGACAGGAGTGCCTGGTGTGCTCTGGTCCAGGGGGTCACGAAGAGTCGGAAACAACTAAACAACAACAACAACAACAAGTCTTCTTTATTATTTCCTTGGTGCTTTCTTCCAGGCAAGCATGTATAGAATTGCAGCCAACATAGGCAACTCTGTCAAAGCCAACCAGATTTTTAAATTCTTCACGGTGGTAGAAAGAAACGAGGAATCAGAAATTTATTCTGAGCATGTCAACATTTCACTGAGAGGCTTAGGGAAGGAAAAAATTGCCCAAGGCACTTGTTCTCTCCAGATGTACTGAGTGCACATGAAATAAAAATCGCAGAGAGGAAAAGGTTTGATGAGGTTGGGAGGGGGAACGTGCTTCACCCGCAATCTCAAAACACAGAGATAACACTGATGCTGCTCTTGTTTGACGTCTGGTCAAAGAAAGCCCTTGTTAGAAGTTTAACTTGTCAATGCACTGAAATGTAGGATGTGAAAAACTAGTCATTTCATGATCACCAGTTCAGTTTCTGGGTGCTCCTCCTCCTCCCCTCTCTCATTACAGGGTCAGGGCTTCAGTGGGGCTGTTGCTTGGTTAAAAAACTCTGAGCCAGTTCATTCAATGATTAAATTTGCCAGCATATAAAGTAAAGGTAAAGGGACCCCTGATCTTTAGGTCCAGTTGTGGCCGACTCTGGGATTGCGGCGCTCATCTCGCTTTATTGGCAGAGGCATCTGGTGTACAGCTTCCGGGTCATGTGGCCAGCATGACTAAGCCGCTTCTGGCGAACCAGAGCAGTGCACGGGAACGTTGTTTATCTTCCCGGAGTGGTACCTATTTATCTACTTGCACTTTGACGTGCTTTCAAACTGCTAGGTTGGCAGGAGCAGGGACTGAGCAACGGGAGCTCACCCCGTCGCGGGGATTCGAACCGCCGACCTTCTGATCGGCAAATCCTAGGCTCTGTGGTTTAACCCACAGCGCCACCCGCCACCCTTTATACACAGAGCTAATACCAAGAGTTTTAGTGCAACGATCCCCCCCCCCGGTAGACGATGTACGCAACTGCGGCAGCATGCATCATCGTAACAGAATCATTCTTCCAGGATGTGAAAGATGGGCTAATGCCCCCTTTAAGATGGTGTGCGAAATATGACAGTTTTGGAAATACTGCCCATAGATTTATATACTATATTGTTGTCTGTCTTTTTAGACAAGGACTGCCTTTGAATGCAGCTCACATCAGTTTTAAAAGCAGAGAGAAAGAGAGGCACCTGCCCCCTGGCTTACAAAAACCCACAAGGGAAGTGGAGGAAAAAGGTGAGAATGAAGCGATGGGCTCTAAGTCAGAAGTTATATCCTGTTCAGGCCCTTGCTTAAATAGCAATTGGTGGTGCTTGTTCTATTGCCCATGAATGGGGCCAAGATATTCTTTCCCCTTGTGGTTGCAGCCACAAGGTACCGTATTTTTTGCTCTATAAGACTCACTTTTCCCCTCCTAAAAATTAAGGGGAAATGTGTGTGCGTCTTATGGAGCGAATGCAGGCTGCGCAGCTATCCCAGAAGCCAGAACAGCAAAAGGGATTGCTGCTTTCACTGCGCAGCGATCCCTCTTGCTGTTCTGGCTTCTGAGATTCAGAATATTTTTTTTCTTGTTTTCCTCCTCCAAAAACTAGGTGCGTCTTGTGGTCTGGTGCGTCTTATAGAGCGAAAAATACGGTAACTAGCATTTGCAGCAGAGTAGCACGGAGTTAGCCTAAGATTGCCCAGATAGGCCATTTCCCCCACAATTACTGGAATCTTAGAACTACACTTTAAATATGCAAGATCACTTCCGTCCTAAGAGTTTGTCCGCTCTCCGCCAATCTCATTCCAAAGCTTTGGGGTTTATGACTGCTGATTCTAGCACAATACAAAAGCAGGGTATATAATCCTTATTGGTTGATAAGGAACATTTGGGCAGTGTCTAAATTTGGTAAGCAGGGTGAGGCCTGGTGACAATTGTTAAAAGTCCCCTGCAAGCCCCAAACTTTGCTTTCCTCCAAAATGAAACAAACTCTGTAAAATTGCCCTGGAACTTCCTGCTTGTCTTTAGAGCATGAAGCAATTTCACAAATCCCATTATTGCTCCTCCACCTCTAGTGACATTTACCAATTGGGAAAGTATTCCTGTTGGCCCTCAGGGTTAAAGATACTGTATACTGGTTGCATTAAAAAACCAGATGAACAGCGTCTGATGTGAGTTGGAGGCTCTGGTGGGGTTTGGGGGGGGTGCAGGTGTCTTCTGAGACATGTTACCAACACAATAATAGCGCATTCGTTCTAGATTTATACTGGTCTGTTCACACATCATTCTGCGTTATTAGTTGTCCTGTGATACTTCCCCAGTGTTACTGCGTCATCTTTTTGGCAGGTGAATGAACTCAGGGTAGTATCCAACTAAACTGTACTCAAGAGTTGACCCACTGAAATGAATGCATTTAAGTTACTTCATCCATTTCTGTGGGTTAACTCTGAATATGTCAGGCATTGGTTATCACTCTATCGTCGACTGCAGGTCCTCTGCACACTGGTGGTGTTATGTACTGAGCTGAATCCTAGAACAATAGGATCCAGAACGCAGCAGTCTGATTGGTCCGCAGGAGCCACCCAATCCAGCTCCAGGTGGAAGGGAATCAGCGACCTGATTGGCCTGCAGGAGCAGCCAATCAGGCTTCTGGAGGAAGTGAATCTGCAACCTGATTGGCCTACAGGAGCAGCCTGGAATCAGCCAATCACGTGAGCCCATTGTGTAAATAATGTATATATAGCAGACATTTTGGGAAAAGATTCGTTCATTGCTACTACAAGCTGAATAAAGAGCATGAAATTCGCACTTAGTTCTGAGTATATTTCAGGTGGGTTTGTGGTGTGTGTTTTTTTCAGGTGTCTTCTGCAACATGTCGTGACATCATAATAGCACATTACTTCTGAATATATAGTGGACCCTCCACAAATCATTCTGCCATATTAGCTTCCCCAGTATTGCCATCTTGAGGGGCTCTTTGGCACTATAGGGCAACTAAATAGGGATGACCCTTTGTCTTGTGGAACATTGGTACTATTAAAGGTTACAGGATTTCAGCAGGAAACTACAGGGCATGCAATGACCAGGGAAAGAGCAGTATGTTTGCCCCCAAACTGAACTGAAACTGGGATTGCATATAACTTCCCCGATACCATCATGAGCATAATAATCGTGAATGCACACTAAAAAGGACATCTGGAGATGCAACATTTTGGCCCTCAAGAGAGCTGCTGTGCAGCAATGTGATGAGCTTAGTAATGCAATGCAAAGTGATTTTTTTTCTTTCACAAATAGCATGGGAAGCTCACAACGGCTCCTGTTTTAAGAACACACTGGGATATACTGTATTTTTTGCTCTATAAGACTCCCTTTTCCCCTCCTAAAAAGTAAGGGGAAATGTGTGTGCGTCTTATGGAGCGAAAGCAGGCTGCGCAGCTATCCCAGAAGCCAGAACAGCAAGAGGGATTGCTGCTTTCACTGTGCAGTGATCCCTCTTGCTGTTCTGGCTTCTGATATTCAGAATATTTTTTTTTCTTGTTTTCCTCCTCCAAAAACTAGGTGCGTCTTGTGGTCTGGTGCGTCTTATAGAGCGAAAAATACGGTAAGTTCCATTGAACTCAGTGGGATTTACTTCATAATACACAGGTTTAGGATTTGGCTGCAAAGCAAGCAAGCGCGCACGTGCACACATATATAGCGCCATTTATTTTCTTCTCCTGGAGAAGAATTCCCTTGAGTGGTTCCTCCCACAACCCAACAAATGCCTTGCTTCACATCATGGAAAAAGTTACAGTCAACTTGTCAACTCCCACCATTGAAAGTATTATAATTCACCGACTTCAGTGGTTCCCCATCAGCACCCCCTTCCTTCCTCCTCTCTCCCCTCCAGGAGGGCCTGATAAAGAAACCAGATGACCTTTGCCCCAGTGTAACATGAATTAGGAATGTGGAGTCCTTAACTCTTTCAGTTGACGTCAGCTTCTTGCATAGAATGGGACCGCAGAAGGCAAAATCTTATAGTGTTGTGTCACAAAAGCTTAAACAATAGTTCCTTCCTATTCCATAGGATAGGGATATGATTGAATCTACACAGTACTACACAGTCTTAGTTTAATAATAGTTACAGGTAGGTAGCCGTGTTGGTCTGCCGTAGTCGAAACAAAATTTAAAAAATCCTTCCCATGCACACGACAGTTCATACCAATAACAAACTTAGTTGGTCTCTAAGGTGCTACTGGGAGGAATTTTTTATTTTGTTTAATAATGAATGAATTAACGCTGTTCCATCTATGATTTTTTTCTTATCTTCATTAAGATATAATTGTTTTAGTTTATGTAATTTATTAAATTTCTTCTTTCTTTTCTTTCTTTGTTCTTTGTAACCTGTTAAAATCTTTTTTCTTCTTTTCACGTTTAAAAGTTTTGATGTATGTAAAAGTATGTATTTGCAATATAATTCAATAATAATAATAAAAAGAATAATAATAATAAAAAGAATCTACACAGTGCTCCCGGTACCCATTTCACTGAGTTGGTTCAAGAGAAAGCCATTGTCACATACCCTCCAACATTTTTTCAATGAAAATAAAGGTAAAGGTAAAGGGACCCCTGACCATTAGGTCCAATCATGACCGACTCTGGGGTTGCAGCGCTCATATCGCTTTACTGGCCGAGGGAGCCAGCGTACAGCTTCCAGGTCATGTGGCCAGCATGACTAAGCCACTTTCGGCGAACCAGAGCTGCACATGGAAACGCTGTTTATTTTCCCGCCGGAGTGCTACCTATTTATCTACTTGCACTTTGAGGTGCTTTCGAACTGCTAGGTTGGCAGGAGCAGGGACCGAGCAACGGGAGCTCACCCCGTCACGGGGATTCGAACCGCCGACCTTCTGATCGGCAAGCCCAAGAGGCTCAGTGGTTTAACCCACAGTGCCACCCACGTCCCTGCGCCAAAATAGGGACAACCTATTTAATGATGATGATTTTATTATTTATACCCCACCCATTTGACTGGGTTGCCTTAGCCAGAACTTCGCTACGCAGGGCTGCTTTCAGACTTCTTCTAAAGGTTTATAGTTACTTATCTCCTTGGCTCAGGGGTCGTACAACGCCATACCCTCCAACATTTCTCCAATGAAAATAGGGATGTCCTACCATACCCCGCAACATTCCTGAGATGAAAATAGGGACATCCTAAGGAAAAGCGTTATGTTCCTGGATCAAATCAGAAACCAGGATGGCTTCTGTGAATCCGGTACTCTCCCTGGAAAATGGGGGTACGTGCAGGGTCTGTGGTCAATGATCTCAAAAGGCACTGAGAAAACATATATGAATGACAGGGTTATACCCCCCACCATGTTCTTTTCCCAATAAAGGTCATCCATTACGGCAATCAAGGTTGCCTCAGTCCCATAGCCAGGCCTGAGCCCAAACTGAAATGGGTCAAGATAATCAATTTCATCCAAGAGAACTTGCAATTGTCCTGACACAACACTCTCAATCACTTCCCCCCAAAAGGGGATTACTTGAAACTAGGTGGTTGTTGCCACACACCAAAAGTAAAAAGGTAAAGGACCCTGACAGTTAAGTCAAGTCGCAGAAGACTCTGGGATTGCGGTGCTCATCTTGCTTTACAGGCTGAGGAAGCTGATGTTTGTCCACAGACAGTTTTTCTGGGTCATGTGGCCAGCATGACTAAGCTGCTTCTGGCACAACGGAACACCGAAACCAGAGCAGTGCACAGAAACACCATTTACGTTCCCGCCGAAGCGGTACCTATTTATCTGCTTGCACTCTGACGTGCTTTCGAACTGCTAGGTTAGCAGGAGCTGGGACTGAGTGACGGGAGCTCACCCCATTGCGGGGATTCAAACCGCCGACCTTCTGATTGGCAAGCCCAGGAGGCTCAGTGGTTTAGACCACAGCGCCACCCGCGTCCCTCTACACCAAAAGTTTTTGTTTGTTGTTGTTTAGTTATGTCCGACTCTTTGTCACCCCATGGACCAGAGCACACCAGGCCTTCATGTCTTCCACTGCCTCCCACAGTTTGGTCAAACTCATGCTAGTAGCTTCGAGAGCATTATCCAACCATCTCGTCCTCTGCCGTCCCCTTCTCTTTGTGCCCTCCATCTTTCCCAACATCAGGGTATTGGAGCCTCAGCTTCAGGACCTGTCCTTCCAGTGAGCACTCAGGGCTGATACATAAATATCTCCTTAGACTAACTCAGCTGGGAACAGCTGAGACATCCTGTTCTTGCAGGAAAATCATGGATGGACAGTACTTTTCTTCCCTCAAATCTCTGCAACTTGCACTAGCCACAGGTCGATCGTGCACCACACCCTTGTTGCTGCTGGGGCACACTCCTGGCAATAGAAGCCACTGTGTGGTTGCGAATCCTTGGCTGGAGTACAGATGATGAAAAGAATCAGGGGCCTTTACTCTCATGCGTTAAGCCTAGGGCTCAAAAAGCTTGGAAGATGCACACAGACTGTTTGTGAATCCTTCAAGTGGCAAGAAGACAACCACTTTGCAGCTTTAAAGGATTTGTTTGGAGAATAATTTCTCCCTTCCAAAAGGGAGGGGGACTTACCCTTTGACATTCCATGAATGTGGGGTTGGGCTTTGGAGGACGCCGTACCTTTGAGCCTAGCAGTGGCGTAGCGTGGGTTGTCAGCACCCGGGGCAAGGCAAGTAATTTGCGCCCCCTAACCCGTGGATTTGCGCCCCCTAACCCTAACCCCCAGATGTTGCGCCCGGTGCGGCCGGCTCCCCCTGCACCCCCCACGCTACGCCACTGGAGCCTAGTTCTTCCTCCCCAAACTTACACTTAATTCATTAATCAATTCATCATAATCCTGAAAGAGCTGAAAGTCATGCCAGGAGAGGCCTTGAATGTAGATCACATATGCTAAGGGCACAATGCACATCAATTTTCTCCCCTGCTGTTATTTGCAAAAGTGATCTGTTCAAAAGTCAGCAATACCCAAATTTAAAAGAGCCAGAATGAAAATAAATGATGAGCAAATTTGGAACAACCTAGAAGAACTGGGGTGGGGAACAGGGGACTTGACCCTTCCAGCTTTTCCTAGACCCTTTGAGGGAGATTCTTCCCGGAACTCCCCTTTCCATCTCTGAGCACCCTCCCCAAGGCAAAAGCCAGGTTGCAGCTGCTGCAGCTCAGAAGGGAATGATGTTCGCTTGACACACAGAGCTAAATAAATACATACCTTCTTCCAGCAGAGAAGCGGGGGGGAGGAGTAAAAAATTCTGGGGGTTGTAGGGTGGGAACTAGGGCCTGCATGCCTGAAATCAAAGACACGCAAGGGCGATGGAGGAATTCATTCCCAGAAGTGGAGGAGTCTACAGAGAAAATACAGTCATAAGCAGCTGGAATGAGAAAACCTTAAGAATGCATTTCGTAAACCACTTACTTGCAAGTGTTCTCACTGAAGCTATGCTTGGGTTGGTAAAATTATATTATTCATCATGATTTGTAATATTTTATTTTTTGGATAGAAATCACACTTCATCTACACCAGCCTTCTCCAGCTTGGTGCCCTCCAGGTGTTGTTGAACTACAACTCCCTATCAGCCAGCTGATTGGAGTTGTAGTCCAACAACACCTGGAGGGCACCAGGTTGGAGAAGGCTGATCTGCATGAATCATACTTGGGGAACAAATGATTTCCAGCTTCACTGCTACATTGTCGGCTGCTGACCAGTCGCAAAGCGTGCAAGCAGGAGGCAGGGAAGGGAAGGGAAGGGAGAGGAGGGAGTGTGATGGAACAGTTTGTAAGGATGGACAGGACTTTTGTGTGAATAAATGTTCGGTGGCAGCAGCAGCCGCTGGGCAGAAGCATGGCAGAACGTGGGCCCTGCACCCTGCACTCAGTCAGTGTTGGAAGCCAGGCCATAACATGCATCCTAAATAGTCTTACAATGAAGCAAGCAATTGATCCAGACCACATCACAGCTCTTGATACTGGGCGACTTCAAAGAGCTGTTGGCTGACTTCCGGGTTGGTGCCATCGCCGAATGGCGGACTCCCTCCGAGCTCCGGAGGGAGTCTGCTCGGCAGGGGCTGGGTCCTACCGCGCCGGCGACGCGGGGACCCTTAAAAACCACGGGCACGGAGCCCGTGGACATGGTGACTCGGCTGGCACCGCTAGCGCCCTCCCGACTCGTGAAGGAGCCTTTTTAAAGGCTTCCGATCGGGTGCCGGGGAGCGGCGTGGTGTTGTGAGTCCTCCGCTTCCCCTGCCGAGCGCAGCCGCATGCCATTCGACGGAGAGCGCTGGCTTCTTCCATTGGAAATTCGGACTTTTAACAACAACCCGTGAGTAATTGGGTAACCGGGTATAAAAGGAGAAAAAAAGAATTTTTTTTCGGATTCGGCACGAGCGGGGGCGATCTAAAAAGGAAGTCAGTCCCCCCCCTGATTGTAAACATGCTAAAACAAGGACTGGGTAACCAAGATCGATCCAGAAGTTTACTGCTGATAAAAATTATTAATTCCACGATGCGAAATTACAAGAATTGTGCTGGAGGAGAAAAGTGGAGGGTGAGAGGTAAAGGCAACCCCCCCCCTGGGAACCGGGGCGATTCCTAGAACCTGGCGAAGAGAGACGGAGAATTTGACAGCTGTCAAAGTAGCTGTCAAATCTTGAGAATATAAAGAGGACTTTGTTACAAGTATTTTGCTGGTTAATTCTGTTATAATTTGATATAATATGGATACAAACTGTTGGGGGAAAAAAGAAACAACAATTTGACTTTTGGATTAGAGGATACAAAGTTACTGCAATCCCCCTAGAGGGGTTTCGGGACATTACAAGCGGTCGTATGTGGAAAACTACTCTGGGATGTGCACAGGTCTTATCTTCTGGGAAAGCTGCAAAACTGAAATACTATTTTGTCTACAGAGGTGTTTATATTAAAAGGAGACAATAGAATTTTCTATTGAAGAAAGGAAGGGACTGGACGTAAGTTTTTGTTCCTGAATAACAAACCTCTGCAGAGATACTAGATTTTGGAATAAGAACGTTTTGCAGCTGAACAAGACAAGAAACCTGAGAAAGTAAGGAATAAAAAGAACAAAGGACCAACTACGACACGGAAAGAACAATGGGAGGAGTAACAAAGACCAAGGAAACTAAAGGCCTCTATTAGACTGGATTTCTGAAGTTAAACATCAACAAAACAAATAAATTTAAAGAAAACCGGCAAGGTGGAATGAGAAAAATTTGGCTGTGGACTTGAGACCTCCAGGCCGATAACATACAGATTGATGGACATGGGGAATTCAAACCAGGGAAGGGAGGGGGAATCTTGGAATCCAAAGGCTATGTAATCAACTTTTCGAATCTTCTTATATCTTTTATCTTCTTTTTCTTTATATAACTTTGGTATCTTGATTTAACATGTTTTCTTTTAAAAAGGGGGGAATTCGTGGAAGGAAATTGGGGCAGATCTTGGGGGAAAATCTTTTTTCTATTTCTGTTAAAGATGAGGAGTGATGGTAAGATTGTATAAATTTAAATTGGCTAATGGGTTAAACATATTAGATTTTAATTGGGAATGAGAGCTTGTGGAACCAACTTAGGGAAAGGGGAATACAGTCGGGAGGGGAAGGAGGGAGTCCTGGAAAGAAGGTTATGAAAGTAAGAATTTAAATTTGTCTTTCCTTTTCTTTCTTTTCTTTATCTTCTCTATTTTTCTTATTCTGTTATTATTGGAAATGCTAATAAATATGATTATTAAAAAATAAAAAACAAAGAGCTGTTGGCTGAAATGCCATGAAGTGATAAATTGGCTTTTTCTTGTCCTCAATTGCGCTTTTAGAGTTGCACAAGTACATGGGCTATTGCAACGGGCAAACCATGATTTATCTGACTGGCAACAGAACTCTTCCTAGCAAGAGTTGCCTTCAGCCACCCGGCAGAAAAGGCTGCTGAGAAAAAACTATGTCAGCCTTGAAAGACAGCTTTGTTGCATTAATCAATTTGTATTGATCTTCTTTTCTTAAAATAAAGACGTTCAGAGTGCAATGAATGAGCGGATCTGAAGGACGGTTAACAAAATTCACTCAGGCTTTCAAGCGAAGCTGCGGCGGCTTTTGCATGCGTGAAACGATGTTTCTTCACTCTTGCACAGATATTGATCCAATGTCTGTTTTCACTGGGGCCATGCCTGCCGAAAGTTACAATCCGTTACATATGGATGCTACGGACAGCGAATGGCTCTACTCACTCAGGCAGAGTAACACCAGGATTTGGTATCAGGGCCTAGCATAAGATTACGCTTTCAGATTTAAAAAAGGAAAAGGAAAAAAAGAAAGAAAATGCTTTAAGTGAAGGGCTCAGGTTCATAGAATCATAGAATTGTGTGGGACCACAGAGACCATCTATTCTATTCCAACTCCGTGCAATGCAGTAAATATTTTCCCAACGTGGGGCTGGAACCCACAACCCTGAGATTAAGTGTCTTATGCTCTAGTACTGACTGAGCTACAGGCTGAAGCAGAAGTGGGACCTGCAACAAAATGTGTTCCTGGTCAGAGTTCCAGCCAGCAGTGGCGTAGCGTGGGGGGTGCAGGGGGGGCCGGCCGCACCGGGCGCAACATCTGGGGGTTAGGGTTAGTGGGCGCAAATCCACGGGTTAGGGGGAGCAAATTACCTGCCTTGCCCCGGGTGCTGACAACCCACGCTACGCCACTGCCAGCCAGCCTTTTCCAGAATATTCCATACTGCCACCACCCCAGTTTTCAACCAATTCCTCAGACTTTCACTCAGGATTCCCCCATGCCCACTGAGCATGCTCAGTTTTTATTGGCAGTTTCTGGGGTGTCACCCCATTAGTTTATTTTCCTCTAGTGTGTGTGTGTGTGTGTGTGAGAGAGAGAGAGAGAGAGAGAGAGAGAGAGAGAGAACTTCTGCAAACCTCTGGGTTCACCTGAGCATGCTGGTATCTCCCTCTTCTGCATGGATGGTGCTGTTTTGGCTACGTAAGGGCTGGCACTCAGAGAACTGAGATCACTATTGGCATAAACAAGTGTGCCCTGTAACAAAATGTTGCTGTGCATCCCTGATGTGCATGTATTATATTACCTGAGCCCTGTGGCTGAGGGGCTTAGTCAGCATGAATGACAGGAGTCTAGGCTTTAACTTCATGCGTGAAATTTAGTTTCTGAACATTTTAAAACTAACTGCATGCATGTCAAATGAGCACGAGGCTTCTGAATGCAACTGGGCTGCGTGATTTGGAGGAAGTCTGATGAGGCAATTTGAGTAAATTGACCTTTTCTGCAACCCACAGACTCCTCCACCCTGCAGTTTGGACAATAAACTGCATTTGTTTTAGAATTTGCTGCAGCAGGTTTATAGTGAGCTAGAAAGTTAGAACTAAGTTAGAAAGAGCAGGAACAATTATCTCTTGTGGCTGGTTTTAGGGGTGGTGTAGCTGTAGTGGGATTTGGCACCAGTATATCTACTCTTCCATTCCTGACACTCTTAACCACAGTGGCATAAATTAGCGTAGAGATTTGAAAGGTGAACATGATTAAAAAAGAGGTAATGGAAAGACTGTAGCATATTTTATTAAACTTCAGAACTCTATTATATGCTTATTCCCTGATGTATTTGCATAGACCAGTGTTTCCCAACCTTTTTTGGGCAAAGGCACACTTGTTTCATGAAAAAAATCTCGAGGCACACCACCATGCCAGATGGGGAAAGGTCACTTTTTACTTATGTAAAAAAAAAAAAAAAACATAGTAACAGCATAGAAGGTAATGGTTAGGCTAGCATCCCTCTTCCAAATATGCTAGGTTTTTATTTGCAGGGACTGTTCTACATGGGAAAGCATTCAGCACTGTCATTCTCCCATCTGCCATCTGAATTGGTACTATTCTGGGTCAACTTACTCTGCTGCATGTGTAGATGAAAATGGCACCAAGTGTGGGGGAGGGGGCAGAACAGGTTTCAGATACAGGATATTAAGCATACACGTACTTCAGATTGAACTGGTTGCTTGCTTTGCAAGTTTTCATTTCCCAAATGACTGCCTTGGCAAGGGCAATACCTACCAGGCTCAACGCCGGTCTTGCGCTGCCGCTTCCCGCGCTCTCAAGGACCCGGGAGGAGGAAGGCGTGAAGGGAATCCCGAAGGCGCGAAAACCTCGCGCATGCACAGGCCTTCCGCCTGCGACAGCCCAGTAGGCCGGCCGAAGCGAGCGGCGATGGGATGTGGGAGGGAGCTCGCCGCCCCGCGTGTGCCTATGTGGGGCACGTTACAGCCCCGTGACGTCAGCGCCACGCAGGCAGCCAGGCAGGCAGACGGCGAGAGCCCCGCGCTGGGCGGCCTCTCCTCGCCGCCCCGCCTCTCGCCGCCCGCCTCGCCCGCCTCCCTCCCACGGCACACCAGGCAACGTCTCGCGGCACACTAGTGTGCCGCGGAACACCGGTTGGGAAACACTGGCATAGACAGGAAGCCATTATTACTTTTTGCACTTCTTTTTAAAACCCAAAACTTGATTTCCCCTCCTGTAGGCAGGTGTTTTAGCCATCTCAGCATATGGAGCACTATTCTTGAGGGTGTAAGTTTGGCTTTTATCAGGCCAGCTGTTTGACTTCAGCATTTTGGTTCAGCATGGACTGAATTTTGAAATTAAAAAACAAAACACAGCTAGGATGTGGAGGATACCAAAATTATTTTATTCGGCAAACACACACACTTTATAGATCAGGAAGTTTTCAAAGTTGCACAGACAGGTTTTTTTCTTTTTTGAAGTTAGGAAAGGCTGAGAGTTGGTCTCCTTGGAACACATTGATATATATCAGTTCTGAACTTCCCGGCTGTTAATGTAAAACTTAAAATTATATTGTTTCGCGACACGTCAGGTATTTCTGCCATGTTGTGGAATTTATGTGCATAAGTTATTAGACAGCTTTGAAGAACTCACATTATTGGGGGCGGGATTTTCCCCAATTTATTTATTTGTTTGTTAAATAAATTACAGTACATGTGCATTTGCACGGATGGGTGAATTCTATGAAACTCAGCTGGCTTCCAAATTGTTGTTCTTTTAAAGAGGCAGTTGCTATATATCCAGATCATCTCTTCTTGATCTGCTTTTGATTTTTGTGGTGGCTTGTGAGTTACTGAGTGTCTCTTGGATCCCTTCTTACAACGTGCGTTTAAACACCACGGCACGATGCATTTCCTTTTAATTTCTCCAAGCCCCTCACGGCGAGGAGGAAAGCAGCTACGTGCGCGAATCCCCCCTCACTTCGCTTCACTGTCCCCCTACATTAAGCCCTCGCCGCAATGTTAGAGGGCGTGAAGGACAGCGGTGGCAGGAGGGGAGGAAAGGCCCTGACCGTTGCCAGGGAGACAGAAGCCCCAACTTGCCCTTGGCAACAGTCTTGTCAGGCTCGGCTTCGTCCCATGATGCTCAGCGGCCTCCTTTCCCCCCCCCCTCCCGTCCGCGCGCAACCAACCCTCGTGTCCGGCAAGCTTGACAGTTGCGCTCCCACCTCGCGCGCTCTCTCAATCCCCTGCCGGCGCGAGGGGAGGCCGGGTGGGCGGGGCCTCAACCGACAGAAAGAAAGAGAGGAAAATTAAAAAAAAAAAGACTCCGCGTGGGTGTGGCTTAGGGAGGCCTGTGCTCAGCTACGCCCAATCAGCGACGCGGTTGCCGTACTTCTCCTTCCCCTCAGCTCTTCCTTTTCCACAGGAGCCCCGCCCACCCTTCGCTTGGCCACGCCCACCTCTAGTTGTGGGGGTTTTTTTGCCGGTTCGAGCGCGGCGGCCCCTCCCCCCTCTAGGGCCAAGTTGTGAGGGGAAGTGGAGCGCGCGCGCCTCCTTTCCCTCAGGAGGGGGGGGCAGGGAAGAAAGCGAGGCGGGAGCGCGCACCAGCTCGCTCTCTTTCCCTCCCCACATATCTCTCTCCCCCCCCCTCAACAACCGTCCCCTCTCTCTCTTTCTCTTCGCCCGACCCCCCCCCCACCCCTATCACACAACTCATGAAGAGAAAGACGCGGAGTGTGACCGTGTGGAGCCAGCGCTCCGGCCGCGCTCCTCATGAAGCGCAGGTAAGAGAGAGAGAGAGATGGGCAGGCAGGCAGAATAAATAAACGAACGAAACAATTTTTTTAAAAAATAAAAAACCGCTTTCCATTTATACATCTTACAAGGTTAACAATAATATCACCACCCCTTTATTTCCTTCTCCCCCCGTGGTCGACGGCGACCGCTTTCTCTGCCCTGAGGCGACGGTGTCTGTAAATTGGGGGGGGGGGGAGTTGTTAGGTGGTGGTTGTTTCCTAATAGCCTTAAGCGCTCTACAAAAACTTGCTTTTTTATTTTATTTCTTTTAAAAAACGCGCCGTCCCCACTTCTTAACCGCATTGGGTTGCGCTCCCGCTCGCGATACTTTTTTCCTTCTCTTTATTTCTAGGAAAAGTATGTTTTAGAAGACCTGGCAACTCGGTCCCCTCGGATCTCTGGGTGTATTTATTTATGGCGCGCAGCAGCGCATTTTCAAAGTCTCCCATTAACCTAGTTAGTTCCCTGTAGGGAGATTTTTGCGTTTTTCTTGGGGGGGGGGAAACTTGTCCCCCCGCTACCACCACCACACACCCCTTCTCTCTAGATAGTATGGGGTGAGTGATTATATATATAGATATAGATATATAGATATATATATATACACACACATACTATGGATGGGGTTTCCTTTGGGGGACAGCAGAGAAGAGAAATTGACCTTTGGGGGGCAGTTGAATGAGGTCATCGGGTTCCCTTCTCCCCCCTCCTCCTGCCCCACCTCTCCTAATTGAAGGCAAAGGATACTCGTTTCGCCCCCCCCCTCTGTCATGGATTTTAGCACCCCCCAACCCCTCGCTCGCCCGCCCAATGGGAGGTTCGTGGGGGCCGCGCGTCCTCCTTGCGCACGGCGCACGCACGCTGTGCCTGTTCCCTGAGATATGCTGGAAGGGCAGCTGGGTAAAATCCCAGCTGGAGGGTGGGACGTGGTTGGGGGGCGGTTTGCTGAGATGACTTTCCCACCCCCCTGTGTGTGGAAGGGGCATGGAGCTCCTCTGATCTTCCTTCACCTCGGGACATGATGCCTTATTTGGGGCTAGGTGGGTGGATAGGTGGGGGACAGCTCTGTGACTGGCAGGGTTTAACCCCCCTCCCTGCTTTTCTCCCACCCCCTCTCTCCTCCTCTTCTCCCCCCACCCCACCCCTCCCTCTAACCTCCAAAAGGGGAATTTTCCAGCTGGTAATTTCTGCTGCGTCAACACCCAGCTCAAGGGAGTGGAGAGGAGACAAGGGGGCATTTTAACAGCAGCTCCACTTCGTGAAATAGCAAGCCTTTCCATTCTGGTTTGATAATTTTATTTGAAAAGCAAACAAAAACCACCCCACAGCGTTTAAAAATAAGCATCTGTGCAAGTTGGACCCAAGAGCTTGACAAGAGAGAGTGGCTCAAAACTGCTTGGAAGAAAGGGATGAGGTAATAATACTGGTGAAACATGTTGTATATTTCTCCTTCGCTTGCTTTCTCTTTCTGCCTCTCTAAAGCCAGGCCTGTTTGGGGTTATTGTCTCCCCCTGAAGTCAGGCACCGATCGGCTGGCCTTCCTCCATTTTAATTGCAAGCTGAAATATTGGTAGTGACCCTGTATATTTTTAAAAACCCAGTCTTCAGAATAATGCTTTCCCTGCCTAAAGCTGGAGGACTACATAATATGCTTGTGATAAGTAAGGGAATTGATTTGAAAATGTTGCATACAGGTAGGGAACATTTTATGAAGGGGGTGTCAACACCCCAAAAGAATAATTTGTAGGGAGAGTAAAAGGTTTCCTTTAAAAAACAACAACCTAAAGGTGATGGTAGAAGTTTTTAAGTTGTAGATTGCCTTTTTGTGTCTGTAAATAGGTTGTCAGTTCTGTAAAAGTCATGCAAGTAGCATCTGATAACTCAATCCCAGACGGCAAATAAGGAATGAACCAGATTTCCAGGACTGTTAACAGTGGGAGGATTCCTTCAATTTAAAGACAGCTCCTTATTGCTTGCTGTACTGCTGGAGAGCCAGAAATAGATATAATAGAACTATTGTATGCAGTAATGTATTTTTGATGTGTCAAGAAATATAGAAACAAAGGGCAGTTTTACTAGGAGATATTTCTTAAAATTAGCTTTCTCTGTATTCAGTCAAGGTATTTATTTAGCCTGGATTAGAGACAAGGTTATTATCAGCAGTGTTTATATATATGCTAATAAGGAAGTGTGTTTTCCAAACAGTGTTTTGCAGGCACCTGTACTGAAGTTATTGTATGCATTTTAATACTTGAGTCATTTCAAATGTTTAGTTGCATTTCTAAATATATGTTGTACACTAGCATTTTAAGTACCAGTACATATACTGTACCTTGGTTCCCTACTTTTACTGCTTCTATTTTAAGGGGTTTTCTTTGAGAAGAGTATTCTATTTTGGTAAAAGGGAAAGCTAGACATGGCTTTCTTGCCACGAGACAGACAAAAGCTGCAGTTTTACACAAACTTTGGAAATTGCACGATACCCCCCCCCCACCAGCTCGGTGAACTAAAGTTTGGCAGTTTATACTGTGTCACTTTAAATACAGTAGTATTTCAGGGATAAAGGGAACCACTCTTAGCATTTGACAGCCAATTCTGTTTTATTGATTTGCTGTGCTGAACTGAATTAATAGCAGTTGAATGCAGCTATTGCTTGTCAAGTTCTCAGTCTTGTAGTCCTTTCATGATATGGGGTGTGTATGCGTTTAGAGTCTTAGACTTTAGAGCTTACTGTTAACCACAGTTTTCCACATAGTGAAAAATTATCCTCTGGTGTATTACAAGTTAACAAAGGAGAGCCTTATGGGACAGACAGGATCTACAAAACAGTATCCAGGTCTTGATTAACTAGAACTTGCATTTCTCCATCCTGAAAATAATGAGCAAATCTGGCAGTGAAATCCTAATGCATGTTTACTTGGAAGTACGTTTTGCTGTGTTCAGTTAAGCTTACTCCCTAGTAAGTGTTTTTAGGCTTGCGGTATGAGATACTAGTGTTGATTGTTATTTAAATGGATGATGAAAAGCTAATTTTGCAGTTAGTATACTACTTATTGGAATCATATTGTTACAGCTTTTGATTAGGCTATGATGTCCTGTTTACTCCATGAAGCCATATCTAAATAAGTGAGAATGATACAATTATGCATTGCAAATTAATTGGATCTGTTTCTTCTCTTTCATATGACATTATTTGCTAATTAAACAGACATAATAACTATTTTAATAAATGATGTATGGCAATATACAGGTCAGATTTTGGAATTTCAGAGAACAGAGGAAATGGGCCACATTGTCCCTATGGCTTGTGTTTTCTAGGACATCCATACAGTAGAGCCAATGTCCTTCTCTTCCAGGTTGTATATTAGAAAAGCTTTCTGAGTAGCTTACAGAAACAACCTTGGCATACTTTATTGGGTGGATAGCCTAAGCGAAGTGAGGCTTCAAACCTAGCCTACTTACCTGAGTACCTGGGAGTAAACCTTGTTGAATTGAGTGAGACTTACTTTTGAGTAGACACTGCTAGGATTGCAGCCTTAATTACAAACTGTAGGTGCCTGCTTGGTCTGGTATTGTTTTGATATTGGCTTGACATACTCTAAAATACATTTCTTCTTGCCTTTACTTCCTCATGAAAGCTTTTGCTTTTCATTGCAATATTCACCATTCCTTCAAGGTTTTAATAATACAAGTACAATATGCATAGTTTTTGTTTCATAACTTTTTGCCTTTCTAGCTTCTTAAATCAAAATTATTTTCATGAACAGCCCACACCTCCTGAGCAGTGATCCTTTTTTCAACTGAGTTCTGTTTGCTTCTTGTAGCAACATGGCTTTCCTGCATTATTTGTAGTGTGAACTAATCCTTGTTACTATATTCTTAATTTAATTGGTAAATAAAAGGATAAAAGGGGCTTAGTTTAAATCTCAAAAGGCTCCCTGAAATTCAAATAGTTATCCTTTACACTTATAATTCCCTGAACTCTGAAGCTTTGTACCTATGCCAGAAAACTTTGACACCCTGCACAATAGGATTAGCTGAATATTTGTTGTGTACTCAAATGGTTGTTATCTTATCTTAAACTAGGCAGTTTAAAGGTAAGACATAGTAGGCTTCCCAATCAATTGATCAGTTTCCCCCCCAAAATGGAAAGAATGCAAAATTAAATTCTTAAGAAAGTATGTAGTAATTCACAGAAGCTAGCATAATGGATTTGCCAATAATAAATCCCGCTAAACTCATATTATCTCTATCTTGTATCACTTTACTAGGAAACTTAGTAGACACTGGGAATTATGTGGATACAGTTTAGCTTGATTTCAGCAAAGCACTTGACAAAAGTTCTCTGTGATATTTTGGTTAGCGTTCAGAGAAAGCTGCACAATAGTACGATCAGATTCACAGCTGGTTGCAAAACAGTATTTGAAGTGGAAAGGGATCTCAACACAATTGTTCCCAAGTGCCTTCTCAGACAGACACTATGGAGCTTACAGATCTCCATAGTCTTCTGGGGAGTTGTGGGCAATGAAACAGGATGGACTATGGTGTAGCACAAGTTGGGTAAATCCTGAAAGACATATGACTGAACACAGCTAATGAGCATACAGTTGTGGTTACCATGTAGCAGTGATGGCAGTGAAGAGCTTCACCTCTGCCACCATTGCAGCTTGCAGTAGGCATCCAAAAGCTTATACACACAGTGAAGGGGCCATTTGTATCTGTCCCGATGAAGGAGATGATTGGAGGCATTCTGTGACTAATTCACTAAGCACTTTGAAGATAAAATTGCTTGAATCCATACAGAATTAGATACTGCAGTTAGGACTAGCCTTGTGGATGTGTCCAGAACATCATCTGGTTAAGTTTTATTGAATCAGTTTCAGTTATTATGGCCTGAGGATGTAGGCAAGCTTAAAGGGATTCAGCCTACTGCATGTCTCCTTTGCTAATAAAAGCTAATGTTGAGGGCTGAGAAGGTGCCAGTGGCTTTAAAAGAGGCACTTTCTTTAAACCTGTAGTTGTTAAATAAATACCGCTCCTTGGGCAAGGTGCTTAAGAAATTGATGGTGGTGCACCACCAATTTCAATCCCATTCAGTCCTGTCTGAATCAGGAGAAATAGTGCAGGTGCTGACCTGATATTTCAAGGTGGTAATGGGCTAGGTATGGTCAGTAAACTGAATCCAGACATAATGGAGATGCTATGGGTGGGCTTTTATGGGGTTTGGTAAGACAGCCTATCCTGGATGGGATAGTCCCTTTAAGGAACAGGTCTGTAGCCTGGGTATGTGTACACTTCCGGAGTCATCTTTGTCACTTGAAAGTCAGGTGGCTTCATGATTAGAAGTGATTGTTCCCAGTTATTGATGGTTCACCAGACATAGCCTTTCCTGGACAGGGATAGCTCTGATAGTTTTCAGATTGGACTATTATATTGCAATACATTCTTATGTGGAGTTACCCTTCAGTGGTCTGGAATTTGCAACTGGGAAGTGCCAATGGTTGCTCACACCTATTTTGAAATACTTACACTAGCTGCCAGTTGTCTTTCATGTGCTTATGATGACATTTAAAGCCCTGAATGGCCTGGGTCCCAAATATCTGAAAAAACACCTCCTCCCATATCCTGCTCTATGATTTGCAGATCAAATTATTTTGGTGGTTCCTAAACCTAATGTGGTCCACGGTGCAGGTGCTTGTGGCAGGACATTCTCTGAAGTGGATCCACACCAATGGAATGAACTATCCTTCCATACCTCAGCCTTACTTGCTTTCCACTGGTATTTGAAGATGTACCGGTACTTCTTTGTCTAGTGGGGCAGGGGTAATGTTGAGATTCACTGTAGAACTGAGTATAAGGGTTTTTGTTTGTTTTTTGCTGTTGCTGCTGCCTGCAATTTTTTACTGTAAATTTAATTGATGAATTTCATTTTGTTTCTACAATGTTAAGTTTTGGGCTATTTTTTTCTTATACATATTCTGCTCTGGCATCTTTGAGTAAAGGAGGTATATAAATTACATATTGTTAGAATAAGTTTAAAATAAATAGTACTATTAGATAAGTACAATTAAGGGGCAGGATTCTCCTAACAAGCCTTATCGGGGAAGTGCAATGCAAGGACTTCCACAAAAGTGCTTCCCCCCCCACCAGAATTAGCTTCGGGAGGGGCATCGAGAGAACCTCCAGAACAGTTCATGGGAGAAGGATCATTCTGATGCAGATGGAATGTTTGTCATAGGGCAATGTTGAGTTCCACTCAACTCCAGCATTCACTTTCATATCCACATGGAAGTGTCCAGCAAAAATATTTTGACTGGTGTGTGGCATGATAAATCTAGGCTGCTTCCATCGGGAGCCATAAATAAATTCTTGGATCTGCAGTAATTTGCTGTCTACTCATGGACAAAATTGTTGGTGTTTGACATGTCTGCTGGAGGTTTATACACATCTTTCTTTTATGTGGTCTTGGGTTCCACAGAGACACAAATTGTACATTGGGCATTTAGCAAGAAGCTGGTCTTGACTGTTGAAACTCCTAGCCGTGGGGTGGGGGGATCTGAGAAATCACAGGCCTATTAGCTTAACATCTGTTCCACAAAACTTGGTGGAAAACATTATTAAAGAAGCATATAGAGGAAGAAGCCTTGCTGCATAAGGACCAGTGTGGCTTCCACAAGGGCGCATCGTGACTAACCTTTTAGAGTTCTTGGAGAGTCTTAATTAGTAGTTAATTTAATTCTCATCTGACCCATGCCTGATCTATTGGCCTTTACAGTCTCTGGCCATGGTTGAGGCAGAACTTGACTTGGGGACATCAGTTAAAGCTCAGATTAACTAAGGCAGAGAATAGTTGGTTGGTAGGCCATTTTGAATAGGAGAAACTTGCTAGTTACTGTTGAAGTTGGTTCTCCTGTGGTCATGCATTCTTGGGTTATGCCCCTGGCATTTTAATCTTCAGATTGTAGTTTAGAGCAGCCACAGTCTTTCAAACAACTTTTGTGAGAAGGCTGAGACCTCTTTCAGATTGCTACATCTCAATGGTTACTACAGGAGCAAACATGGTTTTTTGTATGCACATCTGGTGGTGGAAGTTAATGTAGAATGTGGTGGCTGAGGTTTGCTGACAAAGTCAGCTTCTATGACTCCATTCCTCTACATGCCAAAACTTAAGATTTGATTTACTGTATCTCCCATTTCTGTCCTCCAATGTTTTCTGTTGCATTTGCTTGGAGTACCATTCTCCCCCAACAGCTTCGTGGGCCTTTCCTGTCTGATTAATCTCTTGCATTCACCTATCATTTTGTGTCAAATTTCATTTCCATAATTGTGTTGAAATCAGTGATGCCTTATACAGACAACTACTGGTAAGTGTGGCAATTGGCAAGACAACTATAAAGAAGTTGACACACTGGGACCTGCATGCATTATGAACTGCTATCTACTTTTTCTTGCACTGCCAAAGAAATAATCTTTGTGTGACTGTGCTTTCTATGAACCAAAATCTCACAGCAAAAGTATGTAGAATGAAGTACTGAAACTTCTGCTATCAGAATTTTACCAGAATTGTAGGTCAGGGGTCACCAACCTAAGGCCCATGGGCCAGAAGCAGCCCGTGGAGGTCGTTTGACTGGTCCATGAGCCGCCCCTGAACTGAGCTGCCCACTTGCGCACTGTGATAAACCAGTGTGGCGTGGGGACTCGCTTCCGCGGCGCCGGAAATCGCATCTGCGTACTCGCAGACTCCAAAAATCACATCTGTGCAGAACTAAAAATCACAGGCATGCATGGAAGATCCGGCCCACAGAGGGATCTCCACAGGAAGATAAACCTTGCTGACCCCTGTTGTAGGTGGACTGGGTATTTAATGAGTAGGGATGATACCAGAACTCTTTTGCTGGTTTTGTAGTATCTTAACTCTTTTTTCTTTTTCTTTTTTTTTTGCTTTATGATAATATTCTTTATTAAAGTGCAAGGAAGATAAGAAATCCAAATACTTCCCATTTTAAGTCTCATTTCTGTGAAGTGTAGGAATGTGGGAAGCTGCTTTATATCAAGTCAGATCCTTAATCCAGCTGGCTTAGTATTGTTGACAGTGACTGGCAGCCATTCTCCAGAGTTTCAGACAGGAGCCCTTCCCAGTCCTATCTGAAGACACGAGGGATTGAACTTGGAAGCTTTTGCATGCAATGTTAGTTCCCCTGCTGCAAACCTAACCACAGTCACTTTGATGGAGTGCATACTGCCAAATAATCACATAGCTTAAAGTAAGCTAGTATCTTTGGGTAGCTTCTATTTTTAATTTTTAGTAATGGTTTAACAAATCTAATTCATCTCAAATATTGGGGGGAGGTGGAGAAGAAAGGAGCATTGACTTCCATAATTGAATGTTGTTGTGCTTTGTCCAGATGTCTAATGGAACTTAGAAGACGTGGGTTGACTGTATCTGGACATCTTGTGATCTCTCTTTCTCTCCCCCCACTTCTCTTTCTGAAAGACTGTTGCAGAATAGCTTTTGCACATAAATTCGTTAACAAAATTCACCGTTACAGTTTTATTGTGTGATACCTATTCATCCATCCATCCATCCATCCAGGGGTCTGCCTACTTTTTACATACCCAGAAACTGTAGAAAGTACACTTGTAGTGGATGGAGAAAAATGAAAAATAATCAAAGCAGAGATGTAGAAATTTTCTGACTACAGACACCTATACTGCAGTTATAGCATGTTCTATTGTTGCTCTGGCTTTAAAAGTTTCAGACATTGCCAATTAATCTGTTTAAACATATCATATTTCTACTAGAGATAAATTTGATTTGTGATGAGAAAAAAAGTTGTGTTTATAAAACTGGAATATACAAAATGGAATAATTGAGCTTGAAATAAATTTTGATGAACTATTGCTAGCTTGGCAGGAAAACTAGATGTTACTGCAGCTAACATTTGTGTCAGAACCCATGTAACTTATTTCCCTGTTTAAAAATGTAGGGGTGTTGAACAAAAAAACAGGATTCCATGTGGAAAAATCGAAATTAGAGACAGAATTGTTAAAACCAAAGACTAAGGTTCTTGCAAGAATGTATAACTTGCTGCTTAAGTGGAACACTCAGGATGAGACGGTCAAATCAGCCATGATAAAATGGGCACAGGATATTGGGCATAACATTATGTTTGAAGACTGGGAAAGGTTATGGACCACCGGTATGAAATTCACGGCATGTAATGCCCTGAAAGAAAACATTATGAAAATGATATATAGGTGGTACATGACACCAGTCAAGCTTGCAAAGATATATCACCCGTCTGACAATAAATGCTGGAAATGTAAGGAAGCTGAAGGGACATTCTTTCACCTCTGGTGGACCTGTCCAAGAGTGAAGGCCTTCTGGGAAATGATTTATAATGAGTTAAAAAAGGTATTTAAGTATACCTTTCCCAAGAAACCGGAGGCCTTCCTCTTGGGCATCGTCGGCCAGAAAGTGTTAAAGAAGGATAGAACTTTCTTTATGTATGCAACTACAGCAGCAAGAATTCTCATCGCAAAGCATTGGAAGACACAAGATTTACCCACACTGGAAGAGTGGCAGACGCAATTGATGGACTATATGGAACTAGCTGAAATGACTGGCAGAATCCGAGATCTGGGAGAAGAAACAATGGAGGAGGATTGGAAAAAATTTAAGGACTATTTACAAAAATATTATAAGCTATATGAATTATAAGAATTTGCATGATTTGGAAAATATAGCTCCAGCAACAAGACTGAGCGATATGAGAAATTAAGTTATAATTATGAAAAGATCAAAGTTTAAAGTAACATTATATTTAATCCAAGGTAAAAGTAAATTGATAACAGGTATCTTAAACTTAAAATGTATTATTTTAAAAGTACAAAGAATGCATGAAACAAGGTAATAATTTGCTGATATCTTTATTGTAAAGAATGCAGGGTGAGGGAGATGCGGGGAAGTCCGGTTGGTGATGGAAAAATGTTCTTGAAAGATGGATTTCTTTCTTTCTTCTTTTTCTTTTTCTGTTATATCTTTTTTTCTTATATCTGCCTTTATATTTGTATCTGGAAAGCAATAAAAATATTTATTAAAAAAAAAATAAAAAAAAATGTAGGGGTGTTGAAAGTAAAGCATGGGTGGGGGAATAGTGCTGAAACTTCCACTCATGTTTTGTTCTCCATGCTCACAGTATGGTTCTTTGAAGAGAACTAACACCCACCTGTAGGGGAAGAAGCAATTTTTTTAGGGGGGGAGTATATATGTTGAAAGGGTTCAGGACATCCTCTTTCTGTTTGCATGCTTGCTTGTTTTAAATTGTACACTTCTTCACTCTAGGAAATTAATACAACCCACTTTATGATACATACTTTTGCCATCATAATCCCCTTATAAAGGTGCATATCCACTTTAAATCCATAGCTACATTGTTAAGTTCTTTGTTTGTGATGCAGTTAATCACGGTCAACATTTCAATATGAAATAATAAATAATTCTATGGGGTTTCCTAATTGTGTTTTTAGCCGTATGAGTAACAACTTTACTGTACCTTGTTAAAGGTTCCTCCTTGTGATATCAGCTAGTATTAAGATTAGGTGTCCTAAAAGTAAGGTGCCTCTTTCATATTAGGGGTAAGAACCAGAAAATCTGACCTGCAAAAGTTGATAGTCCATGCCTGATAAATTTTTGGGATTGCATTTTTCAAGACCTGTTCTTTCTCTTCATTAATTTAATTGCAGAACTGTAATTAAATTGTAACTATATCTCTTCAGTTCTATAGAGTTGAAGTTGTTTCTCAACGTTTAATTGACCTACAAATAGTCAATCAAATGTTGAGAAACGTTTGAAAAGAACTACATTCTTTTGCATGCACCACACTGCACAATTCAGTAGTTCTGTTATTATGGCATTTTGTAGCATGGAGTGAAGCATATTGAAGAGAAAGGAATTCATAAAAAGATGAGCTGTGTTTGAATAGAATGTTGGGATGAAGTGGAAGTCCTACATTCTCTCATTACCACACTGGAAGGCATTGCTGTGGATTTTGATTTCACAAAAAGCCTGACTACATTTGGCTACTGATATCAGCAAATACTATTGAATGGGACACAGAACACCTGTTAAAACATTTCTCTTTTTCAGCTGGCCCTCTGTTTTTCTCATATAGTATTTAGAAACTTCTGCTAAGTGGTGGCAGTCTAGACTTCTGTTTGGTATTCCCACACAGATTATGTTCTTAATTGTGGTGAGAGATACCTTTTGTTTACAGTTGCATTTTTACACTTTTTTGCAATTTTGCAGAAAATGGGACAATTCACTTAAACTTGAAGGCAACTATCTTTCCATTATCACTGTGAAAAAAAGATAACATGCAGTTCATTAAGGTTTCACCGTGAGAAGTGTGCTTAGTTTCCAAGCATAGTGAAAAGCTCATTTGCTGAACCTCATTTCTTTGGATGCTCCCAAATTCTGAAAATTCTTAGTGGTCATTTATGGTTAGATGTTTTCCTTTAGGACTTCATCTGTCTGGGAAGCAATAGTATGAAGAACAGTGTGCTGCTACTGTCTATGAAGATGTCATTGGGAGACATTTTAAGCTTTAGTCTGCAGATTAAAAATTGTTGCCTAATCTGTGGGGTTGACACTAAGCAAAAACTCGGGGATTCAGGATTCTGGAAGGTCTGCCACCTTTCTAGCTGCACAGAAATGCTTGCTTCCTCATCCCTGAATCACATTTAACTGTGCTCGTTTGTAATCTATGTATATACAGTTTGTAAAATCTGGATCGTCCACAGTACTGATGGAATTTGAATTTATTCCTTTGTGAAGTGATTGTAGTTGGGAATATTCTATACATTAGATTACTAAATTGATATTTTTCTAATGGGTGTTTACTTAAAAAGTTAATAGATAGATTGATAGAAGTGATCTCATGTTGCCTGAATACCCTCGAAGGCATTTATGAAATATAATGTACACATTTATTTAAATTCAATTAAAAGCCAGGTTATCAAAAATATTGTTTTTATTACTAAAGTGAAGGATGTAAATTAAGTTTATAGTATTGTGTCATTTGCATAAATTATTCCCTTTTGCGGATATTGAGCTACTTTGGTGCAAGAATTGAGTTTTTAGCATAGAATCAAAGAACCTGGCCCTAATCCAAGGAAATTTAGTGACACTTGTAAGTCTCAGTAGGTCAACCTAGCAATGACTCATCTCTTATTTTTCATGTTGGCTAAATGGGAAAGGAAGAATTATTCTAGAAGAAGACTAAATATAACCAAATGTAGAATAGATAGCTGAAGCAGCCAACACACACTGATATACACTTTCTCAGCTAAAGGACATTCAATTATGCTTACCAGTAACTGTGAACCAGATGTGGTTAAAGCTGGTAAATACCTGGGGGTGGGTGATTGCATTGTGTGATTAGCTGACTTTGTGTTTCCAAGAGAAATTATCTAGTGCTAGGAAAGGAGAGGGAGACTAAGATAATGAGTATAATGTCAACAAAGAATTATCTGAAGACATTGGAAGGACACTTCTCGCATGGAAGCTGAATTAATAACAAGCTTAACTCATGACAGTGTAATAGAAAAATAAATTGGATCATAAAGTCATATTGTGTGGAAGCTACTTAACTGCATTCACATGTGTGATTAGGTGTTGGAAAGTTGGCAGCAATTTGCTGCTTGTGCATGTACTCTTATTCCTAAGTATACAGAATAGATAATAACTTCAGCAGATAATGCATTTTAGTCAGACTTTCTTATACAATGGTCCACCAGTGGGGTTCTGCTGTTGTGCTGGAATTTCTGTTTCCTATGCTCCCCCTGTGTGCCCCTAATATCTCCTCAGCTGATTTTGAGAGCATTGGGAACTGAAGTTCTGTTGCGTGCATGGGAGTCTGTTGTGCCAGTGGAGCTGCTGCATTGGAATATGGCCCACATATTTTTTTTATTTTTTATTTACTATGGACATGGTTTTGGCTAGAGATTTCTGTAGACAGTTTATCCAAAAGTTTAAGACCTACAAGGCATAGTACAGGTAGGAAAAGGAGAATGTAAAATTTCATTGAAGGAAATTCATTAGAATGGGTGCATTTTAGTAGCTTTTTAAAACAATGGAAAAGTATAAACAGCAGATATCAATTGAGCACAGAAAGTACATGGTATAAAATGGTTCTGTAAGTAACTTTATGATAAATTTAAAAGAAAATGGAATGACTAGTGTCTTATAAAGCTATAATTAATCTGTACACTCCAGCCTTTTGGGGCTGATGAACACATCTGGAATTTTGAAGTGCTGTGGGCACCAGTCAGAAATGGCAGCTGTGAGTACATGGCACAACACAAAATGGCTGCCACATCTAAAAGAGCAGAAAAAGAGATAGGATCACAAAAAGTGGGCCTACTCCCATCAGCCCCCTCCAAATCAGCCACTTTGCTTTCTTGCATTTCCTTTACATTGGGATGGTTTTCGTTGCTGCCTCCTGTATAATGTTACGAGCCTCCATCCATAGTTCTTCAGGCACTCTGTTCACCAAATCTAAATCCTTAAACCTGTTCCTCACTTCCACTGTGTATTCATAAGGGATTTGACTTAGATTGTATCTTACCGGCCCAGTGGTTTTTCCTATTTTCTTCAGTTTAAGCTTGATTTTTGTTATAAGAAGCTGATGATCTGAGCCACAGTCAGCTCCAGGTCTTGTTTTTGCTGACTGTATAGAGCTTCTCCATCTTTGGCTGCAGAGAATATAATCAATCTGATTTCGATGCTGCCCATCTGGTGATATCCATGTGTAGAGTCGTCTCTTGTGTTGTTGGAAAAGAGTGTTTGTGATGACCAGCTTGTTCTCTTGGCAGAACTCTATTAGCCTTTGCCCTGCTTCGTTTTGAACTCTTCATTTAATTCTGACATCTGCCTGGTTTTCTCTCCCTTCCCAACAATCACCGTAATCTGTGGGCACTGACCACCCTTAGTCCTAGCTGAGGTTGACGTGAATTCAGCTGTTTCTCGCGCAGGATCTAGTAACTTCTTTCCTGAGGAGTTCTGCTATAGGATGCTTTGCCTCTACAAACATAATTAACAACACTAGCTTGCTAGGATCTTAAAATTTGATACCTTAACACAGGAAGCTTATCTCAGTCTCTTTTTCTCTGTAGTTGTGGTAAATAGGTCATACTTTCTCTTGATTAGTTTTGAAAGGTTAATATCCTGGCATGCTATCTTCAAAGCTTCAAGAATATTCAAAGCTATTGAATATTGATGGTCCAAGTTTACACATTCAGTGCAGGCTATTCTCTTGGACCAAGCCAGATAGGACCTCAAGTGCTTCTTTATATCTAATGTGCAGGTTTTTAAAAGCACAAATAGCATTAGTTGAAGGGGTAATAATTATTGTGTTTACAGCAAGCTGATAGGGGGAATTTAACTCTTTATTCCCTTGCTGTGTGCCTGAGAAAGTCCATTATCTGAAGCTGGTATTTGCATGGCCAGAAAATCCCCCCATTGCTGCTAAAATGAGGGATTTTCCTGAGGATTTCAGCAGGGGAAGAATGGGTTAAATCATTCCTCCCAGCTGCTGTAATCTCAATAATTACCAACTCCCCCCACCTGACATTAGCATTTCTAAAAACCTGCCTGTTAAATGCAAATCCAATATTAAAGTCAAGCAATAAACTCTCTGTTCTAAGTATAATGCCTTAATTATTGTTGTCTTCAAACTTGGAAAGATAGCTAAATGCCTCTCTGAATTTTTGTGGTGATTTAAATAGTATGACAGCCCCTTTAATGTGATAATGCCTCTCTCTTTCTCCCTTACAGACCTGTGTGGAAGCAGTAGCACAAATATTTCTAAATGAATAATCGAAAGGAAGACATGGAAATTGCCTCCCATTATCGTCATCTGCTTCAAGAACTCAATGAACAAAGACAGCATGGCATCCTCTGTGATGTTTGCATTATAGTGGAGGGAAAGATTTTCAAGGCTCACAAAAACATTTTACTTGGGAGCAGTCGCTACTTCAAGACACTGTACTGCCAGGTGCAGAAGACTTCTGACCAGGCAACGGTCACTCATTTAGATATTGTAACAGCCCAGGGGTTTAAAGCAATCATTGACTTCATGTACTCTGCACACCTTGCATTGACCAGCAGGAATGTTATTGAGGTGATGTCAGCTGCTAGCTATCTCCAGATGACTGATATTGTTCAAGCTTGTCACAATTTCATAAAGGCTGCTCTTGACATAAGCATTAAGTCTGATGCATCAGATGATTTTATTGATTATGAACTTGGAGCAACCTCCAGCAGTAGTACAGATGCTTTGATTTCAGCAGTGGTGGCTGGTAGGAGCATATCTCCCTGGCTAGCTCGGCGGACAAGTCCTGCAAACTCCTCTGGTGATTCAGCCATTGCTAGTTGTCATGAAGGAGGAAGCACATATGGAAAAGAGGATCAAGAACAAAAAATGGATAGTCATGATGACATTTCATCCCAATCTCTGTGGTCTAGTGATATGGGGTATGGATCCTTGCGTATCAAAGAGGAACAGAGCTCTCCATCTCATTATGGAGGAAATGAGTTGCAGTCTGCCAAAGATATTACAATGCAGAATACTTTTTCAGAACAAGGCGCTGCAGATGGATGGCAGCCTACTGGGCGCAGAAAGAACAGAAAAAACAAAGATACTGTGCGCCATATTACACAGCAACTGGGAGATGACAGCAGAACAAGCTCTCCAGTACCACCTTTTCTATCTGCCCAAGGATGGCCATACAGTAGTCGTGAAACAAGTAAGATTTTTTCTTTCTTTCTGTCTCTGTAGAATCATATCATGTGATATGTATAATCATTCATGTGAATGCATAATCATTTGTGGCATACTAGTTAAAAGACCATAAACTTTAATGATTCGATTACTTGTATAGTAGCGTAAAGGATATGTCTTGCTTTTCACTTGAGATCCAGCTCCGAGGGCCTTCTGGCAGTTCCCTCATTGCAAGAAGTGAGAGTACAGGGAACCAGACAGGGGGCCTTCTCGGTAGCCGCACCCGCCCTGTGGAATGCTCTCCCATCAGATGCTAAGTAAATAACAACTATTTTACTTTTAGAAGACATCTGAAGGCAGCCCCTCCCAAGCTGCTATATATCTCAGTGCCAGTAACTGAATTTATTAATGAAAACTTGTGAAAAATAATTATATTAGGCCCTAAATAGATAAATTAACAAGAGAAACACAAATATTTCTGTACCAGAAAAAAAAGCTTTTAAAAGCTGCATAACATGTTCTCTAAAGTAGCAGTGGTACGAAGTATCTTTGAAAATGGAAATCCATTTATGTAAAATAACCAACACATTTCCTGTTATATAATAGTCAACATCTCAGTTTCTTGAAGATTTTATTCAAATTCTGTGTATTGTACTTGTGTTTTTTTATGCAGCAGTGCCATCTTGGGAAACTTTCAAGCTTAAAAATGTTGTTTCATATACAACATGAAGCATAACCATGTAAATTATGTGTTAAATGTTTTCCTGTGGCTTTACACTGGCTCTTAGAAAATAAAATGATTACTTACCGGAATGCTTTCTTCCAGTCTGAATTTTAAAGAAGGTAGATGTAACCCCTTTGGTAACTGTCCAGGGTTGTGTGTAGGGCCTGCATTACTGCCCAAATCAGTCACATCAAAGCACGGCATACCTACAGTGGAATTACTGACTGTGTTGTCAGTTAACCTTGGAATATCAGCTCAGTTCAAATTTTAGGTCTCTGTCAACCTCCTTCAGTCTTGGTGGTTGATGAAAAACAGCCAGTCAGCTGCAGCAGTTTACATTAAGGAAGTACAGTATGAGACTGTTTCCAAGCTCAGTGTGCATTAGCTTTTAGTCCATCACTGCAACCAGATGTAAGGCAAGCCTATGTGGTAGCATGCTATAAACTAATTCACACTGAGCATTGCACACACCAGCAGTTGACAGAAGACTACCTGCACACGTACTTTTGGGGCTAAAACTCTGTGTTGTATAATGACAGTCTGCACTGTAAGTGGTGCAATATATGGAGCACCAGTTAAAGATTCAATAAAAAATCCTACCATTTTGCAGTTTTGATCCTGTTTGAATAGATTTCATACATATTAATCTAAAAGCCACAGAAGGGTTATCTCTTAATTAGGATGAACAACAATTTCATAAAATATGGGTGATAGACTCCCACAGTGACGTTACTGCTATTTCCCTCTCATACAGTTCTTACCCAAATAGTCTCAACCTACCTTTCATGCTTCAGATCATGGCTTTCCTCACTGGTGTACACATCTTTTACATATAATGCTCCTCCTCCTCTCTTCCTGTTTGGTCTATTGCTTTTGAATAGGTTATGCCCCTCAATTACTGCTTTCCCAGTCATGAGTCTCATTCCACCACGTTTCAACAATGCCTTTTATATCATTTTTACCATCCTGTATTAAGAGCTCAAGTTCATCTTATTTCTCGTGCTCTGTGCATTAGTATAGAGACAACTGAACATCATTCTTGGGGATATATGAGTAAGGATAATGTTAGCTGCTGTTATTGTTGTTACTTCTCCTTGATTATTTTAACTGGCCTATATATTTTTAATTTGTTTTTTATTGGTGGGTACCTTTGGTGGTTCTACCTTTGTTATATCAGTTTAGATTGGTGCTTTATTATGGTGTAAGCTTCCTTCAAGGAGCTGGACCCCAAAAGGCAACCATATAAAAATATATACATAAATTAAGAAGCACGGAAAAATACATTGTTTTCATTGGTCTCCTTAACAAAATTTGTAAGCCAATGCATAGTGCAGATTTTCTTCATATCAGTAGTTGAGAATCAAATGAAGGATTTAGCTGGCTTATTTTTAATCTTTTCAGTCTGCTTTTCAGTGCTAATATAGGCAGAAAACTATCTAAATTATTGATATGCATGAAAACAAGGATTTTTTTTGAATTGCTGAAAGAGTAGCATTATTATTTTTTTCCTATTGGGTCATTCACATATATTAGGGATATAGTTTTATAGGATTAAGTAAATACAAAACCACTGGGCTGTAGGATTTTGTGGTATTAAAGTCTGGCACTGTAGAGGTCAATTACCTTCACAGGAAGAATGGGAACAGTTGAAATCTGAAGAAGTGTGCATGCACACAAAAGCTTATACCCAGAACAAACTTAGTTGGTCTCTAAGGTGATACTGGACAATTTTTTATTTATTTCAACTGCGTCAGACCAAAACAGCTACCTACCTGAAAGTTTAAATATAGTTGTGTGTAAACTATTCTGTTTTTTTCTGGCATGTTCCTTTCTTTCCTTTCCTTTGAATACTCAAACATTACCTAATCTATGTATTATTAAAAAGAAAGTAGATTGCTTTGGGAATTGACATCTACAAACACTCCCACCAGCACCTTTTTTGAAATGTTTTTGTATCTATAAGCTTTTCCAATATTGATTTTCAGATGACATTAGATGGTATCTGACTAAGTCATCACAGGAGCAGATCTACTGAAATCAGAGGACGTCACTTGATTTCAATGCCCTGTTCAGCATGTGACTTAGTTAAACATCACCCAGGAAGTCTGTGATTGTTAATCCACAAAAAGGAAGACCCTACTTTGGTGTGCCCATAGATGGAAGTTCATATACACGCTGTGTTCCTAGCTGGGCTTCCTGGCCAGATTTTAATGTGGATGCAGATGTTCCTTTTGAGCAGGGATTGTGGCTTTACTTTGTTGTCCTGTCACACTGTTAGTATTCAAGGAAGAGTAATGTGAACTGAGCTCTAAAGGAAACAAAAATGTAGTAGTACTAGTCAGGACAGAAAACATACTTTATTTCAGATAATAAGGTTTATTGAAGTAAACATTTTGTTAGTTTATTTTAAAAAATCAAGCCCTGCACAGGGCTGTATTTTAGTATAATGCAGTTGGCTAATTCTTACCACACAAACAGAATGCTCCT
This sequence comes from Podarcis bocagei, assembly GCF_964188305.1. NCBI lineage: Eukaryota > Metazoa > Chordata > Lepidosauria > Squamata > Lacertidae > Podarcis > Podarcis bocagei. The sequence continues at coordinate 6,609,156 of NC_138129.1, read as the reverse complement.
CTGAATGCCCTTGTCATATGGATGATACATTGGTGATATTATCAAGGGAACATTCTTGGGGCTGATTCGGATGTTATTTAAAGGTTTATTAACCCACTACATGGCTGTCCCTTCCACATACCGAGCCAAATGTGCAAAGCAACATTCTGCCTCCCTCCACTCCGCTGCACACATAGGCCAGAGTGAAATCTCTTGTATATTACACTATTCTCTTTTTAGTTTAGTTTAAGTTTATATTGCAGTATTAATTTTTGTTTTTAATTTGATGGCACTAAGCAGAAATATAATTTTCAGAATGGCCCATCTTAAAAAGAGAGCTTTATTTTAAGGTTATTAAATCTGAGTTTCCAGTTAATAACTGCCCTGACTCCTTACAGTACCAGATGGAGGAGGGTTTTCAATTCGTATTCCTGCCATGTCTCAGGTACAGCTCCCACAATTTAATTAAGTTTTTCATTTATCTGTGTCAACTTCTATCAGCATTGTATCATAGTTCATGGACTTGCCCTTCTTCATATTGCAGCAGTAAATTTAATCTTGGACAGTACAGTTCTTGGTTCATCAGCTCCATGATGTGGGTGTGGAAGAAGAATGCTGAGGCAGGATAACTAAAAACAATTTTTCTGCCCAACCACCATGATAGGTTGCTGTTTACTATGTACTTGAAAACTGTTTGCCTTCTACCTGCTAAATTAGGAGGTTGGGAGAATAGTAGTGGGGTGGTTCAGGGATTATTGAATGAAACTGATTTCTTAGATCTGGAATGTGAAATCTCAGGCCTAGAGGCCTCTCTGTTTTGCCCTCAGGATTCTCCTTAGGCTATGCCCCTCTATAGGCCACACTTTGATTGAGTGCTTTTGTCTGGTTCAGTGTTTGTGAACTGTGATAATGCCTCTTGGATACCTGGGAGGAGGGTGGATATGTGGTATATGTGTATGTGTAGAAGCCTCAAACTTTTGCATAGCTGGAATGGAATCTCTTGTAAAGAGGTAGGATTCTCATCCATTGCTCAGCCCATTTTTGCATCTGACCCTGCCTACCACTGCTATGTGGATCTTAGAAGGTAGGCCATGAGAGCATATGGATCTTGGGCTGAATGAGGTTCTGCTTTCCTAACCTAGATCCTTTAAAAAATCTGGGTCTGGATTCAGTTAGCCTGGCGCACTCGTGGCAACCAGTACAAGGACTCCTGCTAGTGCAAGGGGGGCTCTCCCCCCCCCCAATTACGCCACCACAGCTCCCCCAAATCCTTTCTGGATGGTTAGGAGACTCAGAACTGTGCTTGGAGGGAGGAGCAGAATTGTTCCATTTGGCAAGTAGAAATGCATTAATTAACAGAACAATGTGATGTTGGAGTCCTCCCCTGTTTCCCAGCCTGGTTCTAGGGCTGAGGTGGCCTTGCTTTCCTGCTGAATGACTGTCACCTCTTGGAACCAGAGCAGGCAAGAGTTTTGTTAGACCTCAGTGACCTTTGGTAATATTGAACATGATGTTATTCTGGTATGTCTAATAGATACGGGTCTCGCCAACAATGTTTTATGTTGGTTCTGATCTCTTTTTTAAGGATACAGTGGCGCTGACAAGCTGCTTCTTGTCTCCATGGCATGCAGTTTGCAGGGTTCCAATTTGTTCCAATGCTGTTATAATCTACATGGAAACACTAGGAAACTTTGTCTGGAGATTTGAGCTGGGCAGTCATTAGGTGTGCTGATTATACCCAGCTTCTTCTGATTCTAGGAAAGATGTTGAGATCCTGACTCATTTTCTAGGTGATTGTAGGATGAGACCTGATGATAGTTCGGTTGGTAGATCATGCGACTCTTAATCTTAGGTTTTTGGGTTTGAGCCCCAAGTTGGGCAAAAGATTCTTGCACTGGAGGGGGTTAAATCAGATGACCCTCATGCTCCCTTCCAACTCTACAATTCTATGATTCTATGAAACTAATAAAGTGAGACATAAATCGGATAAGATGGATATTCTGTTGGTTAGCAAACTTGATGATGTCAAAATTGTTGCCCAGGCTCTTCTGAATGAGATTGTGCTGAACGAGGTGTGTGTGTGTAGCTTGGGAGTGCTTCCAAATCTGACATTACTCCTGGATATCTCTAAGGTGACTGTGGCCAGGATTGTAGGCAAAGCTTTGGCTACATCCAGAGTATAATCTTACAAAATAACTATTGTACAACTTCACTGTCTCGCAGTTTGTTTCCAGGCCCAGTTCGCAGTACTATCTTCTTTGACCTTGAAGCCGTTTGGGGCTAAGCTAACGTTTCTAAAAGATCACCTCCTCCCATTTGAGCCCCGCTCCTCCACATGCAGCTGCTGGGTGACCTTGGGCCAGTCACACTACTCTGAAGTCTCTCAGCCCCACTCACCTCACAGAGTGTTTGTTGTGGGGGAGGAAGGGAAAGGAGAATGCTAGCCGCTTTGAGACACCTTAAAGGGAGTGAAAGGCGGGATATCAAATCCAAACACTTTTTGTTCCTCCTATATCTGATGTGTGACCAGTGGTAGGTGGCAGCACTCAAACTGCCCAGGAGACTTGATTAATTTCCACTCTATCTGAAAGGCTAAAACAATTATGTGGGTGTATATTTTGCATTAAAACAATTGTGTGGGTGTACTGGTTCTTGGGGAATCTGATCAATATCTTCTCTGGTATCTTGCAACTGTTTAGAAGATTGCTTTTGGTTTTTCTTTTAGATTATTTTGGTGGTGATTTTTTGTTTTGTTTTTCAGAGAGAAGTGTATAGATATTTAAATAAAATAAATGAATAGGGCAAGATGGGTCTAAAACAAGCTTTCTGAGGCTTCTCTATATTCCGTGCATAGTGTGTTGAGACATGCACACCATTTGAAGCATGTACTAGTCCGTTGTATTTGGTCCAAAATATATCAGACTTTTATGATAATTGAAGAATATCTAAAAAAAAATGCTTTTACAGAATCATCTGATTTAGACTTGGTGTTCTAAATTCGTCTGAAGGTTTTCTGGAAATGAGTAAATGTGACATTATTTTCCCCCTGAAATATCAAATTATAGTATTTCTTAAACCCACACCCACAGTTAGTTTTGCTACCATTTTGTGAACTATATAGGTTGTATCCTAAGTTACTCCTTTGTTCATGTTAAGGGAGTGATTATTTTCACCAACTCCTCCCTGCTTCATCAGCAGCCCCTGTATCATATCTCACTCACACCATTCCACCAATCCCAAGAAGCAAATTTTCAGGGGGCAGCAAAAAGAAGGGAGGAGCGAAAGCCCTGTGACCATGAACTATGTACTGTATAATATAAAAAGAAATGCAGGGTAAAAAACGTTGGTAATCATTTATGTAATTCTTAACATAGTTTCTTTTAAAAATGGACCCCAAGTGGCAGCTCAGATAAAGAAAGGCCTTACTATACGGGACGTAGTCTTAACTTACCTATTTCACTGATTTTCTCTATGACTTTGGATGAATTTTAATGTTTTGTGGGCATGTTTAATCTGCATACATTGCCATTCAATAATCATGTATAGTATATAACAACTTGTTCTAGAAACTGTCAACATCTGCACTTAACAATTGGACAATTAAACAATCTTTAACATTTTGATACTTGATTTTTGAAAGTTGTTGCAAAACCCAAGGCATGTTGCCATTCTATGTAATTGTAATCTTTATGTGAAAGAATGGAGTAACAAGCTTGTGAGAGCATACTGGTTATAGCTCCACCTCTTTCTGTAGAGATGCATGTCATTGGGAAAAGATTAATATATTCAAAGGACAATATTCATAATGTTGTGAAGTTGCGATATGTTGTTTGAATAAATTGCAACTGAGCAAGTATAAAGGGGGCATTAAGGTTCTGTTTGTCCATAATGATATTGCACTATTGAGTGCTGGTATAGAGTGTCTTCAGCAGCAGCCATATTTCCCTAGATGTTACCGCTACTATTTTAGCAGCAGGAGTGTATATTCTGCAAAATGAGTGCATAACTTTGCAAAAGTGTGTACTGCACATGAGTGCATTTGCAAAAGTGTGTTCTGCACAAATATAGCAACAGTTGTATTATAGCATCAGATGAAGGCATCATAAAACTGGGGGAAAGACAAAGTAATCTCAGCTCCTTCATTTTAAGCAGGCATATTGATTCTGATGCTGTGGAATGATGGATGGAGGAAGTGCTACAAATGTACATGTGGCTGAGAGAACTCTATTGTGATATGTTTACTAATGTTGGGTTTTTCTTCCACTTAGGTGTGGATCTGACAGGGGCAGAATCCAGCAACTCCGACAGCCGAATAGAGAGAGTGGACCTTTATGCAAATGTCGAGGAAGCACTCCTAGGAGGTGAAGCTGGTTATCTCTCTCAGCCTCTTACTCCAGAGAAGGAAGATGCACTCCAGGCTGTAGCAGTTGCTAATCTGCGGGCAGCCCTTATGAGCAAGAACAGCTTGTTGTCCCTGAAAGCTGACATGCTGGGAGAGGAAAGTTCTCTGCTGTTCGAATACTTACCCAAAGGCACACATTCACTGTCTTGTAAGTTGCTGTTACTTTGTACACTACTTTAAAGTTAAAAGCATTCATAAAGGAGTTATTTTAAAAAAAAAACAGTTCTAGTCACTCTTATTTTATATCCTTGTATGGTGCATCCCAAAGTAATGCAACCTCAATTATTTTGAGTGCTATGCATGTAGAGTCTTAACAAGGTGATATTTGGGCCTAGCTCCCACAAACAGCAGATAAGTGGAAAACCTATGCCTTAATTATACCATTTCATATTGCAGATGATGGGCTTGCACAGTTAAGTGTTGCTCCATACAGAAAAATACCCTGCGTGTAGAAGAGTTATAGCCTTGCCTTCCTCCTGAAATACTAGCTTTCTATTCTTAGGTATCTTTTTCATGTGAGGCAGAGTAATTCAGTCATGCAAGATCCTGAACTGACACAGGTTTTTACTATGTTACCAGCAGATTTGTGACAGGTGGCCCTTGGTCTGTCGAAAGTTGCTGGTCAGATAGTGGCATTTGTAAGAAGATGATAATTGGAATCTGCTCCCTATCAGCCTCATGAAGGGTAATCTTAAATTGGCAAGCATATATACACATGATTCGTAGAGGGTTGAGGTGAGAGGAAAGTGAAATGCAAGAAGAAATAGAAAGCAGAACCTGAAAGCAGAACAGACAAATAAGGCTACTGGTAAGCTAATTCACACATCCCACTGGAGTTTTCTTTAGTTCCCTTGTTGAAGTATGGCCACCCTAAGATCACTTAGAGTGCTCTGATTGGTTGAAATGTTCTCCTATTAATTTTGGGATATTAACATTCTGAGCACAGTTATGTCCATTTATTTGTTTTGTGTAGCCACTGAGCTACATAGAATGCAGAAGGGCAGTGCTGACAACAAATGACATATATTAAAGCTTGTGCCTTAATAATTTTGTAGTGGTTAAGGTGCCACAAGACTATTTGTTTTTACTTAATAATGTGAATCCATAATCTAGGCTATGAATCTAGGATGGTTGGCAGTTTTTATTGGTGTGTTGCTGCTCATCTTGTTAGCCAATCAAATGCATATTTGTTTACCAAGCAGATAGGAAAAGGCATCCCTTTTTAAAGCCTTGCTCCATAATAAATCCTCTTGATATGGGATCAAAAACTAACAGATGGGGCTAAAGATACAATTAAGATGATTGTGTGTTCAGTATTTCCTAAATGACAGAAACAGAAGGTCTTAAGTAAACATTTAATTTCTTTCACTATGGTACAAGTTTGGAGGTGGCAAAGAAGACAGTATGTGTGGGCCAAAAACACAGCGTGTTTGTTATCCAGCTAAGTCACACTCAGTCATGAAACAACTTCACTGTATTGATTGTATAGTTGTGCTCCGTGAATTTCACTTCTACTAAATACCATGTTCTGCCATTACCAGGAGGAATGGGGAGAGATGAGGTAACCTAAATGGGATATCAAATGCAACTAAGCTACTAAGCCCCCCACCAATATATATTCAGCAGGAACTGTTGCCTAGCACAAATAGGGTCAAACTGTCAGTTTTTGTTTTGTAGCTTTGAGACTACCTTGTGGCAGGCAGAATAACACTGTGATCTCGTCTCATTTGAAGTGTTTCTCAAGTGTTTATTGCATCGTAGATTCATTGAGTATGCTGAGCAACTTTTTATTTGTATTTCTCTTGCAATCCCAATATTTTAAATGTTTCTTGCCGCTTTGATATGACCACTCAGGAACTTGATGTGGAAAGGATGCCATGGCAGTGCTTTAGTTTGTGACACAAGGGAAAGCAAAATGTAGAACTTGAACCTTTGACGTAGAAGGGATAAATATATGGGTTTCTTGATATTGGTGCCACAAATAAACTAAGAAGGTATTTGGCAGATATTTTTGTTTAATATTAGAAGAAGAAAAAGTGTTGGGTGGTTTTTATTTTATTGATTCATGGTCTCTGACGAGTACTGTTGCACTCATGTCTTGCATGTGAGTTTTCTATAGACATCTGATAGGCCACTGTGGGCACAGACTTCTAGAATGGATAGATAGGCCCTTGGCCTGATCTAGCAGGGTTCTCTGAATATTCTTGAAAACAGGTAAAACTTAACGCAATGTAGCTTTGGGTGATATCTTGAGTAATGTTTGAGTTTTGCTTATTTGCTGAAATTTAATATGCTGAAATTGTATATATTTTGATAATTTAATCCACTGGAACACATTAAGGTTGCAATCATAAGTAACTATGAGTAACTCAGTGAAACTTGCTTCCAAGTACATATGCAGTGAATCCAAGCTCATCTCTTGTATTTTTTAGATTTATTTTTATTTATGTATTTTATAGAAACATTCCAAAACTTTGAAACAGTAAATTAACACCTCCACTACCCAAAAACCTGATTTTTTTTAAACGTCTCTTGTAAGAGGGCAACAGAAAAGAGGCTTTGAACTATTTCAAAAATACTTTGCTATTTATCAGTTGACGTAGTCTTTTTTTTAAAATCATATTTATTAAAGTTTCCAAAACACAAAAGATAGAAATACAAAGAAAAAAGAAAAATAAAACACACTTAAAACCTTACTTTCATTGCCAACTTTCTGGGACTCCCCCATCCCCCTCCCAACTGTATTCCCCTTTCATTAATTTAGTTCTACAAGCTCTTACTCCCAATTTAAAGCTTAATTTGTTTAACCCACTATTCAATTTAAATTATACAATCATTCCGCCATCCCTCATCATTAACAGAAAAAAAAAAATTTCCCCAAAGTCCACCCCAGTTTCCTTCCACGAATTCCCTTTTTTAATAAACACGTCCAATCAAAATAAAGTAGTATACAAGAAGATATAAAAAGATATAAAAAATAAAGGATATAAAAAGATTCAAAAAATAGTTGCACAGCCTTTGGATTCCAAATCTCCCCCCCCTCCCCGGTTTGAATTCCCCATATCCATCAATCTGTCTATTGTCAGCCTGGAGATCTCAAATCCATGGCCAATTTTTCCCCCAGTTCCACCTTGCCGGTTTTTTTCCTTTTAAATTTTTTTTTTTAATAATGTTTAACTTGAAGAAGGCCCCCACTGGGCCTTTAGTTTCCTTGGTCTTTATAGCTCCCCCCTTGTTCTTTCCAGGTCGTAATCAGTCCTTTGTTCTTTTTTCTCACTTTTTCAGATTTCTTGTCCTGTTCCGCTGCTAAAACGTTCTAATTCAGAAATTTGGTACCTCTACAGAGGTTGTTGTTGTTCAGGAACAAAAACTTACGTCCAGTCCCTTCCTTTCTTCAATAGAAAATTCTATTGTCTCCTTTAATATAAACACCTCTGTAGACGAAATACTGTTTCAGTTTTGCAGCTTTCCCAGGAGATAACAAGTCCTGTACGATTCCAAGAGTATTTTTCCACTTACGATCGTTCTTGTAATGTCCCGAAACCCCTCTAGGGGGATTGTAGTAACTTTGTTTCCTCTGATCCAAAAGTCAAATTGTTATTCCTTATTTTCAACAGTTTATATCCAAATTGTAGCAAATTGTAGCAAAATTAACCAGCAAAGTCCTCATAGCAAAGTCCTCTTTATATTCTCCAACTTTGACAGCTACTTTGACAGCTGTCAAAGTCTCCGTCTCTCTCCACCAGGCTCTCTCACAAATCGCCCCGGTTCCCTGGGGGGGTTGCATTTTCGTTCTCACCCTCCACTCTTCTCCTCCAGCACAGTTCTTATAATTTCCCATCGTGGAATTAATAATTTTTAAACAGAAAAACGCTTCTCTCTCGACCTTGGTTACCCAATCCTTGTTTTAGAATGTTTACAATAGGGGGGGGGCTGACTTCCTTTTTGGATCTCCCCCGCTCGTGCCGAATCCGAAAAAAATATCTTTTTTTCTCCTTTTAAACCCGGTTTCCAAATTACTCACGGGTTGTTGTTTATAGTCCGAATTTTCAATAAAAGAAGTCAGCGCTCTCCGTCGAATGCCATGCGGCTTCGCTCGGCAGGGAAAGCAGAGGACTCACAGCACCATGCCACTCCCCGGCACCCGTTCCGTAGCCTTTAAAAAGGCTCCTTCACGAGTCGGGAGGGCGCTAGCGGTGCCAGCCGAGTCACCATGTCCACGGGCTCCGTGCCCGTGGTTTTTAAGGGTCCCCGCGTCGCCGGCTCGGTAGGACCCAGCCCCTGCCGAGCAGACTCCCTCCGGAGCTCGGAGGGAGTCCGCCATTCGGCGATGGCGCCAACCCGGAAGTCCCAGTTGACGTAGTCTTTGGAGACTCCTCTCCAGATGCGTCCATCAATTGAGGTACAGTGAGTGGCGACCAGGGAGAGCCTTCTCAGGGATAGCGTCTTGATGGAATGAGACTTACCTTGCACCTACGCTTTTTTGGTGTCAGTTTAATTTCCCAGGCTTTAAAAACTATTTCATCCCTAACTGATTTGATCTGATGCTGCCATTACCTCCTGCATTTAATTTTGCTGTATTGTGTATTTTTTGTAAGTCAGATTCTGTTTGGAAGGCAGTATGTACATTAAAATAAGATTTCCTTACCTCCTCTAGGAGGAGGTCCAACAGTTTTGGGGCTTTTGCAAACAAAAGGCTTGTATTTAGAATAGGTTTCTACTAACTAGGGCAATTAAACACTTGAGGGACTTCAAAATATTAAACTTTAATGATGTCATTGTTTTATAGTGGAATCTGTGTAATGATATTTAGGTATTTATCAATCATTTTAATAATAATAAAATATCATTGGGACTTTATGGGAAGTCAGCAGTGGGCCCAGTATTTGATAACATGACATGAAAAAGCATTATTAAAATAAGCAAATAAATTAAAAGCACCAAAATAAGTTATTTATATGAGGCTGAAAGTGAAATGTGTCATATTGCTTTCAAATCAATGTATTTGCAATACACTATTCAAGATTAAAACATGTGGAAATTCTTAGTCCTCTTAGTCTAAGAGGACTAAGATGACAGAGATTAGAAAGTAACAACTGGGAGTTGCTAGTTGAATTATGGACATTGGGATGCAGAGAGGGGGGGTATGGGGAAGTTCAAGAAAAGAGGTTTATGAAAACATGTTTGAAACTATTCATGTATGTCTGTCACTTTTTGTGTTTGTTTGTTCTTCTTAAAAATGTTGTAAAACCAATAAAAATTTTATAAAAAAAAAAAAATAAAACATGTGGAAATTACATGTCTGGAAACCTTTTGAAATAATATATATAATCTGCTGTGAACCCAAGGAATAGAGTGTAAGACTTGAAACCTTTGTTACTTCATCCTTTCTGAGTAGCTTTTCAGTGGAATGAATAATCTTGTGTATAAATTGAGTGTTTGGATGAATGTGATATGGAAACACAGTTGCTAATCCTTTGGCTCAGATGTGCTCTTAAACATTTTCTCTCTTATTATTTATGATAGCTTTTTGATATGTCTTAAGTTTAGTACCTCATGTTATTTTTTATGTCATCTCAAACTATTTATAGTAGCAACTTATGCATCAGGTTACATGTACATTTGACCTTAGGTTTTATAAATCAAGTGACAGTCAATGCATAAAAACCTTCAAAAGCTAAAGAAAAATGTTTGTGTTGTGGTCATTTTTCAAAAGTACTTTTTATAGAACATGTTTCTTGCTATACATTAACTTTAACAAGATTTAGAACATATATATTCTGTTGCTCTGATACTGCTATTTCATTCTATGCCTTCAATAGGATTGTGCTTCTTTCTTGCTTTTGCAGTTCAGGATAAAAGTTCTTTATAACCACCATTTATAATCAGAATTTAAATAGTTTTGTGGTGTGTGTATAATGCTATCATCACACAATTTATTTTGATACATACACAGTTTTCTAAATACATTATTGGTAAGAAAAGGTTCAATTAACCAGTTAATCATACCATAGTACTGGTCTGGTAGCCTCACACAGGTTCCTCTGTGTTACTCACCCTATTGCTACCATTTCAAGTCTTGGGATTAGGCTGTTAAGTCTAGTATTTCGTAATAATCAGTGTTCTATCATGTATGTTTAACTTAAATTCTGCAAATATTTGAAAATAAATTGCTACACTTACTTCACTTTTTGTGTGAATAGTGATGTCTTGTGTCCCCAGCATATTGTACTACAGTGCCTTCAACACAAAAATATACAGTATTTGTACCTTGTGGATTTGATCGTGAGGTTATGTTTGAGGCTGTAATTCATTAGTGGTCCCAGAACTCTGTGAATTAACTCAGAAAAAATAAGACTTTTCGTACCATAATGCATTATTTGTGTGGGCTATGTTTAAGCTGGATGTGTGTTGTTTTTGTATTACTTTCCCTAACAGCAACAATGCTAGTTATGACTAACTTAAACAGGCTAGTCATTATTAGAGTCTGATGTGTCCATGGGTCTCCCACTGCTGGCTGCAGCAGAGCTCCATAAATTCCTTTTCTGATTGCATAATTGCTAATGAGATGACTATTATGACAGTAAGAACAACCTAGTCCTTTTTATGTTCAAAATAATTATTTGAAGTTTTAAAGAAATGGCAATGAATTAGACACATACAAATATCGGATCATTGTATCTTTTGAAAGTTGTTCTCATTTTTGTGCTGCCTTGTGTTCTTTTTCTTGTTTTGACTTCCTTTAGTGACCATTATGCTGCTGTGTGATATAATTCCCACCACACTTTTGGGTGGGGAGGCTATTTAAAACAGTCAATGGGCCTGGAATCTCTGTGGCACTTCGTTCACTCCCACTGACAGAAGATTAAGCTACAGCTGTTCATTCCCTGCCTTTTGTAAAACCACCAGCTGGTGCTAGTTCATGTGGGTGAGACTCGTTTCCTGTGTTCCTCAGGGTCTGGCACCAACTTGAATCGTTCAAGGGGTGAATGTGATGGCAAAGTGGAAGCATCAACTCCTCCTCTGCTGCCTTCATCACACCTTGCCACTCAGAGCCCCACTACCATCATCCCCTCTTCTGGTGAAATATCACCAGATACTGTGAAAAGAGTGATGCCTTCAACTCAGGTAATATTATAGTTATCTGGGGGGGTATTGCTAGTTTTTAAGTGTTATAAAACTTACAACTGAAATTGTGTCATCATGCTCAGTTTGCTATTCTTAATGTATCTTAGAAATTTGAATTATTCAAATTTGTAACAGACCTAGGCTATTTGTATTGTCCATAATGTGGTACTCTCCTTTACCTTTACTGCTTTGTGAAATTCTATCAAAATACAAAAAATGCACAGAGTAATTTGTTCCTTCTGTTCCAAACTGCAGTATGTTTATGGAAATATGTAATACTAACTCTTGCAACCCACTTAATGGTTTTGGTCTTCAGATCCCTATATTATAGAAATACTTTCCTGAACTTTTTAAAGGAAACATAAAGGCCGGACTAGAAAAAATACTTCAGAGTCCTAGCAACCAGAATCAAGCATGTACAGAATTGAGAGCTTCCTAAGGACCATTTATCTACTGTTTAAAAACTTGGGCAATAATTATTCTAAATATCAAAAAGTGTGGCAGGAATAATTTTTCTTCCTGTAAATGTATCTGGTCTTGTAAAATGTATCATTTATTATTATTATTATTATTATTATTATTATTATTATTATTATTATTATTATTATTAGTTAAACAACTTTTCCCCTGATTTTAAAAAAGTGAAAGAAAACTGTCATAATCACAAACAACTTGATGGAAGTATTCAGTAGTAATTACATCTCCACCCCACCTCAACTAAATCACCCATTATGTCTCATAGGGAAGAACTGTGTAGCATACAAGTAATATGATGCAAATAACTCAAAACTTGAAAATATCCAGTAATTAGTCCTTTTAAATTAGACAATACTAAAATGTAGTTAAGGGTGGGGGTGGATAAAAGAAACTGGAGCAGGGTCGGGAATAGTTACACATATTTTTTGGAAATGCCAGAATTTAACAGTTTGGTACTAAGGATCAAAAAATGTTGGTACACAAATTGCCCTTCTGGGTCTCACTTAACAAGGTCTCTCATAAGATATCATGGCCTACTTCTTGGCTTCATAGCCTTTCCTTCATGGTAGTGCTTTGAAATAGAAAAGTATATGCTCGCCTGGCACCATCATTCTATATCTTTAGGCACCAAGCAGTAACTTTCTTCTTTAACCAGGTCTTTGGCTTCTAACTATCTTTGGCCTCTTAGGGTGGGTGGGGTGTTTTAAATGTATTTTAAATGTATTATTTTAATGCTTTTTCGTTCATCTAAGTGGGTTTTTGTTTGTAAATTGCTTTGAGTTGCCTTTGGCAAGAAAAAGCAACCAATAAATTTAATAAATAATAATGATGATGACATGGCATACCTGTGAAGCTCTCACTTCTGTACAGAATCTACTGAACACAATTTTTTTGAGATCACAAAATGAACAAATATACAGATACTTAACAGTTCTTATTAGCAGTTTGGGTATATATTGGTTATATATTTTGAGCATACTTTTAGGTACCCAAATGAAACATTGATTTGAGTAGCTAAATATTTGTAATGAAAATTTGCAGAAGGAGCAGAATTACAACCAGCTTTAGTGCTTTACAGGTGTTAAAGTAGAGATATTTGATGTTCTCTGAGTGACGATAAACATAATTGCACTTTTCTTTTGCAGGTCACCTATGATGGATTTCTAACACTGTGGCAGTTAGATAGTTCTGAAACAGGTAAATGGAAAGAAGGAAGACTGTATATTAATGATTCAAAGTATAAAACTTAAAATTTAATTTTTTTGCATTTCCTTTTTTTAGATATAAATGCATCACAATCTGAAGATGTGGACTTAGTCCACGAGGGTTTGTTCTTGGATTCTTCTGGCCACAAGAGGCTGAGCTGTGCTTTCTGCAGAAGATTTTTTGAATGTGTGGAAAAGCTGAAGGAACACATTAAGGAACACACTTTCCCCATGATTGTCCCTTTTGATGTAGTGGACTACTCTAGGCCAGTACTGGCCAACCTTTCTGAGCACATATCTCCAGGGCAGTTTGCCCGTTTCCAGTGTCCAAAGTGTCCTGCTAGCTTCACACTAAAATCCAACATGGATCGTCATGAGAAAACAATCCACTTCAACAGGAAGAAGATGCAATGCCCTTGCTGCCTGAAACTGTTCCGAGACAAGACAGACTTAAACCGGCATCTTATGTCTGTGCACTCCAGCGAACGTTCGTTTATGTGTCTTTTTTGTGGCAAGGGCTTTGGTACCCAGAAAAACCTCAGTACTCATATGAAAGTTTGCTATCTGGGTTCTACACAGCCAGTATCTGAAGAGTTTCTGAATCGTATTGATCAAAATCAGGAATCTGATGATGAGTAAGAAAACTGTTGGGCAATGGAGAGAGTGAGATTAAACTCTTAGAAGTGTATATCTTAGCTTCTTGACTGGCTAGTGCATTCTGCTTTGTCAGCAGTCTCAGTGCTCAATACAGTGTGAATGCTGAATCAATGGCCAGGTAATGAAAGAAAGTTGTAAACCTCTTTATCCCCAGGTCCTATGGTCAGGATTCAAAGAGACATAAATCTAGGAGATGCTTCAGACTTAAAGAACAAATATAATTTTGTTATTCAGCAGTAATAATCTTAAGAGAAAATGTTAAAGAAAACATTTTTGTAGTCTAAACAAGATTATTCTTACAGACAGCATCCCATGGTCCCAGGGTAGTTCTGCCTGAGTTGCAGTGTCTTCTGGGTAGATATTCACTTTTAGATTTTAACAGTAGGTTCAAAGGATCAAAAGGTTTTCCATTCATTTTCTCAGCGCATTATTTATTAAAAACATTTCTCTACCTCCTCCCCACATTATCTGAATGCAGTATACAGCAATATTAAAATATATATTCAAAAATACAGGGAGAAAATGCAACTGAATTAGTAGGACAGAGTTATAATGTACTTGGATCAACCACCAGCAAAGTTCTGGCAGCACAGATGTGGTAGAACATCTGCCTTGCATGCAGAAGGCCTCTGGCTCAATCTGCAGTATCTCTGGGTAGGGCTGGATGAAACCCCTGCCTGAGATCCTGGAGAATTGCTGCTAGTCGGTTTAGACAACACTGAGCTAGATGAACCAAAGATGTGACAATGTGAGGCAGTTTCCTATGTTTTTAAAAGGCATCTTTTAAATGCCTTTTTAAAAAAGCAAGATTGAAGTCACCTGCTGCTGAAGCCTGCTGGATTGGTTGCACAATTCAAATATCGGCAAATGAGTATCACATTCAAATGCTGTGTCATGCAGTGATCAAGAGTAAATGTTTTGTGATATGCAAATTTCATGTTTATTGTAGCAGATTAAGAATGCATTATGCCTTTTTTATAAAAAAAAGTTATCTCATTTGCATAACTTAGAGAAGCAGGACTTAAAGGAGCATCCCTTTTCTTGACTCCTAGCTTCACACCTGTATATATGAGGATGTATATGAGGGGTGGAATGCTAGAAAGAGTAAAGTGGGGAGACCAAAAACAAAGACCAGATTGATAGGTGTCATCTTTGGCCTGCCAGGGGTCAAGAAGATAGTGATCTGGCCCACTAGCCAAAAGAGGTTCCCCACCCCTGTACTAAATGGGCCACAGTATTTTCAAATACCTTCACCATCTGTGAATTGTATTCAGTTGTAATGAGTGTTGTAATACAGCTAGATGAAAGTGGATTTGGACAGTTAGCTCCCATAGAAATACTTCAAAAATGTAAAAACAACAACCCAATTTCTCTAAAATCTGTTGTTTCTTCAATCGGGTAGGCTACACTTCTTTTGAATCCTAGAAATCAGGACAGTATAAATGAGAAACAGCCATGAAAATACTAACTTGTTTTTGGTGTAGCTAAAAGATGGACCTGGGTACCAAACCACCTTGTGATAACAAGCACAAATCTTGGGCCATCTAGAGCACACCTAAAACTGAAAACTTGCCAGTGGGTGTTATGATCCAAGGAGAAATGTTTCCCATTAATAGTTGCTTGAGAGGAATATTATATAGAAGCTTGGAGGAGGTGTCCAGAAATGGCCTGAAGACTAATAGTGAATAACTGGTGGGTAGAAAAGGGAAGCCCCCAAAGGAAAAATGATTTTGAACATTACTTATCTATATATTCCCATTCTCCTTGTGAAAAGAACTACAACTTGCTCCACAATATAAGATTTTTAGTCTTCAGGACAAAGGTACCGTATTTTTCGGACTATTGGACGCACCGGTCCATAGGACGCACCTAGATTGGGGGGGGGGGAAATAAAGGCAAAAAAAATTTATCCCCCCCCCAGGCGCGGGGCTGGGGCGGGGAAGCCCGAGCTTCCCCCTCCCCCAGAACGGGACCCAGAGCCATGCTTTGGCATCGCTCTGGGAACTTGCGGGGCTGGGGGAGGAGGAAGCCTTCCGCCAACCTCCAAACCATGTCGGGAGACAGCGGGATGGCGCGCTGCGCCTCTCCCGCTGTCCCCCGAGCTTGTGGGGCTGGCGGTGGGGCTCTCCTGAAGCCGGGAGGTCGTGGGGATGGTGGGGGGGGAGAAGCAGGCTTGCTTCTCCCTCCCCCAGCCTCCCGATCAGGTCGGGGAAAAGCGGGATAGCGGAGCGCCGCCATCCCGCTTTCCCCCGACCTGATCTGGAGGTTGTGGGGATGGTGGGGGGGGAGAAGCAGGCTTGCTTCTCCCTCCCCCAGCCTCCCGATCAGGTCGGGGAAAAGCGGGATAGCGGAGCGCCGCCATCCCGCTTTCCCCCGACCTGATCTGGAGGTTGTGGGGATGTGGGGGGGGAGAAGCAGGCTTGCTTCTCCCTCCCCCAGCCTCCCGATCAGGTCGGGGAAAAGCGGGATAGCGGAGCGCCGCCATCCCGCTTTTCCACGACCTGATCTGGAGGTTGTGGGGCTGGTGGGGGGGAGAAGCAGGCTTGCTTCTCCCTCCCCCAGCCTCCCGATCAGGTCGGGGAAAAGCGGGATAGCGGAGCGCCGCCATCCCGCTTTCCCCCGACCTGATCTGGAGGTTGTGGGGATGTGGGGGGGGGGAGAAGCAGGCTTGCTTCTCCCTCCCCCAGCCTCCCGATCAGGTCGGGGAAAAGCGGGATAGCGGAGCGCCGCCATCCCGCTTTCCCCCGACCTGATCTGGAGGTTGTGGGGCTGGTGGGGGGGAGAAGCAGGCTTGCTTCTCCCTCCCCCAGCCTCCCGATCAGGTCGGGGAAAAGCGGGATAGCGGAGCGCCGCCATCCCGCTTTCCCCCGACCTGATCTGGAGGTTGTGGGGCTGGTGGGGGGGAGAAGCAGGCTTGCTTCTCCCTCCCCCAGCCTCCCGATCAGGTCGGGGAAAAGCGGGATAGCGGAGCGCCGCCATCCCGCTTTCCCCCGACCTGATCTGGAGGTTGTGGGGCTGGTGGGGGGGAGAAGCAGGCTTGCTTCTCCCTCCCCCAGCCTCCCGATCAGGTCGGGGAAAAGCGGGATAGCGGAGCGCCGCCATCCCGCTTTCCCCCGACCTGATCTGGAGGTTGTGGGGCTGGTGGGGGGGAGAAGCAGGCTTGCTTCTCCCTCCCCCAGCCTCCCGATCAGGTCGGGGAAAAGCGGGATAGCGGAGCGCCGCCATCCCGCTTTTCCACGACCTGATCTGGAGGTTGTGGGGCTGGTGGGGGGGAGAAGCAGGCTTGCTTCTCCCCCCGCCAGCCTCCCGATCAGGTCGGGGAAAAGCGGGATAGCGGAGCGCCGCCATCCCGCTTTTCCACGACCTGATCTGGAGGTTGTGGGGCTGGTGGGGGGGAGAAGCAGGCTTGCTTCTCCCCCCGCCAGCCTCCCGATCAGGTCGGGGAAAAGCGGGATAGCGGAGCGCCGCCATCCCGCTTTTCCACGACCTGATCTGGAGGTTGTGGGGATGGTGGGGGGGAGAAGCAGGCTTGCTTCTCCCCCCGCCAGCCTCCAGATCAGGTCGGGGAATAGCGGGGTGGCGGCTCTGCGCCTCCCCGCTGTCCCCAGCTTTTGGGTGCAGGCTGCTGCCCGCAAGCCTTGCGAGCCCGCGGGACATCCCGCCGGGCTTGCAAGACTTGGGATAGCTTCCTGAAGCCTGGAGAGCGAGAGGGGTCGGTGCGCACGGACCCCTCTCGCTCTCCAGGCTTCAGCAAAAGCCTGCATTCGCACCATAGGACGCACACACATTTCCCCTTCATTTTTGGAGGGGAAAAAGTGCGTCCTATAGTGCGAAAAATACGGTATTTAGAATTTATTAAACTAGTTTCCCATCTTTGTCTATTGTTGGTACCAGTTCTCCTTTAATGGCTGTATAAAAATATTTCAAGGTGCTTCAATATTTTTTGTTCAGTGTTCAAAAGGAAAGCAGGCATTCATTTGTCATGATAATAAGAATCCTGTCCTCCTTAGGCTATGTTATTTCCAATTACAATTCTGGAATTTTTCAACTTAAAATTATTGCCTGTTCTCTGCTTGATTATTAGCTTACTGACTTTGCTTTGAACAACTGTAGAGGCCTCTCCCCCTTAATGTTGTTTTTTGTTATGCTGCTGCTGTTGTTGGTGTTGGTTTTGCTTTTCATTTTTTGTTGGTCCCGTAAAAATGTCCTCTAGTAAAATCATTTTAAAAGTACTTTGCACACCCTAGTCTTGTTAGGAAGTCCTGCTCTTGGGGAAAGTCGTCATTTTCTTTCTTGCTGCCTGTCAGCCTATGTCTTCCTCTTTTGTTTCTCCTCTTGGAGAACAGACCTACAGATATGTTAAGAACCAAATCCCTATCATTTGTAGAACAGAATATTGAGCAAAAGTGTGTGATATGTGCATAGAAGCCCCAGTGATTGGTAGAAGTGACTTCTAGTTTCACCTACCTTAGTCTTAGCTTCAGGTGCAAACTGACTACCAAGGAGATAAGTTACTACTGATTCCTCAAAATTGGTTTCTAGAGCTTCCTTAATCTCTCCAGTCCAGAGATTATGTTGGGTGACACTAGAAATACAATTTCTTGCTGGGGGTGGGGGGTGGGGGGCAAAAATCCAAAGCCAGTTGGGGGAAAAACTGTATTTGGACCTTTTGCCTTTTGAATAACAAACCCCTTCTAAACTCTCTTGCCATCTCTTTCTTGACTAGCAAAAATTTGTGTTTGGCAGGCCATGAGCGTGCAAGCAAATACTTTTTCTCTTCCAATTAGCACAACTAGCCTGCCATTTTACCGTCTGGCAACTGCTGAATAATTTACTTTGCTCTTTGACAAACAGTAGGTCATGAGAGAAGAAAGCACAGCAGGGCAGACAGAGATCAGCACACAGGAGTTGAGAGGGAAAAAAGGGAAAGCTCTGTGTCTCTGAAGGAATAGCTCTTTTTTATTTGCTTGCATGATGCTTATTTTTTTGCTAGTAAGGAGACAATGTACAGTATAAGGTGTTGAGGCTAAAACAGAATAGCTACCCATGAAAGTCTCCTGCGTGTATCCCACTGAATGCAGCACATCTTGGATGTGTGTAAAATGTTCCTAATGGGTAGTTCCTACTAGGATTTAGTGTCCTCAAAAGACTGAGTGGCCATTCCATGTACTCAATCCAGACAGGAGCAGTATCATAATATTTGCATTATGACCACCACCATCAAAAAAATCATAAATCTGTGAGCTGGCTTTCTATGGTTCATTGTTAAACAATACTAAACAAAACAAAGATACAGAAATGGCAGGTTGCTGCCTAAAGATTCAGAAGTGGCATCAGAACATAGAAACTTTTGGAAAGTGGCAAACACCATTCAGACGCTACATACTGAATTATGACCCCCTAACAGCCACACACACACACACACACACCGGCCAACTAGTCTTTTTTAAAGCATGAAGCTTGTTGGAAAAAGCTGAAATTCAGAAGCTGGCTGAGTTTTTCATTAATTCTAAGAAGGGTATTATGATACTGTTTCATTTAGATTGACACTACTTGGTTTTGTTGTCTTCATTATTTATTAGTCACTTTTCTCAGAAAAAAGAACTCCAAGTGACTTCCAAAGAACAAGTATAAAAACAGAATAAAACAATCTTAAGTACACAAGTATTATATATGCACAGATCAAACTCAATCCCTCCCCCACTAAAAGATAAGCAGGAAATTAAGATTTAAAAGCCTGGGAGATAATGATGGTGCCAGGCATGCCTCCCTGGGGAGAGAATTCTGTAAACAGGGAGCCCACCTGTTCTTACGTGTATAATAAAACTCTGCCTATCTATAGTGAACCAAATAATCACTAGCCATCCTGCTTCCTCTTAAAGACTGTCATGAATCTGTCAACTGAATCCATTGCTTGAATTTATAATCCCGTTTATGAAAAATATTCAGTGTATAGCAGACAGTGTATTGATACAGTAGACTTGTTGATTTGTGTTTGATGATTGGTGTGTTCATTTTATACTAGAAGATTGGGTGAATTTTTATTATGTATATGATTGTAGGGATTACTCTATTGCAGGATAGGCAAACTCGACCCTCCAGACGTTTTGGGACTACAACTTCTATGATCCCTAGCTAACAGGACCAGTGGTCAGGGATGATGGGAGTTGTAGTCCCAAAACATCTGGAGGGCCGAGTTTGCCTATGCCTGCTCTATTGGAAAGGTTAGCTAAGGGGAGTCATTGAACAAGTACAAGTAATTTGAGCATACCACCACCCCGGAATTGATTCCTTGTGTTTCCACTGTATCATTGAGATTATAGGGGGAAAGTGCTATTTCACAGCAGCAAATCCAATGAAATTTATTCCATGCTTTGCTCAGTCAGTTAAGCAGGTGTGCATTAAGGGCAGCAGCATAGTGAACATTCCTGCTCCATTATACATTATAATAAATGTATATTTTAAAACATCTTAACATTTAGTTCTGCTATGGTCCTGATTGTGCAAATCAAATTTAATTGATTAGGGCTGTGCTGTTAGGCCCTCTTGAGGATAAAGGAGGCAGTTTTAACCTTCTGAGAGTGGTCATGTTGCAAAATGAAGTAAAAGTTTATTATTACTGGTAGTAAGAAACTTGCGTGAGTAGTAAGTAGGGCTTCAGTCCTAATCCATTTACCTGAGAATCGGCCCCAATAGTGCTTACTTATGAGTATACGTGGTTAGGGTTGTACTTTAAATTGTAATAAAGCTCCAATCTAGTGTGCTACAATTATTCTACCAAAGAGGTTTTCTATTTTTAAACAAGTAAAGCCATACAAAGTACCTCAGAAACAATACTTGAACTTATAAGAACACTGTATGTTTTGATAACAATAACACTTTTAAGATGCAAAAGTATGCATTTTGTGTGTGTGAATGAATGAATGAATGAATATATTTGCAAAGTGAATGATTTCTGAAACCTTTTAAAGGTTAGCAGCGTTACTTGTAAATAAATGTTCATTATTATGGTGCTATTTACAGAGTGTTGCTCTATCATTTTGTCCTTGGTGACACTGATAATGACTCTTATAATCTAATTGGGATGCAGTGCAGCAGCATCTTTTCTTGACGCAAACCCAATTGAAACGAATTATTCTTTTGTACAAATCCAGTGCTTTCAAAAGTAACGATGGATAAAAGAAAGGTGCAATGGGTGGAGGAGTTCTTGATACCCCCCTTCAGCTGAGGAGTGAGCCCAATTTATTTTTTGACAGTTAGAAAGACAAGTACATACCTACTAGCAAATCAAACCCTGCTTCAACAGTGAACCTTTCTTCTTCTTCCATTCATTCCTGTTTTACCCGACGACCCCCATTTTTATTTTCTAAAGCACTGGATGCATCTGACCATCCATCAACTTAAACATTTTAAAAATAGCTTTTTAAAAATAGCACGAAACTGGTCAGGGGATAAAAGTGGTATTTCTTGGTGACATGAAGGACACCAGCCAGTCAATGCTGTTTACAGATCGCTTCTCTTGCAAATCTCTTGTATATGTTAATTGTGTTCATTAGACAAAAAGTATGCTGTAAATGCCTGTACTATAGCACCTTTACTAAACTATTAAATACTTCCAGATATGTTTATTGTCACTACTGTGAAATTCAGAAATAAGCTGTGGAATGAATGTAATTTCTAGTGGTGCTCTTGTTTTACAGAGCTAGACAAAGGTGCATATTTGAAATGGGGATTGTTTTAAATAAAATTTTAATTGAAAAATGTATTAACTGTTGCCTCTCCTTGACCAATGCATTGCCAAAGTTTGCTTGAGGAGGAAAGTTCTTTTTGCTGACAAAGAAATTATAAAACTTTAAGCACCTCGACCAATAAAATACCAGTAGTACATAGTAAAGAATTCTCTAGTCTAGTTTGCTGGTCCCACCTGCCTTTCAAAAATGTAAATTGCTATATTGTATTTTTCATTTGGTTGTGCATATCTTGTGTTTTATAGAAAAGATTAAACAAGGTTTGTAAATAAATTAATACAGCAAACTGAACTTTCTTCCCTGGATTCTGCTGTGCTGCATTGTGGAGAACTCTGCTTTGGATTTTAACTAGTCAGTTAAGGCTGCAGTTGTATGCACACTTACCTGACAGTAAGTCTCATTGCATTTATAACTTCTGAGCAGACATGTATAGCATTGCACTACAACCATGTCTAATAATGCCCATGTGAAATGCAACTGCATGCAAGCTGTTCCCAATGGCAAGATTAACTTCCCATGTCATATAATGTTTGTGTATTTCTATTTTCTGTGAGCCATCTCACAGACATGCAAATACAATAAGTAAGTAAATAGGTAATAGTTGGTGCATCTGACTTGTGATACATTTTTACCACGTCTAGCTTAGCATGGATGGCCTGTTGGCCTTCAACTCCTATCAGCCTCAGCCCACAAGGCCAGTGGTTAAGGATGATGGGAGTTGTAATCCTGCAAAATATAAAGATCCACACGTTCCCTACACCTGCTCTGCAACATTAAACCAGCCATGGGAGAAAGCTGTCTGACCAAGCTCATTTCTGTGGTATATGGAGGCTATGAGCAGCATTAAAAGCAAGCACTATCTTCATAGTTCCAACATGAATTATGTAAAAAAACAGTTCCAGCTGTTCCAGACTTTACAAATGTAGGGTGAACACACAGAGATTCTATTTCAATCAGAATTTTGGCCCAGTTTCAGCACAGAAACTGCCTTGGTTACCCTCAGTCAGAAGCGAAATGGGAAATGTGTCCCTATTAATTCTCCTTGATCTTTCAACAGCTTTTGATACCACTGACTATGCCATCCTTCTGTCCCAGTTAGGTGTAGGTGACACTGCTTTGCCCTACTTGGATGATCGTTTCCAGAGGTTGATGCTTGGCAAGTAGTCTTTGGCCCCTAGAGCCTTCAGTGTGGAGTTCCTGAGGGTTCAGTGTTATCGCCTTTGGTGTTTAACATCTACAGGA
This sequence comes from Podarcis bocagei, assembly GCF_964188305.1. Lineage (NCBI taxonomy): Eukaryota > Metazoa > Chordata > Lepidosauria > Squamata > Lacertidae > Podarcis > Podarcis bocagei. The sequence continues at coordinate 6,586,318 of NC_138129.1, read as the reverse complement.
AACTGTAGATGTTAAACTGTTGTCAGCAATATGCTGCTAACACACAGCTCTACTCCTCCTTTACATCTGCAGGTGAGGCAGTGGATGTGTTGGACCGTTGTCTTGCTTCAGTAATGAACTGGATGAGAGCCAACAAACTGAAGCTCAGCTCATATAAGACTAGGCACTGTTAGTGGGTGGTTCCCTAGACCAGATGGATGGGAGCTTGCTTGCTCTCGATGGGCTAACACTCCCTCTGAAAGAGTGGGTATATAGCTTGGGGGCGCTCCTGGATCTTTTGCTGTTGCTTGAGGCTCAGGTGGCCTCGGCATGGAGTGCTTTCCATCAGCTCAGCTGGCGGCCCAGCTGCACCCCTATCTGGACAGGGATAGCCTAACTTCTGTCGTCTATACACTGGTGATCTCTAGGTTAGATTACTGCAATGCGTTATGCGTAGGGCTGCCTCTGAAGAAGGTTCAGAAACTTCAGCTGTTGCAGAATTCAGCGGCCAGGTTGCTCAGTGGAGCAAGACAGTTTGAGCATGTTATCTGATCCTGGCCCAACTGCACTGGTTGCCAATTAGTTTCCAGGCCCAATTCAAAGTGCTGAATTTGACCTATAAAGCCTTAAACATCTGAGGACCTCAATTCCTCAAGGACTGCCTCTACCCATATGAACTGACCCAGACCCTGAGATCACCATCTGAGGCCCTTTGTCGTGTGCCTCTTCCATGAGAAATCCGGAGGGTGGCAACACGAGAATGGGCCTTTTCTGCAGTGGAATGCCCTCCCCAGGGAGGTTCACCTAGCGCCTTCACTGTACATCTTTAGGAGCCAGGCAAAAATGTTCCTCTTCAACCAGGCCTTTTCCCTGATTAACATTATGTGTCCTTTTAAATGTATTGTGGAAGCAAGGTGGTTCTTGTTTTGTTCTTGTTTTTATTAAGTATTTTGTATTTTGTATTTTTATGCTGTGAACCACGCTGAGATCTTTGAATGAAGGATGGTATACAAATTTAATAAATAAATAAAATAAATATATAAACAGTAGCTTTGAGAGTTAGTTGTTGAAGATGGTATGCTTTCAGTAGCCATTGGAATGATTCACTTGCACATGGTGCGTTCACTCACTCACTCTCAGGTTTTTTGAAAAACGACAAAAACCTGAAAATCCTATGAATAGAGATTATAATAGGATGAGATATCCACAGTCTTAGCAGCCGTGGCTCTGTTATACTACCTTCTGCTCTCGGTTGTCTTAATGAAGCTTTGAGAAATTAACCAATTACATGGCTGTCACTTTCTTTGTAAAGTTGCTTGTTCTGTGTCTGTGTCTGAATAGTTTTTAAAATAGTGAAGTTGAAGTGCAGGCTGTAGTTAACCCTCGGTGACCTTTACTAGAACGGCTTATAGTTTGCTCATTTTGTCTAGACTTTTTAGTAACTGGTTTATTATGAACCTATCTAATACAAGCCATTTATTTTGTCCAGTCCACTGCTAGTGAAGAGGGGCAACTGGAAAGGGGCTATCACTATAACTTGATCCCGTTTGCTGATCACTACCTTATAAGAGTGAATTATTTCAGTGGTGTTTGGATATTAAGAAGACAGGTTGTATTGGGTGTAGTCAAAGCAAGATGAATCTCTTAAACATTAAATAAGAGCAGGCTAAGAATTAGAATGCACAATTAGATTAACTCTTAAACTTTGGTATAGAATTATAAATCCTTGAAGTATTTATTTTGACTGATAACGGGTGTTTAGGTGTGATAATATTGTACATCTATTTCAAATTGTGCTTGCAGTACTGCTTGATTAAAGAATACAATCTTAACTTTATTCTCCCTCTGTTGTGTGAATGGGCTATTGTTGCAGAAACTGATTTACTCAAGTGGACTGCAATATAGTGGTTCCCAAGTATATATAAATTAAGAAAAACCAAGCATCTACCTCTAAAAGGAAGTGTATGGTTATTCAGTATTATTTTATTCAATTTACTTGAGATTTAACAGCCAGTGTGCTAAAAGCATCAGTTCTGCTCTCTCTCTTTTTTAATCATGACTCTTTAGTTTCTACCTAGTTTAGTTTCACTTGAAGCTTCCATCTGAAGCTTGTGGTGACTCACTTAATTTGAGAATTAGTAAATGGTCGGTTTAGGAGGAAATTTGACATTAAATGTGTTGCTCCTGTGAACTCACATCTCTCAGGTCCATGTTTGATGCTAATTAATGAACTTCCTTGTAGCCTACAGAGTTGGCATGAACAGTAACCACATCACCTTTCTGACACATGGCACCTCTGTTCAAACATTATTTGAATAGAATGAAACCATTGGGAGCATAAGATAAGAAAACATGAACATTAGTACAGTATTTGAAGCAGGTATATGTGCCAATCATGAAGGTATTCCAAATGAAGATGGTCTCTGTATGACATTCAGTGTGTACTGTGTGTAGCAGCCCTGAGACTCTCCCATGGTGACTGTTCTCTGTTCCCCTGTTGTAACTGTTCATCCCTTAGTCTCCATACCTTTATCTTCATTCTCTCTTTCCTCCCTTCTTTTGCCAAGAAACTCCCACCTCTTGTAAGGTGGACTATTTGCAATTGTATGTGCAAATTTACATTCTTTGTACAAGTCTTTAATTGGGATTGCTTTTTATAAAAGGAGATATCATCAGAATGCATACAGTCTGCGTATTGATCACAATATTGTTAGTTTCTTCTGTGTAAAATGCATTTTCCCTCCCATTATCTGTAGTGAAATCATCCTATGGGCTGTGTCCAGAAAGTGGTGTTGGCGGATGAGTGTTCAGACCCCTGGGCTCTCACTTGTGGGGGTGTCTCAGGGTTCTGTCCTCTCCCCCATGCTTTTTAATATCTATATGAAGCCGCATGGGAGAGATCATCAGGGGTTTTCGGCTGGGTGTTCATCAGTATGCAGATGACACCCAGCTCTACCTCTCTTTTAAATCAGAACCAGTGAAGGTGGTGAATGTCCTGTGTGAGTGCCTGGAGGCGGTTGGAGGATGGATGGCGGCTAACAGTTTGGGGTTGAATCCTGACAAAACAGAAGTACTGTTTTGGGGGGACAGGGGGCGGGTGGGTGTGGGGGACTCCCTGGTCCTGAATGGGGTAACTGTGCCCCTGAAGGACCAGGTGCGCAGCCTGGGAGTCATTTTGGACTCACAGCTGTCCATGGAGGCGCAGGTTAATTCTGTGTCCAGGACGGGTGTGGGGGACTCCCTGGTCCTGAATGGGGTAACTGTGCCCCTGAAGGACCAGGGGCACAGCCTGGGAGTCATTTTGGACTCACAGCTGTCAATGGAGGCGCAGGTTAATTCTGTGTCCAGGGCGGCTGTCTACCAGCTCCATCAGGTACACAGGTTGAGACCCTACCTGCCCATCAGATGTCCCATCAGATGTCCAGGAAATAAGCAGCTATCCTATTTTTAAAAGACATCTGAAGGCAGCCCTGATTAGGGAAGTTTTTAATATTTAATGCTATATTGTTTTTAACACTTGATTGGGAGCTGCCCAGAGTGGCTGGGGAAACTCAGCCAGATGGGCGGGGTATAAATAATTATAATTATTTTGTTTGCCACCTTGATTTTTCCTGCAGACTCCCAAACTTGACCATTAGGACCCAAATCTTTGGTACTAGCAAAATTGGTTTCGTAAAATTTATCATTTTTATTTTTTAAAAAAACTTACACTCTGCTCTTTGTCCTGTGACTCCAGGTTAAAACAATAATTTCATAAAATAATAAATGTTAAGAACAAAATCATAAGTAACACAAATAATAGAATAAAATCAGTCTTTCACTTTCCTGAATTTAAGCGTCCCACTACCTTAAAAAGCCTGATGAAAACACAAGTCTTCAGCTGGTGCCTAAAGCTGGATAATATTGGTTCCAACTAAACCTCTAGAGGGGAGTATGTACCCCTGCAGGGGTGCTATTATGGAGAAGGCCATCTGGGTTTAATCAAGGTTTACCATCATGATTTAATATGTGATATTTTAAGATAAAGCTGTACAGAAAAGAGTGAATATTTAGATAAAAAGAATATTGTGATATCTTTGATATCGGCATTATGCCATAATAAAATTTTTAGTCTTTAAGGACTTTGTTGTTTTTGCTGTTGCAGACTTACATGGCTATCCCTCTGGAAGTTGTTAATTTAAATAGATGATTACCTTTCAATAAATAAGATCCAAGCTGCTGTTTTCACCTGTTTTGTTAGTGCATATTTCACTTCCAACCTTATTTGGAGGGGGAAGCATTTACCCAGCTGCTCTGTAGAGTCTGTTGGCAAATTAGACCCCGGGGCACTCGTTACTACAGTTTCCCTAGAGTCTATCTGAGTGCTCATCTCCTCTAAAAGCAGGACAACAAGCAGTACCGATAGTCCAAAAAATTATATGAATTTTTCATCCAAAATATTCAAAAAGTCACAAAGGGGAGTACTAAAATCCCAATATTTAATTGGGATTGTGAGCTATATCGTGTATAGAAAAATAATTTAACACAAGATATTGTTTGCTGTTGTTTGCAGCAGTGAAGATGATTTATAGGTGGCTGCTATTAGATAAGTGTGCAACCCTTTTCTTGTTTTTTGGTCAACGCGCGATTCTGCATTTGAAAGGTTAATAGCGATGTTACCCCACAAGCGCCATTTCACTTTGGGGCTAGTCCAGGATTATAAAATGAGGTCCCGCATGCAGTTGTCGGTGTGTTGCATTTACGGTTCACTGGCTCACAGCAAGTTATTTCTGGCCTGATTCCAAGCATCAGGTCATTGTTGCTAAGGCGAGCTCTGCCTGAACACCAGACACCTGTACATAGGACAAGTAACAGAGGATGTGCTTTAGCAAACATTTACTTCTTTTTCTTGGTGTTTCATCAGACCTTGGTGATACAGTATTGACAATTTTCAGCTACAGCAAAGTACTGTATTTTTCGCCCTATAGGACGCACTTTTTCCCCTCCAAAAATGAAGGGGAAATGTGTGTGCATCCTATGGGGTGAATGCAGGCTTTCGCTGAAGCCTGGAGAGCGAGAGGGGTCGGTGCGCACCGACCCCTCTCGCTCTCCAGGCTTCAGGCAGCTATCCGCAAGCTATGCGGAAGCTGCGCGAAGCCCGAAGCTTGGGGCGTGCTGAGTTCAGCGCCCCCCCAGGCTTCGGGCTTAGCGCAGCTCTCTGCAAGCCGTGGGAAGGCTGCGCGAAGTCGCACAGCTCTCCCACGGCTAGCAGAGAGCTTGCCTGCACCCAGAAGCTTGGGGCACGCTGAGCTCAGCACGCCCCAAGCTTCGGGCTTCGTGCAGCTTCTGCAGTCTGCTGCCTGGAGCGCGGGGCGCGCTGAAGCCGTGGCTGGGGGGGGAATACATTTTTTTTCTTTATCCCCCCCCAAAAAAACTAGGTGCGTCCTATGGGCCGGTGCGTCCTATAGGGCGAAAAATACGGTGTTTTACAGTCCCACCAGAAAAACCTTTCTGATGAAGCTACTTCTTGTTTCTGCACTGACACGGTGATAGCTGTATGGGTCTTTCTAACCAGTACAAAGGTGTTGCAGCTTAAATCAATACATTTGCTTGTACAGAATTTCAGACCTTGAGACTATCCTGTCCTAATAGGAAGCATCTGCTGTTGAGATTTTTTTGCTAATTCCCACTTTCAGGTGTTAGTACACACCACAGCAAAATATTATTGGGTATATGCTTACTTCATTCTTGGAACTGGCCAGGCCTTCTGGGCTTCACTATAGCCTAGCATGCACTGAGAGTGCAACCCTAGGCTAGAACACCCAGTATTTTTCCATGGTTGTATGTTACAGGGGATTATTAGTTGTGTAGGTAAAGATTGATTCGGGTGGTGTTTCCCCCCCCCCGGGAAATTCATCTGCTTCCACTGGCATTTATTCATATTTTTAAAAACAGTATATCCTCTCTTTGAATTAGTGTAAATCATTTCAAGCCAACAGTCTTCTCCCTGGTAAATCTTGGAAGCTTATTGGGGTTCCCAATATATTGTGTTATGAAACTGTGCAGATTGATTGAGATGAATCTCTGTGGCGCAGTGGGTCAGTGCATCTGGCTGTTAACCAGAAGGTTGGTGGTTGGAGCCCATCCAGAGACGCATTTTGCGACCGAGAATTTCATTAGTGCAAGCAGTTTCTGACCTCTGGGCACTGTACTGGGCCTAAGATTTCAGATTAAAACTGCAGAGTAGAAAGAAAGGAGGACCTTTTTCTGCCTCCCTACTTCCAGCTACTTAGGGGAATGGGCTGGGGAAGGACTATACCATGTGAAAAATGAACATAATATTTTAGCTGCAGTTCACTGATTTTCAGCTTTGTACTTTTGTTATAAAAAAGCGCACCTAGACATTCCATTGTTGTCCCCAAAACCTAGGTTTAAGGTGCCATTTAGCTCCTAGCTTTCATATCTCAGTTTCTAACGCTGCCCAAGGATGGTTGTGGGTAGGATTCCTGTATTGCAGGGGGTTGGACTAGATCACCCTTGGGATCCCTTCCAACTCTTCCTTTCTATGATTCTGTGAGTACCATATTTGTGAGAGCCTTCCTGTACCCATGAAATACACCCCCATTAAACAGAAGAGCACAGCTTGTCTTTATAAGAGTTGGCCAACTTTCCATGAGGATAGACAATGAACCTTAACTTAGTCTATTTATAAAGGGTTATGTCTCTATAAGAACACTTCAGTGGTATACAACAACAAAAGGAACAACAATTAAGATGACCAGTGCATACTTCCTGCTCTGTCACATCGTTCTGTTCCATGTGAAGCAGTTTTTCTGTGATTCATCATTGTGATAGTTGTATCTGTGTTTATAATTGTATATTTTATTGTTGTAACCAACCACGGGACATTATGGTGAAGGGTGGGTAAGAAATCTTGTAAATCAATAAATAAATGGAATTCTAGATAAATATGGGAATGGGCCTGTAAGTATGGGAATGGCGTGTAAGTCTATAAGGTTACAGCAAGAATACTAAAAGCCCTGCTACAAAAGTAGTTTCTGAAGCTTTGCCCTTGGTGTCCTTGATTCCCATTAGAACAGAGTTTTTCTATTGGTCTGTTGGATAAGCAGTTAGTTGTGTGTCTGCTGAAGAACAGGACTGTGCTAGAGTTGTAACCTGCACTGTGTTGTGTTTCTCTTCCAGTAAACGAATTCACGGTGATCAGGAAGAAGTTCAAATGCCCCTACTGCAGTTTCTCAGCCATGCATCAGTGTATCTTGAAGAGGCATATGCGATCCCACACTGGAGAACGACCCTACCCTTGTGAAATTTGTGGGAAGAAATTCACCCGCCGGGAGCACATGAAACGGCATACCTTGGTAAGTTTGGAGCCTTTGGAGTTGCTCCAAAGGGCAGGGGGCAGCTGGAAAACGCAGGAGTGGTTTGCGACTGAGAACATGAAAGGTGATGTTTTATGTGCACATGTTCCTTTCTCTGTCTGTGAAAGGAAGAGAAAGTGAAAGTGAACTTTCAAGGCTTTGTTCCTCCCATTTTGTGGACATTGCATGGAAAGAAGGAATCAGCTGCTTGGGGAGCCCATATGGTTCTAAGGAAGAAGACATGTTTTAATTCAGGGAGATGGGATGGGTCAGTTGACACTGGGTCTCTTACAACAATTCTGTGTTTGGACACTGTCCATATGAAAGAGTTTGATACCAGTCATAGAAATGTAAGCCAAATCTTTCTCGTTACACTGCTGCTATGCTTGTTAACCCTTGAGCCAAATGCATGATAGATTTTCTCACTATGAGGTGTCTTGAAGGGAGGCGTATGTATATGCTGTCCTGCTGTTTCTTATGGGCTGTTGGGCCCAAGAAATTGTCATGACAGATGACAGTGATGTTTGTTAAAAGTCTGTAAGGATGTAAAGAAACGTCATTGTCAAGCTACATATCGATCAGCTGGCAATCAAAATGCTTTTTAAGAGGCTGCATGCTCCAGAGCATCCACATATCCTAAAAAACAAGAAGGCGACTTCATATATTTCTGTGTGGACCTTATTTTTGATCTTAAGGTATTTCAATGCTGTGTGCTCCTGCCCCTCCCACAGCTGAACCGCACATCTCCTGTGTTAGAACTAGCAGTTAACACACTCACACACCCACTTACATTATTTGGGTGCAATATATTGTCCTGTTATCCTCAGCTGCACTAATGCCACCTTAAGATTCAGCAGATTTTCCCACCTACTAGAAAGGCATTGGCTAATATGGGCTCCGGTCAAGTTAGTGATTCCATAATTTGCTGTCTGAAGTCCAAGTGAAATTTGGGTTCTCTTATTATCAGAAATACAGACCGAACTGTCTCTTTGGTAGAGCTGGTCTTTAAACATTTTTTACACCTTTTGGTAGGAGGATTGAAGGATAGAAGCCATATACTGGAGTAATTAAGCTTTTGGTTGTGAAGGGAAAATACCCACTTCCTTCTGTGCAGTGTCCAAAATATACATCAGGCCGTACTTTCTGCAGACAACCTGTCTTTCTCCCAGCTGCCTCCTGATAGGACTTTCTTTTCCCCTTTGAGGAGAAAGTTTGTTATATAGTCAGCTGATCCACCTCTGGGCTGCCTAAGGCAGGTGCGAATGCTGCATCTTAGTTTGCCAAATGGCGGCATTTATAGACAAGATGGGCAGCTAGCCTGCACTGCTGAAGCAGCAATATTGAAGGGGCTCCTGTTATCTGTTGCCATAGTACCCAAAACCCCACTGCCTTCTCCTTCCTTCCGTGAATGCTTGTCCATTCGGATGAGTGCCCAGCCATCTGGTCATGGGACTGGTTGCTCCCTGAGATGCCCCTTGATTTGCAGCCTTTGGGCTGGAGTTAGTCATATGCCACTCAGTAGCCCCAGAGCTTCATCCAGCTTTTCTTTCTTTCTTTCTTTCTTTCTTTCTTTCTTTCTTTCTTTCTTTCTTTCTTTCTTTCTTTCTTTTTCTTTCTTTCCCTTCCTTCCTTCCTTCCTTCCTTCCTTCCTTCCTTCCTTCCTTTCTCTCCACGGCTTGTTCTTCTTTAAATTGTAGTTTGTTGTTACATGGTACCAGGGATGGGGAGGAACCCTGCACAAGGAACAAATGTGGACTTCTTGCACTGTTTTATTTGTGCCGTTTCAAATGTTATTTTATTTAATTTGTAGGTTGCCTTGCCTTACGAGGCTCAGGGCAAATAATAACCATTACATTTGAAAACAAAATACAATTAAATTAAAATAATCTCCCCTAGTTTAACCCTAGACACTAAATCCTAGCTCAGAGCAAACTTTGATAGGGTACTTCTTCAAGATTATAAAAACCAAACCTCCACTTTTTAGTCACTTTTGGCAGTATGTGAGTGATGACTATACCGTATTTTTCGCCCCTTAGGACACACTTTTTCCCCTCCAAAAATGAAGGGGAAATGTGTGTGCGTCCTATGGGGCGAATGCAGGCTTTCGCTGAAGCCTGGAGAGCGAGAGGCATCGGTGCGCACCGACCCCTCTCGCTCTCCAGGCTTCAGGAAGCTATCCACAAGCCTTGCAAGCCCGGTGGGAGTTCCCACGGGCTCACAAGGCTTGCGGGCAGCAGCCTGCAGCCCCCGCGAGTGTCCGCAAGCCTTGCGCGCCCGGCAGGAGGTCCCACCGAGCGCGCGAGGCTTGGGGCGGCAGCCTGTCGCCCGAAGCACAGGGAGCCCTCCGGAGGGCTCCCCGTGCTTTGGGCGAGTGTCTGCAAGCCTTGCACGCCCGGCAGGAGGTCCCTCCCGGTGCGCGAGGCTTGGGGCGGCAGCCTGTCGCCCGAAGCACGGGGAGCCCTCCGGAGGGTGCCCCGTGCTTCGGGCAGGTGAGCACAAGGCTTGGGGCGTCAGCCAGGGCGGAGGGGGAAAAAATAATTTTTTTTTATTCATTCCCCCCCAAAAAACGAGGTGCGTCCTATGGGCCCGTGCGCCCTATAGGACGAAAAATACGGTAAATGGGCACACAGACGGGAGATTGTCCATTTTGAATTTTTGTTATGAACCTTCTAGTGTTAAAATGAGCATTGCCTGGCCATCCTAATCTGTGCAAGGGTAACTAAAATATAGCTTCTGAAACTCATAGCCTTGTTTAGACGCAACACAGCGGCATGTTCTGCTTTTATGCTTTCAAGGTTTCCTGCATCTATTCCTGATTGCTGGCAGATGAAATCATGTTAGAACAAAATGAAGAAATTCGAGACAGCTGCTTTAAAAAGAAAAACAAAAAACTTCATTATTTGTTGCAATGTGACCTAGCTGCCATTGCACCATAAAGTCTCTTACTTGCAGACCCACCTGCCTTAACTTTGTCTTTCCTCCCTGCTCCCCTTATCAAGGTCCACAGCAAAGACAAAAAATACGTCTGCAAAGTGTGCAACCGAGTGTTTATGTCTGCAGCCAGCGTGGGGATTAAGCACGGTTCCCGCCGCCATGGCATTTGCACAGATTGTTCTGGCCAAGGCATGGCCAGCCACTTGGATGCCAGCGGAGGAGATGGCTCCCCTGACGAATTGTACGGCACAGAAGAAGGCCCATATATGGAAGATCCTGACGACCTCAAAGCAGAAGGAGATGAAGACATGGGGGGTGACGATGACATAAAATGGAAAGATGACATAGAAATTTCACAAGACGACGTGATTTTGGAAGATGACAAAGATGACATTGACTCTCCACAGGAGAACGAAAACTCTGAGGATACCGACAAGGATTTCACTTGGATTTCTTAGGGATTTTTGTTCTGCTCAATCTGTTTGGGATGGGGCAGGGAAGAGGAAGGTTGTGTTGGGAAAGCTCAAGTAGCCTTGCTAATGTCCTTGTGTACAAAACTGTCTTGTGTGTGGAGCATTTTTTCCCCCTCAGGCAAACAAGCTCTTTATTTGTTCCCTCCAGATCCTGTACCAGCAAACATTTCCCCTGAAATGTTTCCACTTTCTTGCCTGTTGCCCTTCACATGGTCCTGAAATGCTTAGAATCATGTCCTTGTCTTTCAGTGAGAGCCAACCAGATTGTATGCAGGCCCCATGGAGCTTCCATTCTCAAATTTTCCTCTACTGTCAGCTTGAAATATGGAGGACTCTTCTTTCTCAAACAATAATTACCAAAACATTTTGAAACAGCTCTGCTTCCAGCAGCCAGGGATTTGTGACAAGCTCACCCATGGTAAAGTCCGGGACGCGGGTGGTGCTGTGGTCAAAACCCCTGAGCCTCTTGGGCTTGCCGATTGGAACAGGCATCCCCAACCTGCAGCCCTCCAGATGTTTTGGCCTACAACTCCCATGATCCCTAGCTAACAGGACCAGTGGTCAGGGATGATGGGAACTGTAGTCCAAAACATCTGGAGAGCCGAAGGATGGGGATGTCTGGATTGGAAGGTCTGTGTTTCGAATTCCCGCTGCTCTGTTCCAGCTCCTGCCAACCTAGCAGTTGGAAAGCATGCTGGTGCAAGTAGATAAATAGGTACCGCTCTGGCGGGAAGGTAAACAGCATTTCTGTGCTCTCTGGTTTCCGTCACGGTGTTCCATTGCGCCAGAAGCGGTTTAGTCATGCTGGCCACATGACCCAGAAAGCTGTCTGTGGACAAACGCCGGCTCCCTTGGCCTGAAAGTGAGATGAGTGCTGCAACCCCATAGTCGCCTTTGACTGGACTTAACCATCCAGGGGTCCTTTACCTTTTTCTACCTTCCCCATGGTAAGCAGAACAGTGTGAGCATTTCAGGACTTTCCCCTTTAATAATGCAACTCTTTCAGTAAGCCAGAGAGATCAATAGCCTTTCAGGTCTATAGTCTTCACTAGAACTGGGACACTTGCCCTCAGGTCAATTGAGCAAAGGATTCAGTTGCCCATTGGCATTTGTAATATAAAGATACCCTTCTCTGAGGTTTGATTTGTGCAGGAATATTTGCTGCAAAAGTGTCCCCTAGTGGCCAAGTCTTGTAAATGCACTTTTCTTCTGGTGTGGCTGTCTTCCTCTCTTGTTCAGTGACATATGGCAATATTCAGTGTACCACCTCCTTTGCCAAGTTCTGCCGAGCTCTGTTAGGACATACCCATGTGGGGTATTTTTTGTCAGGTTTGGACGCATTAATTTTTCGTGGCAAGTGTACCAATCCCAGCTATCCCACACGTTGGTGTCATAGTTCCCTCAGAAGAATCAGGGATTCCTCTGCCAGGTGGAAAGGTCACCAGTGGCAGAACTCTGGGTGCCAGTAAGGACAGCAGAGTGGGAAACAGTAGGTGTGGCACAATGCACCCAGAAGTTACCCTGTGTCCTCCTCGTTTGAAATTGAGAGGAACTGCACAAGAAATATGAAAGGTGAGCATTGAAAAGGGCAGATTTCAGATTTCTTTGGCAGCCCCAAGAGAATGGCACAAACTCCCCAAATGACCCGAGTTCTTCCTTCTTTGGCTACTGCTTCTGTGCTTCAAGTGTAGTGCCAGACCGTTTGTCATGGGTGCATCTGTGTCCCTGAATCTGGAAAAGCGGACTATGTATTTAAGCATCCAAGCAGATCTTCCGCATCTTGTCTACCAGTTGTGGCCGCAGGCTTGTACCCTGCAGCACCCACAGAGAAGTGTCTAGGCTCATGATCCTAAGAACTGGCGAGTTGTATGTTTCATGGTTGGCTACTACTGCTTTTCTGGTGCAGCTTTTAAATAGTAAACTGGCCTGTACATTTTATCTTTGGAACAGATTTTTATGCAGAATAATGTGATTGTGCTTGAAACCTGCCACAGGAAGCAGCCTTCAGAGCAAGGAAATTGAATATTAAAGGAGCTATTATTGTTATTTTTTTGTGCAGCAAGGACAACAGGCTTCTGAGATTGTGTAAAGAACAATGGAAGTGTCTTCTCTGCACTGGAGTTCACTGGAGGGGCAAAATCTTACTAATGCCTAGCATTTACTTCCAATTGCAGCTACTTCTCCATATAAGACAATGAAGGGCATGGAACCGACTAGATCAGAATGAAAAAGCACCTGGTTTTCATCAGTTAACTCCCAAATGAAACCTTGAATAGCAGGCCATTGCTGTGAAAGACAGGGAGATTCCACTTCCTGTTTTTTATTTTTCCTTTTTCTTATAAAGAGAGTGTATAAGCATATTATTTAATGTACATATATTAAAAAACACACACATTGCAATTGATTTCAGAACTGTTCCACAGATGATCACTAGTGTTCCTTGTCATGGGCACTATCACACTAGGTGCTAAGGAAGGTCACACGCCTTATGGCAGCAGTTGTCCATCACGCTGCTTAATGCTCGTTTTGACCTTCAAACATACACTGCTTGAAGTACTACAGAAATCTGCAAACATATTCATAGAAAACTTTTTTTAAAAAGATTAACAAAAAAAATAGCTGGACAGCAATTGCTAAGCCTGTACAGTATGGCTTCAAATTCTTCAGGGCTATCATCTGTACACAGCCTGAGGACAGAGCTTGCAAAAAATAATAGTCCCAAAACAAAACCGTGCAAACAAAAAAACAGCCACCACCATGCATGTTTCTCCTCTGGAAGAACATCAAAGCCAGCTTTTCTGATTCCAAAGAAGACAAACCCCAGTGGTGACAACCTTTCGATGTTAAAATGCCTTTCACTGAAGATACTTACCCTTCACTGAAGTGTTTAATGCAAGAATTTCCATCTGGTCTTGCACTAATGTACAGCTTCCTTTAAAGAGCTTTGCTGGTGTAAACCACACCATTTCATTGACACTTGTTTCAGTGCTTTATTAATGGGTCATATCACTGTGTTAATGTTTCAGCTTCCTTTACTTGGATAAATCTCAGGCTAATAAAGAGAACTGAGAGGGGAATTCACTCATTTTATTTTTCTATACACTTCTTTTCTTCCTCTCCACCCGTTGTCACTCACCACCATTACGCAACACCACGTTCACTGGTGTATTTTAGGATGTTGCTGAAGTTACTCCATGTTCTTAGTGCTTAACTAGCTCAAAGGAAAGTTTTATGTGAATGTGGAATGCTCTGCTGCTAGACAAGGGTACAGAATTGTTTTTATTTAGCCAGGGAAACATGGCCAATAACCAAATACCTTAATATTCTCAAGGGAGGTTTGAGGGCGGGGGCTAGAATCTGAGACTCTTCTTGCATTTGAGCTTGTTGTAAAGCCTCATTCTATTTCAACTGGAAGACAAATGTTTTAATACTGGACTTTCATAAACACCTTTCTAAATGCTGCAGAAAACAAGCTATGCACAATGGAGACCTTGGCTGTCCAAATGACAGAAGCCCAATGGATTAATAGCAGTTCTAGAAAATGCTGGAGATTTGAGTTTCTCTTGACTCCCTTTTCATTGCCATCATCTTGTATGGAACCAAGGACACCAGGAATTGAGGAGCCCTAGTGTTTGGCATGAATAAAGCTTTTTTGTTTGGGGGGCACACTCCTGAATTGAAGACATTCCATTTTCCTCCCACCTTGACTTGACAGTTGGATTTCACACACAAACCAACCCTTGCTGGCCATATCTGCAAAGTGGTTCCCTGTGTACTCAGTTTGGCTTGTTAGTACTTAAACCAAAAGTGCAGGAAACCTTCCATGAAAGTGAGGTGGTGGGAAGTAATTTTCACTTTCTCTTGAACCTTCCTGGCCCCTCCTTCTCTCCACTCTACCTTGGGAACTTTGGTTATTATGTAGACTGCCAGTTCCATGTTGCTGTCTTCATTGGTTCATATGTGGTGTGGTGATAGAATACATGCATCTTCTTCTTCTTTGGTGATCACTTGTAGCCGAGTAAGATTGTCTTCCATAAACACGGTTTTAACAATGAGTCCATAAGTGACTGTGGAGGCCAATTCTGGATCCACACGTCCTTCCACAGTGATAGTGCTAGGGAGTTATGAAAGTACCACTCATCCCTGAATTGACTTTCCGTGTTGCCTTTCCCTCATCTTGGTTAAACTTGATTTTGTATTCATTTTCCTCCCCCCCCCCCCGTGCTTGCTTGATTTAAAATGGTTTTCTTCCTCTCTCTAAATAGGAGCCACTTGTTTTTTATACATTTTATTAGTGTCATTTCTGTGCTATTTTGACTAAGTGGAAGCAACGAGGCGCATGAAATGTGAATGTTTCAGCTTTCTCAGTGACAACATTGCAGATCATAGAATCATAGAGTTGGAAGAGACCACAAGGGCCATCGAGTCCAACCCCCTGCCAAGCAGGAAACACCATCAGAGCACTCCTGACATCTGGTTGTCAAGCCTCTGCTTAAAGACCTCCAAAGTAGGAGACTCCACCACACTCCTTGGCAGCAAATTCCACTGTCAAACAGCTCTTACTGTCAGGAAGTTCTTCCTAATGTTTAGGTGGAATCTTCTTTCTTGTAGTTTGGATCCATTGCTCTGTGTCCGCTTCTCTGGAGCAGCAGAAAACAACCTTTCTCCCTCCTCTATGTGACAACCTTTTATATATTTGAACATGGCTATCATATCACCCCTTAACCTCCTCTTCTCCAGGCTAAACATGCCCAGCTCCCTTAGCCGTTCCTCATAAGGCATCGTTTCCAGGCCTTTGACCATTTTGGTTGCCCTCCTCTGGACACGTTCCAGTTTGTCAGTGTCCTTCTTGAACTGTGGTGCCCAGATGTACACTGTATGTGTGTGTTGAGATCTCAGAAAAACTGCAAAGATCTTGGGAACTTCTTTTAAACACGATTTTAAAGAAGCTTGAGCTGTTTTGGGTTCTCGTACGAGTTTGGTTCTCTTCACTGGGTTTTGCTCAGGATCTGTTCCTGATGGTCTGTGCCCTCTTCTGTCGCTTTGCTAGTCAAGTAGTTTTATCTGGAAGTGGACATTGTCTCCAACCCTGCAGGTAGGCACTTAATTTTGATTACTCAAATGGGTGTCTGCTGTGTGCTTGTCTTTAAACAAAGCCTACATGGCTTGTGATTCACCAAACCACATTTCTGCACTCACCTGTAGGCTGCTAGAACAGGATCAAGGTCATGCTGGGCTGCTTTCATGCTGGGTAGGTGTGATTAAACATCAAGAAGACATCTGAGGGAAAGAGCTGTTTGATAGCGTAACAGACTCCTGCAGAAGGTGGTGGACTCTCCTTCCCTGGAGGCAATCCATCGGGGATGCTTTCGTTGAGATCCCTGCATTTCAGGGGGTTGGACTAGATGACCCTAAGAATCCCTTCCAATTCTATGATTCTATGCATTAGATCAGTGCTTTGTTCTGCCAAGAAAATACAGCAAGCCCATTTGGGGTCTAGCAACCACTGTAAACTGAAGAAGATGCTGGCAAGGCTGCAAAGCATCAGCCGATTGGAGATGATTGATAGGTTTGGTGGTGTCTCTTAGACTGCCTATAGCAGGCATGGCCAAACTCTGGCCCTCCAGATGTTTTGGGACTACAATTCCCATCATCCCTGACCACTGGTCCTGTTAGGTAGGGATGATGGGAGTTGTAGTTCCAAACATCTGGAGGGCCGGAGTTTGCCTATGCCTGCTATAGAGGATGTGGCTCAGATGAGGTGATGGGCTGGTTACTTTTCTATGGTCTTTCCCCCACGTTAGACTTCGGTAGGTTTGTGACTTGGAAGCTGTAAAGCAGCTATAAAGATCTTGCACCCTAGTACTAGAAATCAAGTTCATTGATTTTAAGCATTTCATATGCATTTAAAATTCTGTGGGAAGCACGTTGCAATTAACAATCTGAGCAGTGTTGCAAACCATATATATATATATTTAACCATATTGAGCTCCTAATCATTTCATCTTCCTGTTATTATTTTGCTTGTACCTTTTTTAATTGATTCATGCTGCTGTGATCATGATGTTGAGCTGGTCGTGGTGTTGGTCCACTGAGTCCAGCATTGTTCCTCTAACTGGCAGCAGCCCTCCAAGACCACAGCCAGCAGTCTTCCCTTTGGCTCTGTTTAACTAGCATTACCAGGAATTGAACTCAGGACTTTTGCAAGCAAAGTATATGCATCCACCAGGAGCAGGGAGTAGCATTCTTCTCCCCATCCCTGACGAACCATAATCCTGAGATTCCAAGTTTCATTTTTTAAGAAGAGCAAGTTTCTAGCATTTATAGAACCTGAGCTATGAAACAAAACATGCATTCAGTGCTCTGCTCATTTTAAAATTGGCGTTTTGTGTTACCAAAAAAGAAGAAATGGAATTGTTCTGCGCACATGTGTATTTTAATCAGGGATTAACTTCCTTGTAGAATGCTGCCCTGCATTTCAAAGGGGCTTGTGCAGGACAACATCCCCCTACAGCAGGGGGAACAAAAAGGTTGATTGGGCTCTTCTCATCTCAGGCCATCAATCGTACGACTCAATGGGCAGTATAATTTCTGCAGGCTGGGTAACATGAATTTTTATTTTTGGGTTTATACCCGGAAGCTCTCCTGCCTACATGTGTCTGAATTAAATGGGAGTTATTCAGGAGTGTGACTCCCATCCTTCTTAATGAGGTAAGCACAGGAGAGATGCCCCTGACCTGTGCCCAAAATTGGTATGTTTTGATTCCCTCTGAATTTGGCATATCTGGCCAAAAAGCTTGGCTACCTTCAGATAAGGCTCTTCACAATCATGCTTATGCTTCCAATGTTACACATCTCTCTCTCCCCCCCCCCCTTTTAAGTAAAAAGAGAGAAGCTCTAATAAAGTTGTTCAGTAACTGGAAACTTTGCAATATGATTGAAGATAATCTACTTTTAGTTCATTCTGTGACATGTGCAACTCTTAAGCCATACTGAACTGGGTTTTTATTTTATTTGTTAAGGTTCTCTGTCGTATGGTTTGAATTTCTGCCTTTTTTATTTTTAAAGAATTCCTTCATAGGAAGGGATGCCATGTGTGTGTGTATGTGTGGGGGTGTGCTTTCATATATATAAATATAAATATATTTATTTTTCAGCGTGCTTAAACCTGTCTACTAAAATGTAACTAAAGCAAACAAAAAAGGGCAGTGTTTGAACATTGTTGATTATTTTTTTTGCTGGGAATATTCTATATTATACTGACTTTATATATTATTATAAACCTATGTTTGTATTGCCGATGTTAAATATTTTGAGGGTGGGATATGGGGAGATTTTAGAACCCAGAAGTCAGTTGGGAAACGAGTGTGTGTTTGTACTGATTTTCTGTCATTGTAGTTCAGGTAACTATGACCTTATTTTCTAGATGATCTCACACTTTCCTGTCTGTCTAGGCGAGTGCCAGAAGTCTGCCAAGCCGATTACATTTACTTTGTCATGAGATTAACTTAGACATACTTGCAAAAATCAGTCTGTTTCAATAAATTGGGATATTGCTGCTAAAAGTATCGGTTTCTATTTTTAAGTTTCAACACGCTTCTTACAATTTCCTGTTCTTGACCTGAGCTATTTGCAGATAGGGCAGGTGGGGTGTATGGAGACCTACTCCTATAGCAGAAAAAAAAATGTGTGTGTGTGATCAGAATGAATACTTGATTCCCCTGCAAGCCCCCAAACTGACAGATGGAGGTGTGCACATACCCTATTTTTCGCTCCATAAGGTGCACTGGACCATAAGGCGCACCTAGTTTTTAGAGGGGGAAATTAGCCTGTCCGCTTCTCCCAGAGCTTCTCAGGGCTGCCGGGGGAAGCCCGGGTTCCCCCCCCCCCAGCCCCAAAGAGCAAAGAAGCCAAGACAGCGAGCGGGATCCATCCCACTCACTGTCTTGGCTTCCTCTTTAGCCACGCGCAACCTCTCCAGCCAGGAGAGGCTGCGCGCGGCTATGGCAATTCCTCCACCTCCTTCAAAAGCCCACAGGAGCCACGCACCCTTTAAGGAGCATGCGGCTCCTGTGGGCTTTTCTACGAGGAGGGAGAAGGGATTGACTGGCCTCGTCAGTCCCTTCTCCCTCCTGGGGAAAAGCCCGCAAGAGCCGCGCAGAGCTTGTGTGCGGCTCTTGGGGGCTTTTCCTGCCTGCCTTCCCCCTGCATTCACTCCGTAAGATGCACACACATTTCCCCTTACTTTTTAGGAGGGAAAAAGTGTGTCTTATGGAGCGAAAAATACGGTACATTTCCCCCCCCCCCCTACTGTCAACAGGAAGAAGCTTGCAGCCATGATCCCTTGACCACCTGGTTCTTGAGCTCATGGTGATCAACCAAAAAAAGGGAATCTTGGTGTCATAATGGGTATCTTAGTGAACATGTTGCAGCAGCTGTGAAAAATGTGAATTCCATCTTACAAGTCATTTGGAAAAGGGGTGAAAATACAACCTGCAGTATCAGCGTTGTCGTATGCCATGTAGATTTGTGGAAAATGGGAAAACTGCTGTGCGATTTAGCAGTCTCTAGCACATTTGATACTGTCAGGGCTGCCACTCAGTCCCAGCTCACATAGGACCACGTTAGCCAGCGTTCAGGTTAAAAGAGTCTTTATTGGATTACAGGTTCCATTTCCAAACTGCAATGTGCAGCCCTACTTCTTCTAGGTCAGACCGGCGAAGACCCGTCTGAGTCTCCGCCTCTAGCACACCAGCTTAATACCCTAGCCTTGCTCCACCTCCTGCGCCTTTCCTTCCGTCTCTGGGTCCTTCTGCCCCCCGGGGTCTCTTCTTTCCTACTCTCTTCTGACGCGGACCCCCCTGACCCTTCCGCCTCCTTGCGGCGGGCTTTGGGACCTGGCTCACTCTCTGGGCTGCTTACTGCGCCAGCTTCCGCTACATTTGAACTTGGCGCGCGCGCCCAACTCTCAACCTTCCTCTTGATCGTTTCGTCGCTCCCCGAGGTGGGCGTGACTACTCCTGACTCATGCCCTCCCTCCTTCTGAAAGCCTCCGGAACCCGATATCTGGTCCCCTTTCTCCCCGCTGCTCCCGGCTGGGTACGTGGGTCCCGATCTCCAACTGCTGCTCTCTGATTCCTCTCTGGACCCTTCTTCCTGGGGTGTCCCCCTGCTTTCCCCCCTTGCTCTGACCGCTGGCGCTCCCTTCTGGGAATCCTCGGACTCACTGGATAAGCTCGGCGATCTCGGTTCGTCATCCCCACTCATCTTTCCTTCGTATTCCTCCCCCTCGCTCTCTGTCTCCTCCCTTCTCTGCGTCTCTGCTCCTGAACCCCTGACAGATACGCACATCAAAATATGGATCTGGAGCTAGATCATGTTCAAAGGGATCCTAAGTGATTTAATAAATACAGAGACCCAATACCTTGAAGTCTCTTTAAGTGTTAGAACCCCCCTTTTCTACCCTGGCTGTTGGGGAGAATTTGGTTTGAAAACTCACATGCAGCACTGAAAACATGGGTGTAACAGCGCTATTCCCTGCCCAGTGCTGAATGTCCACGACCCCGTCTTGGCATGTTTCAGCACTGAGAGCTGTGCCCATGAAGTTGCTTCCCATAGTTTCTCTCCCTGCACAAAGAATCAAACAAGGCTGTGAAATATATTCAATACGTACAGGGTGTGAGGGAGAGACCCACTGTGGGATATTTTAGTGTATTTTGCTATGTAAGCTGTGGTGGTGGTGTGAAAAGAACTTGCACAAAAAGCAGCCTGCTGATTATGAAGGATTTGTAAAGCATTTTTCCCCACTTCCTTAGGAATAAGTAAAAAATAAGGCATTTACCTGATTTTTAAAAATATGACCCCACCACCACCCTAGGTGTAAAGGATACATGACTCTTTCTACTAGCCTTATTTTAGAAGGCTGAACCTAATTTCAGAAGGCATGACTGCACCAAGGTTTCAGTAAGGTAGTGCAATGTAGGCCTGTTGTTTAGTTGTGTCCGACGCTTCGTGACCCCCTGGACCAGAGCACGCCAGGCACTCCTGTCTTCCACTGCCTCCTGCAGTTTGGTCAAACTCATGCTGGTAGCTTCGAGAACACTGTCCAACCATCTTGTCCTCTGTCGTCCCCTTCTCCTTGCGCCCTCCATCTTTCCCAACATCAGGGTCTTTTCCAGGGAGTCTTCTCATGAGGTGGCCAAAGTATTGGAGCCTCAGCTTCACGGGCCTAGGTATCCTATACTACTGGAATAGATGCCCCCCCTTACACAAAACAAACCTAGATATAGAAAAGTGTCAGGGAGAAAGCTAGAACACTTGTTCCTGATGTGCTAGCTTTCTATGTGCAGGGAGCACTGTTGACCCACAGGAGCAGTCCATCATTCCCATACTCTTAAAACAGTTCTAGTACAGGTTTACGTCAGTGAGAAGTGCACTAATGCACTGTCAATTGCCAACTCGGCGACTGTATGCACACAGCCCTTCTGTCTGCTTCCAGATGCACATCTAACCCTTTGCTGCTAGGGGGAGACAGATGTTCAGCAGAACTTCCTTCTGCAACGTGTGCCGATTGTGCAAGGTAAGCAAACGTTCGCCCTGCTTGCGCTGCAGTTTTTTGCTTCTGCATAACCGCAGGAGGGGTGAAGCAGATTGAGGCCATACACAGCTAATCTCTCCCAGTTGGCCCTTGTTGAGAGCGAGGCATGGCCAACACCAGCCTTCGCTAATTTGGCACGCAGATGTGCCGACTGGGGCAAATGGGTACTGTAATCCAAAATGGCTGGAGGGGCAGCAGGTTGGCAAAGGCTGGTTTTGACCTAGGAAAAGCCTTAAAGCAGCTCAGGACTGCAATACCTCAAGGACAACCTCTCTGCATACGAACCAACCTGTGATCAGCGAGGGCCTTGTGTGTGTGCCTCCTTCACAAGAGGTCCAAAGGGTGGCAACACAAAAATGGGCCTTTTCTGTGGTGGCTCCCCATTTATGGAATTCTCTCCCCAAGGGAGGTTCGCCAGGCACCTTTGTTACATATCTTGAGGCTCCTGGCGAAATCATTCTCCTCCTCCCAGGCCTTTGCCTAGTTAAACGATCCATGGCCTTTTTAAACTATGCATGGGGGTATGTGTGTTATTGTTTGTTACTATGCTACATATTGTTATGAAGGGACGTGGGTGGCACTAAACTGCTGAGCCTCTTAGGCTTGCCGATCAGAAGGTTGGCAGTTTGAATTCCCACAACGGGGTGAGCTCCCATTGCTCTGTCCCAGCTCCTGCCAACCCTGCAGTTCAAATGCACACCAGCACAAGTAGATAAACAGGTACCACTGTGGCAGGAAGGTAAATGACGTTTCCATGAGCTCTGGTCTCCATCAGTGTTCTGTTGTGTGAGAAGTGGCTTAGTTCTGCTGGCCACATGACCCAGAAAGCTGTCTGTGGACAAATGCCGGCTCCCTCAGCCTGAAAGCAAGATGAGCACCGCAACCCCATAGTCACCTGTGATTGGACTTAACCGTCCAGGGGTCCTTTACCTTTTTATATTATTTTATTGTAAACCACCCTGTGGTCTTTGGATGGAGGGTGGTACAGAAGTTTAATAAATAACAGCAACTTCATGTTGAAATTAACTGAATTGGGATGTCTAGCCTATTTCCACCTGGGAACGGCCTTGGTCCAGTATACCTGAAGGAGCGTCTCCACCCCCACCGTTCTGCCCAAACATTGAGGTCCAGGGCCTTCTGGCGGTTCCTTCACTGTGAGAAGCCAAGTTACAGGGAACCAGGCAGAGGGCCTTCTCGGTCGTGGCACCCGCCCTGTGGAACACCCTCCCATCAGATGTCAAAGAGATAAACAACTACCTGACATTTAGAAGACATCTGAAGGCAGCCCTCTTTCAGGGAAGTTTTTAATGTGTGACATTTTAATATATTTTTAATCTTTGTTGGAAGCCGCCCAGAGTGGCTGGGGAACAAATAATAAATTACAGTGGTGCCCCGCAAGACGAATGCCTCGCAAGACGGAAAACTCGCTAGACGAAAGAGTTTTCCGTTTTGGAGGTGCTTCGCAAAACGAATTTCCTATGGGCTTGCTTCGCAAGACGGAAATGTCTTGCGAGTTCCTGCGGGTTTTTCCCCCTCCCCCCCTTTTTCTAAGCCACTTATCAGCTGATCCGATAAGCCGATAAGCCGCTAAAAGCGCTAATCCTTCAATGGGCTTGCTTCGCAAGACGAAAAAACTGCTAGACGAAGAGAATCACAGAACGGATTCTTTTCGTCTTGCGAGGCACCACTGTATTATTAATGGGACTAAAGAAAGCAGACCTAATAGCTCTCCACTCTTAGGAGGGCAGCACCCCTTACAGACTCAACCTGGAGGCTGACTCCATTCTTTTTCCGTTAGATATCTACTGATCTCTCCTCAATGCTGCTGCTGGGATGATGCAGAAGTTGCTGGGTCCGAGCAAACACTTTTGAAAGTGATCTACATCCAAGAGCCCCACCTCCCATAAAAGCCACCCGTTGTCTCCCACTTCAAAAGGGCCAGTGTGGTTTAGTGGTTGGACTGCTAGAATAGGGCCTGGGGTTCAAATCCCCACTTGGCCATGGAGCTCTTGTGCCGATTGCTGCCTCTCAGCTTAACGTACCTCGCAGGTTTGTTTTGGGGATTAAGCAAAGGAGGGCAGAAAACCATGTACATCACCTTGAGCTCTCTGGAGAAAAAGGCAGGCTATAAATGCAATAAATAACACCAAAACCCAGAAAGACCAAGACACAAGCATATTCTTGAAAAACAACAACTTTTTTCCCCTCTGAATATCTGATAAAAGTCTCAATTTGATTGGCACGCTTCCTCTGATACCAAAGGTCACCTGAGCACAGCACAGCACACACATACAGACATACACGCAAACACACAGTCAGTACAAGAAACACCACCTCCACACTTCGAACATCCTGAAAGAAAAGGTTCCTTAAAGGGGGGGCGGGCAGGGAAAGAAGAGAACTGTTTGTCGCATTCTGGGCTGTGTAAATATCCTTCCAACCGTAGCAAAACAAAAATCCTAGTTTGGTTTCTTCCTCTTCTCTTGGCTTGTTTTTTTAAAAAGCTTTTCAAAATACATTTCTTGCTGTGGCAGCACTTAGGAATGTTTTAGCTTGCTATTTTTATACACACACACAAAAAGAAGTGTTTGTGTTTTGCTAATAGCGCCATAGCTCTCCTGGCTGATTTGTGTGTCACAGGTGGGAGATCATTGATCTAGAAAATGATTTGTCTGCCTGTGGCCCTAAAAAAAACAGTCATCAAAACATGGGGAAGATACATTCAATGTCAAAACTACACACTCTCCATAACTGCAGATGCCCCAGCTACAAAAAGGAAGTGCCAATTTAATCTTGCAACCTCCAAGGAGGTTTTGGGATATTGTGGCAAAATCAGTTCCTCACCGTCTGGCCATTCTCTGAAAAGCAGAATAGAGCAATAACGCTTAACACCCACAAACGGCTTCTGAAGCCGGCTGCCTCTGATCTGAGATTATGATCAAGTTGACACACTGTCCAATCCTCATTTACAGACAGTCTAGCCCTGCCAGGGATGATTCCCAGAACCAACAGGCATGTTCCACATTCCACTGATGCAAGGCCCAGCCGGCAATTTGACCCAATTTTGTTTCACCTGCCAACAGTGAGCTGTCCCACTTTTTAATGTGTTGTTTTGCTTTGCTAGATTGATATTTAAAGCAATGTAGAGAACGGACAAGGCCATAAATATGAATCAAGTTAAAAGCGTCTTTATGCTGGGGAATTTTTACATGCATTCTCTGCTGCTTGCAGTTGCTAATGCAAAGAAACTGTTCAGGCAGGTTGTGGAATGGCAACCTTTCCTCAAAGAAGCCAAAGTCCCTCACAAAAAGGAGGGTAGGGGAATATCCCAGGCACTGCAAGCTCTGTGTTGACCTCCATTTGGAGGCCATTAAAATGGCATTTATAGAATCATAAAAGCCCTGGATGGATGCTAGACTTAGCCTACACAAGTAGCAGCTGCAGCTTGTAGAAACCGGAGTTGAATGCACCCCTTCGTAAAACAACTCCCTGGAATTGGAAATTCAGCACATTGAGAAGGGATCTCACGCAGCCCTGCTCTATGCTGTGCTAGCTTTTTACCTGCAGGGAGTTTTTAACAGATAAGATGCCAGTCAAAAACCTGGTATTTCCCCCAACCTACTCCCCCAAGACCCTTTTATTCTGTTTTATCTGACCACCCTTAAACATTGCATGTTTGAGGATTTAGTTAATGGCTATAATCTCACTCAAACATTAAAATGTCCCAAAAAGTATGCACAGGGCAGAACCTAATTCTGGGAATTCAAGTGGGGAAACAGGTATTTACGGAGCTTCACCAGCTGTATCTGGCATTGTCAAGATCCAACAAATATTGGCCACTTACTGCAAAAAAATAAAAAAAAATGGGGCTTGAGATTTGTGCAAACTCTCTTGAAAGTGATCTAATACATGGCAACAAGCCCGATTTGGGAATATGATAGTTGGTCACATCACTGCCAAGAACCAGAGATTATTCTCCCACCGTGTCTGACTGCCTTTTCCAACTGCCTGCAGCCCAGGGGGTGTATACAAAGTAGAACTAAGGAACTTGTTCCATCAGCACACAGATTTCAACTAGTGCAATAGATTCCCCCCCACCCAATGCTCTCTCCTAAATATGCTCTGGGTTCCCACCACCACCAACCACCCAGAGAAAATTTAGGATCGTGTGCCGGGAGGGGCGTAGAGGAGGGCAGTCTAGTGCACAAGTTTAAATCTTTGCACAGATGCAACGTTAGCTGGAGATCACCGCTGGGCACTGCAAATTTTACTTAAGAAAAGGGCAACTACTGATCTCTCCCACCCCACTTTTTTTTACTTGCACGAGTTTTTCTATCTCTTTTTTTAAGGCTTACGGTGATTTAGAAGCAATGGCATTTTAGCACAGGGCTAAAATGCCACCGATAAATATTTAAGGTAAGATTTCAAACTGTGAACATCCCAGCTGAAGTGCAAACAGCCAATGGGCGCTCGAGGCGTCTCGGCTGTGTTTTGCTTCTGCTGAAATTTCTGAGGACAAAAAGCCCTCCCTCCAGGGGTGTTGTTAAGACGGGGTGGCCTAGGAGGCCCAAGCCTTTTGCATCTGACCACGGGACTCCTATCTATCCCCCAATCTGAAAGTCAACATGTCTGTGCTCCTATACATATTAACTATCCTATGCAAATTTCATGCAACAGTGTCAGGGCTTGTCTACACTTGAGCTTCTCCAATGCCTAGGAAGCACGGTTCTGAGCCGTTTCCCACCACTGTCCTGCTCCTTTTCCTGGGAAAAACACAACCAACAGGAAACTGCAGGAAACCCAATTGCAGTTTGCTCAATTGAATACTACAGAGCGTTTTTTTTTTGGGGGGGGGAGCAACCGGGGGAGAGGAAGTGTAGATAAGCCCTCATCTCAGTTGGTTTCTTGCAGCAGGAACAACTGCAAGGAAACCACCGATTTAACCCAGTACCATAAGACACTAGCCTCTTAGGCTGTCAATACTCTTTTAATATTTTCTTTTGCCATTTGAAGTTAAAGCAGAGGCTTGCTGGTTTAAATAAGTGGGGCGGGGAGGAAGAAAATGGAGTAAGGTTGCCAACTTAAAAAAAGAAATCTTCCCTTTACTTCTGTGCCTGACGCAGCTGCTTGATCTTCAGGTAGCAAGTACCGGTATTCCCTCTGGGCTGGGAAAAGCTTCACCTACTGAGGATCAAATAAATGCTTGCAAGGGGCAGTCTCGTCTACTTTTCCCCTTGGCAGCCAACAGATTTAAAGCACATTCTGGCTTCAATCCAGTTTTGGTTTGCATTTTAAATGTCAGGAAATACGCAGGGCAGGCCAGAGAGGAAAGATGCCCCTCTCAGAGGAAGGCAGATCTGAATCCTCAAAAGCCCCGATTCTACCGGAAAGATTCAAATTCCGCAGCCCACTTTGCAGCTTCTGAGACCTAGAGGGCATGGCGTATACACCAGATCCTTTGTGTCACTTCCTTGCCTTTGGCAACGTTCTAGGGAGCCTTTCTCAACGTTAGGTTCCCCTACGCTACATTGCTGGACTACAACTCCCATCATTCCTACCTAGCAGGATCAGAGGGCAGGGATGATGGGGAGTTCCAGTCCAACATCTGGAGACCCAACATTGAAAAAGCTTGCTCTAGGGCAGGCTTCCTCAAACTTGGCCCTCCAGATGTTTTTGAGACTACAACTCCCATCATCCCTGACCACTGGTCCTGCTAGCTAGGGATCATGGGAGTTGTAGGCCAAAAAACATCTGGAGGGCCAAGTTTGAAGAAGCCTGCTCTAGGGCAAGTGTCATTGGGACCGAAGTACCACTTGACCTCCAGCTATTTAACAGAGAAGGGTGGGGGCTCATCCCTTGACAAGCCAAGTCATGTGACTAGGATTGTTTTCAGTCTTCTGCTTAGAGTTATATATAGGTATATTCTTATACTTATAGTGGCTTGCTACTGCAGGCAGTGGAAGTTGCTGCTGTTCCACGTTAGAAAATTCCCTGGATATACAAAACAAGCACGTGAGGAAGATTCTAACTTCGCATTTACTCTGCCATGCCTTTAAAACTTCCCATGTGCATGGATATTGTCCAGGAACAGCTGTTCCTCTCTTGAACATCTATGGTTGGTCTCATGTTCTAACCATGTTTACTCAGAGGTAAGTCCCATCCCCTTCAGCTGGGTTCACACGCAAGTGCTTCCAAGCAAGTCTCAGACCCTTGGAGCGCAATCCTGCCCACGCTTACTCAGAAGTAAGTCTACATTCAATGGAGAGCTGCCGCTCTAATGTCTCCAAGGTGGGGGCACCCGAGATTTCATACAATAAAATAATCTGAACTTTTTAACAGATTCCAAAGCTGCTTTTATATATATTTATATATAAAATAAAGCTTCCTGAACACACACACACACGTACACACAAACACACACACAGTTGCTTGCCATGCAGCACAATCTGACTGCTTACTCAGAAGCAAGTCCCTCAAGAGGGCGTCCTGCTACGTAAGCACACAAAGAACTGCAGCCTTCGTCTCGAAAAGGCCACTGTGAATAGGGGTGATGGGGAAAGGGCTGATTATCTTCAACAGTTAACAACAATTGTGGCCGACTCGGGAGGACTTTGTCCGTTCCACTGCAGGCAAGAGACTGCACAGCAAAGCTTTTTTAAAAAATGGGGGGCGGGGGCGGCGGGGAGAGAGAAGAACTACCTCTCTCACTAGCCAGTGCAGTTTTGCTTAAAGTGAGAGGGAGAGAGAAAGTAAGTTGCAGGTTGGGGAGTGAGGCTCATTCCCTCTACAAAAATGGAAGCCAGACTTTTGGAAAGTTAACAGGATAACCTCCCCAGCCACCTAACCTTCACCTTGTGTATTTGCAGGCCTTAAAAATTCAAACTTTGCTACCATTTGATTTCTTAAAGAACATCATACCCCAAAAAAACCCTCAAATCCTTGTGCAGTTTGGTGTAGTGCAAAGAGTGGTGATCGAATGAGGCATTTCCCGGCAGTCTGGTTCCCAAAGCTGATCATCCTCATTTTCAAAGCATGAGGACGACAGGTGCAGGCACCTTGGAAATGTGCAACACAATGTGCAAATGCCGCTGAAATAAGGCAGCGGCGCAAGAATGGAGACATACTCCTGCCGCTGCTTGTCGTTTCAGCGCGGTTCCCTCTGGGTACATTTTGGCTAAAAGCAGATTTTATCTGAGGACCATGGATTCCCATTAATAGCTACCCAACTTTACAAGGTCTGTCTTTCAGACAAGTAGCTATTTTAGCTACAAGAAATATCTCGGGTTGAAGTGTGGCACGAAAATAATAATAATTTTTAAAAAAACGAAGGGCGAAACATTTAAAACCTTAACGGGATTTGTTTGGTTATAAAGACCTGGCTCCTAAAACAAAAAAGGGAAAAAATTCTAACAGCCTAGCTAAATATTTATGGAGATGGGTGAAATTTGGGTAAGGATATCAACATGTTTTACAGGTGCGATACTTGAGAAAAAATAAAAATCAATGTTCACTTTCCCAAATTAAAAAAAGGTTCAGGAAACAGCTGCAATGCGGACTTCCACTGCACAGGAGCGACCCCTCCCCACCCAAATGAAAGGGAGACCCAAGACACTGCTTGAGGTGGGTGGGTGGGGAGGTTGCGTAGAGTTCTCTGGAAAGGTCATGCCTTTGCACTGTGTGTCCAGTGACACAGGTGCATTGCACTAATTCCATTTAAAGCACATCATTCTGGCATCTGGTGCATTTAAGTACAAGCAAGCTCATCACTGCTTGGTTCGGACCCCACCCCACCCCAAGAACAGCTACAAAATGGCAATTACTCCCCCCAAAATAAGCTGCAGCAGTTCAGAAGGTGGAAGGGAGATGGAAAAACAGACCAAAATGAAACCTCAATGTTCGACATTTGGCAAGTTTCCTCCGAATACGAAACTCAGAAAATCCTGATTCCAAAATTCAAATTTGAGCCAGAATTGTCGGGTGGGAGGGAGTTGCGAGTCTTGTCACTGAAATTTCAACTTTGCCACCCACAACCGGCACCCAAGTCAAAACCTGCCGCAGATCCATTTCCTGATTTCCTGCCGGCAAACACAAAATTCGAGAGAGTCTGGGATTGCACGTAAGGAAGTTGAAGTGTTCCTTTGTGTGGTCAGAGTAACTTGTAATGCAAATTCATTCCGGCTCTTGTGGGGGGGAAAGAGCAGTCTGCCTTTTCCCGTGCATAGCTTATTTCTTGCAAGAGACCAAGGTATTCAAATCCACCATGGGACCATTCTTAAGCCAGGTTGCAAAAGTCCGGACGTTTCTTATAATACAGCCTTCTTCTCCGTGTCTTGGAGGGTGGAGGTGGAAGAGAGAAGGCAGGTAGTGAATGAAGACGAGGAGATAGAACTTATCAGGCTCCAAGGACACCCTACAGATTCACACACACCCCCACCCCCCGAGCAACTGCATCTGAGTCCTAGATTAGACTTCCTACCTTCAAAACCTATACAAAAACAGACAAAAACACCTTTCTGTTTCTGAAAGTTGTGTTGCAACCAATACGTGAAAACAGCTGAAGGTGCTGGAGACGGGGGCATTTTCCTTTCTGTCGAATGCCTGATTCACCAAAGCAAAATAATGAAACAGAAAATGCACAAGGAAAAGAGGAGGAGGACAGCCCAGGGGCAAAAGTCTGTGTTCTCCGTTAGCCATGGGATAAAAACTTGTTCTCCTTTCCGCTGAGGGCAGGAAGAGCTACCATTGGCTCGGCCGGCCTCGAATCGGCTCTTTGGGTTGGGCACCCTTCTCACGGGGAACTGCTGGCTGCCCCCCCCCCGCCTCAGACCCTAGAGAGCAGGGGTGGGGGACCCTCTCCAAGGACTGCTGGACTCCAACTCCCATCAGCCCCAGCCAGGGATGCTGGGAGCTGCAGCTGAGCATCTTCTGGGAGGCTACAGGCTCCCCACCCCGGACCTTAAGGCTACAAAGGGGGAGGAGGCAAGGATACGGGGAGAAGGAAAAGAAATAGCTTATTTCAAACAGAAACACACACACCCCCCCCCCGCAACAGAAAAAAAGGCTCGGTCTTCACATGTGCGGATGTGGAAAAAGCTGCCATTTGGCCAAGAAAGATTGGTGGCAGGTATTTTTTTACAAAAAGGTTAGGTGGGGGGGAAAGCACCAGAGTGTTCCTATTGTGGGGGTCGAGAGGGCCTGCCTGGGCCGTGCACAGCTTGGGAAAGGCAGGGGCTCCTTCCTTGCAAAGCTACACTGCCACCGTCCGCAGCAGGCTCTCCTTTTTTCCTGAGCCAAGGCACAGATGTGAGTCCCCACCTTGGGTGGGGGCCGGGGGGCGGGGAGAGGGAGGTGCTGCCAGGAAGGGGGGCGGACGGCCAGGGAGGTCAGGCTGGAAGGCACAGAAGTGCAAATTGCGCGACGAGGAGGGGGAAGAGCCCAGGGGGGAAGAGCCCAGGCGGGCAGGCGGCCTCCCCGGAGCTGACCCGCAGGGGGACTCGGCTCAGTCGACAAACCGCTGGCAGGCCTTCTTCCAGCGACAGGCCGTGCACCACATGTTGCGGTTCTCCATTCCGTACACCTTGCGACACTTCTTGGCCTCGCCGCGAGGCTTCCTGCAAAGAGGCAGAGCAGAAAAGGCCGTTGAGGAAGAGGGAGAGAGAAGGAGCTCCCTGTGCAGACAGGTCGATACGAGACGATAATCTTTATTGTCATTGTCCCACACAGAACAACGAAATTGAAAAAATTGACATCAGATATTCAAACCCAACAAGCCTGCTATCCCAGCCTGGTTAGCCCCCTAAAAAATCTGATACACCCATAATTAAATACAATATACTCTGGCGCTGTGAGTTAAACCACAGAGCCTAGGACTTGCCGATCAGAAGGTCATCAGTTCGAATCCCCGCGATGGGGTGAGCTCCCATTGCTTGGTCCCTGCTCCTGCCAACCTAGCAGTTCGAAAGCACGTCAAAGTACAAGTAGATAAATAGGTACCACTCCAGTGGGAAGGTAAACGGTGTCTCCGTGCGCTGCTCTGGTTCGCCAGAAGCGGCTTAGTCATGCTGGCCACATGACCCAGAAGCTGTACGCCGGCTCCCTCGGCCAATAAAGCGAGATGAGCGCTGCAACCCCAGAGTCGGACACGACTGGACCTAACGGCCAGGGATCCCTTTACCTTTACTCCCATAGAGACTACCTTACACTGCATTTAAAACCAAAATCACATTTGGATAGAAACTGTTTCTCAGGCGGCTAGTCCTAGTTTTTATAACCCTGTACCTTCTTCCAGAAGGCAGAAGCTGAAAGAGATCATTTCCGGGGTGCGCACTATCCTGCGCTATCTCTGCAGCTTTCTTATGGCACCTAGAAGCATAGATTTGATCCAAGGTGGGAAGAGTGCACCCAATTATTCTCTCTGCAGTCTTTACAACCCAGGACAGCATTGGTTTTTTCCCTGACCGTGCTGCTCCCAAACCACTCACACAGACCATAAGTTAGGTCGGACGGCCGCCAGTTCAGAGCACAGGAAGAAGGAGAGGTCGAGCCTTGCCAAAACGCCCACTTCTCTAAGCTAGGAGATCCCAGGGTCGACCCCAGGCAACTTCAGCTTAAGAGGAAGGATCAATTAGCAAGTGATGCAGGAAGGCCACACTCCAATATATATTATTATTATTATTTCTACCCCATCCATCTGACTGGGTTCCCCCAGCCACTCTGGGCAGCTTTCAACAGAACATTGAAAAAAGAATAAAACTTCAAACATTAAAAACTTCCCTAAACAGGTCTGCCTTCAGATGTCTTCTAAAAGTCAGATAGCTGCTTATTTCCTTGACATCTGATGGAAGGGCGTTCCACAGGGCGAGTGCCACCACCGAGAAGGCCCTCTGCCTGTTTCCCTGTAACCTCGCTTCTCGCAGGGAGGGAACCGCCAGAAGGCCCTCAGAGCTGGACCTCAGAGTCCGGACAGAACAATGGGCGTGGAGATGCTCCTTCAGGTATACTGGGCTGAGGCTGCTGGAGCTAGATGGACAGATTGGCTGGCCTGTGCATACCCAACCCCTCTCCATCCCAGGGCAAGCAGGGAGAGACAGGTGGTGGGACATAACAGAGAAGAGAATGTGCTTCTGTTTGGCCAAGGTGAGATGTAATCCTTATAGATCTATCTATCGAAGAAGCAAAACCGAAAAGCATTCAAGGCCTCTTCTACAAGGGACATCTACAGTGGAAGAGACTGGCTTTGTTCACTTTTTAAATTTTATTTTACAGGACATCTGCAAGCAAAGCATGCCCCTCTCCTGTTTTGCCTTCTGGTTTTCTCCAGAACGCAGAAAATCAGACCTTTCCCCCACCAGCGACTCTCTCTAGTTAAAAAAAACACATAATGGAACAGCTGAGCACTTTCGCCAGCTGAAGATGGCAAGTGGCCTGTTTCCTCTCTCTAGGAATCAACTCCATCACTTTAACCCTTCATTTTCCAAACAGCGCTGCTTTTAAGTTTCTTTTCACACACACCCAAACTGCATCACAGGGTGCATGGTCACAAGCGCAGGATGGAGTGAGAGGGGTTGGCGTGGGTGGGTGTCCATAAGTATTTAACCCTTTCCTCCCACCCCATAGCCCCGATGAAGACCCACCATCACCACCACATTTGGGGATAGGAAAAAGTGGACTGCCTACAGGAGCTTATGTGGGTCCCCCACGCCTGGAAGGAAAGTTGCTATTTCACAGGCAGCTTAAAGCAGAACAGATTTCAGTTGGGCATAGCTCAACTTTCTCCCTCTGGAAGCACCTCAAGTGTCAAATGGTGCTCATTCTACTCCAGAGGCACACCTGCAAGTTTCAATGTACAGTATGCGAGAAACAACTCCTTTCCCCTTAAATTCACCCCCACCCTAGATTTTAAAATGAGTTTCTTGAGGCACAGGCAGAACCTGAACAGATGAGGGTGAAAACCAAAACCTTTTAAGAGGCTAAGGGGGAGAGATGCAAATTTCCGTTCTATTTTCAAAACAGAGACGCCAAATTGTGGATGGAGGCGTAAGCAAGAGCACCGGCTGGCCAACTCACCTTGTGCCCGTGGCAGGCTTTGGCATGGAAGAGGGCACTGATGGGTGCCCCTTGGCAGCGGGCACAGGAGGGACCTGTGGGCGCTTTTCTCCTATGTCAGCAGGCCGGATAGGGGTTAGGCAGCCCTGGGTGGGGAAAGGAGAAAAAATATTACTTTTGTGCATCGTGCCCTAACTGTGCAGCAATCGGAGCAACAGCGATACAACTCTGGGCCCTGGGCGACAGCAGCAGCAGAGGAGACAGCTATCAAAGGCTGCTAGTCCTGATAGCTATGCTCTGCCTCCAGAGACAGCAAAGCTGCCTAATACAAGTTGC
The DNA here is from genome assembly GCF_964188305.1 of Podarcis bocagei. Taxonomy (NCBI): domain Eukaryota; kingdom Metazoa; phylum Chordata; class Lepidosauria; order Squamata; family Lacertidae; genus Podarcis; species Podarcis bocagei. The sequence continues at coordinate 6,552,596 of NC_138129.1, read as the reverse complement.
TGGAAACCACTGGAGAGGGCGTGTGTTCGAATCCTGCTTGCAGCTTTCCCACAGGCCTGTGGTCGGCCACTGTGAGAAGAGGATGCCAGATTAGATGGGCCAATGGCCTCATCCTGCAGCGCTCGTCTTATGTTCAGAGACCAGCATGGGACAGCTGCATCTTCTGTTGCCAAAGACATACCCACCCACCCACCAACGAGAGGCATCTTAATTAGTGGCGATGATAATAATAATAATAATAATAGTAATAATTTATTATTTATACCCCACCCATCTGGTTGGGCTTCCCCAGCCACTCTGGGCAGCTTCCAACAAAATATTAAAATACAGTAATGCATCAAACATTAAAAGCTTCCCTAAATAGGGCTGCCTTCAGATGTCTTCTAAAAGTATTTGACATCTGGTGGGAGGGCGTTCCACAGGGCGGGTGCCACTACCAAGAAGGCCCTCTGCCTGGTTCCTTGTTACTTGGCTTCTCGCAATGAGGGAACTGCCAGAAGGCCCTCGGAGCTGGACCTCAGCATCCGGGCTGAACGATGGGGGTGGAGACGCTCCTTCAGGTATACTGGACTGAGGCCGTTTAGGGCTTTAAAGGTCAGCACCAACACTTTGAATTGTGCTCGGAAACATCCTGGAAGCCAATGTAGGTTTTCAAGACCGGTGTTATGTTGTCTCAGAGGCCACTCCCAGTCACCAGTCTAGCTGCCGCATTCTGGATTAGTCGTAGTTTCTGGGTCACCTTCAAAGGTAGCCCCACATAGAGCGCATTGCAGTAGTCCAAGCGGGAGATAACCAGAGCACGCACCACTCTAGCAAGGCAGTCCGTGGGCAGGTAGGGTCTCAGCCTGCGTACCAGGTGGAGCTGGTAGAGAGCCGCTCTGGACACAGAATTAACTTGCGCCTCCATGGACAGCTGTGAGTCCAAAATGACTCCCAGGCTGCGCACCTGGTCCTTCAGGGGCACAGTTACCCCATTCAGGACTAGGGAGTCCTCCACACCTGCCTGCCTCCTGTCCCCAAAAAACAGTACTTCTGTCTTGTCAGGATTCAACCTCAATCAATGATGGGCAGTGACTACACCAATGGATCTCTATAGCCAGCAGCCGCATTTATTTATTCATTTCAAATAATTGTGGGGTTGGAAGGGCACCCGAGGGTCATCTAGTCCAACCCTCCTGCCGTGCAGGAATCTCAGCTAAAGCATCCAGGACAGGTAGCCACCCCTTTATATTTATTACCTTCATATACCACCTGTTCTTCTAAGGAGTTCAAAGTACACGGTCCGTCCGTCCCCCCCAATCGCAACGACGACCCTAAGAAGTAGGTTAGGCTGAGAGATGGTGGCTGGCCCAAGCTAACAACGGCCAGCGAGAGCTTCACGGCTGAGCAGGGGATTCGAACCCTGATCTCCCAGGTCATCATAGTACAACACTCTAACCGCTACACAACACTGGCAGAGGGGAGGGGAGGAGGCGAGCGTAGCCCTCTGGGTTACTTACCGGGGGGCTTTTAAAAAGGACAGGGGGCAGAGGTGGAAAAAAGGTTGGCTGCTGCCATGATATGCTGATTTCCATTCCAGTGGGGGGCGCTTTCAGATCGGCCAGCACGCCAGCAGGACCCGTCGCCTGGAAATCAAAGCAAAGTGGCATTTCTTGTTTTGTTTTTAGAAACAAAAGGTCACCAATTTTGAGGGTTGGGGGGGACACAGGAAAACCTGAGCCATCCTTATGCAGTGAGCATTTCCCCCAGCGATTCATATCCCACCCCTACTAAAACAGGGGTGGGCACGTCCGGCCTGGGTGGACCAAATGTTGCCCCCACCCCCGATTTCTCTCTGCAGCCCTTTCCCCTCCCCAGGGGCCACGCCCTGTCCAAGTGCTTAATGCATCGTTGATAGCCAGTGACGGCAGTGTAGTGGTTAGAGTGCTGGTCTAGGACCCTGGGAGCCCAGGGTTCGAATCCCCGCTCAGCCATGAAGCTCACTGGATGGCCTTGGGCCATTCGCTCACTCCCAGCCTAGCTTACCTCACAGGGTTGTTGTTTTGAGGGTAAAGCCCGGGAAGAGTATGCAGGCCGCCTTGAGCAAAGGTGAGATACAATTGCAATAAATAATCCTGCTTGCCTGGAAGCATTATAGAGACGTGTTACGCGTAGAAGCCTCTGACTTTTGCACAGCTGGAATATACCGTATTTTTCGCTCTATAAGATGCACTTTTTCCCTCCTAAAAAGTAAGGGGAAATGTGTGTGCGTCTTATGGAGCGAAAGCAGGCTGCGCAACTGTCCCAGAAGCCAGAACAGCAAGAGGGATTGCTGCTTTCACTGCGCAGCGATCTCTCTTGCTGTTCTGGCTTCTGAGATTCAGAATATTTTTTTCTTCTTTTCCTCCTTCAAAAACTAGGTGCGTCTTGTGGTCTGGTGCGTCTTATAGAGCGAAAAATACAGTAATCTGTGGTGCAACGGTAAGAGTCCTATTCATTGCTCTGTCCCGCTTTGCCTCTCTGGGCAAGCGGCCCCCAGAAGGTTGTGCATGAGTTGATGTGGCCCCCAAGCTGAAAAAGGCTCCTCGCCCCAGCCCCAAGCTCCAGCCAGCGCTCCAATGCGGAGAGCCCACCTGGTACGCATGGTCGGCTTGAATGTGGCAGACGCTTGTAGGCGCCGATTGGCTGAGGATGGCCATGTGCGTCGGCTGGCTCAGGTGAGGCGCCGCAGAAATGTCTGGACTGAACGAAGGAGGCCCTGGCGCTGGCTGCAGCTCCTCCAAGGCGGGAAAGGCCGGGGGCACGGAGGAGGTGGGGGAGACAGGCGTCAGGCTGGACAGGCCATCCGTCAAGGAGTCCACGTTGACATCCAGCTCCGTGTAGTAGAAGTCTTCCTCCCCGTCGCTCTGATCTAGGTCAGCTTTCCTCCTGGCGGAAGTAAAAAATAAAAATGGACGGGGGCCTAGCAGCAACCGCTGGAATCAGATCCCGCTGGCTGTCCTGGCTTCTTGCTTAGTCACGTGCAGCCTCTCCCGGGCAAGGGGAGCCGTCATCCCGCTGCCCGGGAGAGGCTGTGTGCGGCTATCCCATAAGCCAGGACAGCCAGCGGGTTCGCTGATCTGCAATCCCGCTGGCTGTCCTGGCTTCTGGGATTCAGAATATTTTTCTTCTTCTTTTCCTCTTCCAAAAAATTGGTGCGTCTTACGGTCTGGTGCGTCTTATAGAGTGAAAAACACAGTCGCTCCCTCCCTCCTGCCATCAGTGCCTCTGCACTTAATGTATTTTTCAGTCTATAGGACGCCCCCTATTTTGGGGGCCTCAAAATTTAGAAAATAGGGGGACTGAGCTTTTGGGGAGGATTATTTGGGGGGAATGCCGAAAATCGCTCACCCGCCAGAATGCAGCACACAACTGCTTGCGCCGCTTACAATCTCACTCAGGTGAGCGATTTTCAGAATCCCCCCCCCCCCAAATCAAGCGGCCAATGCCGAAAATCGCTCACCTGCCAGAACGTAGCACACTGTATTTTTAAGCGGCAAATGGCCGCTTGGTTGTTGAGGGGGGGAGATGCCCCCCTCAGCACTACCTGTGTGTAAGATGAGCCTAAATTTTGAACCTCATTTTTGGGTCAAAAAAGCTTGTCTTATACACGGAAAAATACGGTATTCTCTAGTTGCTTCTACAGATAATGCGTTCCTCGTTGAAATACACAAGTCCTACTAACGGGACGCGGGTGGTGCTGTGGTCTAAACCACAGAGCCTAGGACTTGCCGATCAGAAGGTCGGAGGTTCAAATCCCCGCGACGGGGTGAGCTCCCGTTGCTCAGTCCCTGCTCATGCCAACCTAGCAGTTCAAAAGCACGTCAAAGTGCAAGTAGATAAATAGGTGCTGCTCCAGCGGGAAGGTAAACGGCGTTTCCGTGCGCTGCTCTGGTTCGCCAGAAGCGGCTTAGTCATGCTGGCCACATGACCTAGAAGAACTGTCTGTTGACAAATGCCAGCTCCCTTGGCCAGTAAAGAGAGATGAGCGTGCAACCCCAGAGTCGTCCGCAACTGGACCTAATGGTCAGGGGTCCTTTTACCTTTACACACATAACTCTTTTCCCTCTTCATCTTCCTGCTTCCAAAAATGGGTTTAAGCATGCAACATGCCAACATTTCTCCCCACTGCAATCCCAACCTTCCCACAGTGCCAGCAACTGAACAGGCCCACCAGGCCTGACCAGGATGCCCAAACCTACCCCAGGTGGATGGTCCTGATGTGTTTCTGCATCCCAGACGAACTGCTCAACACCTTCCCACAGTTCTTCCACAAGCACTTGAACATCACCTTGGTGGAGTTCTGTAAGAAACGGGAGAAAGGACCATTTTGAGGGCCACCTCGGAGTCTCTACGCCTATCTTGCGGACCAGGAACCTGTTCCAGCCCTGGAAGATTTGGGCTAAAAGGTTACCAAGCAGCCACAATCAGAGACTTGTAGAATCACGGATTAAAAGGTTTATTATTTTCCATTGGGGGTTGAGCTCAACAAGCCCGACAGTAAGAGATGTTCAGCAGTGGAACAGTCACCCTCAGGAGGTTGTGGACTCTCCTTCCTTGAAGGTCTTTCAGCCGACGTTCGGTGAGCACCTGTCAGGAACTCTTTAGCTGAGATTCCTGCATTGCAGGGGGCTGGACTGGATGACCCCTGGGGTCCCTTCCTTTCCCCCCCCCAATTTTTTTAATTCATTTTATAACAGAAATAAACAACACAGACAGAAAAACAAACAATACAAACAAATTCTTGTCTTATCCTTATTTTTTTCTAAACGTTGTTCGCTGGGCTTCCCCAAGTCCCCCCTGTCTGATTTTCATTTTACCTCATCTTTAGCAGTTTACATATATATCATAATTTCTAACCATTATTTTTTTTACCACGCTTACTTTAACCATAAAAATACTCACATTTTATCACTTACAAATAATTTCAAAATATACTATCTTCTACTTCTAACCCTACAGCCTATATCCACTTCCAAAGCTATTCTAAGATTTAAAGATTAACATATTTTTTTCAAATATTCCTTAAGCTTCTACCGATCTTCCACTGCCTCTGGTCTCGGAGTCTCCCAGTCAGTTCGGCAAGTTCCATATACAGTCATACCTCGGGGTATGTAGTTTCCAGTTAAGTATTTTCGGGTTGTGCTCCACGGCGACCAGGAAGCAACAGTGTGCGTTACTTCCAGGTTTCGCCGCTCGCGCATGCGCAGACGCTCAAAATGATGTCACACGCATGCGCAGAAGCAGCAAAACACGACCTGCACACGCACAGACGTGGGTTGCGTTCGCTTCAGGATGTGAATAGGGCTCTGGAAGAGAGATCCCGTTCACATCCCGAGGTACCACTGTACCGTATTTTTTGCTCCATAAGACGCACTTTTTCCCTCCTAAAAAGTAAGGGGAAGTGTGTGTGTGTCTTATGGAGCGAATGCAGGCGGGAGGCTCTGCTCAGCGCTGCCTTTAAAGAGCCGCGCGGAGCGTGTGTGTGGCTCTTGCTGGCTTTTCCCCGAGGAGGGAGAAGGGACAGACAGTCTGCCCTTACAACATTTGATTCAGAATATTTCTTTTTCTTGTTTTCCTCCTCTAAAAACTGGGTGCATCTTATGGTTGGGTGCGTCTTATAGAGCGAAAAATGCGGTAGTCCATTGGGGTCCCTTCCAGCTCTATGATTCTTTCCCAAGATGCCCCCCTTGCTGCACTCTCTCACCTTCCTCTTCCTGGGGATGGGGTCCCCAAACAGGAAGTGAGTCGCCTCGGTCTCCTCCAGCTCCGACTGCAGCGAGGGAAGGAAGCTGGTGGGAGCCTCCGTGGAGAGCGGTGGAGACGGCGTCGAGGGGGTGGAGAGGTCACTGGGAGGATCCCAGCTCCAGTCGCCGCTGTTGTTACTGCTGCTGCTGCAGCTGGAGGACATGGCCGGGACTTCCTTCCAAACATCACCGTTGGTTTCTGCCGCGGGGTAGAAAAAAAAGACGTCAGAACTTCACACCACCCCAAGCACGTCTAAAACACTTGGGAGCACCAAAAACAACCAGCTGCCAGAACCATTTTCATTCCGAGGGCCACAGCCCCTTGTGTGGGACCCTCCGAGGGCCGGATGCCAGCAGGGCCAGAGTGAAGAGCCAGCAGGGCAGTCGGTGAAGCAGGTTTCGTTCCAGCCATGCAAAAGTCAGAGCTACGCATACCTCTTTCCATGCTTCATCCCACAACGTTTCCAAGCACCATTCAAAGTGTTGGTGCTGACCTTTAAAGCCCTAAATGGCTTTACCTGAAGGAGAATCTCCACCCCCATCGTTCAGCCCAGACACTGAGGTCCAGCTCTGAGGGCCTTCTGGCAGTTCCCTCATTGCGAAAAGTGAGGTTACAGGGAACCAGGCGGAGGGCCTTCTTGGTAGTGGCACCCACCCTGTGGAACGCCCTCCCAACAGATGTCCAGGAAATAAACAACTATCTGACTTTTAGAAGACATCTGAAGGCAGCCCTGTTGAGGGAAGTTTTTAATGTTTGAAGTTTTATTCTTTTTTTAATATTCTGTTGGGAGCTACCCAGAATGGGGAAACCCAGCCAAATGGGCGGGGTATACATAATAATTTATTATTATTGTTATTGTTATTATGCAAGCGGAGACCCTGGTGAACAAGGCTAAGCTAGCGGTGCAAAGAGCTTGGCATGGAACAGGGCTTCCTGCCAGGCACTCCAAATGTTCCCGTGGCAGCTTAAAGAGTAAAAAATAAAAATAATAAATTGCTACGCAAGCTGCAAGTATTGCAGAATGCTGCAGCACAATTGCTGACAGAAGTGAGGCCTTGTCAGCATATAACACTTGGACTTAGAGATCTGTACTGCTAGCTGATTTCTACCAGGCTAGGTTCAAGGTATACAAAGCCTTGATGACAACTTGCATTGCATTGCATTGCATTGCATTGTATTGTTGCGATTTCTTTGGACCCCATCAGCAAGGCCAAGAGGGCAACTGCTCAGGCTTTGCGCTCCAGGGAGGTCATCTCGGTGCTGCTAAAGCAGCAATCTGACTTCACCCTCAGAGGTGCACTCCATTGTCTCTTAAGACAGATGGGTGTCCACAAGTGACAACTTGTTTGCCTACAAAATCGCCTTGCCCATATGCGCCCACTTGACCACTTCAATTGGAGTTGGAACTGTTAGAGGTGCATTTGTAACAACTCAGTCTTTTGGTGTGGCAGCACCTAAACTTTAGGATTCCCTAACTACTCTTTTTGGCACCTTCTATCTAAATGTTTGGAGGGATGCGGGTGGCGCTGTGGGTTAAACCACGGAGCCTAGGGCTTGCTGATCAGAAGGTCGGCGGTTCGAATCCCCACAACGGGGTGAGCTCCCATTGCTCGGTCCCTGCTCCTGCCAACCTAGCAGTTCGAAAGCACGTCAAAGTGCAAGTAGAAAAATAGGTACCGCTCTGGCGGGAAGGTAAACGGCATTTCCATGTGCTGCTCTGGTTCACCAGAAGCGGCTTAGTCATGCTGGCCACATGACCTGGAAGCTGTATGCTGGCTCCCTCGGCCAATAAAGCGAGATGAGCGCTGCAACCCCAGAGTCGGCCACGACTGGACCTAATGGTCAGGGGTCCCTTTACCTTTACCTATCTAGATGTTCAGAAAGTTGATGCGACTTTTAATGTGTTTTTAGACTATTTAAGCTTTCTTCTGTTGTTACTTTTTCTTAGCTATCATTTTATTGTTTTATAATTTTTGCAAACTGATTTGAGGGTTTGCTTGTTTTTTTTTTACAATCAAGCAGTGTATGTATCTATATCTATAGTATTTTAAATATAAATCGTTTGGCAAACACAGCCACAGTGGATCAAGAGAAAGTTGGCCACACATGTGCTGTAAACCGTAAACCTGACATGTTGCAGAAACCCAAACGGGGTAGAGGCACCTTGTAAAATTATTCGGGACAATATTAGGAAGCAGGCATTGCCATTCTCAAAGCCCAACCTCCCCTCTTCTCCCAACATCTTTGCAATACCTGCGCTGAAACCGTTGGGTGGGTTGTTAAGCACAACCGGGCTGGTGGAGAGGCTGGTGAGGACTGCAGCCGCTATGACCTCGTCAATCCCCGCCTTTTCAGACAACTTTCTGCAGGACAGAGGAGAGGAAACACAACAACAACAACAACAACACATTGTCAAGAAGAGCAACTTCAAGCATAAATCCCTGCACAGAACTTGAAACAGCTGCTCACTGCTGGGCAAAGGCTGCCTTGGAGCCATCTACAGTTTTCTGAACTGGGAAGGGCGGGGTATAAATATTTTTTTAAAATAATAATAATAATAATAATAATAATAATAATAATAATAATTACAAACGCTCCTAGGAGTGGCCTTCATGCAAGACCCAAGATCTACCCACTCTGGAAGAATGGCAGATGAACGTGATAGACTATATGACATTGGCTGAAGTGAAGTGAATTGATGAATGTTAAAATGTTGAGGTTTTAGTAAGAAAAGGAGATTACAGCGACAAAAGATTAAGTAAAAGAAAAGAATAAATAAGGGATAAATTTGATAAAATTAATTAGGATTTGCTGAAATAATTTTGGAATTTGGGATGTAGAAAGGGGAGGTTTGGGGGAGTCAGAGAAGTGAGGTTTATGAAAAACCTCTTGTTTCTTTATTTGTTTGTATTGTTTATAAAACTGTGTAAAACTAATAAAAAATATTTATAAAAAAAAGAAAAACTGCTGTTCCTGGAAATAAGATTTTTCTAGCCCTCAAGGATGATGTTTTCTATATTATGGAGTTTTTAAAAAAGAAATAAATAAATCACAAAACAACATTTATACACAACACATATCTATCCTCCGGTTTATCAACCAACTGGTCCCCCCCTTCAGCTTACAGATTAATTGCTTAAAAACAGAAATTCAACAAAACATTGGTATGTTGAGATGTGCAAATAGCACAGGCAAAGGGATTAAGGCCCAGGGGTCAGCAAACTTTTTCAGCAGGGGGCCGGTCCATTGTCCCTCAGACCTTGTGGGGGGCCGGGACTATATTTGGGGAGGGGGAGAATGAACGAATTCCTATGCCCCACAAATAACCCAGAGATGCATTTTAAATAAAAGGGCACATTCTACTCATGTAAGAACACGCTGATTCCTGGACCATCCTCGGGCCGGATTGCGAGGGCGATTGGGCCAGATCCGGCCCCCGGGCTTTAGGTTGCCTACCCGTGAATTACGTTCTCAGGAGATTTTGCACTCTGCAGATTCCACCTCCCCCCCAAAATCCCTTTGTTTTTCTGTCCCATCCCCACCACAACCTTGACCTTCCAACTTTGACTTAGCCTCTTCTGAACAGGTCTCTCCCACAACACACAACCCAAACTGTCTGATTCCACATTTGCCTTTAGAAACAAGCACCACCTCCAGAGAAGGCACCTTAGCGCTTTGGAAGCTGTTCAGTCAAAGTTTCTAAGGCAGATTTTTTCTGTACCGTCATGCATCCCAAACGCATCATTGAGACTGGAGGCAAGTCTCCCTTCAGTAGAAGAACTGACTTGGCAAAGAACATTTAACTTCTGGCTTCGCCTAAACACAAATCCCCCCGGTTTACTATCCCTAGTGCTTCAAGACTTCCATAAAAATGCCTGGCTTAAAACTGTCTATCCAAAACTTCCCTCCTGTGGCCTATCCCCACAACACCTATTCACTATGGGCAACACTAAAGCAAACAGACTAATTGGTCAACGTCTAAAATATATTGAGCACCAGAACAACCTGGCCACTATTAGGAAATTCTGCCCTTGGTATGTTCAGTTTCCACCTCTCCATTTTGATTCTCTGGCCCCATATCTGCACAAACTTATTATTCCAAAATAGGTAAAGGTAGAGGGATCCCTGACCATTAGGTCCAGTCGTGGACGACTCTGGGGCTGCGGCGCTCATCTCACTTTATTGGCCGAGGGAGCCGGCATACAGCTTCCGGGTCATGTGGCCAGCAGGACTAAGAACCAGAGCAGTTCACGGAAACGCTGTTTACCTTCCCGCCAGAGCGGTACCTATTTATCTACTTGCACTTTGACGTGCTTTCGAACTGCTAGGTTGGCAGGAGCAGGGACCGAGCAACGGGAACTCATCCTGTCGCGGGGATTCGAACCGCCGACCTTCTGATCGGCAAGTCCTAGGCTCTGTGGTTTAACCCACAGCGCCACCTGCGTCCCATCCCAAAATACAGACGTGCTTTTCCACTTGCAAGACTGGATGTTTTGCCATCTGCGGCACTTGAGGGTCGATTCCAAAAGATTCCGCCTGAGAAACATCTTTGCCCCTGTGGAGATGGCAGCACCGAAACAGCGGCACATGTCCTCCTGTCCTGTACTCTCTACAAAGACCTGAGGAAAGAGATCATCACCCCACCCGTACTAGCCATCCCAGGGCGCTCAACCACTGTCACAATGTGCTTCCTTCTATCAGATCAAAATGAGCAGATCACAGCAAAGGTTGCTAGGTGCATAGCAGGGGCCATCAGAATAAGGGCCACTAACTGACGGCTGATTCAGGACTTTAAATTGTGCTTTTATATCAAACTTCCTTTTCTGCGTATACTGTAATGTTTTACTGTTGCTATGGCCATTGGCTAATGCGAATGAAGTTTTATTTATCTTATCTCCAGAGAAGGAGAGGCGCACATGAGGCTTAAAATGGAACACCCACATTTGAGCATGTTAGCACCCACCCCCTAAAGTGATGTCACCAAATTTCCGAGAGCGGGGCGTGTGTGTTCCCTGGGAGAAGCTGGACTTCCTCTGCGAACAGTACAGGGAGCTCCGAGCATAACATAAACAGGCGCCCCGGCCAAATTTGCCCCCCCCCCCTTCCACCCTCCAGCATTCTCGCTTAACTGAAGGTCACGCCAATTGGCTGGCGAGGCGCCCACTCCGCCAACCGTGACCACAAAAACAGCAACAGAGCCAAGCAGCTCTTCCTAAAGCAACTCCAAAATAACTTTTGCAGAGACCGGGAGGAATCAGCAGGCTGGAAGCCACATAAACTCAGCCCCAGGGCAGGGAGGAGAAGCGGAAGGAGAGGATGCCCCGTGCAACAGGAGGGGTTTGGGGTTTTTTGGGGGGGGGCAAAGTTCGGCACAAGCCCCGGCTGAAGAACAAAACGAAGCTGCACCCGGGATGTCTTTATAAATTACATAGAAAAAGAAGGCTTACGAGCATCGCTTGGCTTAGCGTAGACTAAATCCCACTGGCAATCAGAGTGTTTCTCCAAGACTTACCACTAAATACAGTTATCTGGGGGGGGGGGATGATTTACTACGTACGTTAGTGGATAGCGGGAAGTCATGATTCGAATTAAGGAGTGAAGCCAAAGCTGTGTAAAGAAGGCTTGTACTCCCTATGTAGAAGTTAATTTGAAAATATTTGTTTTTTGAAGTTAGCTCTATTTTTTTGTTTTTATTCTCTTTCTGTTTTTCCCCCTTTTTCTTTCTCTTTTCATTTTATTTATGTATAATGGATGTATCTATGTGTTTGCAATAAAGATTTTTTTTAAAAAAATGAAGCTGAACCCATCACTAGCCAGGCAAGGACATGGGTAGGCAAACTAAGGCCCGGGGGCCGGATCTGGCCCAATCGCCTTCTAAACCCGACCCTCAGACAGTCTGGGAATCAGCGTGTTTTTACATGAGTAGAATGTGGCCTTTTATTTAAAATGCATCTCTGGGTTATTTGTGGGGCATAGGAATTTGTTCATTTTTTCTTCAAAATATAGTCCGGCCCCCACAAGGTCTGAGGGACAGTGGACCGGCCCCCTGCTGAAAAAGTTTGCTGACCCCCTGGGCAAGTAGGTGCACCTGCGCACAGGGCTGGCCTGCTTTTTACGATCGTTTCTGTAACAGATTTCACGAATAAGAAAGTTCACATCAAAAATACAGCCGCCACCAATTCAGTGTTGGAAACTCAGAGAGGCACTAAATGGCTCCTGAAACCAGGGTTACAGCTGCTAAAACAGAATGTCTTGTTGCCATCTGGGGGCCAGGCAGCGAGAAACTTGCATCGCAGGTAGAATTCAACAAGGTGTGTGCTGAAAAAAGGGCATGATCCAGGGATCCCCAGACATGCAGATCCAGAGGGTGGAGGTGTCACATGCCATCCTGCCGCCCGGGCATCTTCACTCGGTTGGAAGCGGCCGATAGCCAGGTGCAAAATGCGCCTGGCGAATTTGTAGCGCTGCCGCCAGTACCTCCTCCAAGACAAACAAGTGCAGAAAGCAATGAGCACATGGTGCATTGGGAACATGAGAGGCATTTTGTTGGTCAGTACTAGGGTGTTAAGTTTGGCCACTGTACAGTGGTACCTCGGGTTAGGGACGCAGGTGGCGCTGTGGGTTAAACCACAGAGCCTAGGACTTGCTGATCAGAAGGTCGGCAGTTCGAATCCCTGTGACGGGTTGAGCTCCCGTTGCTCGGTCCCTGCTCCTGCCAACCTAGCAGTTCAAAAGCACCCCTAAGTGCAAGTAGATAAATAGGTACCGCTCCAGCGGGAAGGTAAACGGTGTTTCCGTGAGCTGCTCTGGTTCGCCAGAAGCGGCTTAGTCATGCTGGCCACATGACCCGGAAGCTGTACGCCGGCTCCCTCGGCCAATAAAGCGAGATGAGTGCCACAACCCCAGAGTCGGCCACGACTGGACCTAATGATCAGGGGTCCCTTTACCTCGGGTTAAGAACTTAATTCGTTCTGGAGCTCCGTTCTTAACCTGAAATCTGGGGAAAGTAGATTGAGGGTTTTGCCCCTCTCATAATGAGAGAATCCAATGACGTTGAACTACAAGGTAAGCGGTTTGCCAAATGGCACGGCCGGCTCTTGAGCGTGTGTCCCTGCTGCGGCCAGACAGTGACAGATGCTGAAGTTACAAAGCCAATTGCAGCGTTTCCTGTCTTGTGACATTTGCCGGAGAAACAGAAGCTTTTCTCTCTCTCTCTCACCGGTTTGACTTTACGGCTGGCTTGGCAGGTCATACAAGCAGCAGAACTGAATTATAGAGCTCCTTTCGGTTCTTCCCCCCCCCCTCTCTACCTCCCACCAGTTTAGAATGCGCACCTCACATTATATGGGGTGTTTTTTATGCTTGAATGTTGGAAATGGGGGACACCACATCATGGTTGCTAGGCTTCTGCCTTTGCTGGTTTTTCTGCTGAATAACTGAGGAGGATACCTTGCCTGCAGAAAAATCAGTGTGGGGAGCGCTTGCTTGTTGGGCTGCAGAGCAGCCAGGTCACTCCTGGTGCTTCTGCAACAACACAGCCAGACCTTCCACCAAACCACAAAGCTAGGAGGAAATGTGGAGGGGTGGGGGTGTCACTGTGCAACTTTGGTGGGGGTGGGGAGGAGGGAAGGAAGGCTAGTCCATTGCCACACTCCCCAGTACACTTGCTCTGGAGAGAGAGAATCTAGAAGCCGTCAAAATATATAATAATAATAATAATAATAATAATAATAATAATAATAATAATAATAATAAATAAATAAATAATAAATAATAATTTTATTTATACCCCGCCCTTCCCAGTTCAAAAACTGGGCTCACGGTGGCTAACAACAAATGTAAAACACTTAACTATAAAAGCAGCATAAAACACAGTATAAAAACATGAATAACAATAAAATTCAAAAATCAATTTAGGGGAAATAAGCATTGGATAATCCCCAGGGCTAGCTGGCTGAACTGGTCCTATTATGCAAAGTGGGAGACGCTATGCTAAACTAATTTCTGCCACTTGCAGAATTTGGCTGTGCTCAGCACAAAATCTGGATTGCCTGGGTGCAAATTTTAATTTAATTTAATTTTTTTAAAAAGCAGGCAACACCCTGCTCACACATTCCAGGCTGCAGAGGCTGTCAAAGCCATCTTGGGCTTGCGGAAAGGCCTGATCCAGGAAGCTTCACTCAGATAAGGGGTCAAAGGACTCCCCGGTGCACAAGTGTAAACAACGGCAAAAAGGCTCCTCCCTCCCAAACTCACAGCCTATCGCCTCCCTCCCGCTGAGCCGCACCAGCCAATGGGAAGCCGGTGCCTGAGCGATTTGACAGCCTAGTGCGAAATCTGGGCTCCCCTCCATCCCAGCGATGGAGAACCTTGGCTCTCAACTCCCACATGACTTCCTGTAGCAGCAGCTCAGGATCCCAGAAAGGACAAACAAATAACGCATTTCTCTTCCGTCCAAGCCGCGGGAAGCGGCTGCCAAACATCCAAGCTGGAGAAAGCAAAGGCCAGAAATGGAACGTCCTGTTTCCAGGCCTTTAGCAACCAAGTTGCAAAGAAAACCAGGCAGGCTTTACACTTTAAAAGAGACGCCTGTCTGCAACGGTTTCGTTTTGGGTCCTGCATCACCTGCCACCGCTCTTAAGACCATACAGTGGTACCTCGGGTTAAGTACAGTGGTGCCCCGCAAGATGAATGCCTCGCAAGACGGAAAACTCGCTAGACGAAAGGGTTTTCCGTTTTGGAGATGCTTCGCAAAACGAATCTCCTATGGGCTTGCTTCACAAGACGACAATGTCTTGCGAGTTCCTGCTGGGTTTTTTTCCTCCCCCCCTTTTTTCTAAGCCGCTAAGCCGCTTATCAGCTGATCCGATAAGCCGATAAGCCGCTAAAAGCGCTAATCTGTCAATGGGCTTGCTTCCCAAGACAAAAAAACCGCTAGACAAAGAGAATCACAGAACAGATTCTTTTTGTCTTGCGAGGCACCACTGTACTTAATTTGTTCCGAAGGTCCATTCTTAACCTGAAACTGTTCTTAACCTGAGGTAACACTTTAGCTAATGGGGCCTCCCATTGCCACCATGCAATTTCTGTTCTCATCCTGAAGCAAAGTTCTTAACCTGAAGCACTATTTCTGGGTTAGTGGAGTCTGTAACCTGAAGCGTATGTAACCCGAGGTACCACTGTATTTAGGACTGGAGGCTGCAGAATCGTTATGGCCCTGCTATCCAAGCACACTGGAAGACCCCAGCTGGTTAGATAATGCCAAGATCACAGGATTTGGCCCCATACAGGACGGCTGCATATTCTTGTATTGCCGGGGGGGGGTGGACTAGAGGATCCCTCAGGGTCCCTTGCAATCCTGGGATTTTATGCAGCTCTGCCAGATGAGGCCAAGGGCCCTTCTGGTCTAGCATCCTGTCCTCAGGTACGTCCAAAGTCCCTAATCCGGCCTGCCGGTTGTTTTAATACTGCCCCTATGACAGTTAATTTCCTGGGGTGAAATTCTAAAAGGAGGTCAACCATTTTAACCCTAAAAAAAAGAGCTCAACAACTTTGGGGGGAAATCCAAAAAGATGCTCAACAACTTCAGTCCCAAAAAAGGTCAACTTTGGTCGGCCCTCAGGCATGTTCACTTCATCAAATCTGGCCCTCTTTGGAAAATGTTCGGACATCCCTGCTCTATGGGAAGCCAGAAGCAGGATCCGAGAGGAAGAGGCCTCTCCCCTTGTGGTCTCCAGAAACTGGCATTCAGAAGTGTTAATAACAATAATAACAATAATAATAATAATAATAATAATAATAATAATAATAATAATAATTTATTATTTATACCGCGCCCATCTGGCTGAGTTTCCCCAGCCACTCTGGGTGGCTTCCAATCGAGTGTTAAAACAATACAGCATGAAATATTAAAAACTTCCCTAAACAGGGCTGCCTTCAGATGTCTTTTAAAGATAGGATAGCTGCTTATTTCCTTCACATCTGAAGGGAGGGCGTTCCACAGGGCAGGTGCCACTACCGAGAAGGCCCTCTGCCTGGTTCCCTGTAACTTGGCTTCTTGCAGTGAGGGAACAGCCAGAAGGCCCTCGGAGCTGGACCTCAGTGTCCGGGCAGAACGATGGAGGTGGAGATGCTCCTTCAGGTATACTGGACCGAGGCAGTTTAGGGCTTTAAAGCTCAGCACCAACACTTTGAATTGTGTTTGGAAACGTACTGGGAGCCAATGCAGATCTCTCAGGACCAGTGTTATGTGGTCCCAGCAGCCACTCCCAGTCACCAGTCTAGCTGCCGCATTCTGGATTAATTGCAGTTTCCAGGTCACCTTCAAAGGTAGCCCCAAGTAGAGCGCATTGCAGTAGTCCAAGCGTTGCTGCCTCCAACTGTGGCATGAAGCCATTGCTAGCCCCCTCCTCCAGGAATTTGCCCTATCATCTTTTACGGCAATCTCAAGTTGGCAGCCACCACTGCCCTCCTGTGGCAGAGAGTTCCGCAGTTCCACAACATGCTCCGTGTGAAGAAATTCTTTTATCTGCCCTGAACGTTCCAACTTTCAGCTTCCCTGGCCGTCCGCAAATTCTAGTGTTATGAGAGAGGGAGAGAAAAAAGCCTACAGCTTAAACTGAAAATGGCAGAAAGCTAGAAGCCTGATCACCTGCTGTGACCTAGGGGCGATTTCTACTGCTTTGCAACTCCACAAGTGTTCTCATTGGTAAAGAGCTGTCCAAAAAGGATTCAGGACATGAAGACCAATCCTATGGCAAAGTTCAACAGAGCTTACTTCCAGGTAAGAGGGATGAACAGTTAAGCCACTCTGAGAATTGGAGCTCCTGAACTGCTCTTTGACCATACAGTGGTGCCTCGCAAGACGAAAAGAATCCGTTCTGTGATTCTCTTCGTCTAGCGGTTTTTTCGTCTTGCGAAGCAAGCCCATTGAAGGATTAGCGCTATTAGCGGCTTTTAGCGGCTTATCTGCTGATCAGATCAGCTGATAAGCGGCTTAGCGGCTTAGAAAAGGGGGGGAGGGGGAAAAACCAGCAGGAACTCGCAAGACATTGTCGTCTTGCGAAGCAAGCCCATAGGAAATTCGTTTTGCGAAGCACCTCCAAAACGGAAAACTCTTTCGTCTAGCGAGTTTTCCGTCTTGTGAGGCATTCGTCTTGCGGGCACCACTGTAATTATAAATTATTATTATTACATTGTAGCTCCGGGAGCAGGGTGTCCTAACAACTTTCAGTGTCCTTAAAACTATAACTCCCAGGATTATAACACACATCTACATTCCTTTAATAAGCTCAGGGTATGTATCCATGGGATTAATGCCAACCCCTTATTTGACCTGAAAGGAATATGTGTGTGTGTGTGTGTGTGTGTGTGTGTGAGAGAGAGAGAGAGAGAGAGAGAGAGAGAGAGAGAGAGAGATAGGGCACCATCCGACTACACTTTCTGGAAGGCACACACAGGTCTCTGCCCCGAGGAACTTACAAGTCTTCCATTCAACACAGGGGAAGACACAGTTCAGGGCAGTTATTTGTTTGTTTATTACCATAAATTGGTATACCGCCCTTCATGCATAGAACTCAGGGCGGTTCGCAGAATGAAAACACAAAACAAGAACACAAAATACGTAATAAAAACAAGAACAAAACAGACCCGTAACACCCTCGTTCTTCCAAGTTATGCGCACTTAGGCTTAGCTGTCGAATGTTTAGGAACTGAATGAATGATTTTATTATTACGGTCACTGACCGGTTCCGACTCACTTACAATATCAGGAAAATCATAAAAAAACCACAGGAATACATTGAACTGCAATTGGGTACAACAGAGAGAATACAGATATAGCGGCAGTTAAAAATATGTATTAAATCTTGATCACTAAAATATAACCTAAAATTGTCACTGAAAAACCTTAATCATTTTGGTAGTACAGCTTGTTCCCTAAGTTTTATGGCAGTCACACAGAATTTGGTGATCTCTAAATCCTTGTCCTCTACCAGGAGTTTTAGACATTGAAGTTCGGACCCATTTGGAGATTTTTGTATAACAGGAGTGATAAATGCCGAGCGTATATCCCCGTAGAAACGGCAGCATAACAAGACACGAGAGACAGTTTCTACCTCCATCAAGCCGCAGGGGCAGACTCGTTCCACATACGGTTTACCCTCAAATCTGCCCTGCAATAAGGCAGATGGCAGCACAGTGAATCTAGCAAGGGTAAAAAACCGTCTGTATTTGGGCATTTCCAATTTTGACCAATAATTTGCCAGGGCAAATCCTTTCCCATTATCTTGTATTGCTGGGTGTTTATTCATCTTGCTCACGTGGCATTGCAGTTCCACATATGTTTAGGAACTTTGGAGTTAAGGATTTAAAGAAAAGGTGGATTTGGGGGGGATTTGCAGTGGAGGGAAAGAGAGAGAGAATAAATTGCTTCCTTCCCCACCCCAAACCCTCCAGGCACACAAAAGGAAAATGAGCTTGCACACCCAGTGCGCAAACACACCCAGCGCACCAGGCGGGAGCAGGGAGACAGAGGGAGCCAAGTGGGCTAGGGGCCAAGCTGAGCTGTTTACTACCACACAGCAATGCCTTAACAGGTCTCTCTAGACTGCTCTGCATTGCAGGCGCCCAGAGGCAACCCTCTGGGATGAACAGCACTCCGGGACGGACGAGTATCAAGTTACCCAGTCCTTGGAAGGGAGGGTTTAGTCCTTCCGCCCTGCACTGGTGGGCACATGTGTACACACACACACACACACACACACACCTCTCTCTTAGCAGCTACAGAAATGCGCTCCTGAGCCAAAGTCCGGGATGGCGATGGAGAGGAGAGGGAGGAAGGGAACAGAGGACGTTTTGCAACCGGGTAGTTTTGGCCCAGACAAAAAGCTTGTATGGTGCGCAGCTCAACCGCCCTCCAGCGTTTAACAAGCCCTCCACGTAAACGTAAGAATGGCATCACTTTCATGGAATCTGCAGAGGGGACCCCAACGGTCATCTAGTCCAACCCCCCGCAAGGCAGGAATCTCTCAACTAAAGCATCGCTGAGAAATGCACAAACACACAAACACAACCTCTGCTTAAAAGCTCCACCACCTTCCGAGGGAGACCGTTCCACTGTTGAATAGCTCTTGCCATCAGAAACTACTTCCCGATGTTTAGTTGGAATCTCCTTTTTTGTAACTGGAAGCCACGGGTTCAAGTCCTACCCTCCAGAGCAGGAGGAAACAAGCTTGAGTTAGGTCTGGATTACCATATACAGTCATACCTTGGATTACAGATGCTTTAGGTTTTTCGTTTTTTCGGGTTACGGATGCGCCGAAACCCGGAAGTACCGAAACGGGTTACTTCCGGGTTTCGGCAGTCTCGCATGCACCAAAGCGCTAAATTGCACTTTGCAACATCAAATCGCAACCCACGCGTGCACAGACGCGCCGCTGCGGGTTGCGAACGTGCCTCCCACACGGATCACTTTCGCAATTCGAGCGTCCACTGTACTATTCTTTATAAAGCTGACTTGTAATGCAAAATAAAAACATCTCCTTATAGACTTGAAAGCTGAAGTGTTCTCACAACGGACCCACACTGCAGGAACCAGCACGCAGGACCCAAGTCACAATCGCCCTCCCTCCCCTCCTGTGTTTTCCAGCAACCGGGATTCGGAAGCATTGCTTGCTGCAGAGTCCAAGATGTGCAGAGCGCCCCTCCTAATGCCAGCAGAGTGTGCCAAAAGAACAGAGAAACACCAGACAGTTGTACTAGGAAGAGACAGCTGCTTTAGCGACATTGTAATGCAGTTTCAGTTAGAGTTGATGACCTGTTGATGGCATTTTACCATTGTACTGTTGAGAGTGTATAAACTTAAGGTCTGTGTGTGTGGTTTGGGAGCTGCACGGTCAGGGAAAAAACAATGCTGTCCAGGGTTGTAAAGACTGCGGAGAGAATAATTGGGTGCACTCTTCCCACCTTGGATCAAATCTATGCTTCCAGGTGTCAGAAGAAAGCTGCAGAGATAGTGCAGGACAGTGCGCACCCCAGAAACGATCTCTTTCAGTTTCTGCCTTCTGGAAGAAGGAACAGCGTTATAAAGACCAGGACTAGCCGCCTGAGAAACAGTTTCTATCCAAATGCGATTTTGGTTTTAAACGCAGTGTAAGGAGTCTGCATGGGAGTATATTATATTTAAAGATGGGGCATCAGAGTTTTTAGGGGGCTAACCAGGTTGGGATAGCTGGGATAGCAGGCTTGCTGGTTTTTGAATGTCTTATGTGGATTTTTCAATTTCGTTGTTCTATATGGGACAATGACAATAAAGATTATCGTATCGTACCGTCTCCTTTCAGCATACAGACTATGCTCTGGCCAAGGGGCAGGAGCCAAGAGGAAACCACAAACACAACAGCATAAACCTAAACCACTGGTGCCTGTTGCTGGCAATAATAGACAGTAATCTTGGGTACCACGCAAGTGCCTGAAAACTCACTTCCCAGCTTGCCAAGTTGACTTTTCAACCTGTCTGCTTAAAATACGGCCAAGATCCGGACATGTGCAATTCGTTGAACGCAGCAAACTACCAATTGCAGACTGATATGCTCCAACATCTTCACAATCTGTCCCCCCCCCCTTCTGTTTTTTGGAAATCATGGGAGTTTGCGCATTCCTGCCGTTGGCCGTTCCAAAATTCTCCAGCAAAACTCTCCTATCTCCAGCTGCGGAGGCAGGGCATCACCATCCCACCAGGTGGCGCTCCAGCCACGGCCACCTTGATTAACAGGAGTCCACACACACACACACACACACCCCGCGGGCAGAGGAAGTGGCGTCCTGCCGCTCAGACAGCAAAGCGAAGCAGCGCCTCCTCTGCCTGTAATCCAAGAAGATTAAACACACACATAATTTGCTGCCTGCTTTAAGGCCTATTTTTAGCCCAGGTGCTTCCCCCGGCACGGAAAGTGATGCGGCCTGCCAGCGTGCACCGCACTGCCAGCTCAGGGAGCTCACAAGCGGCACTGCTGTGCATGGCCTGCACACGCCTGCTGCAGCAGAGAATGCCCACCACAAGCGTGGGGCTGACAGCTTGTGCAGGAGGGGCAGAGGAAGGGGGAGGTTAGAGACCTGGAGGCCTTGGGAACCTGAACCTGGAGATCAGGGGGGACAAAAATCAATGATTTTTTAAAAATAAATAAATAAAATTGGATATTTTTTAATTTACATTTGATTTTTAAAATTCCTTAAATCTTTCTAAAGATGGTTTTTTTATTTAAATTACATTAGACTCCAAAGGCTATTCATCAGGAAATACGGATTTGCTTTAAGTTTTTCATGTGTGCTAAGAACTCAGTCTAAGTTCTTTTTTATAAAAAAAAAAAATGTTGAACCACATCAGCTAACAAACATGTATACATATGCTACAATGTTATTGCTGCAGTTAAATAAATTGTTTACATTGTTATTAAGGAAATGATGGTTTTTCTCCTTCCAGTAAAGAACAGCAGAAAAGTTGTCCAAACAGAAACAGTTAACTTATTAAACCTTACAATAATGTCCTAATTATCGGTCTATGTAATCAGTAATTTTTGATGTAACTGACAAACTACTCTGAAAATTTATTATTCCAAAAATGAAATCTTCATCTGGTTGTAAATATTAAGCTTATACCAGCAAGAATAAGTCTTTCTTTAAAAAAAAGAAAAGATTTAAATCAAGTCTTACTGACGAGTGATTTAAATCGTGATTTAAATCAAATTCACCCTGGCCTCAAGCAATATCCTTTCAACAAAAGACTGAAGCTGATGTTTCCTGCACCCGAAGCATGTGCTCTACAGATGAATTGCGGCCCATTGCTCTTGAGCGATCCACCTAGCTCTGCTCAAAATGCCTGCGATTCTTCAGGGTCTCAGGCACAGCCTTGTTCCCGGGAGATGTCAGCATTCGAACTCGGCTCCCTCCATCGTTCCAGCACTCAGTTACGCCAGCCCACCCCCATTAAACTGAAAACTCTGAAGGCAGAGAACTCAGGGTGCAGAATAATCTGGGACATACATGGGAGTATGAAAGGGGATCATCTGCAGGACACCCCCCAGGAACCCAAATTCTGCAAGCAGAATAGTGGGATTCTGCAACCCGCAGAACACCACACAAGCTGAACAAGTTTGCAAAACGTCTTCTCCTGGGTATACTTTTCATTTAATTAATCAAAATTTAAACTAAACAGATCAAAGACCAAGATCTTAACAAAGAATTTGAGAAATGAGATAAAAGGCAAATTAGAGAGACAACATGGAATCGAAGTAACCAAAAAAGTAAAATATTTAGGTATTTGGCTCACACCTAAAAATATAAATCTAATTGAAGATAACTATACAGCAACCTGGAATAAAGTTAAAAAAGACCTGGATGTCTGGAACAGAGTAAACCTTTCGTGGCTTGGCAGGATGGAGGCAATAAAAATGAATATTCTTCCTAAGATGTTGTTCCTCTTCCAAAATATTCTGGTCATCAGAGGGACTAAAATATTTAAAGATTGGCAGAAAGTCCTCTCTAGGTTCATATGGCAGGGAAGGAGGCCAAGGATTAGATACAAATTACTCACGGACCGAAAGGAGAGAGGAGGACTGGCGGTACCCAACTTAAGATTATATTATGAAGCAGCCTGCTTATGCTGGGTGAAAGATTGGATAACTCTGGAAAACAAGGACCTATTAGAACTTGAGGGTGTAGAAAACAGGTTCGGCTGGCATGCCTATCTTTGGTCAAGTAAAGGGAAAGTACATAAGAGCTTTTCGAACCATATTGTCAGAGGTCCGATATACGAAGTCTGGGAAAGAAATAGAAAACTGTTAGAATCTAAAACACCCTGGTGGCTACCCCCAACAGATATCTTATCATTTAAAAAAACAAATTTGGATGAACAACACCTAACATATGAAGATTTACTGACAAGCTCCCATGAAGGCTGGAAATTAAGACCGTATGAGGAACTGCAAGGAAAGCTGAAGGGTTGGCTACATTATCATCAAATTAATGCAAGATGGACGGAAGACAAGAAAGTAGGAATGAGTGAAAAGAAATCAAGATTCCAAATTGAAATAATTGAAAGTAGACCTAAGTTACTATCTAAAATGTATAACATCTTACTAGAATGGGACACGAAAGATATAGAAATTAAGGAAGTTACGGTAAAGTGGGCAAGAGATTTGGGACACAATATAGAACATGAGAAATGGCTAAAATTATGGAATGAGGGAATAAAATTCACGGCAAGTGCTGCTATCAGAGAAAACTTAGAAAAAATGATATACAGATGGTATTTAACCCCAGAAAAATTAAATAGGATGTATAAGACTGGTAACAAGGCCTGCTGGAGATGTAAAACAAGTGAAGGGAATTTCATACATATGTGGTGGACATGTGAGGGAGTAAAAAAATTTTGGAATCAGATATATGATGAATTAAAAAAAATATTTAGACTCACATTCCCCAAAAAACCAGAGGCCTTTTTACTAGGGATGGTGGGAAAAGAAATACCGGAAAAAGATAAAACCCTGTTCCAATATGCAACAGCTGCGGCCAGAATGTTAATTGCCCAGAATTGGAAAAACCCAACTTTACCAACGGTGAAAGATTGGCAACTGAAACTCTATGGTTTTATAGAAATGGCAAAATTGACGCAAAGAATTAGAAATCAAAAAAATACAAAGTTAAAAGAAGACTGGAATAAATTTATAGTTTATTTTGACAGTAATTATAGTAACTTACCAACTACAGTAGGTTTGACCTAATCTTCCAATGTTATAAACCAAAAGTCTATACCAGCTGTTTGATGAAATCATTGAAGGTAGGAATCCGAGATCAGGAGGGAAGGAAGTTGCTACTAGTAAACTGTTTGTATGTATTTTCTCTTTTTTCATTTTTCTAATTTTTTATGTTTATTTAATGTCTTTTTTACGTGTACTGCCTTTCTTTGGCTATGTTTTCTTTTTTCCTTTTTTCTTGACTGTATATGATGAAGAAAACCTAATAAAAAGTATTTTTTAAAAAAAAAATAATCAAAATGTTCACTTATCAGCCTTTCAGCTCCTCAAGGCAGCTCACAATCGCAAGATAACACAAAATGTCACATGGCAATAAGAGGAAACCACAGCCAGGCATACTCACAGCATGAAGCGGCGAGGGTGGGTGTGTGTAGGAAAATATTCATAAAACACTTGGCAAACGGGGAAAAAGCCTTCACAATGTACCAGAATGCTATTTGACCTGGGGCCAGCTGGGCACACTGAGGCACAGATGGGAGCCACAGCAGTGAAGGCCCTGTCCCAGGTCCCAGACAACCAAGCCTTCGATGGCAAGTGAGAAATTTACCCTGTTCCCATTAGTCTTAGGAAGAGACAGGCACCGCTGCCAAATCCTCTGGCGCCCAGGATTTCAACAGAAATGTCACCCACTTACTTTCAAGCGCAGCTTCACAGCCTTAAATCAACATACACTAGCCCTAGATTGTTACGGAAACTACGGAGGGGGGCACATCTTTAAAGTTGTTAAATGTTACAAATATTATGCATAAATGCATCCTTTCGACTTGACAGCTCAGAGAAGTTACCTAGCTTTAAAAATCATATAAAATCAACTGCTTTGCCAGTTTCCTCCATGTAAAGGGACCCCTGACCGCTAGGTCCAGTTGCGGACGACTCTGGGGTTGCGGCGCTCATCTCGCTTTATTGGCCGAGGGAGCCGGCGTACAGCTTCCGGGTCATGTGGCCATCATGACTAAGCCGCTTCTGGCGAACCAAAGCAGCACATGGAAACGCCGTTTACCTTCCTGCCGGAGCGGTACCTATTTATCTACTTCACTTTTGTGCTTTCGAACTGCTAGGTTGGCAGGAGCAGGGACCGAGCAACGGGAGCTCACCCTGTCACAGGGATTCGAACCGCCAACCTTCTGAGTCCTAGGCTCTGTGGTTTAACCCACAGCGCCACACACGTCCCCTTTTCCTCCATGTATACACATCTCCTACCCCAGGAAGTGCCCAGAGGTGATAATTGCTGAGCTGATTGTTGGCCAAGGAAAGCCTAATCCCATCATCGGGGTCCCGACATGCAAAGGAAGTTCCATTGTACTTTGGGTGGTGGGACTTCAGAAGGTGTTTCGCTATGCTAATCTTATCCCTGGGTCTTGCCCTGACATGTCTGCTTATGCTAATCTTGTACCAAGGACTTGTCTGGACATGTTTGCCCAGGTTGAACTAGTGTAACTCCTGTCTACCCATCCCCTTTTGTGACATGTCAGTGATGTAGCAATGATGTATCAATGATGCTGAAATATACTCGGAGTTGAGAGTGGATTTCATGCTTTTTATTCAGTTCATAGTAGTGAGGAATGGAAGTTCCCCCAGAATGTCTGCTTTATATACATTATTTACACAATGGGCACCACGTGATTGGTTAATTCTGGGGTTCACCTATAGGCCAATCAGGTTGCGGATTCACTTCCACCTGGAGCTGGATTGGGTGGCTCCTGTGGACCAATCAGACTGCTGCATTCTGAATCCTATTGTTCTATGACCAATCAGACTGCTGCCTTTTGGATCCTATTCAACTCAGTACATAACGGATGCTGTACGAACTGTATTCTGGGATATGGTGGGAAACTTTTAAAAGTCCTCGTCACCCCATCCTTGGGGTTCAAAATTCCTCTTTGAACCTGTTGCACAATAAACTTTGGTCTACAGCTATTTGCTCCGGTGACTGGACTCCTTCCTTTATTCCGCAAGGACCTGCGGGCTTGTGTTGGGAATTTTGAGGTCTTAGATATATGTTAAATGTTCATAAGTGTACCAACCAAGCACGTACATAGATCAGCACAGGAAGACCAACCTGAAACCATTTTGATTCCCAAACTGAGCAAATGATTTCTCCGCAAGGTCAAAGTGGGAAACCTCCCCATTGTCTCTTTCCTCACAAATCCTGTCTTATGGGCACATTTAAGATATGACTAGGGTGTGAGGCCGTGACCTGGCTCAGGAACTAAGTATTTATCATTACAAAAGACTGGCCAGGCTCCCCAGGCAATGCAATCAAGTGACCATTAATCAGGTAACCTGGCAGACAGGAGGTAAACAAAGCACTCAGATTTCTGCTGTAGACCGCCCTTTCTGTGATGTAGGTATGATGTATCTGGGGCGGGGTGGTCTTGATCTACAACCCTGCTCTGATGTATGTATGATGTTTCTGGGGGTGGTCTTGATCTACGGGGTGGCAATTTCAAAAGTCTACATAAGGCCTTGCGCGCCATTGTTCTGGGTTCCTCCTCCTTTCCTGCGGGTGAGGGGAGCACCCTGTTGCAACAGATCAATAAAGATCAGGCTTACTAGCTGCTTTGCTGGTTGGCCTCTGTTATTTTCTCCTACCAATAGAGAACCTACATAAGTAATAATAATAATAAATAATAATAATAATAATAATATTTATACCCCGCCCATCTGACTGAGTTTCCCCAGCCACTCTGGGCGGCTCCCAATCAAATGTTAAAAACAGTACAGCGTTAAATATTAAAAACCTCCCTGAACAGGGCTGCCTTCAGATGTCTTTTAAAGATAGGATAGCTGCTTATTTCCTTCACATCTGAAGGGAGGGCATTCCACAGGGCAGGTGCCACTACTGAGAAGGCCCTCTGTCTGGTTCCCTGTAACCTCACTTCTCGCAATGAGGGAACCGCCAGAAGGCCCTCGGAGCGGGACCTCAGTGTCCGGCCTGAATGATGGGGGTGGAGACGCTCCTTCAGGTATACTGGACCGAGGCCGTTTAGGGCTTTAAAGGTTAGCACCAACACTTTGAATTGTGCTCGGAAACGTTCTGGGAGCCAATGTAGGTCTTTCAGGACTGGTGTTATGTGGTCCCGGCGGCCAGTCCCAGTCACCAGTCTAGCTGCCGCATTCTGGATTAATTGCAGTTTCCAGGTCACCTTCAAAGGTAGCCCCACGTAGAGCACATTGCAGTAGTCCAAGCGGGAGATAACCAGAGCATGCACCACTCTGGCGAGACAGTCTGCAGGCAGGTAGGGTCTCAGCCTGCGTGCCAGGTGGAGCTGGTAGACAGTCGCCCTGGACACAGAATTGACCTGCGCCTCCATGGACAGCTGTGAGTCCAAAATGACTCCCAGGCTGCGCACCTGGTCCTTCAGGGGCACAGTTACCCCATTCAGGACCAGGGAATCCCCCACACCTGCCCGTCCCCTGTCCCCCAAAAACAGTACTTCTGTCTTGTCAGGATTCAACCTCAATCTGTTAGCCGCCATCCATCCTCCAACCGCCTCCAGGCACTCACACAGGACCTTCACCGCCTTCACTGGTTCTGATTTACAGGAGAGGTAGAGCTGGGTGTCATCTGCATACTGATGAACACCCAGCTATATGGGCTCTTGGATACCCCATAAGGGGAAAAGGTCAGATTTTTGTTTTACAACACATCCCAGTCCCCTGGAAGTTCAGAATCGAAATACTTTGGACGCTGACTAACGGAGTTGCGCTCACATTTTCCAGGGATAAATCTGGGCCTTTCCAGAGCCCCTCGTGCAACGGACTTCTGCTTGCACAACAGAACTTCCCCTTCTGTGCACCCTCAAAACCTTCCCCAAAGCTTGGGGGGGAGGTCTATAAGGGGAGGGGAAAGTCCCATTCCGCAAGGGGCACTTCGCTCGCAAAGCCCGGGACGCAGCGCGTTATTTTCCAAGGTGGAGTAGAATATAAATAAAGCAAAACATTTGTGTAAATTAACCAAGGAGCAGGAGTACACTGCGAATATTCAGCTGAGCTTTCTAGTAAGGTTTTGCATCTCACTGGTGTTGTTACGCACAGGCGACAGTTCTCTGCACTTGTGAGCGAGCTGCATTGAACTCGATCGGGGTGCCCAAAATTTTGAGAAGTCCAGATTTGATGAAGTGAACATGCGTGAGGGCCGACCAAAGTTGATGAGCTTTTAATAGTCCGAAGTTTCTTTTTTTTTTGCTGACTGAAATATGAGATACTATGTTTTTTACTCTATTCATACTTTTATTCCTCTTTTTTCTTTTCTTTTTTTCTTTTCTCCCCCCCCCCTTTTCTATTTTGCTTTATTTTTGTTCTTTGGTATGTATACTCTCAATGATTTCTATGTTTGTTTGCTGGTATTGCATGCATTTTAAGACTCTGTTCAATAAAAAAAATAGATTAAAAAAGAAGAAGTAGAAGTTGTTGTTGAGCTTTTTTTTAGGGTTTAAGTTGTTGAGTTTTGGGGGGAAATTTTCTTTTTTTAGGATTTGACTACAATAAATAATCTGCCACAGGGGCTGCATAAAACCGGCCGAGGGGTTAGATTGGGCCCCCAAAACGGACTTTGGACATGCCTGAACTTGGTGGAACTTGCTCCCAAGTAAACATGGAAACTGTGGCGAAAACCAGCTATTCTGAATGTAGGCCACAATCTCATCATGAATTTTAAGCCACTTTAAGCAGTCATGGCTTCCCCTGCAAAGAATTCTGGGAAGTGTAGTTTGTTACTCCTCTCCCAGATATACAATTCTCAGAGTGGTTTAGCAGTCAATCCCTCTTCCCTACAATCTCTGGGAAATGTCTCCCAACAACTCACAGCACCCTGAACAAACTACAGTTCCCAGAATTCTTTTGGGAAATCCATGTTTATATTTATGGTGTCAATGCATCCTTAGTTATTTTCCATCTCTGCATTCCTGCATACTGTTTCTAAGCCCAGGTAACCCTTTCTTTCTTTTTCCTTTTTCATCGAAACGCTCATCATTTCCGTTTTTCCTACTGGCAAGAACTAAGATATACTTAGAGCAGCAACCTGCAAGTTTCATTTCGGACATGTGATAAATTTAGAATTATTGTTTCAGTAAGACAACGGCTGCAACTCTTTCCACACCTGCCTGGAAATAAGCCCCACAGAGCCCAGAAAGTCTAACTTCCTTCCATCTGGAGTTTACGTATGGTACTAAAGTGTATTGCAAGCTGTGTCGATGATCATTCCATCAATAGTCAGGATATAAATTTTCTAAATAAAAATATGCAAGATTTACAAGTTTAAAAATTCCATAAATATACCATACAGTACAACCGTAGAGGCTGACTCAAGTTATTCACTATACACCAAATGTTAAGAGGAAATTTAGATATGATAAGAAAGGATATATTTGCATAAAGTCAATTTCCCTTCCAAAATCTGATTCTCCAACCCACCCACCCACTCACTCACTCACTCACTCACCCCCACCCCTTGGGTTTTTCCATATGTCCAGAAATATTATATATCTCCTTCTACATTCCAGGGTGCTTCTTAAGAACTCAACAAGTTAATTATTTACTATTACTTTATTTATTCAAAGTCTATACCACCCTTAATCAAAGGATCACAGAGCGGTTTACAACATAAAGCACAAAACTGCGCAACGTAATAATAAACAAACACACCCACACACCCTTACAAGTTTAAAAAGCCGCAGGTGTTGAAGTGTGGGGTGCACTTTGAACATTGAGGGTGTTTCTTCATATTATTACATCAGCGGAGGAAAAAATATCAGCTGTGGCATGAAGCCGATTGGCATGGCCACGAGACTGGCAGATACTGATAAGGGGGCAAATTTCAACACAGAGGTGTATGGTCTCCAGAAAGCAATTTCATCCTGCCCTGGCTGAAGATAGCATCCCCACCGTCCCCGATTCTGCAAAACTCAGCTGCTCCAGGTAAGCAAAGGTAGGAGCCTAAGGTGCCACCTCTAGGCAGGACAACTCTTCTATGCTCCATCAGAATAAAAACCACCGCCTTCCAACAAATCATAGCAACAGTCTATGTACCTTAACCACAAATACAGTGGTGCCTCGCAAGACGAAAAGAATCCGTTCTGTGATTCTCTTCGTCTAGCGGTTTTTTCGTCTTGCAAAGCAAGCCCATTGAAGGATTAGCAGATTAGCGCTATTAGCGGCTTTTAGCGGCTTATCTGCTGATCGGATCAGCTGATAAGCGGCTTAGCAAAAGGGGGGGGAGGAAAAATAACCACCAGGAACTCGCAAGACATTGTCGTCTTGCGAAGCAAGCCCATAGGAAATTCGTTTTGCGAAGCACCTCCAAAACGGAAAACTCTTTCGTCTAGCGAGCTTTCCGGCTTGCGAGGCATTCGTCTTGCAGGGCACCACTGTACAAAGAGAAAACTCCTTTTCAGACACCGCGGACTGATGAGTGTGTTTGGTTCTGGTGAGCTGGGGGGGGGGTGGAGTGCGAAGAGGGAATAGAAAACCAGAGGGGATAAGGGAGCGTCCTGGAAAAGGCCGTCCGGGATTCTGGAATGGAGAACTCGGTGTTGCAACACCTCTTGCCAGGTGGGAGGGCAAAGCAGCTCTCCCAGTTCCCTGCTTCAACCAAGGGTTGAATTAGAGCATGGGTGCCTTTGACAATATTTCTTGGAGTTTTATGATAAAGAATCTTCATGGGATGGGGGTAGGTCAAGGTTTTGAGAATGGTATGGCTGCAATATACTCTGAACAAAAAGCTAAATTGATTGTAAATAATGTAGTGACGGAGGAACTTAAGATAGAAAAAGGAACACGACAGGGGTGCCCAATTTCCCCATTACTTTTTATTTCAGTTCTGGAGGTGTTGCTGAACATGATAAGGGAAGACCAGCAGGTTAAAGGAGTGCAGGTCGGAGCTAAACATTACAAGTTAAGAGCGTTTGCAGATGACCTAGTATTGACTTTGCAAGAGCCAAACACTAGTACGAAAAAGGTTTTAGAAATAATACAACAGTTTGGCCAGGTAGCTGGATTTAAGTTGAATAAACAAAAAACCAAAGTCTTAGGAAAAAATTTAACAGATACAGAAAAGGAGAAGTTTCAAAAGGAGACAGGGTTGACACTGGTTAAGAAGGTGAAATACCTAGGGGTTTATTTGACATCTAAAAATGTGAATTTGTATAAAGATAATTACGAAAAATGTTGGTCGGAAATTAAAAAAGATCTAGAAATATGGTCAAATTTGAAATTGTCAATGTTAGGCCGAATCGCTGTGATTAAAATGAATGTATTGCCTAGAATGTTATTTTTGTTCCAGACCTTGCAGATTCTGGATAAGATGGAATGTTTTAAGAGGTGGCAGAAAGATATTTCGAAATTTGTCTGGCAGGGCAAAAAGCCCAGAATCAAATTTAAAATATTGACAGATGCTAAAGAAAGAGGGGGTTTTGCCCTGCCGGACTTGAAATTGTATTATGAGGCAGCAGCATTTTGCTGGCTGAAAGAATGGATGCTCCTCGAAAACACAGACATCTTAGATCTGGAAGGTTTTAATAATGCTTTTGGTTGGCATGCATATCTATGGTATGATAAAGTTAATAGTGCCTTTAAGAATCATATTGTCAGAAAAGCATTGTTTAATGTTTGGATAAGATACAAAGATCTGTTGGAAAACAAAACCCCTAGATGGGTCTCACCAGTGGAGGCCAAGGCAGTGAAGAAACTCAATATGGAGGTCGGATGGCCGAAGTATTGGGAAATCTTGGAACAAGATGGAGATAAGTTTAAATTGCAAAGTTATGAGAAACTGAAGCATAAGGTACAAAATTGGTTTCAATACCATCAAATAGTGGAATTTTTCAAACAGGACAGGAAAATCGGCTTCCAGATGGAAAAATCAAAACTAGAAACTGAATTGTTAGAACCCAGTACTAAGAATTTATCTAGAATGTATAACTTGTTGCTGAAATGGAATACACAGGAGGAAACAGTCAAATCAGCTATGATTAAGTGGGCACAGGATGTTGGTCACAACATCATGTCAGATGACTGGGAATGGTTATGGAACACCGGTATTAAATTTACGGCGTGTAATGCCTTAAAGGAAAACATTATGAAAATGGTATACAGGTGGTACATGACCCCAGTCAAGCTGGCAAAAATTTATCATCTGCCCGATAACAAATGTTGGAAATGCAAAGAGACTGAAGGTACCTTCTATCACCTTTGGTGGACATGCCCGAAGATTAAGGCTTTCTGGGAAATGATCTATAATGAAATGAAAAAGGTACTTAAATGTACTTTTCCTAAAAAACCAGAGGCCTTTCTCTTGGGCATTGTCGGCCAATTGGTGTTAAAGAGGGACAGAATATTTTTTATGTACGCTACAACAGCAGCAAGAATACTTATCGCAAAATACTGGAAGACACAAGATCTACCCACTCTGGAAGAATGGCAGATGAAAGTGATGGACTACATGACATTGGCCGAGATGACAGGCAGAATTCGTGACCAAGGAAAAGAGACGGCGGAAGAAGAATGGAGAAAATTCAAAAGTTATCTTAAGGACTATTATAAACTTAATGAATGTTAGAGTGTTGTGGTTCTTAGGAACAAAGGGATACAGTGATATAAGGTCAGAATACAGAGATGACTAAGATGACAGAGGTTGGAAAGTAACAATTGGGAGTTGCTATAAAATTATGGACATTGGGATGCAGAAAGGGGGGGTATGGGGAAGTCCCAGAAAAGAGGTTTATGAAAATATGTTATGAAATTATACGTGTATGTTTGTCTTTTTAAGTGTTTGTTTGTTCTTCTTAAAAATTTTGTAAAACTAATAAAAATTTTATAAAAAAAAAAAATGAATTAGAGCATGGGTAGCTAAACTAAGGCCTGGGGCCCGGACCTTTTCAGCAGGGGGCCGGTCCACTGTCCCTCAGATCTTGTGGGGAGGCCAGACTATTTTTTTGGGGGGGGGGGGAATGAACAAATTCCTATGCCCCACAAATAACCCAGAGATGCATTTTAAATAAAAGGACACATTCTGCTCATGTAAAAACACGCTGATTCCCAGACCGTCTGCTGGTCGGATTTAGAAGGCGATTGGGCCGGATCCAGCCCCCCGGGCCTTCGTTTGCCTACCCACGGTTTAACAGAAGGGTGACAAAACCCTCCAGAGGATTGCAGCGGCTAGCAAGCCGTCCTGAAAAGCAGGGGTCAATATGTTCTCAGTGGAGTTGGAGAAAGAAATGCCTGCAGCAAAAACAAGCTGCGCTCCTCCGCTGTGGCCACCAAACTAGTTTTCAGGGAAATCCCCAGCGCTCAAGGCCAACTACACGGCCCGAAGGTTTTCCAAACGCAGCAAAGGAATCCACTGCGGGAGATGGGTAAGATACCAGCCCTTCACTAAACCGGTGAATTTTCCTTCCAATTCCCACCATTCAATGAGCTTTGCAATAAATAAGACTCAGAAAGGAACTACTCCCTCCAGAAACCCAAAATAACCTTTCTCCAACGACCCTACCTTTGCCTGGGCACTGGGATGTAGGCTGAATGACGCAGGGGGCCCTGATCCAGCAGTCGGAGTGCCGCCGCCTCATCCTCCAGCCGCTTCGGCACCAAGGGATCGGACAGGTGCCTCGGCCTCCCGTTGATCGGCTCCGCTTCCGCCGGAAGCCCCTTCCCACTGCAGTGGGCAGGACTCTGGAAAAGGACAGAGAGGCGTTTGATGCCGGACGCAGGTAGCAAATCAACAGCAACAGCTGGCCATAACCCTTGAGAGAGTTTGCCCAGCTCCTTTCAGCCCAATAGAATCGCTTGCCACCACATCCCGTCCTGTGGCGGTGAGTTCCGCAGATCAACGTCACACAGCACAGCGGGGTTAGCGTTCTTTTGACATAGGCCCCAAGATAACTGTGATGAAAATGTCTGTTTCACTCTCTACTTTTACAATTCAAAGTGTTGGTGCTGACCTTTGAAGCCCTAAACAGCCTCGGTCCAGTATACCTGAAGGAGCGTCTCCACCCCCATCGTTCTACCCAGACACTGAGGTCCAGCGCCGAGGGCCTTCTGGCGGTTCCCTCGCTGCGAGAAGCAAAGCTACAGGGAACCGGGCAGAGGGCCTTCTCGGTAGTGGCACCCGCGCTGTGGAACGCCCTCCCCCCAGATGTCAAAGAGAAAAACAACTGCCAGACTTTTAGAAGACATCTGAAGGCAGCCTTGTTTAGGGAAGTTTTTAATGTTTAATAGGTTTTGTATTTTAATATTCTGTTGGAAGCTGCCCAGAGTGGCTGGGGAAACCCAGCCAGATGGGTAGAGTATAAATAATAAATTATTATTATTATTATTATTACACCTGGCCTTGTATTATTTCTGTGGTTCTGCATGTATTGGTGTTCTTTTTTAAAAAACGAACCCAACCCACCCCGGTCATGCATGTGAGCAGCCAGGAAGGGCTTGGCTCTGTTCTTAAAGCTCAGGAGCCTTGGCTTTATCTTAGATAAACAGAGCAGGTGCAGACAAAAGCAGTGAGGGAGCCTGGCCTTATTGCAACTGAAATCCAGGCTACAGCAAAGCCCATTCAGGACTGATAAGCGTGTTCTAACATGGAGGCCGATTCCTCTTCTGCACTCGCGCTAAAAATCTACTCACACCAGACTGTAGGAGAGGAAGCTCAGAAACAAGGACGGGCAGTTCAGCTGCACCTCCGGGGTCTATCAATCCATCTATCTTTACGTGGATAGGCTTTTGAGCTCAGTAATCCTTTAGAACACCAATCCACTTCTGGCCAGAAAAGCCAGAGTCAGCTAAACTACAAACTGCTCCCTTTCCTGTGGCTTTTCTTTGAAGTTCTGGCTTGCAAGTCTAATAAATGCCACACATATTGAGCAGCTTCGCTTTAAGGAACCTGGCAAACCTGTGACAAAACTGCTTTTGCAGAAAGTAGTAAGGAATAAGCCAACGTATCAATTGGGGGAAAGAAAGGCCTGGGTGATATATCAATATATCATCCAAAACAGGTTTGAAGTCCATATTGTGATACAGTGGTACCTCGGGTTACATACGCTTCAGGTTACAAACTCCACTAAACCAGAAATAATACCTCGGGTTAAGAACTTTGCTGCAGAATGAGAACAGAAATCGTGCTCCGGCGGTGTGGCAGCAGCAGGAGGCCCCATTAGCTAAAGTGGTGCTTCAGGTTAAGAACAGTTTCAGGTTAAGTACAGACCTCCGGAATGAATTAAGTACTTAACCCGAGGTACCACTGTATTGGTTTCACAATTTTGGGCCTGGCAATACATTGCGAATCATTGGGGGGGGGGGAGTGGTGAATGCAAAAATCACAATGTGGGGGGAAACATGGTGCCAGCCAATGCTTCTCCGATTCCCGCAGGTCCTGTTAACTGTGGCAGCTCAGCTCTCCCCTCTCTCCTTCCTGCAGGAGGCAGCGAATCACAAGAGCAGGCGCTGGCAAAATCACAATGCGGGGAAAACTGTCCAGCCAGCCAGTGCCTCTGCCCGGCTCCACCCTAATTTCAGACATCGTGATACAGTCATACCGAGTGTTGCGTTTGCTTCAGGTTGAGCGTTTTCAAGTTGCGTCCCACGGCGACCCGGAAGTACTGGAAAGGGTTACTTCCGGGTTTCGCCGCTCGCGCATGCACAGATGCTCAAAATGAGGTCACACGCAGAAGCAGCAAATTGCGACCCACGCATGTGCAGACGCGGGTTGCGCTCTGCTCAGGTTGCAAACGGGGATCCGGAACAGATCCTGCTCGCAACCAGAGGTAGCACTGTATATTGATATACAGTGGTACCTCGGGTTACATACACTTCAGGTTACAGACTCCGCTAACCCAGAAATAGTGCTTCAGGTTAAGAACTTTGCTTCAGGATGAGAACAGAAATTGTGTTCCGGTGGCACGGCGGCAGCGGGAGGCCCCATTAGCTAAAGCGGTGCTTCAGGTTAAGAACAGTTTCAGGTTAAGAACAGACCTCCAGAACAAATTAAGTACTTAACCTGAGGCACAGTGGACGCTCGGGTTGCGAATGGGATCCATGTGGGACGCACATTCGCAACCTGCAGCATTCACAACCTGCGTCTGTGCGTCTGCGCACGTTGCGATTCAGCGCTTCTGCGCATGCGCAACCGCAGAAACCCAGAAGTAACCCATTCCGGTACTTCCGGGTTTCAGCGGTCTGTAATCCGAAAAATGCAACCTGAAGCGGCTGTAACCCGAGGTATGACTGTATTGCGATGTTTAGCTAGTGGTACATCATGGTGTTGAAAACCAGATATTGCCCAGACCTAGTGGGGAACCGCAGACCCTGCAGCTGAATGTGCCCCCCCCCCCCAGGATGCTCTGTCCATCCCTTGACACTCTCCACAGGCCACCCCCCACACCAGCCATTGAGGGCGGCTGGGATGGGTCCCAGAAATCTTTTTTAAAAAAAAAAAAATCCCATTGGCCAGTATGTGTAGAAACTAGGCATTTAATTTGCATTCGATGCTCAGCCCGCTTCCCACCCCCCCCAGCCCTGCTCAACCCCAGCATGTGGCCCCCAGACATGGTCTGGAAGGGAATGAGGCCCTGGGGCGGAAAGGGATTCCCCATCCCTGGTATCAGCCAACCCAGCTCAACAGGAAAGCCCTGGAATGAAGCAGTCTGAGAGTGAGGCTGCGAGAAACGATACACAGTGGGCAAGCCAGCTACACTTGTCTGGGCAAGGGCTGTAGCAAAACGTTAGAGCGCACACCTCGGATGCAAAAGGTCCCAGGTTCCATTCCCAGCGTCTCCCAGTAAGGCTGGGAGGACACACCCACCCCACCCTCCTGTAACCTGCAGAAACTATTGCTACGTCACTTGGGGGTGGGAGAGCTGGCAACAAGGCTCCTTCCACCTGCTTTGCAAGAGGTCCATCAAGCACATCCTGCACCTAGATATTATAGGAACAACTGTTCAGATATTGTTACCTGGGTTTTTGTTTTCCTCTTCCCTCCCTGATCCTCTCTCCTTGTGTGCTGAGGGTTTTTTGTTTTTTTTAAAGATTGTAAGTCTGCAGGGCAATTGTTTTTACTATTTATTTTGTGCTTCTATCCTGTATTTTTATCTTGCGAACAGTCTCAAGATCTTCGGATGAAGGGCGGTATATAAAGTTTGCAAATGATGATGATGATGATGATGATGACGTAAGCTGCTTTGGGAGCCTTATTGGCTGAGGAGCAGGTTACAAATGCTCTAAATAGGCAAATAATAAATGTACCTTCCCTCCCCCACCCCGGTCTTAATTCCTGTCCTTCATAGCTTATCTCACTCTGCACTAAGAGATTACTCATAGACGACACCAAATTGGAAAACTCTCCAACGCTCGGCTGCCACCCTGCAGCTCAAACTCAGACGAGCCCTTTGCTTGTTGACAGAGGGCATCTGCTGGTATGAACTCAATGCTGCAAGGAGTCAAGCTTCCCAAGGAGCTGAGCACGGCTGCATCTGTCTACAGAATCCGACCACTGCAGCAGGCTGGACCTCTCTGGACCGCCCTCAGCACCGGTTCCAAAGTTCTGACCGGTGATGTAGGCGCCCTTGCACGTCCAAGCGTCGGTCGTACAATTCTAAAACCTCAACTTTAACAAAACAATTAAAAGCACACCACCAAGTTTCTAGACCTCATGACTACAAAGCTGGTGAAACCTGCTGCATGTCAGGTTAAGGCTGGAGAAAGGATACAAAGGCGAAATTTCAAGGAGGTGTGCATGACTCTGCCTCCAGCCTCACAGCCAATTATTCCACACCATCTTCCCACTTTTAAAAAAGCCCAGGGAGGAAATGTGTGTCCCAGGAGTAAAACACAGCAGCATCCATCTAGTGGACATTCAGTGGTACTGTTGACCTGCTAAAATGGGAGCTAGAATCCCATTTCCATCTGCACTAGCAGGCAAGGGCAATATATTGTCCAAAACTGGTCCATATTGTGATATCGGTTTCATGATTTTAGACCTGGATATAAATTATGAATCATGGTGCGTGAGTGTGTGTTATGCTATGCAAAAATCACAATGCGGGGAAAACCGTGAAGCCTCCATCCTTATTTCATACTGTCAGGGGCTCAGGGACAGAGGCACAGGGGAGAGAGGAGATGGAGAGCGAAGGGGAAGGATCTGAGGGCAGCAAGGGGAGTATGACAGTGACCCGAGAGATTCCATGAGCTTCTCCAGCGAATCAGAAGATTCCCAGAAGGAGGCGCCGATGGTCAGAGCAAGGGGGGCCAGCGGGGACTCCCAAAGCAGCAGCGGGAGATCAGGACCAGCTTCCCCACCAGAGCGTAGTGGGGGGGAGGAGTCCCAAGTGTCAGGACCAGCGGCTCTCCAGCAGGAAGAGAAGATGAGTCGAGACTGACCACGCCTCTATCGGTCAAGGAATCGGACAAGTGTGGCCTACCAGCAGCTGGAGGGCGACACATTCCTCATCCATGGCATAGGGACCATGGAGCCGAATGGACGAGTGATATGACTCTGCATAAAACAGATTCCTGGAACATGGTCAGGAAGGATTCCCAAGCAACATGGAAGCTCCAGCTCATTGGAAAATCCCTCCCAGCTCCCCTTAGCTCTTGAAATTTGCCTAGACACTTTCAAGCCTGTTTAGACTTGTGCATGCCCCCCTACAAGTGATGTTCAGAGGCTGGAAACAAAGGAGAGGTCTTCTTGGTGGTGGCCCCCAATCTGCCTCTTCCCAGTATAAAATAGAGTTCCGCAGTTTAACAATACACTGCTCAAAGGATTGTCTTATCTGTCCTGAATTTTCCAACCTTCAGCTTCCTTTAATAGCCATGATTTATAGTGTAAGGATGGGAGGAAAAACTTCTATTTTCACCTTCTACATGCAGTGCATGCTTCCACACACCTCTACCATATCCCCTCTTATTCGCCTTTTCTCTAAACTAAAAAGTCCCAGACACTGGAACATTTTCTCATTCCACCAGCTCGATCATTTCGCTTGCCGCTTTCCAACTCAACAATAATAATAATAGAATAATAATTTATTATTTATACCCCACCCATCTGGCTGAGTTTCCCCAGCCACTCTGGGCGGCTCCCAATCGAGTGTTAAAAACAGGACAGCATTAAATATTGAAGACTTCCCTAAACAGGGCTGCCTTCAGATGTCTTTTATAGATAAGATAGCTGCTTATTTCCTTTGACATCTGAAGGGAGGGTGTTCCACAGGACAGGAGCCGCTACCGAGAAGGCCCTGTGTCTGTTTTCCTATAACCTCACTTCTCACAATGAGGGAACCACCAGAAGGCCCTCGGTGCTGGATCTCAGTGCCTGGGCTCAACAATAACGGTGGAGATGCTCCTTCAGGTCTACTGGGCTGAAGCCATTTAGGGCTTTAAAGGTCACACCAACACTCTGAATCATACTGGGAGCCAATGCAGATCTCTCAGGACTGGTGTTATGTGGTCCCAGCGGCCGCTCCCATCACCAGTCTAGCTGCCACATTCTGGATTAATTGCAGTTTCCGGGTCACCTTTAAAGGTAGCCCCATATAGAGTGCACTGCAATAGTCCAAGCAGGAGATAACTAGAGCATGCACCACTCTGGCAAGACAGTCCACGGGCAGGTAGGGCCTTTTGTGATGAGGTATTGATGCGGGTGGCGCTGTGGGTTAAACCACAGAGCCTAGAACTTGCTGATCAGAAGGTCGGTGGTTCAAATCCCTGCGACGGGGTGAGCTCGGTCCCTGCTCCTGCCAACCTAGCAGTTCGAAAGCACGTCAAAGTGCAAGCAGATAAATAGGTACCACTCCGGCGGGAAGGTAAACGGCGTTTCCGTGCGCTGCTCTGGTTCGCCAGAAGCAGCTTAGTCATGCTGGCCACATGACCTGGAAGCTGTATGCCCGCTCCCTCAGCCAATAAAGCAAGATGAGCGCCGCAACCCCAGAGTCAGCCACGACTGGACCTAATGGTCAGGGGTCCCTTTACCTTTACTATTCCAAATGGGACACTGCAAACTGCAGGAGGAGATAAGGTGCTGGGCAAAGTGGGCCACCGGCCTGGTCCAGCACAACTTTTCCTACAAGGGTCCACCAAAGCTCATCTAGTCCACCCCTCCTGCAACGCAGGAATAATCAAGGCCCAACAATGCCAAGCAGCTGCCCTGCAGATGTTCTGGCCTCCAACTCCCACGAGCTCCAGATTCTGCCCGCCGCCACCTCCAACTCAATTCGCCCTTTCGGACTCCCAGCAGGATCCAGAAGCGACGCCTCCCCGCCCCCTGCACGGCGCACGTGTGAATCCCCAGCGAAGCGCTCCGGAGGCGGGCGCTGCTGTTTCCCACACCCACAAACCGAGGCCGAGCCCACCCACCCCGGTGGGCCCTCCCTTCCTGGCCCAGCGCGGTGCCTGTTCGGCAGAGTGATTGATGGCCCGTCCCTCCGAGCAGCTCGCGCCCCGCCATGCAGGGGTGGAGACCCGATGGGGCGGGGATGGGCTCGGGCGGAAAAAGAGAGAGAGAGAGAAAAGGCGGCTCTCTGCAGCTCCGCTCCACGTCCCGGCCCATTGCAATTCCCTCCCCTCGATCAAAAACTTTCAGCGCAAGCAAAGCAAGCAGCGAGAGGCGCCATCTTTTCGCGAAGGGCAATCAAACTTTCCGCCGGGGTTGCTGCTAGGCCGGGAAAACCGGGCGCCTCTCGGGTTTGCCAGCTGGACCAGACGGCGCGCACGGTCTCTCTTTGCAAGCGCAGCGGGGCAGGGGCTCGGCGCTGTCAGGGGCCGTTTTGCTTCGGGGGCCTAGCAGAGCCCCCAACTACTATTTAGAATTGACGGCCGAGTAAAGCACTCCAAGGATCGCACTGGGCGGCTAGTCTTCGCTCTCCGATCCTAAGCAAAAAGGCTGCGCGCGCGGGGGTGCCGTCTGCAAAGAAGCCGGGTCTTTCCAACCCACCCGGGACTTTTTTATTTCGCAAGCAAGCGCGGCGGCTCTCAGTGGCTTCGTGTAAG